>NC_088681.1:45649512-46274512 GCF_950023065.1 Planococcus citri | reverse complement strand
GTCTCCTTTCGTTCTGGAGTTTCTTCCGTTCTGGGAAGACTCTTTTCCGAAGGAGTAGGAGTCGGTAAGAACGGTTTTACAGGATTTAACACCGGTCCATACGGTGTTTGTCCGTGTAAATACTGTTCATACGTATATCCTTTAGCCGCTAAATTTTCAATAAACTTCGCATGGGAAGCGTTGAAATTTGGCGGGTTCGCGAATTTTTCCCACATTTCCGACGTTGTAGCCGGGGGTGGAAAATAATTCGGTTGCGGCACGAATGCATACCCCGGATAGCCGTAACCAGGCATATATTGGGGAGGCAACCCTGGTGGCGATTGTGAGCAAGTCACTGCCGGTGGGTTGGCTGGGCATCCGAGTTCATTGAAATACGACTGTGCGGTACGACGGAAGCCTTCCGGTTCGCGTACAACAGGGTATTTGATTGCCAGCTTCTTTGGCTGTTTAGCTTTGTTCTCCTGTTTTTGGGAGACTTTTTGCTTTGGAGCCTTATTTGTCTGTGTTCGCGGCTGTTGCGCGGGCGTAGACTGTCTATCCTGCGGCGGATGCGCAGGCGTAGGTTGCCTTGTCTGCGGCTGGCGCGCAGTCGAAGGCACCGACCTCGCCGGTGGCAATTGCACCGGTGGAAACTCCGGCATCGTAGCTAGACGCTGGTGTCGAGGTGGTAAGTTGGCGGGGAGAGCGACATTCGTTCCAGGAAGTCGTTCCCGAGTTTCTTCTGGTAGCGTTGGAATGAACGCATACTTCAGACGAGTTATGGCCTCGGTATAGTACTTCGGTTCATGATAAACCACGAAACCGTTGTCCATACGCGGGTACCGTACCAAGTCCTGCAAAAAGTACTCGCCAACAATGTAGGTGAACGTTTCTGTTGACCTATTTTCGTTGATAATCGACATGATACCGTCATAGATACCTTCGTCGAGATCACTATTATCCAGCGGCGGGAGTACCACCAATAATCGACACCCTAATTTCTTAAGATGTGCGATTATTTTAGAGAGTTCGCTTTGGAATCTCTGTTTCGTGGTTCCCTTGTACATATCAAACGTGCCGATAGACAAGATGACATCCCTTGGAAATTCCTTGAATTTCGCAAGGGTTTGTGCAACATTTGCCGCTGAATTAGACAGATTATACAATGCCGGGTTAAGGTGCGTTGCATAACCTTTCTCGGTCATCGCGCATTTGGCGATTGCCCAAGCATGAACGTCCCCGATAATTATAATATCGAGAGCTGCAATGGCCGCCGTATTAGGCCCTTCTTTCCCTTCAATTCCAAGCGCAGTAAGAAACGCTGGAAAGGAATTGAGTGGGTAGAATGGTAGAAGGCCATTCGTGCTCTTGTGGAATCGTTCTTGGAACCGAGTGTGGTTTTCCTTCTTGTTTAAACAAGGAGGTTTCTCTTTTTTGGGTTTCTCTCGTTGATAGGGAGAAATCCTCGGAGAACCACTCGGTTGAGACTTAGCGGCTTTGCGCTGTCTCGGTATGTTCCCCGCTGACGTGAGAGTTTCAGGTTGCTGTTGAACCTGAGTTGTAACAGCAGCTGCTCGTTTTTGAGCTGCTTTTCTGTTTCTCTCCCGTAACAACGGAGAAATACCCACTTTCGGTTCTGGTTCCTGTCGTTTCACTGGGTCAGCAAAACTCACCGCTTGGGGTGCAGGAGCCTGTTCTTTCTGCGTAACAACAGTTGGAACAACCGTAGGTTTCGTCGCTATAGACGAAATACCTTGAGACGTTGTCGCTATGGACAAAGTCGATTGAAATGTCGACACATTTGCAACTTTGCAGGCTACTGCTGCTCTGCTGTTAATGCGTGCGAGTGCCTCAAGTTTCACCGTTTGATCATGTAACTGGCCTTGCAGTACTTTAATCTGGTTTCGTAACTCGAGGTTTTCATCTCGTGACGTTTGCGTGTTGGTTCCGTTTTGGGAACCGACATTGCGGCGCAACTCATCAATCTTATCCTTTAGATAGAGGATTGATTTGTGTTGCTTATGCATCACATCCTCCGCAGCACTGATTGCATCCTTGATACACTCGAGGGTGTTTGTATCCACGAGTCGATCGAGTGTACGTTTTGCAATCCAAAAGCGTAATGCTTTTATGTTGCTGGGTTGATGCAACATCTGGCAGTCCGCACGTGGGCACTGAACTGGGGTATTTTCAAAAATATTACCGCCAGTCCGCCGTTGATGATGCTCCGCGACGCAAGCGTGGTGGTGTATATGTAAACAAATCGACATTATTACCCACTCACCCGTCATAGCTCGATGAAAGCTAATATACGGGCTCGTAAGCAGTAATGGCCGTTTGCAAGCATCACATCCAATTTGTTCGACTTCAGCAGATGTGAATTCGAACGAGCTTTGCAACGCTGGCTTCAACCGTATGTAGGTTTGAATAGCCGAATCATGAAGTTCGCATGTGGAATCCATGATTTAAAGCGTAAAAAAGATAAAAACTTACCCGAATTCAGGGATGTATTTTATCTTTAGTCGTAATAGACCATGTGTATTTTCGATAAAATACACTAAACTGCTACCGAAATAGGTAGTTGACTTGAATACCGTTTTAGGTACTAAGTCTGGTACACATCTTAAGCGAAAAGAAGAGAACGAAGCAAGAGAACCGAACGCGAGCACAAACTGAACAGAAATGATTTTCTTATTCGGTTGTGTGCTGGGTCTAGCCTCCGTTCGTTGCTATCCCCTCTACTACCAGTTCCGCTAGTGGGAGTGGTTGCCACTGGTTACCGGCTACGTGCGTTTCTGCGCGCGCCGATGTTCGTAGCATCATAGAGTTAATGCTTTGTGTTGTTGAGAACAAAGAACTCGTTTCTCAGAAACTCGTCTCGATTTTGCGTTATAGCAAAAGCAAGTTTCGTTGGTGCGATTGACCTTGAGGCTTTGTCCTCTGTCAGTATACGTTTCGGTATACGTGACTGAGCGAGTTGAGACTTGTCTTGCAAGTTCTTACTGCTCTATACTTCGCATCGAAAGTATTTTCTTAGAAAATATCGAAACAGATATTTTCTTATCGAAGACTGACGCTTGCTCGGTCGCGACAGTTGTAAATAAGATCGTCTGGATCTTTTTGTACAACGTGGCCGACCAAGGTCACCTCTTCGTTGCCTTTGATAATATCTTTTACTTTCCAAAGCTGGTTGAAAAAGTAAAAAACATTGCACGCATAATTGGTGCTTAGATTGAAATATACGTCTAGTCTCCACATTTGCATGTGACCAACCGTTTTGCATCTTTGTATGATAAAGTTGACCACATCGTTAATGACATAAGTCTCATACTGATGATCGTTGATTTTAACGATCACCTTCTTTTCGGTTACGTCATCAATCGTTCTAGATTGATTAGTAACGCGAAAAGAGATGCTACCGCTAATGGGTGGTTGAGAAAAAACTTCGTATATTTCCATCAAATTGCCGTTCTGAGCAATTTTCTTGTGTAAATTCTCGCAAGTGAAGTTTTTACACTTGTTCAACTGTGCGAAGCAATGTTTGCAAGTTGTTTGAGATTTCCTGTTTTTATCATACCGATATAGATATGCGTTCCCAGTACTGTCTCGATATTGCAGATATCCCAGAACGAGTTTTCAAGTTTCTGGGGCGTGGCGGAGAAAAGTTCAGTGATATGAAACCATTCCTCCACCAGCTCCATCGGAACTTGTCGGGTGAGAGTACAAAACCGAATTACATGCGTAATTAGCTTTATATCAATCCACCGATGCAGGTCGATCCCGTTAATAGGGATGCGTACCAGTCGTTCGGGTATTGCAATAAGGTTCATCGGAGGAGAGCTTATTCGTATCAACATGACATCTGCCGTACAGGCATAGCATATTGGACTCGCAACGGAGTTCATCGTAAATAATAAAAAATATACGAGAGCTCTAAACCGATCCAAATCCGCGTGCAGTGACGACTAACGCTGGAGCACTACTGACGTTTATGATTAAACATCGCTAGTGTCCAGGGTTTGATTTGGCTTAATGGATATACTCTACCGTGATATGTAATTTGTGACGTCGTTCTGGAAGTCGCAAAAAGTACATACCAATGATCGGTAATGTATTCCGGACTGAATTGCAGATGCTCTGCAATATTCAGCCATACCTGGAGGCCTTGTAATGGTAACATGTTTTTTGTTCTGAAGAAATCTTTTATCATATATTTTTTCGCCGATGGAATTAGAATATATGAAGATTTCTTTTCGAACCGTAATAGGCCAAAAAACATCTGCATGCCATTACAAGATTGCTCCTGGTCTGTTATGGTAATACATAACATTTTGTCATCGTGTACTGACATCGGTGTTTCGTTGAATTTTGGCAACGTCGCACCGGATGTTGCTTTAGTATCGTGCTCTGACAATATTACACGCTTCAGTACTACCGATGGTACCAGGTTGCGCATTGGTAACGTTGGTTTGTCGGGTAGCGGCGTCGCGGCTTCATCGCGTTCTGGCAACGTTGCTTCGACTGCTACTGTTGACGATACGTCGTTGTGTTCTGACAACTTCGTATGATTGCGTTCTAGCAACCTTGTTTTGTCGCTAGCGGACTTCATAATAAATTAAATCTATACTATAGCGCTTCGAAACCAACGTGTAATAACGTTCAGCTACTGCGAGATACTAACGCACAATGCTTACTAGAAGCGGTGGTTATTATTCGAACAGCTGTATCGGTCTCACTCGGATTACTGTGCCGTGATAGGTAACTCCCTCTTGCGTTCCTGCAATGGATTGAATTACCCATCGTCTGGCGGCCAAGTAACCCTCGCTATAGTTTAGATGTTCCATTAGGTCAAACCACACATCTATGCATTTAAATGGTATTGAATCTATTGTGGCATTCGCACATAGTTCTTGCATCATATCGGCGTTCGCAAGTGGAACCCAAATGATTACTCGATTTGTGTTAATCAATAATATGACTTTACACATATCGGTACCATCTATTTTGCGTATCTTACTTGTTACCGTAATAGATAACTTTTCAGATTCGATTTGTGTTGACCCTGGATTGTCGCAAATGGACATTATCTCATTTCTAACTATATCTAATATCCGTATGTTGCACAGCTCCGTTAAAGATTGTACGTGTTTACTCATCGTACGTTCTGGTACTAATGAATAATTCTACGCACAAGCACGCCACGTATACAAAGTTGGCCGTCAAACTTCGCCATCTTGGTAAACTCCCACCGATATTTGGAAATCTCATCGATATCCCAAGGTATCAGTTCTCGTAAACCAAGATATTTGTCTACGTGTTCGAGTAACATCGAATGCTTCTCTTTAGATTCTGCTTGGAAAATCTGAGCTTTGTCTGCGCATATCCAGCCCGTTATTAGAGCTGTATGATAGCCGACAGTCAACATACGTTCTATTATACCTTTTTTCTTGCGCGTACGTGTCAACTTAACTGTAAAAAAGTTTTCTGACAGCGCTAGGCGTTTGTCTAAATTATCCATATTTAAGCAAAATGTTAAAGTATGTATGTTTAGACACTTACCCGATTCTGGGAACGTGTTGTGTGGTGTGTAGCACGAACGATACTGAGTAAGTATTACTTCGCTGCCATGACCGTGCCGTGAAAACACACCGTACCGCGCGTATCACCGTAGATGCCCACGTCCCATTTATATAAACTTAATACATTGTACGTCCATTCAAAGATCCGTGTTAGGTCAATGTAACGGTGTAAACGTTTTAAGTTCATCGGGGTTAGTAACTTTCCACGACGTATTAGTCGCTTTGCTACTTTTGACTTTATCCACGTCTCGATTGATTGTTTCGGCGTGTGTAAAGTCATTCTCCTATATTCGGTGCCAGTGACCATCATATAGTCTTTGGTACATACGATCGTAAGTAGATCGGTATTTACCCATTTTATACGTAAGCGCACGCTTGGGTGCTCTTCATGACGTCTTTTCACTGTAGAATCCATATTACCAATGAGCTGGGTCATTGTAAATATGAATGATTCTACCAGTGAAAAGCTTCTGCCCCATCTCGTTTTGCATTGGTGGATCTAACTTCCAGTTGTTAAACTGTAGTTGTTGATGCGACCAAGAAAACGCTGATCGGCAATTTAGAAAACCGTTTAGATATTCTAAATTGATCGTCATGTTAGTAAAGCATCTGTTGATAAGTGCTTGTACTAGTAGATAACTTACGTATACGTCATTGGTTTCATTCACTGTTGCTACGGTAACCCTTTGTACGAAGACGTTTTGGTCTTTGTATATCACCGGATGTATCGTAATCATCAGCGTTTTACTATCAATGGCGTGTGGCATTGTACCCATTTTGTATTAAAATTTTGTACGTCTGCCTTGTATGATGATTGAAATGAAACTGCTACCGAGTGTAATTTCCCAATTGTATTGCGTTCTGGCAATATCAATTGGTTATCATCATACCATGGCCCAATGATTGAAATTCTACTGCTGACGAGTGTAATTTCACCAATTATGCTGCGTTCTGGCGGCATTTGTTGGTTATCATTGTTCCGCAAAATCGCTTATCGAGATTCTGGCGTCGTTCTGGACGTCTTCATCTGCTGATATTTGTAGCGACTTCGTTATGAAACCTTTAATCTGTACGTGGTCTTCACACTGACAGATTTTAAAGATTTTTACTGCACGAAAGCATAAGTCATACTCTCCCCTGTCTAGGGGATTTCTGTGCTTTAGCATCGTATTCAAATAGGCTAAGTCTATTATTGGGAATAACGTGCAACTTTCGTACAGTTCATTTGTGGCCTGCTGTGAGATCCACAAAGTACCTACAGAATGCTTGTCTCTGATCGTGAGTTTACGATCATAGCACAAAGCCTCCTTCGGTGAAGTTGAATCATTCCTACGGGCATCTGCCGTAATGGTAATGACTAACTTATCCAATGTATCGAATGAAGCTGGGTACGTCATCGTAACAAACAACTGTACACGATCAAATTTCGATTGCTACTGAACCGAATCAATGTCTTCATTTGATAATTGTACCGCCAATTTTCACGACGTTCTTGTCGCTACACATTTAGGTAACCGACCAGAATCGGAACATGAGCTGTGTCGTGCCCCAGTCTAGTGGGTTTTTCTGTTCCAGCATTGTGTTGAGCTGTGTCAACCTAATAGCTGGAAACTTCATACAGTGTTTTACTAGAAGAGCTGCTTTGAAGTCTTCTATCCAACACCTGACTATTGTTTCGTCGCTTTGAACGATCAACAAGCGTTGCGTGGTAGTTTTTCGGTGTTTTACACTGAAATTACGTCGCAAGCCTGATGTTATTATGATAGTCATATAGTCTGGAGCCGCGTCGGTTTCCATGTCTGAGTAATTCATCGAGAATCGTGCTTTGACGACTGTTTCCTTCACCGTTTACTGATCAACTGCGCAGTGGCGTTGTCAGTGATGAATCCCGATATAATGTACTCGAATGGTCGCTTCGCGGTTTTGGTTATTTGCCATGCCTTTTGTTCAACGTCTTGCAGGCACCACCGACATGGGTTTTCGTACTTGAAGAGTTGGAACAAAGAGGACAAAGAGATCGAAGTATATCTCTTGCAATCCGAGTAAATTCGCTTTGCGGAATCTTCGGGCAACCATAGAACTTCTTCTCCGTACGAGTCCCTGACAAGTACGAAGTATTCCGTTCCACCAGACCGTTTGCGTATGCAGGGGGTTATCGCAATATCTAACCTCCCGTACACTGCAATAGCAATTGATGCGGTACTCATGCTAATGATGAGTTTTTAGGATGTTCAATATCCCCCGACCAATGTACCGTGCCAGAAAATATAGTATTTCCGTTCTTGGAATCTATATTATTCACCACCCAAGTGTGAGAACGTAAATAGTCCTTCTTTACTTGGTAAAGTGCTGACAAATGTACCCACCAATTTAGGTCTTCTAAATTGTGGTTTTTGTCACCTTTGCACTTTTTATAAAGTGCTGATTTGGAATCTTCGTACAAGAAAGTTTCCAATTCACGATGACGCGTTGGCGAATTAGCCAATACTTTATAGTAAGTCGCTTGCGGACTGATACTATAATCAACACGATACTCTTGAGTAAAGATTATTGTTAACGGACCAGTAATGTCTGGGTGCGGATAACCCATACACATACTAAACACTCTACACGGAGATGAACACACAGAATCGCACTTCTTGCCACGTGGCTTCATAATATTGAACTACAACGAGTTCAGTATCGTTACAACGGGTCGAAGTTTGGATCGTGCACAGCGCTATCTACAATCTTCTGCTGGCGTTTCCGCCAAGCACGAATCCTGTCGATAATGGGCGTGACGTTTATCTGGATGTCGTTCGTGTTGGTGTTGTTAGATGCCGCTAGTGGACGTGTTTCTAACATTACTGAGTCCGATTGCGTATGTGGCGTAATAGCCAAATTTTGCAATTCGACATCGAGTACTCTAATATCATCGTGTTGCCGACAAGGTGGGTCTTGCGATGATAGAGTATCGATTGCGTCATAGTATACATCTGGATCTATATCCGTTCTGGGATATTTAAGAAGATCTTCCAATTTCACGTAAGAAATGCCCCTGCTAGTGAGGTTTATCTCTTTACGAGTCGTTGGAATTTCTTTTTTGACCGCAGATGGTACACTTGGGTGGAGATCTGCATCGTCTGCGTAATAGCATCCGATGTAAGATTCCTCCCTTCCATTCTCTGTTTCAATGTATCCAATCTTAAGCTCTGCAGCCTCCTGCCCCAGTCGTTTCCGACGTTCGAGGATTCTGAGAGATCTCCTGGTTACATTGATCGGAGTAGGATCTTTAGCCGTTTTAGGCTTTTTCGCCGCCTTGGGCGATTTATCTGATTTTGGCCTGCCTCGTTTTAGAATGGTTGGGCTGTTCTGAGCCTTTCCTTGCGACACATCAGATTTCTGTATCGAAATAGATACAGGTATTCCCTTTCCTGAGTCAAGTTTTTGTCTCTTCGCGTCGCGTTCTAGCGCACGTTGAGCTCGAGCTGCTTTTTGCATCTCCTTCAGAATAACTCGCGACGCAGAGGTCATGTTTGCTTGTGAAACAATCTTCTGGTCGTCATCCGAAGAATCAGCTTCAGCGTCGTCCTCGTCAGGAGTGGGGTTATCGCGGTAGTCGAGAAGATACTCTCGTATTTTCTCTTCTACTGAACGCCTATCTAAGTCAGACTGTAGACAGGGCTCGCTTTGGAGCTCCTTTAACTCATCTTTTGTAAGAAAAAGCGTAAGTTGTCGGACGTTCGCGATTCTATTTACTTTGGAACCGTCAGTAGGCTCAAGTAAATAGCAGTTGTGGCCTGTTCGTTTTAGAACAATAAATGGCCCAGTCTTTTTCGGATACAGTTTTGCAGCTGTACGTTTTTCGAAACTAGACTGTTTATGGTTCGTAAGTAGAACCATATCACCCGGTTCCAGCAGTGTGGGATCAGGGTGATTCTTGTTGAACAAATATTCATCGTTCATTTTCTTAATACGGCGTTTTTCGCGTATGTAAGATTCGATGATTTGATGTTCGGACATGTCGTCTGCTTTGAGAGTGGCATGTTCTACGGTGTATACTGCCTTCTTAGCCAAATGATCGGCTATGATATTGGTATACTCTTACTTACGTGCATAGACGTGTTCGAACTTGATATCTTCAAATTCGTCTGCTAGTGAGAGAATTTGTTGAAACAGTTCTTTGTGACATACAGGTTTTTTCCTGGAATTCCTCCAATTGTTGGCCTTCCAGATCGAAACCGTGTTAGTCAATGCTTTGATAGCATAATTGGAATCTGATAGTATTTTTGCTTTCTTGACTGAGCGTGATCGTAATACCAGCATAGTGGTATATATAGCTACAAGTTCAGCCAAGTTGTTAGACAAAGAATACTGATCGCTTTGGATCTTTTCAGATATATTCCAATTAGAATCTGGCGCGAAACAAATTCCTATACCGGCTACTGCGGCAGGATCTCCGTTCTTGGAGCATGCACCGTCTGCAGTAACACGAACATAGCCATCAACGTCATAGATGAGGTCTCTGTCCGGTTTTAGTTCCGCCTTCTCCATGCATTCTTTTATCGATACCGAAGGGATTTCTCGCTTATGGAGTTCCTCTTGCGTTTGTATCAATGCATGTTTGAAGTTGAACGGTTGCATTTTTTCGGCCAGTTCTTTACAGGTTTCATCTTTAATGCGCCAAGCTTCGTTGGGCTTAAATTTGAATCCTGTCGGCGTGTTGTTGATCTCGGATTCGATCTCACCAACAAACCGTTTCCATGTCAGGTGCGTACGACCTGGATCATGGGTCTTGTTCAATTTGACTCGTAACTTGTCTCCAATGACGCGCATGGTCCTTTCGACTGACGAAGATTGCGGATTATACGCAGTGGTATGCGCAACCTTGATGTCATTGTTCTCGAGTAAATTGTACCAAGAATCGGATATGAACTGTGAACCGTTATCGGTGATCACCTTCTTTATCCGTACGCCCAAGTCTCTTACATTATCTAAGATCGTCTGCATGGCATTGCACACAGCTTTCTTAGTAATTTGAGTCATGGTCCGTAACCATACCTTGCCAGTGAAAATATCTTTTGCAACGAGAAGATATTTTGCCTCGTTCTTGAGAGCAGGTATGGGCCCGAATATGTCAACAGACAGTACATCGCCAATGGAGTATGCCTCTATTTGCGCATATTCGAGTGTTTTACGGTTGGCGTAATTTTTGTTAACTTTACAAACAATGCACGAATTTGTGATTGCGCGTATGTGCACCATCGCGTTTGGATGGTAGTAAAGTTGACAAAATATGGTATGCAGACGCGATGCCCCTGTATGACCATATGTAGAATGCAGATAATTTACGGTATCGTAAAATAATCTGTCTGGGAGATAAGGAACGTGCGATCCGTCGTCTAGACGTCTCAGCAGTATTCTATTCCCATCAAGGTCGCTTTCGACTTTAAAAACGGCTTTCTTGCGTTTTTGTTTGTCGGAACCTTTTTTGTTGTTTGCTGGTACCTTTTCATCCAGAATTCTGAGAATTGATTTACAATTCTCATCACTCGCTTGTTCGTCAAAAATATTTTCCAAGCGTTCAAGGAGTTTTGTGCTTATCGCTTCCACGAGTTTCACCGCTATGGGCTTAAGACGTGTCTGGAATGTACACATTTTCAATGGGGTGGCTCTGTTCTTGGAACCTTTTCCATTGTCTGGACTTTGAGAATTGGTACCGGCGTCTGATTTATTCTCGCAGCTGGAGATTAAATCATAGTCTGGTTTGTTTCCATTTTGAGAAACAATACCATTGTTGGGCGTAGATTCGTTCCAAGAATTTCTGCCCTCTGCGTTGTATTGAAGTTCAACGGAGGTCACCGGAATCGATGAGTCATCCATTGGAAACTTGATTTCCAACTCGGGAGCCTTGACATCATATAAAGCTTTGTTTGATTTTTTGATGTCGTAAAGTAGATCGAATTCGCTTAGGGAAACAATCCACTTTGCTGGCTTCCGGTGAGTCTGAGATAAGACTCTGTATTCGTGGACAATGGGTTCCAGATTAGATCGCACATGGACTTTTCTCCCCATTATCCACATTTGTAGCTTTTTAACGCAGTTCACCAATGCCATCATCTCCTTATCATAAAGCGTAAAAGCTTTCTGATGTTCTTTGAAGGAAGATGATATGAACATGATGATACGTTTCTCGTCGTTGTCCATGTAATAGAGTACTCCATTCATGGCGTCTGACGAAAGCTTTGTGTCTAGATATAAATCACCTTGTTTTGGAGGTTGACACAATTTGAAATCCTTTTTAAACTCTGCTTTGAGAAGTTCGTAAGCAGTTTGAGCGTGTTCAGTCCAGGTGACCTTTTCCGGATTACCTTTCAGTAACTCGTAAATAGGTGCCGTGATCTGCATGTATTTAGGTATGAAAGGGCGATATAGTCCAGTCAAACCTACAAGTGCTAAGACTTCCTTACATGTTTTCAGCTCAAACTTGCCGGATTTCGTATGCGCTTTCTCGAAACTGAGCAGCTTTTCATACTTCTCACTTTGTTTCTCTATGCTGTTCTGAGCTAAGATAAAACCTAAGTGAGCTGCGCGTTTCGAAAAGAAATGCGTTTTGTTTGGATTGAGTTTCAATCCATATTGGCGAATTAGCCGGAATACTTTGAGTAACCGCTCTAGAGTTTCTTCAAAGGTATTCCCGGAGATCTTTACGTCATCGACGAATTTAGATACTCCTTCTTGATCTGGTATTACTTGGTTTATCATGTGAACGAACTCGCCTGAGGAGATCTTAAGTCCATATGGCAGTCTACAGAATTCGTAAACTTGGCCATTCACGATAAACGCAGTGTACTTACGCGATTCTTCAGTTATAACCAGCTGCCAAAATCCGGCAGTGAAATCTAACGTGCAAAAGAAGTTATCATTTGCGCCGTTAAATATTACGCTGTCAATCGTAGCTGGTTCAGTTTTCACGTTCTGTAAGAACTGATTTAACTCGTCTGCAGCGAGACAAATGCGTAAGTCACCAGATTTTTTGATCCTAACAGCAAGTGTGTTAATATGGACCGATTTGGATGGTCTGACGATTCCCAGAGCGAGAAGTTTGTACAGATTTGTCGTTAAAGCCGGATTCAACTTTTTAGATGGTCTGTATTTCTCGCCTACGAAAGGTTTAAGGTGACCTTCACCAGGTATGAAGCTAAAGTTCACTGGTGGGCCTTTATATTCGCCTGGATTCAGGTCGAATATATCCTTAAATTCGTAGATCTCCGTCTTGCCGCGTCGGGCTTGATCTTCTGAGATTCTGCCTTCACGTGCAGCTTCATCCAAATCTTTGTGCAGATTTGTAAGTAAAATCTTATGCGCTTTCGCTTGATCAGCATTCGCAACAGAATCTGAATCAAGGAAAGAAGTATAATTCACAGAACGCTGAATGATTTCGTGAGTATACTTTTTGTCGTGTTCTACTTTGAACAAAGATAACGCATTTTGATATACTTCCTTTTTCAAGTAAGGTATCGAAAATGGCTCTCTTCCCTTTGGGATGCACCCCGCGCGTCGCTCGTGGATGTACGGTGTGATCTTCAGGTAGTCCATGGATGCGCGTCCCATTATAAATGTCGACCCGGGGGTGTCCATTATGAAGAACGGCATTCGTACTAGGACTGGTCCAAAGTAGAATTTGATCTCCGCGACTGTGGTGGAAGGTGTAACTATCGCGTTATTGGCCATGCGAAGATGGACCGTACGGCGAAGCTGTACTTCTCTTACACAGTCGGGAGCTATAGCTTTGATACTCGCTATGACCTTGGTAGAGACTACGTTAGGTAGTGCCCCAGAGTCCAGTTGTATCGCAACTATTTTGGTGCCTATTTTGATCGGTACCAC
Organism: Planococcus citri; assembly: GCF_950023065.1. Lineage (NCBI taxonomy): Eukaryota > Metazoa > Arthropoda > Insecta > Hemiptera > Pseudococcidae > Planococcus > Planococcus citri. Next base: position 46,261,085 of record NC_088681.1, on the reverse strand, counting down.
GCAAGTGGGGTCCCGAGTCATTTCAGTCACCACCTGTTTTTCGGCCATCGGATGTAATTCGTCTGCTTTGAGAGGAATATCATCGCGAGCGTCAAAAAACTGGATGTGTTCGTCCTCCGTTTCTGGAGAATCGTCACATTTGCCCTCGCTATTGGAGGTCTCAATTTCATCGGCTGATGCGATGGAAATTGAACTTTTAATTCCGTAAGTGGGTAGTACTTCCTTCCAATGCGGTTTGCGCTTTGGCGGTACCGGCATTGCAGGTTTAGAAAGTTGACCTGACGCAGCGGTCGGATAGTCATACTTCCTTTTATACATACCCCGATAGTTTTCGCTCTGCATGCTGTAATAAGCCGGAGAAAAATCTATCGTTTCCATCGTGATAGATGGAATCGCACCTACGTCTATTGCGAAATCTTCGAGAAAAGGAGTTTTATCTTCTTCCTCGGATTCCACTCCAGAATCATCCGTTTTGGGATCATTATCTGGACCAGGCTTATCCGCTTCGGGACCAAGTTTCTGGATTTTTGCTTTACCCTGATCGGTGTTCTGACCAATCTGAGGTTCAGCTGACCGTTTTATCCCGCTAGCTGGGGAATTTCGGTTCTGCGTTTCAACTATTTTCCGTGATTGGCGTAACTGCCATTCCTCTACGATTTTCATTATGTTTTTGCAAACACAATCATAGATTTCACGGTATGTTGAAATCGCTGGAAAATATCGTTGATACTGTGCTACAAATTTAAATTTGAGCAAGTTTGGAACGATATATCCATCTTTGTCCGCAATAGGACGTTCGTATTCTTTTCCTCTCTCGTTCTTTGTCATTTCTGTAATAAGAAACTTCAAAGTGGGTTCCCGCCAAAATATAACTTTCGGGCGCTGAGCGGCCTGAACGAAAATATCTCGGTAAGATATGAAACGATTTAGTTTCACGCCCTTTTCTTTGATCTCACTGTTCTGAGATCTGACCAAAGGTTTAACGAGAGGAAATACGATAATTATGATTTCTGCCTCGTTCTGGAGGAGATAATCGATAATCTCATTGAATTCACTCTCAAATGCCGCGTATGGGATGTTGAGGTAATTCAATTCATATTGTCCCGCAGAGAGGACATATTTCCCGTTCTTGGGAAATTTAGTTTTTTTCATCTGTAACAAGATGTCTTCCAGACTTATCTGGTCCCGCAGGTAGCCGGGTAAACTCTCCGTCACCGGAGTATCACCTCGCTTGAGGAAGTGTGTTATCCCGTCACCTATCCAGATAAATTCTGAGAAGATAGAGTTGACGTGAGGAGCTTTTACCCGACTAGACACCGCTCCAGAATTGTCTAGTCTTGATCGTTTTCCGCTGGTGGGATTGGACCTTGACTAGCGTCTGGCGTGCTGATGACGTCTGCGTCGCTAGTGGGTAATTGCTGTACTTCGTGGCTACAAGGAGTATGTTGTAACACCCCTGTAGCTGAAATAGCAGCATTCTCCTCGTCTACGAAAAATGCTTCCCCTGTTTCCAGGTTGAAATCCATGTGCATCATAGGAAGTTCAACTCCGGCAGCCGCTTTGGGCTGTTTTGGGGTTGCCTGCTGCAATGGAGCAGTTTTCGTATTCGATGTGTCAGAAGTTTGTCGCTTTGGATTCCCATTCTGACCACCTTGGTTGGCTCGCATGCCCGAAATGGGGATCTGTAATCGTTTCTGATCCGGAGTTAACCATTTGTTAAGCATTTGATCCATTAACTGGTTCTTACTTGGCACCAGCGCCGTATTAGGCACCCCAAACTGATTCATCATGCGTAATTGCGTAGGCAAACTCGCGTCATGTGTCTGGTTCGTTGGCCAAGTATTAACTCGGTTGGTACCTGACGTATTAGTCGAGGTTTGAGTCTTTTTCACAGGCTGTTGCTTTTGAACAGTTACTGCTTCGCCCGAATCACCAATGGTGATTGGAACATTGGTAGAGGGATCCGAATCGTCCTCAGTCAATGGTTTTAGCTTTGTAATGAAAGCCTCAATTGACTTGTCTTCCTGCGTAAGGAATAACTTGTACGGATTCGGAACCTTTTCCGTAAGACTCTTTGTAATCACTTCGGGAATGGCGTAAGTCATCGTGCTGAGCGTTCTGGCCCATCGGATAAGATCCTTAGCCATCTCCTTGAGATTAGCTGCTGCTTTGTAGCGCTTTTGGCAATATTCCAAAGCAGCATTCTGTGACTTTTGGTCCCAATATCTTGCTAAGAATCGAGTTTTCAATTCTTCGAATGTGTTGGCTTCAGATGCGTCGCGATTCCAAGCTTCCATGTCAGCAGTGTGAACAAGTCCTTTGAATGCGTACATCTTGTGCGCTTCAGCCACATTCATATGAGCAAAATATTTCTCGAACTCTCGAATATACTCATGAGGGTGGAACTTTCTTTCATCGTTAAAATAGATTCCAGCGTTCTTGACCGCAACTGGGTCTACCGTCATGAGTTTGCCTTGAGTTCTAAGTTGAGAACTACTCGCAGATGGAGTAGGAGACTCAATACCTCGCTGATGGAGGTCTTGCACAGATCTCGCCATATCTTTGCATTGATCGATATGGTGAATCATGCCTTGCGCAATGCTGTTCTTAGCATTTTGCAGGTCTTGAGCTACTTCTTCAACTCGTTTTAGAGCTGTTCGAGCATTCATTGCATTGTTCAAGATACATTCATCATACGTTTTGGTATGATTTTGAAGCATCGTTGCCCAATTTTTGCAACTTTTGTCTAACCGAATAAGATAGTCTGAACAGATGTTCACTGTTTCCGACGTATCCTGTTGGTTGACATTGAGGTTTTGCACGTCGTTTTCGGGTGCAGAGATGCTGTCTTCATGGAGTCTCAATCCAACTTGCATCTCTTTGTTTACGGAAGTTTGCCAAGACCACGTGTGCTTGAATAATCGCTTAATTGGATCATTATTTTCGAGTTCACCTGGATTGATCTGAGGTAGTTGTTGCGCAGAGGCATTTTCCCCCATCTCAGTCAATCGCAGCTGACGTCGTTCTCGCGGAGGAGGAACTAAGTCTGACAATCTTCATAAACGTTTACCTTCATAGTTGTCTCCAACGGCCGTATTGGACCCCTGAGAATTTACTTCCCATTCGGTTGATGCGCTTCTGGCAATCAATTCATTAAATGGTTGTTCTCGTTCTAGAGATTGAAGTAAATTCTGAGGTGATGAAGGATTTGGTGTAGAGGGACGTATCTGTACCAGCGGTCTAGCTGGAGATAGTCCTGCTACAACTTGCAAGGGTGAAGGGGTAGGTTGGTTCATCGGCGAAAGCGCATTGGCTTGCGATGTACTTGCTACCACGTTCGAATGAATAGGTAATCTCGTTGGTGTCGTAATGTCACCTTGAGATGTACCTACCTCATCCCTGCTATGAGTAGATTGTTCTGAATCTCTCATATTATCGTTCATTTGAGATGTTTGTAATAAATCATCCATTTGAACGGATCGCCTTATGATTTCCAAAGGAGGTATGTAGTATTTACAATCTCGCTTATGGCGCTTCGTTTTACACTTGCACGCTATAGGTACAGGCTTATTTTGAAACGTTCGTTTGGCTCTTGTATTGCTACAAGGTCCCGTCATGCTTCGTGTATAGCAACGTGTATACTGAAGACAGATCGAGATACCACGTATCCAGTAACCAGCTATGTGGTTATAGACACGCCTACTATACTGTGCGTTGGAACGCGCGCACGTATGTATAATAGTAAGGTGAGCGCTGTGTCGTAAACAACTGGCAGCTGCAGTGTCTAGACGGCTCTAACCAACAAGTATAGGCGTGAGGCGGTGGGGTAACGCAGTGGTCAACTCGCCTCGCTTGTTATCTTGTTGTTTTCGGAAGCAATTAGATAAGAAACCATCGAACGTGATTTCTTTATCTCTTTCTTTCGAAAAATTCTTTTGAAAGGAAAGTAGATGACTAATCGGCAATGCGATCGTTATCTACTTCTTTTCGAAGAATTGTTTGTTTCAAAAGACAGGCAGTTGGAATGTACTGGCAATGCAGTATTTCAACCTTTTGTCCTTGGAACTTGTTTTCTCTAAATTGGGCGGGGAAAGTATTGGCTTATGCAATGTTTCACCACGTTGCTCTAGAGAAAACGTGTTTTGTTCTAAAATTGGCGGGAAAAATTTCTAGCAATGTAGAATTTCACCACGTGATTTCAGAACAAAGACCTTTGTTCTATTTTTAACGGGAAAAGTACTGGCAAATGCAGTATTTTACCGCGTTGTGTAAAACAGAGGGTTTGGGAAAAATAAATGCTACGATTTATTCTTCTGAGAAATAAATGCACTGATTTATTTTCTCTGGTGGTATAAATAAATGTACTTTGCAACGAAAGTAATTTATCTACCTCGTCTATACCTGTTCTGGGGTATAATACGATTTTTTATATCTGCAACAAGATATAAAAATTTGAGAAATAAATGCAACGATTTATTAACTCGTAAGTTGCAAATAACTTTACCTTGTTCTTAAAGTAATTTATTCGCTTCGTTTCTATACCTGTTTTGGGGTATAAAAACGAGTTTTATATATCTGCAACGAGATATAAAAAGGGTTTTGCGTTTCGGAGCTTTCACTTATGTGTTTCTATAAGCAGTTTTTCAGAGTTCTTTTGCTATTCTTCGTACGTTTCGGAGTTTAATAAATTCCGTGCACAGAAATTTAAAAAACCTTACTTTGTAGTTTTTCACAAAAGTAACTCCTATTCTTTGTGCAAATAGAAAAACAAAATCGAAAACCTTACTTTGCAGCTGTGTTTCGAAATTCTTACTTTGAAATTTGCTATTCTTCGTGCCTTCGGAAATGCAGAGATTTCGTCTGGGCAGTTTTTCACAAATTTCGTTTCCGAACTTTACTTTACAGCACTTGGTTTTCAGAATTGCAGTGAATCCTTACTTCAAGTTTTTTCGAAAAAATCAATCGCTTTAGAGAGATTTTTCGAAGGTTGGAAGGTATCGATTGCAATAAATCGATTTTCCAAAGGTAGGACGCAATGATCCTATTTCAAGTACGTAAATCAGTACTTAGGCACTCCCTTTATGCTGATTTAAGCACGTTTGGGCGCCAATGTAAGAGTATTGGTTATCTTTATACGCTTATGGTATAGAGAATGGATCTACACCTATAGGAATAATTCTAGGAAATATCACTATAGGTGATAGGTTTTTGCCCGAACCTGGGTCGTAGAGTTACTATCCACTTAATACCTTACAATGTAATAAATAACTACTTCCTGCAATAAGTAAGTAGCCACGTATTACTTTCCTCGTGCTTAGATCCTTAGCGTAACGCCTCAAATCTACTCCTAACTAACGTCTAATCGGCTCACGGATACTTAGAGCTTTACCGTTGAGTAAATAATACACCACTTAAGATATATTATTAACTTACTTTACCTGGAGGGTACGAAACCACCTCACCAATACGAACGAAATGGATTATTTCACCATCTAACTAACGCGTTAACCGATCTTATTACGGACGTTAAACCGTAATAAGCACACTTTACCACTACACTAACACATCACATTAACATAACATTGACAATGCACCCCGAAGGGTACACGAGTGTGCCGAAATAGGCATCGGAGAGAGAATTAACTCACAGACATTAACCATGAATAGAGCACTTGGAACCAACTTGAAGAGCTACTGCACTGAGTGGCTACAACTACACTACTGACTTGTCTTTACCTCGTAGCCTCGCGCTTCGGCTCGGCTACTTCCACTAAGCCACGCCCTCCGGCGTTGCCAGTGGGAGACAACAATCAGTGTTACCACTCAAGCGCACCCGTAAAGTACTGGCATAAACATGCAAGGCATAAAGTATATCACATCATTGTAAAAAATTTGAATTTTTGAAAACTCCGGAGCAGGCTCCCTCCAGCCCCCCTTCGCTTTATCCCTGCTCTCATCGCCAATTGATTTTAAACAAATACCTATCAATCAATTATGCAGCGCACTAAATCTGTTATTTTTTAAAAGAAAGATTCAATACATTGAAATATGAATACGTTGTTCTAATTAATTTTCCAAAAGTAACTCGAGTCGCTTCGAAAATTGATAATCCATATAAACGCAATGGGTGGCAAGTCGTCGAGTGGAATAATAAAAGTAGCTTTCTGTTTTCTCTGCTCAGTTTGTACCAAGGTACATCCCAGATGAGAGTCTCGGCGAGCTGGTCATCCTGTTAAAAAAGTTGATTTATTCATGCAGGAATTAGGTTTTCAACACAAATACTTGAATGATAAGATAGGTACATTATTTAATCTAATGAAAATAAGTAAAGAGAATGCCCAATGTCAATTTTTGCTTAGGTGTCTATTTTGTTCGTAATTAACCTACTAAAATACCTATGTGAATTATTAGCTGCTCATCCCAGGAAAGAGCGATTGGATCTGATCAGATCTGAATAGACGCCCCATCAAAACTTTGATGTGCTCAGGTGAAATGGGATCTGCAGAATGTCCAGATCTTATCAAACAAATCGTTGGAGAATCCATTTCCCCTATTGGATCTGATCAGATATAATCAAATCTGGTCTGATCAACTTGAGTCTGAAGAATGTCCGAATGTGATCTGATCAAATCCAGTCATTTTTTCATGGGATTCTGAATGAAAATGATTTTTACCAAACTTGAGAATATTTCGCTGATGAGACAAGTACCCAAGAGAGTAATCCAGACGACCAATACAACTAAGAGATAAAATACAACATCACCTACACTTTTAGCCTACAAACAGAGAGTCATTTTTAGGACGATTATTCATTCATTAAAATTGGTGTTATACATGAATTTCATTAATTCTGTCTTACATTTATCATGATGTACAATACAAGGGCAAAGGTTACAGCAGATATGGCGAGATTTATTGAGAAAAATTTCGAAAACCAGATCTTGAATAATTGAAAATTTCTGAAAACAATGAAGAACATTAGTAAAACTATAGGAAGGTCCAATCACTTGCCTGAATACTTTCAGAAGTACCTACTGCCTAGTTGGGAAAATCCACTCACTTATGAAGTATCTGATGATGTCTAACACATTGAATGATATTCTCTCGTAACCCGCGATCGAAGCGTACTGCCTTCACATCTTGTTGCTGCAATGTTCGATATTCCAAAGATGAAACAGCAGCAATCAATCTGTGGTATTGTCTCATGAACTCAACTACTGTAATAAGTACGAAAGCAGACACTACACAAGTTAACCAAGCGCTGCAACACCCTTGTAAAAATTGGAATCCAAACATCAATAACTCGCTCCTCAGACTGTCCACTTTCCAAGGCATCCAGTAAGGATACAAGAACGTTGTAATTCTACCATAATACACTAATTCTACGAAAACGGGTAACGTGATCATAAAAAAAGAAATCCACAGGCCGCATGTGAGACTCTTTATCATAAGAATAATATTAGCCTCTTGTAAATACCAAGGATATCCAATTCGAAGCAGATGCTCGTCCGGATACGTGTAGCAATTCCCATCCATTTCGGACAACATTTCGCCGATGATATTTTTGTAATGGAATAAAAGGTACACGCTGCTTAGAAGGTTGGTTGCGTGGGCGATATATGGGGAAGGATTGGCGAAAGCAAAGATGTCATTAGTATTCATTAGGCAGAATATAGTGGTCGACAATCCTGCCGAAAAGACCATAGCAAATGGCACTACAAGCCTCCAAACATTCCAGGTTACCTGCTTATCCAGAATGTTTATTCCTGCATTTTTAAGCGAAGTTACCACGAATCGGAGGTACTCTCTCTGCACTTTTGAACGCATAATGGAATGCTGCAAAAAGCAAATTAATTCAAACTTGAAAAAAATAGCTTTCCTGGTAGGTAGAAAAAATGTACTTACAAATAGGTATTGCTGCAAGCTTATCAAGACTTTTTTGAAATTTTTTATTCCGCGTTGGTTTGAATTAAAATATATATTATTGTATTTTTATTATATCTGACCATAAGTTGTGAAAAAATCTACAATTTTTGGAGAAATATTTTCTCCAAATTTCGCGCAAATTGAACACAGACAGTGAATAAAAGTAAAATGGAGAGAAATAAGTAGAAATAAAGCGAAGAAATACCAGGAAATTATTTACTAGGTACCTTTTTTGGTGACAGGAACCGCCTTTTAGGCAATTATTTATTTATTCAGATAAGTGGTAATGTATGAAAATAAAAATGTCAAATGCGGAAACTTTCTAAGAAGCACAAAGTGTTAATCAAATAGGTCTATCTCAGGGTTGTTAAATTACCGTAATTTATTCGCTGGTAAAATACGGCGGTAAAATACGGTAAAATACGGTATTTTACCGTATTTTACCATCTTGAATAATGTAATGAACTTATAGTGTTCAACCCTTCAAAGGTTCAAACTTATAAAATTGTGTATTATTATATGATGGGTGGAAATTTCAGTAATTTTCTGCTTGAAATTTGAAAACAATATGAAACTATGAAGGGGTTAAAAATTACATTAACAACACTTAAAAAACCTTGAAGTTACTGAAAATTACTAAAAATAAAAACTAAAAAGTGATGAAAGATGGCCAATGGGGAAAAATTAATTGTATAACCATTAACCAATAACCATAAAACTGGAAAGCAATAAAGCATGGATTAAAATTATAATTAAAAATTAAAATCATTCAAAATTGTCAACAAATCAAAAATTGACCAATTTGGTTATTTTAATGATTGAAATAACCAAAATTTAATGATTTTGAACTTTGAAGTACATTTTATTTTAATGACATTTCAATTGATTTCAACATGTTTTCACGATATGATGCCATTTGCCATTTTTTTTTAAGTTTTTGACCAATTGTGAATAATTTTCTGGGAATTGTTTGGTAATTTTCAAGACATTTTTCTGTTTATAAGTAACATGCATCAATTATCATTAGCATTTATGCAAATTAATTGTAAATTTTGATGCCAATCATCTTCAGCTGTTGATTCATCCTTTCAACTTTCAAATAATGTGGCAAAAAATGCTTTTTGGTAATTTACGGTAAAATACGGTAATAAACTTTTGGTAAAATACCGTAAAATACCGTAAAATACCGCCGTAATTTACCGACATAAATTACCTTACAACCCTGGTCTATCTATTCAAAATTGACTTTACATACTTTGTAGGTGTTTATTTGGTCGTTTTTCATTTTAATTTTTAAAGAAGACTGTCTAATGCTGGGTTTCATACTCGTAAATTGAGGTTTTTTTTTTTTTTTTTGATTGATCGCTACCAGTTTCTATGCAAACACAAATTTACCCAAAAATAAGCGATTTAGAAATGTTTAAATGCTCTTCGGAACTTAGGTAGATATCTATTAGATCTGGGCAATTTTCCCAAAAAAAGGTTGGGTTGCAGCTAGATCAAAAACACCACAATTTTTTCAAAAATGTCTCACTTGAAGTAAAGATGTTCATTGAAAATGGTCAAAATACTCTAACATTTCTCTTTCTCAGGACCCACCCTGATGTCTAGACACGTACCTACATATAAGATATGTGTTTGAGCTGTAGTTGAATTACGAATCTGACATTATTTTTCGATTGGGGCAAAGAAAATCTTGATTTGTATAATCTGTGAAATCAAAAACAGGAGCACCTTATTAACCGAATTTCGTGAGTGTCTCAGTGAGTTTCATTTTCTCAAATAATTCCAAGAATATAAACGCATTTGGGTGATATGGCCTGTTGAAATTTGATGTTCATTATAGAGAATGCTGGTTTACTCACTTAGGTATATTTTAGTGTTGTAAAAACGATGTTTTCTTTATTCATTTTTTTAAAAAATTTTTGCAGCCCGTTGATCTAGCAAAACAGCATCAAATTCGAACTTATTCTAGATTGGGCCTGGTTGAGGGTAATGGATTTTTCTATCCTCAATTGGTACTTTTGTTTTTTTTCTTTCGAAAAACTTTGAACCAAAATTTTTTTGTTTGGACAAGTCAGTATGAAAGTATTATGGTGTATTCAATGCATGTCATTTTTTTTTTTGTAAGAAACGGTTGAATTATCCGTAACCGGATCATCCGGGGCCCAGTGTATAGTGAGAGAAAATTACTTTGTTTTCTGTCACCCCAGTGGGAGAAAATTAAATTTTATTAGGACGATTTCTGACTCAACAACAGTTATGGATAAGTTGGAGGGTTTGCAGAATGGTGCTGTAAGACAGAGGTTTTGATGAAAAGTTTTGTTTTTCATATTATATAATGTGTATAGAAAGTTTCACTTCATACATACAAATCATCAAATTAAAAAAAAGTTCAAAATTGGGCCCCAAATTTTTTTTGAAAAAAACCTATCTACGCAACTGGTACTTTACCGTTTGATGGACAAATAAAATTAGATAGAACCATGGGCATTTTTCAACAAATTATTTTATTAGCAGACAAAACAAACTGGAAAGTGGAAAAAGCACAAGCAAAAATTAGAATGAGAATTGAAAAATAATGTTCTATTTATTTAAGGAGAACACTGCATTTTTGGGTTTTGATAATGATACTTATTGATATATTGATTGATATATCGATTGATATAAGAAGATGTTGACATAAATATTGATATCCCATCTCTAGAATTGAAACCTGTCTCATCAGTAATAATATAGTTTCATGCAACAAACAGAGTTCTATAATTGGACATTACGTTTAGGCACTCCCTTCCTCCTTGCCCATTGATTAAAAACAAGTTACCTACCTATTAATCTTTAGGTAGGTATTTAGTGCAGTGCACTTGAGGTGTTATTTTTTAAAAGAAAGATTCAATACATTAAAAAATGAATAAGTCGTTCTAATTAACTGGCCAAAAGTAACTAGAGTAGCTTCGAAAATTGATAATCCATATAAACGTAATGGATGGCCAGCCTTCGAGTGGAATAACAGAAGAAGTGTTCTGTTTTCTCTGCTCATTTTGTACCAAGGCACATCCCAGATGAGAGTCTCGGCTAGCTTGTGATCCTGTTGGAAAAGGTTTAGGTAATTTTATTCATTTAGGGACTAGGCTTTCAACAAAAATCAATTAAGTATAAGGAGATAAGTACATGATTTCAATCTACTCATAATGAAAATAAGTGAAGATGAATTGATAGCTAATGACAATTTTTGCAGGTAGGTACCTATTTTTTTTATAAACTTATTGAAATACGTACCAATGTGAAGTACATAGCAGCTAGCTAATCCCATGAAAAAAAAATTGGATTTGATCAGGTCTGAACAGACGCCGGATCGAAAATTTTAAGTGCTCGGATGAAATTGGATCTGGGAAATGTCCACATCTAATCAAACAAATCGTCAGAGAATCGAGATCCAATCAGGTCTTCCCCATTGGATCTGATCATACTCAAATCTGGTCTGATGAAATTTAATTCAAAGAGTATCCGGATATGATCTGATCAAATCCAGTCATTTTTTCATGGGATTCTGAATGAAAATGATTTTTACCAAAGTTGAGAATGCTTCGCTGATAAGGCATGTACCCAACAGAGTGATCCAGACGACCAGTACAATCTCATAATAAAAAAAAACTTGAACTACACTTGTAGCCTAAAAACAGAGAGTCATTTTTAGGACGATTGTTCATTCAATAAAATTGGAGATGGGCATGATTTTAATTATTCTGTCTTACATTTATCATGATGTACAATACAAGGGCAAAAGTTACTGCGGATATGGTGAGATTTATTGAAAAAAATAACGAAAACCAGATCTTGAATGTTTGAAAATTTCTAAAAACAACGAAAAACATTAGTAATACTAGGAAGGTCCAATTACTTGCCTGAGTACACCTATGTACTTCCAGCAGAAATTCTCGGTCATTCCTGTCATCGATTTCGTTTGTTTATCTACCTAAAGCATGTCAGCATGGGTGACTTTTAGTAGGAATGGGCTCAAAATGGCATTTTTCTGAGCCACAAAAATAGATCTTCATGCTTCAGTTTTCAAAGGAACAAGCGAAATAAATATCTGAGTAACTAAGACACATTTCTCACTCAGTTGAGAAAATCCACTCACCTATGAAGTATCTGATGATGTCTAACACAGTGAATGATATTCTCTCGTAACCCGCGATCAAAGTGTACTGCCTTCACGTCTTGCTGCAATGTTCGATGTTCCAAAGATGAAACAGCAGAAATCAATCTATGATACTGTCTCGTGAACTCAACTACTGTAAGGAGTAAGAAAGTCGCCACGACACAAGTTAACCAAGCGCTACAACACGTTTGTAAAATTTGAAATCCCAACGTCAATGACTGGTTCCTCAGACTATCCAATTTCCAAGGCGTCCAACAAGGATATATGAACGTTGTAATTCTACCATAATACGCCAATTCTCCAACAACTGGCAATATGACCATAGTCGCACCAACAGCCATAACATATTTGGGAATCTGCATCACAAACATGACATTAGCGTCTTGTAAATACCAAGGATATCCAATTTGAAGCAGATGCTCATCCGGATACGTGTAACAATTCCGATCCATTACGAACAACATTTCGCCGATGATATTTTTGGAATGGAATAAGAGGTACACGCTGCTTATAAGGTTGGTTGAGTGAGCAATATATGGGGAAGACATGGCGAATGCAAAGAAATCATTAGTATTCATTAAGCCGATTATAGTGGTTGACAATCCTCCCAAAAAGACCATAGTAAATGACACTACAAATCTCCAAACGTTCCAGGGATCTTTTTCGTGTTGAATATTTATTCCTGCATTCGTAAGTAAAGTTACCACGAATTGGAGGAGCTCTCTTTGCACTTTTGAACCCATCATGGAATGCTGGAAAATGTAAATTATTTAAACTTTAAAAAAATTGCATTGCTGATAGGTAGGGATGTACAAATATGTAGGTACTGCTGCCAACTTACCGAGTCTTTTCTTTTTCAATGGAATTTCTACGTAAGTTAATTATTTACTCGATTCCATACTGATTTGAATTAAAATTGGTATTTTTTTTTTTGCAAAATGCAGATATATCTGATCAAATGTTGTGAAAAATTATAAAATTTTTGTGAAATGTTAATTTCTCCTAGTACCTATCGAATTGAAAACTGCGATAGTAAGTATCTAGTACTTACTCGTAAGAGTATAAAGTGAAGAGAAAGTATGTACATAATAACGAAGAAATTCAAGTAGGTACTTAATTATGTTATCAGATATTTATCTTGGTGGCGGGAACCGCCTTTTAGGTAATTATTTATTTACTCTGATAGGCGGTGACGCGTGAAAACATAAATGCCAAATGCCTGAAACTTTCTACAGTATGACACAAAAGTAGTGCCGGGTGGCATTTATTTCTGAATGAAAAGAGCTATGAATGAAGCGACTTTGAACGGGGAAAAATAAGGGCTTTCAAAAGCGACCTTGAAAATTTCAGGCCCATGCACAGGGTGTCCACAAATTGAAAAACCGGTTCGGTCAAAAAATTCGAGCTGGTTTTTATTGGCGCAGTGTATTCTACACACTAAAACGAGAAAAACGTGATAGGAATTTTTTGAAACCGGTTCATTAATTTGCAACCAGTTAACAAAAGATACCCAAAAATTGTAGATAGAGAAGAAATTTTGGAACAAAAGTTGTGGAGCGTGAAAAATTGAACTGTTTTTAATGATCGGATTTTGAAACCGGTTCATTAATTCGCAACCAGTTATCAAAAATCACCCAAAAATTGTAGATAGTGAAAAAAGCTTGAAACAAAAGTTGTAGAGTGTAAAAAAAAACAATTTTGTGTATCTAATTACATTTTGAAACCGGTTCATCGGTTCGCATTTAGTAACCTTGTTTTTGACAATCGCCCGAATCGCCTAAAAATTGGAGATAACGAAAAAAGTTTGAAACATAAGTTGTAAAGTGGGAAAAATTGAATCATTTTTGCTGATCAGATATTGAAACCAGTTCATTAATTCGCAGCAAGCCATCGAAAAGATACTGGGTTGCAAATTAATTAGCCACTTTCAAAATCCGATCAGCAAAAATGATTCAATTTTTCACACTCTACAACTTTTGTTTCAAGTTTTTTTTCTCTATATCTTCAATTTTTAAGTGATTGTCAAAAACTGGTTGATAAATGCGAACCAATGAACCGGTTTCAAAATGTGATTAGACAGAATTGTGTAATTTTTCACGCTCTACAACTTTTGTTTCAAGCTTTTTTCTCTAACTACAATTTTTGGGTATCTTTTGTTAGATAGGTAACTGGTTGCAAATTAATGAACTGGTTTCAAAAATTCATATCACGTTTTTGTCACCTCAGTGTGTAGAATACATTGCGCCGATAAAAACTAGTTTGAATTTTTTGACCAAACTGGTTTTTCAATTTGTGGACACCCTGTGCATGGGCCCGAAATTTTCAAGGTCGATTTGAAAGCCCTTATTTTTATTCCCCGCTCAACGCCGCTTCATTCATCTCGCTAGCTCTTTCCACTTGGAAATATAAGCCACCGGGCACTACTTTTGTGTCATACTGTAGGTAAGTATAATAAGAAGCACCATACGTATTATCTGATCAAATAAGTCTATCCATTCAAAGTTGATTTACGTTCATATGCATTTATTTGGTTGTTATTCATTTTAAAGAAAACTGTCTAGCGCAGAATTTATAACTTGAGTTTTTTTTATTGATTGATTGCTATTTCGAATGTGCAAATACAAATTTACCTCTAGCCAAGAATAAGCGATTTATAAATTTTCAACTGTTCTGCAGAACTCTAAGATTTTGATGGAAATGACCTCTAGGTTGACTCAGAATCTCCATGTGTTAGACTGTAAAAGTACAATCACGTATGGTAATAGTGATGAGGATGAGAAATATTCCTTAGCGGGTGAAAGATTACCAGAAGCCTTATACGGCTCTTTGTAATATCAAGAAGGAACTATTCGCACTTACCCCTTGCTAGCTCTGCGTCTATTACTATATTGTCGGATACGTCAACATAAATACTAACCAATGTATAAATTAGGTCCACTTTTGCGGAATAACAACACATTCCTTAGTTTCTCCAATGTAATCGGTGTAACAAATTACATTCTCTTAATTATAAGGTTTTCTTCAAATATATACATTCGCCAATTTACGATTTTACCAGAGACACTATGCTCGACCACCTAATCACGTTAGATTCACCAAAGAGTACTTAACTTATTAACTACACAATTCCACGACAGGGCAACTAAGATGACGCGGTTGATTGCTTTATTAAGCCTCGAATTCACCAATGAAGATACTAATTAACAGAACCCTAAAAAGGGTAGACTGGGAAAAGGAATACATTTTCAAACGATTAAGTCGAAGGAAAACGGACCAAATGCTCAAGTCTACTGATTCATAGATCGCCTAAGTATTGGTCTATACTACACTCACGTATCTACGACTTGACGAACGAACAAGAAGTGATTTCGAGATCGAACCTAGCTAAAGTTATACCTAAAGCACCTAAAAGTTCCTAAATCGATCTCGAAAGCTGATAGGCTCGCGCTACTTTTACCAAAAGATGGGGGAAATGTTCTAACCAATCATAAAATAGATGTAATTGTGTGAATTCTCCGCCCATATAAATAATATCGGCGCGGACCCCCGGTGTGATGGAATATTATCCGGAACCCCCTGCTGGTATTCGATAATATTCAAATTCGCAAGTACCTACACTTTACCTTAATAAATCAAACGATCCCTAAGTTGTCAAGACCTAAAGGATGGATTTACCAAGTCCTATAGGATCTTCCCCAACTTAAGAATCGTTACGAGATGCACTGAGAGGACAGTGAGGCCATAATGCCACCTTACACATGTACTATCTTTTGAAGCAGGGCTATCTCTCCAAAAACAGGTTGGGTTGGGAAAAAAAATCACGTTATTTTTTTTTAAACAGGCTTGTTCTTGAGAACTCATATCTAGATACTTTCAGTGGCACCATCGCATTTAAAATTTTTTCTGAGTTTTAGCTTTCAACTTGAAATAATGATCTTCACTGAATTTGGTCAAAATCCTCCGACATTTTTATCGTCGCGATCCGCCTTGATGTCTAGACGTAAGTGTAAGATATGTGTTTGAGCTTGTTAGATTACGAATCTGATATTATTATTCAACTGGGGCAAAGGTAGAAGGGTGGAGAGAACGAAAATACATAATATTTGACCACTTATGCTGAGTGGCCCCTTCCTCCTTTACTTCAATCGAAAAAATAAGACCTTATTGTCAGATTTGTAATCTACAAAATTAAAAACAGGAGCATTGTGGCAGTCCCAACATTGAACGTAAGGACATTACGATTGCGCTCAAAATTTTTCTCTAGGTTTGAAACCCATTTGAGAAGTAATAATTAGGTAGGTACGTATAGAGATTACCAGTAGCTCAATGTTGAACTACATATTTATTATTAAATACACTCAGTAATTTACATATTATTTTGTTTCGTGATTTAATCACTTTTTCACGGACAGATTTAACACATTGAAGAATGAATACGTTGTTCGAACTAATTTACCAAATGTAACTCGAGTTGCTTCGAAAACTGATAATCCATATAAACGTAAGGGCTGGGAAGCCGTTGAGTGGAACATCAAAAGCAGCGTTCTGTTTTCTTTACTTGCCTTACACCAAGTTACTTCCCAAAACAGTGTCTCGGCGAGCTGGTCATTCTGTTGAAAAATAATAATAATAATAATACCTGCAGCAGTTGACGTAAGTAGGTACTCAAAAAATAGTAAAAATTAAGTTGATTCTCAAGTTCAGAAAAAAATTATATATTAGCAACGATGTATAGCAACGATGAAGCAGTTACAATTTGTGAAAATAATTCTCACCTACCAAATTCGAAAATATTTCGCTAATTAGGCATCTGATCAGAAGATTAATCCAGATAAATAATATCATCGTGAAATAATTTAAAACTTGGCCTAGACTTGATATCTGCAAGCAAAAATGGTTTTACGATATGGATTCATAAATCAAAACGGAAGCGAACAGGACGAATTTTAATTATTTTATATTAGCTAGGTACCTACATTTATCATGACGAACAAAGCTAGAGCGAAAGTAACGAATGACACAGCGAGTTCTATGGAGAAAAACACCGAAAACCAGACCTTGAATGATTGAAAATTTCTATAAAGCATAAAGAGCATAAAGTTAAGGTACCTAATATCTACTCGGATGTCAAACTGGTTGAAAAAAATGCTCGAAGACCGACTCACTTATGCAGTATTTGATGATGTCTAACGCAGTGAACGATATTTTCTCGCAAAACTTGATCGAACTGCCCTTCCTTCGTATCTTGTTGCAATGTTCGATATTCAAGAGACGAAACAGCTGCAATCAATCTATGGTACTGTCTCATGAATTCAGTTACTGTAAACAGTAAGAAAATTGACACAATGTAACTCAACCAAGCGGCGCAAAACCCTTGTAATAATTCGAATCCAAATGTCAACAACTCGACCCTCAGACTATCCATTTCCCAAGGTGTCCAGCAAGGATACATGGACGTTTTGATTCTCCCATAATACACCAATTCTCCACAAACCGGTATAGACATCATGACCAGAACGTTAAAGATGGCGAATTTGAGAACCTTCATTCCGATCTCAATATTAACCTCTTTCAAGTACCAAGGGTATTTGATTTGAAGCAGATGCTCGTCAGGATAAGTGTAACAATTCTGATCCATTTCGATCAATATCTGCCTAATGATAGTTTTATGATGAAATAGTAGGTATGCGCTGCTCAAAACGTTGTTGGATGCAGCTATGTAAGAAGAAGGGTTGGCAAAAGCGTAGAAATCGTGTGTATTTGTTAGGCAGAACGCGCTGGTGCATAATCCTGCCAAAAGAGATAGACCGAATGGAATTACAAATCGCCAAAGGTTCCTGGTATCGTTTTCGTGTAGAATATTTATTCCTGTATCTGTGAGTAAGGTTGCCACGTACTGAAGGAGTCCTCTTTGCATTTCTAAACGCATCGTTCACTAGCTGAAAATTAATTAATTCCTTTTTTATTTTTACATACCTATTCCACTGTTTGAAATATGTATCTACTCGGGTAATGCAAACTGTTATAAAAACTTACCTAGATTTTAGATCTCATTGCTCGTTTAATTTTTTCCGAAATCAAAGAAATTTGAATATAATTTGTAAATATTTGAGAAAATTTTTCTTTAGTCGAGCAAGTGTAGGTAACTAGATATATCAGTTTACTTTTTTTGAATTTCGAATTAAAGTCAAATATTAAGGAGAAAAAAAAAAAAAAAAAAAAAAGAATGGAAAAGGTAAAGTGGATTATCGTATACTTTTGTAGGGACAGACAGTCAGTCATGTATACATTATTTATTATTCAAATAAAAATGTACGAATGATACCTATATCAACTATTTGTAAATACGTACCTGCAACTTTTTGAAAAACATCACTCAAGTATGCAGGTACCTACTACCTACCTACCTATCAATTTTGAAACTGATGTTATATCTTTTGTTTATTTAGGCTTATTTGGGCACTACAGGTTTGGTTTTGGGTGATATTTGGGGAAAATTCTATTCGTAGGTATGGTATGATTCATAGAATTTCAATAGGTAATTACCAATATTGCTACGTTATAATATTATGTACCTTAGGTATACACAGTAATTAGCATCGTTTGCATTACATTATGACGACGCGATGTATGTACAGTAGGGTGGACCTTATTTTCAAAGTTGTGATTTTACCCTCTCCCAAGCCCAAAAGTGGTAACCTCAGATGAGAAAATAATTCCCTATTTTCTATTTTTTTCCATTTTCGAAAAGAAACAATAAACAGGCTTGATCGATACGAGGACTAAACCTTTCGAAAATTTGTATTTTGAGGAGTGAAAAAACAATGTTTAAGGCAATGATTTTTCAGCAAGAAGTTTTTTGGTAAGGGCGTTGAAATTTTAGAATTTGAATAACTTTTTTCCATAAATTTCTGAGGCTAAAGCTCCCAGGAATTCGTGTTTTGAGAAAAAAAATTAGAGGAGTTTATTGGTTTAAATATTTTTCTATGGATATTGAGAAAGTTTAATTTTGAAAAACAAAAAGACGCGAAAAAATAAGCGAGGGCTGAAGTTTATGAAAATTTTATTTATCAAGAAATGAATTACCTATTATTTTTTTTACAAGAACACGAGTAGGTAAACTCTTTTTCCTTTGACATTTTCAAAATTCAAAACAGCTGATATGTTCTTAATGCAGAAATTCATAATTAAACCATTTTTTAGACCCGACAAAAGTTAGGGCAAAAACTTTCAAGAATACGTAATTCAAGTTCTAAAAAAAGTTTTCTCTTTGCTGACTTGTCGAGTATAAATCTTGCAAATTTTAATTGGTCAAAGAAAAAAATTTCCAATTTAAATTGAAAATTTTCTACTATAATTACCTATTTATTGTTCACCAACCAGTTTTGTAATTTATCAAAAGATCACAATTTTTCCAACTCATGCTAGTCATGCTCATTATTTTTTCCCAATTCATGAGTCAAATTTTCAGCAATGAGGGGCAGGTGACCTTCCTTGCTCCCTCCCTAGATACGACCTTGTTATCACCGTAAAACATTGCAACATCGTTCATGGAAGAGTAAAAATAGGTATCATTAAAAATTGAAGACATAATTTCAAAATGTAGGAGAAAAATCCGAAAAATTGATGTTTACCATTCGAATTTTACAAAAATCGATTACCTATTAAAAATTTGACATAATGAAGCATTTTTGCATTCTAAATAGTTAATAAGTTAACGTTGAAATTTTCTTCCATTTGTCTCAGATTCGGTCTCAGCTCATTTCTCTCCCTTCCCCTATTTTTTAAAGGCCATTTTTATTACAAACAATCAATTTTTTCAAATTCTAAATGGATCACATTTGGTTGAGAGTGGTTTACGCACATTTCTAAAAATCGTAACTCGTTCGCGCACATATCAAGCACATTCCAAAAATTGCAATATCGCCTATTGACAATTTTACTAGCAGAATGCTAGCATTAGTAGCACCCACCTAGCATGAGTAGCAGGAAACTAGCATGATACTAGCGTTATGCTAGCATGAAATGAACTAGCATAACATGCTAGCAAAATGCCAGCTTATTACTAGCATGATACAAACTAGCAAGAAGTATGTTAGCAATGAGCTAGCTACATGCTAGCAACATAACTACCGAATGAAGCTAGCATTTCCCACTAGCAAAATGCTATCATATATGTATCTAGTATGAGATGAGCTAGCACAATGCATGCTAGCAATATGCTAGTTAAACCCTTGCCCCTTAATTACCAAGTGATGCTAGCAGTTCATACTAGCATGATGCTATCATATCGCTAGCATGGGATGAGCTAGCAAAATGTATGCGAGCAATGTGCTAGTCAAACCCTTGCCTCATAAATTACCTAGTAATGCCAGTTGTCCCTGCTAGCATGATGCTATCATATTGCTAATGTGAGATTATAACTAGCAAAATGTATGCTAGGGATATGCTAGTTAAAACCCAGCACCATAATTATCGAGTGATCCCAGCAGCTCCTGCTAAACAAAGTTCTACCATAATACTACCCTGAGATGAGCTAGCACAATGTATGCTAGCAACATGCTAATTATATCCTAGCATCATAATTATCGAGCAATGCTGGCAGTTTCTCCTAGCATAAAGCTACCATGTTGCTAGCATGATATGAGCTAGTAAAAAGTACACTAGCCATACACTATTTAATCCTAGCAGAATAATTATCTTATCAACAAATTTTACTAGCAGAATACTAGCACGGTGCTAGCATGGAATCAACTAGCAGATTACCAGTTAGAATGGTGTTAGCACTTAGCACTTTGCCAGCAGACATTTTATTGCAAAATTCATCCTAGCATAGAACTGGTATGATGCTAGCATGCAGTGAACTAGCAAAAGACAGGCCAGCAATTTGCTGGTTACATGCTAGCAGCATAACCACCGAGTAAAGCTAGCAGTCACTACTAGCATATTGCTAGTGCATTGCTAGCACCCTGTAATGGTGCTAGCATGAGATGAACTAGCAAAAGGCATGCTAGCAATCTGCTAGTTACATGCTAGAAATACAATCACAGGTAAACTTGCACTAGTCCACTGCTAGCGCTATTCTAACCTT
Source organism: Planococcus citri (assembly GCF_950023065.1). Lineage (NCBI taxonomy): Eukaryota > Metazoa > Arthropoda > Insecta > Hemiptera > Pseudococcidae > Planococcus > Planococcus citri. Next base: position 46,239,906 of record NC_088681.1, on the reverse strand, counting down.
GGTAAAGCTAGCATTCAAAGTACTTGCATGGTGCTGGATTTTTGTTAAAAGACTTCTTATCCAGGTGCTAGCAGTCAAGTGCTAGCATAATGCTAGCAAATTGCTAGCGTTGTTCTTTTCATGATACACTTAACTTCTCTTAGATGAAGTACATATGTAGTCAAGTCGAATATAAGCTCAATACAGTTTCCTGTTTAAATTAAGAAGAGTGCAGTTGGCAAACTAATCACTCAGTTTATACTAGCACAAGATGCTAGTGCAATGCTAGTTCTAAACTAGCATTGTAGGGCAATTGCCTATTTTTGGATATTTTTGGGAAACGTACCATGATTAAAAATACCCTATTCTTTTATACGGAAATTAATGCACTTCTAGCATTATACATATTATACACATGCTAGCAAAAAGCTAGCAAGATCATGCTAGCACCAGTAGCACCATTTTGAACACCTGCACTAGCATATCTGCTAGCAAACTGACGCTAGCATAATGCTAGTCCCCCTGCTAGAATTATGCCAATTGTATGCCAGAATATGCTAGAAATATGCTAGCATCACTATGCTAGCACCAATGGCACCATTTTGAACACCTGTACTAGCATATCTGCTAGCAAACCATCGCTAGCATAATGCCAGAAAAATGCTGCTAGCGTGGTGCTAGTACCATTTTCCTAGCATTGTGCTGGCAACAGTTTGCTAGCAGATATGCTAGGAAAGGTGTTCAAAATGGTGCAACCAGTGCTAGCATGGTCATGCTAGCACTGTTGCTAGCATTCTGCCACTTGAAATTGTCAATAGGATCGTTGAGTTTTATTTCCTAAAATACACACACTATTCGGAAAATAGAACGAAATGCTCGAATTAAAATTTTATTTTGATCGTGAAAAACCACTCCAAGTAGGTACTCAAAAACGAAATTTATTTCAATATAATAGGAAGTTCATATTAAAACAAACAAATAAAAATGTTTGCAGGGTTGCGATACTCGAAATGTAAAAATTTCCAAAATAGGCTATTTCGAAATATTTGATGAATTATAAAATTAGGTACTTAGTAATTATTGAATTTAAACAAATATCTATCAATTAATACTGTATATGCAGCACACTCAAGTCTGTTATTTTTTAAAAGAAAGATTCAATACATTAAAATATGAATAAGTTGCTCTAATTAATTTGCCAAAAGTAACTCGAGTAGCTTCAAAAATTGATAATCCATACAACCGTAGTGGGTGGCAAGCCTTCGAGTGGAATAACAAAAGTAATGTTCTGTTTTCTCTGCTCAGTTTGTACCAAGGTACATTCCAGATGAGAGTCTCGGCCAGCTTGTCATCCTGTTAAAAAAGTTGATTATTTATTCGTGCAGGAAGTATGCTTAGTAAAAATATTTTTTACCAAACTTGAGAATATTTCGCTGATGAGGCACATGACCAAGAGTGTAATCCAGACGAGCAGTGCAACTAAGAAATAAATTAGAACTTGACCTACACTTGTAGCCTGCAAACAGAGAATCATTTTTAGCACGATTATTCATTCATCAAAACTGGGGCTCCCGATGAATTTCATTATTTTGTCGTACATTTAGTAAGATGTACAATACAAGTGCAAAAGTAACTCCGGATATGGCGAGATTTATTGAAAAAAATATCGAAAACCACATCTTGAATATTTGAAAATTTCTAAAAAAAACAACCAAAAACATTAATACTCTACAGTGTAGGTAGGTAGGTGGTTTGTTTGGAAAATCCACTCACTTATGAAGTACCTGATGATGTCTAACACAGTGAATGATATTCTCTCGTAACACCCGATCGAAGCTCACTAAATTTACATCTTGCTGCAATGTTCGATGCTCCAAAGATGAAACAGCAGCAATTAACCTCTGGTATTGTCTCATGAATTCAGTTATTGTGAACAGTACGTAAATCGACACGACATGAGTTAACCAAGCGCTACAACACCCTTGTACAAATTGTAATCCAAACGTCAATAACTGGCTTCTCAGACTGTCCAATTTCCAAGGTGTCCAACAAGGATACATGAACGTTGTAATTCTACCATAATACACCAATTCTATGAAAACCAGTAATGTGATCGTAACAACAGCAATGCACAGGCCGAATTTGAGAATCTTTATCATAAGCATATTATTAGCCTCTTGTAAATACCAAGGATATCCAATTCGAAGCAGATGCTCGTCCGGATATGTGTAACAATTCCGATCCATTTCGAACAACATTTTGCCGATGCTATTTTTGCAATGGAATAAAAGGTACACGCTGCTTAGAAGGTTGGTTATGTGGGCGATATATGGGGAAGGATTGGCGAAAGCGAAGATATCATTAGTATTCATTAGGCAGAATATAGTGGTCGACAATCCTGCCAAAAATACCATAGCAAATGGCACTACAAACCTCCAAACTTTCCAGGTATATTTTTCGTGTAGAATGTTTATTCCTGCATTCGTAAGTAAAGTTACCACGGATTGGAGGAGCTCTCTCTGAACTTTTGAATACATCATGGAAATGCTGCAAATTATGTAATTAAAACTTGAAAAAAATTGCTCTGCTGATAAGTGGTAGAAATGTACAAATACGAGTAGATATTGCTGTCAACTTAGGTACCGAGAATTTTATACCTCGTCTCTCATGAAATTGGATGGTATAGTGGAATAAGGAAGTGGATTGAGGTGTGGGGGATTGAAAGTTCAAACCCCATCATCGGCAGCCATTCTTAAAAACATTTCCTTTTTCACTTTTTTGAAAAAATTTACTACTCTACTTCACATTTTAAACGCAAATTACATTTTAACATTAATTAGAGCATTTTTACAAATTAAATATAATTTTTTTTTTTCAAACAAGAGTATACGAACTTGATAAAATGTTATCCAAGCAGATCATATCTACATGAACTTTGATAAAATTTTATAAGCACATTCTGAACATGAAATTCTACAGAGAATTTTTTAATGTATTTCCACAGGAGGTTTACATATAGGATTATTTTTCCATGGGCAGGCAGCTATACCAATTATATCAGTTTGCTTTCTTTTCGAATTTCAAATTAAAATTAAAAATTAATGGGAAAGACGGAAAAACAAAATTAAAAAATGAAGTGGATTATATAGTACCTACTTTGTAAAGGGAACTATCATATCAAATATTTATTATTGAAATATAAGTACCTACAAAATAAAGGATATCAATCTTATATCTTCTGTTTACGTATTTGGACTTTTTCCTAGAGAGGGGGTTTTTAGTGTGCGTAGCACACTATTGGTTTCGCTTTGAGAAATTGAAATTTCAATTACAATGAATGTTCTCTTAAGCTATCCAACCGTTTTTCGTACCTATTGGACACCATTTGAGAATCATTAAGGCGGAGGGTATAGGTTTATTTTCATTCAATTCGGATGGGTAATTGCTGAGTAATTGCAATTTTAGTTCATTATTTTAATGCATTAAATCCTAAAAAAGGGAAAAGGGGACTTGTAGAACACCTGCCGCTCATTGTACCCTGCTATACCACCAGTCTATTCCATCGCCAGCTGTGTTTCATTGTACCCTGTTACACCCCCGGTCTGTTAGCTGTAAATTCCAAGTGGGAGTGGTTTGGTGGGGTGTTTACCAAACAAATATAATTATTATTTTAATGCCCTAACCCTGGTAGTGAATTCGTGGCTGAGTGGTTAGGGCATGTAGGTAGGAATAGGAAATTTAGGGACCCAGGTTCAAATCCCTGTGAGGTAAGTAGGTAGGTGACAGATTTTTCGTAGGAAAATTGGATAGGTAAATGCTTTGGAGTTACCTATGTAGTACATGATAATGGGGCAAAAATAATGCTGAAATTGAGTTATGAATTATGATATCATTTGCTAACTAAAAATTCATTTCATTAATTTTTTGTCTACCTATAGCCATAAGTATAGTAAGAATTACCTTGACATGAATAATTTTTAACTTTTTACTTATAATTTTAAAATTACTTCAAAATGAGTAATTAAACTAATTTTTGTACAATTGAAACATGTAATTTTTATTATCATGATTTAGTAAAAATTATTAAAACAAAATGATTTTTACTATTGGTACCTATAGCAAAATTTATTAAAATGATAATTTTTACTATACGATTACTTACAGTAAAAATTATTGAATGGGATCTGGTACTTGATTGTGCTAAATACCAGTACCTATTTAGTTAGATTTTTTTGTAAAAATTACCCATATTTTTTTTTGTGTGATTCAGAGGCAATTCAAATTCTTAACATATTTTATAAGATTTAATTCTTAATTTAGAATAAAAAGCAAGTTCTGAAAATTGGTTTGAAAATTTATAAATTTAAAGACAATGGAAATTCTAAAAAAAATAATATGAAAATTTGTACTTATTTAGAGACGCTGAGAATTCCAAAAATTGATTAAAAGTTCTGTAAGTTGCAGATAATGTGAACTTGAAAATTATATGAAATAAGTATTGTAATATTTATGAAGAAGATGAGAATTCTGAAAAATCGGAGGCAATGTAAATTCCAAAAATTGAGTAAACGTTTTACAATTTGTGGACAATATGAACTTGAAAATTGAATTTGAAATTTTTTAATTTAAAGACAATAAGAATTCTGAAAAATTATTCAAAATTTGACTATTTAGAGGCAATGTGAATTCTAAAAATTGATTGCAAATTTCCTAACTCAGCAGCAATGCAAAATTCTGAAAATTTATTGAAAACTTTATGAAATTGTAGCGATGGGGAATTTGGGAAATTGATTTGAAATTTTGTAAATTTTAAAACAATGCAAACTATGAAAAACAACTAGAAATTTCTTAATTTAGAAGCAATACAAGCTTATAAATTATTCTGAAATACCTATTGTAATTTGGAAAATATGAAAACACTGAAAAACAATTATTATTTTGAAGCAGTGAGAGTTTCAAAAATACTCATTACTGTGACATGGTTGATTCACTTATGCACTACCTACTGTGATATACTACTATGCCGTACGTGGTATGTATAGGGCTCGCCCACATGGTAACACTGCGTTGCACTAAGGCAACACTGCGTTGTATTCTCGTCAGCTAGCCATACGAGCCAAGCGACGAGAGTACAGAACGCCAGTAATGTATTCGAGTGCACGCGGGTATGTTATTCACGGTTAATGGGTTAATGCAGTCATTTAATTATAAGTTTTACTCTCGAGTGTTAAGTGTTATATTTAGTGCTTTAGTTTTAATTAGTGTTTAGTATATTCATTGAATAGACGAGAAGGAGTGATGATCTACTCGTCGCCACTCTGGGTAAGTACTTGCACATATCAGTGTGAATAAGTTAGATCTCCTTGCCAGAGGAGATCACTTATCCAAACCTACACCACAGTGTGTAACACCGACGTGTGTATATTTAGTTTAAGAAAGTGTCATGTTAACTAGTACATTTGCTTATGTGCTATTCATGTAACGTGTTGTTAATATTGCACACATTAAATATTATTCTCGTGTATAACTTGTTATTATTTATGGTGTGTATGATCATATGTTAAGAGTGTAAAAGCAACCATTTCCTACTCACGCCCTAGCCGAGCATGTGAGGTATTCTGGTGAGTATTTAGTAGAAATACTCTAAGGGATATTTCTTGGAAACAACACAATAGCAACCATCGTAAGTCACATTACCAATCAATGCTTTAAGTCATTTACCCTCTTACATTGGCGCCCTTCCGAGTGTCCAAAAAGCACAGATTCGTCGTAATCTGAGCTTGGAGGAAGTAAATCGTTATGAGTACAAAGTTTAGATCGCGACCAAACTTTGGAAAATAATACTTGCAGTATGATTTCATTGTACTTACGATTCACTTCTTGACTATTCTCAGACCAACGTGTCCGAAAATAGGAAAGGAAAGAATACTTGTGAATATTTCATAGTAAATAATCACGAAAGTATTAAGTTGCTTTCACTCATACACACACACACCTAGTCAAATTTGCCAGAATTTGACGAAAACGTGTTTATTTTTACATGTGTATGTGTGGTGGTAGATGATGAAATCCATCGATGGATAAAAAATCCGTTGAGAATTTCTCAGAACTCAATCCGTTCGTCGAAACGTGAAAAGCGAGTTCCAGCTTGTCCGCCGCATTGTTGCGTGACCCCTACCACCACCCAAGGACAGACACACACGTCGCACTAGCCGCCATCTTTTGATGTCGCTGCTGCAGCTGCGTAGCCACCAACCGACGAGTTGATAGCTACTGCGGCTCGCATTATATATTTTTCTTTTCAAGTGTGACGACGGTTATAGCCACGCTCCTCCAGAGAAGCAGCTTGACTGTCATTGTGTTATTTTTTCGCGCGCATTTTTTGCGTCCTCAGTGTGTGTCTTGTCCGGTATCTTTTCACGTTTTATTTTTTAAAGTGAATTTTGATACTAAGCAATTTATTTGCATAATTTTATTTCTTTCTTCGCGTTTGTTTTTCAACCACGCGATCAGCAGCAGTAGAACTTCTGTTCGAAGCTACATTTTGCAGCAGTATTGGTAAGTAATATCGTAGAATATTACAGTACATTTCGCGAGTGGCTTTTCAATCAAAGCAAACACATCGCAAGCATTTTTCGCGTATTTTTCAAACCAGCACTCAAAGCTGAGTGATAATTCAGTGTCCTTGTATTTTTTCAGAAATACCCAAGGTGGTATTTTGGCACCTGAATTTTTTCTCCAGCAATTCGTGTTCGTGTTCGCGATTCATTCGAAGCTAATTTTTTAGCTGAGATCTAGTGCTCTTTATCTTGTCCGAGTCACCTCTGAAGTGACTTTGCACTCGAATCCCGCTAAGAAACACGTTTCGAGCACGTGTGAAACAGTTCGTCCTGACTCAGCGCTTTTTATCTTGTCCGGATTACTCGCCGTAGTAATCTAGCGACTTGAGTCAACCGACTGTATAGCTCAGTGCTAGTGAAGCGCAATTTACGTGATAGAATATTTTTGTGTACCAGAACCAACTCGCGAATTAAAACCAGCATTGCACGTGAATTTGTGTTCGAAATTTAATAGAAATTTCACACAAAAAAGGGAAAATATTCGTCGTAATATTACCCCAGCTGTAGTTGAATTCGAACGAAATGGCATTTACTGGACCAGCTGCAGGCACCCGAAGTAAAGCGGTAGCCCTTACGCAACACCAAGTACATTGCTTATGTATTGGTGAAACGCACGAAGAATCGTGCGTTACGTTGAAAAATTCGGATAACAAATCCAAACGGAAAAATCGAAAAAATCCACCTACGCAGGATTTAAACGTAGAACAACCTGAACAACAATCGAGTCCGCAGAACCTTGTGGAATCATTGTTCAGCAGTCATCCGCCATCAAACAATTCTGACGAAGAATATGACGAGGATGATGATGAGGATGACGAAGATTACGTACCTACCGAAGAAAATAACATGGTACATGGATCAGATCTCCCTGACCCGCCCCCAGCGAGGACACGTCACCTGCAAAATTACAGGGACTCAAAAAGGGAAGAATGCAGATCCAAAACTGAACCGAAACGACCTGAAATCGCCACCGATGCTGAAATAAATGATCCGTTGAGATCGTTGTTTCAGCAAACATGGGATTTCACTGAAGGTGCCATAGAGAACCTACAGATTGGTCAAGCAGTTCAAGAACACAGCCTTATCCGAATAGAAGACTGTCTAATTAATCTTGTGGACCATGCAGGTAGTACGAACCGCAACATTGACGGATACAGAAACGACGTAAAAGACGTTCGTGAACACTGTACCCAATGGGCCACTGGCATGAAAGAATATGTAGGTCAAACTACCGGTGCAGCTTTACAAAAAGCTGACAGCGCGATGCAAAAGGCAACGCAATGTGAAACCAAATTTGACCAAGCGACTAATTTATTCAAAGTCGAAATGACTAAACACAAAGCAGAATGCAGCCAGTTAGCTCATGCAGTTGCGGATATGAGAAAGGAAGGTGGATGTAGACCCAACAGTGGTCTTAATTCCACCCCAACCTTGAAAATAAATGCCAACTTAGTCAGAAGTGCTGGCATTTATTATGACGAATCGAAACGTTACTTCCCTCATGAATTTGTACGTCAGTTCGAAGACTACGTAAACAAAAGCAATGCCGCCGAAACTCAGAAAATTTACGCATTCCAAGGAGTAATTGAGACTCAAGATGCGACAGAGTGGAAAGGCGACATGGTGGGAATAACGGATTACGAAGACCTAAAACAGAGATTCCTTCAACATTATTGGAACAGTCAGTGTCAAAACGATGCATGGGAATACTTCCAGAAATATTTTTGCGAAACCAAAACGGAGAAACGTCTGTTCTTGGAGATAAAGAGATGGGTCCTATCTCTAATCAAACGCAAACATCCAAATATTTCCAAAGTGCTGGAAGTGGCAGCTGAAAAACTGCCATATCCATACGACAAGAAATTAGCAAAACACACCACAGTAGACGGCTTTATAAGAAAGCTCGACGAATTTGCTAATTACGACTCTGATCCAAAGAATAATGTACGCATTGCAGTTCGCAACAGCGCGATGACGCCCGTTCAATGGCAACAAACTCCATCATTCGAATGGAATAGAATGCCTAACAACAATTGGAATAACGGAAATGGTTTGCCTCAGTCAACGTACTGGATGCTCACCGCAAATGGACAGTGGGCTCAAATACCCGGCAATCCGAATAACTGGAATTTGAATCAATGGGGTAATCAGACTCCGATGACTTCAAACCAGAATTTCGGTCCGCAAATAAGTTGGAATCAAAACTCCAACTCGAATTGGAATATGGGTAACAATCAAAACTTCCAGAATACCAACCTTAATGGAGGATGGAATTCACAGAAGAATGCGAAGAATTCTAATTCTGACAGGAATAGGAATTCTACGCAAGGTCCTACTCCAACAGGGAACTGGACGAACCAACCCATGATCACGAATTCACCGCATAATGCGCCGGAACCTCCGAAGAAATCGTATCTAGCTGTTACGAACAAAAATGTAAACGAAGGACAACTACAAATGGCATACCAAAAGCTACAAAAGGCTTTAGGTAACAATTTCAAAGGGAATCAGAAAATTAATTTCTATCCCAACTCGAACAAAACTAGTAATAGTAATGGCGTTAAACAGAACACTCATACTAATACTAATTCGAACAATTCTGGTGGTAATAACAACAGTAACGATAATGCAAAACCCCAGAACAGCGACAATCGTGGTGAAAAACCGCATGAAGCCAGAAAACCCTCGACTTTCCAACCGAAAGTGTCTAGTCAGATACCTCTACCGGTACACTTCTTCGTAATAAACGAGGATGGTACGGTAGGAGAAGGTACTCCGGACAATGCCGATTTCTGTGCAGAAATCGAAGAAATCGACCTGAGTCAAGATTCCAACGAGAGTCAAGACCAAGGAAACGATGACAATTCGGAAAACTAAAAGGACTAGACACTACAGGGGCACGGTCTAGTAACATCAAAGTCCCCATGAAGTCAATCTTTACGGAATTCATTTGGGTAGGCGACGGTATAGCGCACTTCCTAAAAAGAGGAGACACGCCATTACCGGTAGCGGTGCCACCATATTTACGTGATCAATTACCAATTGAAGAATTATACAGACGTATAGAGAAAACGGAATTCCCCGAAGGAGAGAAATTCGTTCTATCAGCTCTGCAATTCGAATTGAATCACTCACCTCAACCTTATGACAAAATAAAGAAAAGTCTAAACAAACTCTTAGATCTACTAGTCAAAGATAAAGGGGCGGAATTGATTATATTAATCTTCCCAATAGTAAAACCCTGCATTCCAGGTGACCCCAAAAGCATTGGCGTTAAACTAGATCGATATATCGAATACCGTAAAATATTTCAAAATGCGGCGGATGACCAAATTGTAATATTCTGGAAAGAACCGCCCATGTATTATTTGCAGACGCAAAAATTGATAACGGCCTCCGGTGTCGAAGCGATTGGCGTCATGGCAGATAAAAACCAACGAATAATTCCTTGTGAACGAAAGTTCAAATTCGAAAAGGATAGGAACAAGTATTACCCTGCTATACCTACGTACCGTGTGATTTACGACATGGTTTGTACAGGTATATACAGACTATTCGAAGAATGGAAACGAGTACGTTTAAGCAGAAACGCGCTCAAATCTCCATACGACGAAATGCAAAAGATTCTCCAACAACGTCCACAACCTCCGTACACGTACATGGCTCCGCCTGAACAGCAACCTAAGCAGGAGGAAGAAACAAAGGACGAACCATTAAAAGGTAGTCAGGTCGTCGAACCTAGAAAGAAAACCTTATTTATGGAATATCGAACCTCGTGCAATAATCCTAATTGCCAACGAGATCCAACGTGTTGCATGTTACCAGAGGAGTACTATGAAACATTCACGGACAAGTACACCCGTCCTGCTCAGTTAACAGAACTTGACGACGACGGTTTAGTACAAGGAAATCAAACTAAGAAATCCATAAGAGAGATGGATGTCAAATGTTTGATAATGGAGGACCCAGAACTCGTATTAGACGAGTTTCCGGAACTTGATTATTCTCCAACTCCTTTTGAAGTTTTGTACATTCACCATAGAGCGAAGGATCGAAGACCAATCGGAGATTTTGGAGTTAAAAATGCAATAATCAAGAAACCTCCCAAAGACAGATTGCTCAGATTGTTGACAAGGGATGGCATTAAGACATTTCCGTGTAATAGTGATACGACTACAACACGCGTGAAATTCATAAGAGGCCTACCTGCCGACAAGAAATGGAGACATCATGCACTTCGAAAACGAATAATTAAAGAAGCTCGAGCACTCGAAGCGATTGACAACGCACACCTTGATGAAACTCAGCTGAAAGAAAAAGCTAAACCATTAGTGGTAAACGAAGGTACCGATGACCCAACTTGCGTCGTTCCAATCACAGTAGGTGATAAGATCGTCGCCATTCAGTTGGACTCGGGAGCACTTCCCAATGTTATCTCAAGGAATGTGCTGAAACAACTTAAGTTGAAAGTGCCACATGCAGTACGCGAAATCGCTATGGATCGCATCGTGCAGCTACGTATGGCCAATAACGCAATTGAACGAGCGTCACAAATTCTGGCCGAAATTACATTCAATTTTGGTCCGAAGGAATTTGTAGTACCATTCTACATAATGGACACCATTGGCAACACTTTCATACTGGGAAGAGTAGCCATGGAGCATTTGGATCTACACTTACATTTCCGCCAGAGATGCGTAAGTCATGAACCTAAGGATGATGATCATTTTACAATTGCATTTATAAACCCAGATGTGTATAAAGATGCGCTCTCTTTATTTAAGATTGAGCAAATCCCTGAACACACTACTATAACTATTGATTTAATGGCCACAAGCATGTCTACAAGAGACAAGCTAAAAGAGCCTGAAGAAGACCGAATTAAAGCAGTACGTATTATGCAGAAAAATCTCATCGAAGATTTAGCTGAAATACGAGAGCTTGGCATTGCACCTCAAAAGGAGGTAGACGATGCCATGCACAAGATCAATGCTTATCAAGACATATTTAGTCTGAATCCGGGATGTTACAAAGGTGAAAAAGTACATTTCAACTTTATCCCCGGTGAGGGGCATCTAGCGGTGCCACGAGGTGAAAAATACAGACCTCCAGCTCGGTTAAAACAAGCCCTCGATATGACGACTCAAAAGATGTTAGATTTGCGAATAATTCGGCCATCTCGTTCAGTTTTTATAAACACACTCGCACCAGTCATTAAAAAGAATGGCGATATACGACTGTGTTTGGCAGCTGACGAGTTGAACAACTTTTTACAATGCGTACTAACTGAACCCGCTACAATCGATAGCGTAATATTCAGTGGTTCACCTGATGGTCTATTTTGTACGCTGGACTTTACGTCCGGATTCTGGCAATTAGAGCTAGATGAAGAATCGAAAAAGTATACAGCGTTCATAATAAACGGCCAAGTATACGAATTTAACAGACTACCGTACGGATTGAAGATCTCGAGCGGTGAGTTTGTTCATATGATAAACCAAGTGCTAAAGGACGAAGAAGGCATCTCCAAGTTTGTGGATGACGTCAAAGTCTCTGGTACTACGTTTAAAGAAACACTTGATAGACTACTCAGTGTATTCGAAAAAATAAGACGGGCTGGATTAAAACTGAATCCGACCAAAACCCACTTTTTCAAGAGGCGTACAGACCACTTGGGGTTCGTCTTATCCAAAGAAAACATTGATAAACAGGACCTTAAAAAGGAAAAATTCCTGAAATTTGAGAAAGACCATACGAAACATGGCAAATTCGTACTTAAGAACAACAAAGAAGTGTTAGCTCTTGTTGGGAACACCGTGCTGTACAAGCCGTTTATTCCCCGATACATGCAAATCCTGAGCCCAATATACGAACTGACAAAGGGCGACGACCCTATAGTCTGGACGGATGCTCAACAGAAGGCCTTCGACATACTCAAATCGGAGTACTTGAAGGAATTCACGTTGAAACAACCTCCACGTGAGGGCGACTTATTCTTGGATACGCATTATACAGACGATGCAATGAATGCAGTTCTCTTCTACAAGGAAGATGAACAAAAGCAAATCATTATGTTCATTTCTGTTGGCTTCAAGGAGCACCAGAAAAACTTTACGCTGTATGACAAAGAAATGCTAACACTCTACTCAGTCATTAAAAAGATTTGGATGTGGATTTTCAGCAGGAGAGTCCACGTGCGTGCCAATTTGCTCCCAATTTACAAAGAATTTGAGAGTCTGGCGAAAACGCACCGAAAAGCTGCAAAATGGGTTACAACCATATGCAATTTCGATCTAGTCTATGACATGAAATTGTCCAATAAAGCTTTATATGACATTAAAGCACCAGAACTGGTAGTTGGAAATATCGTCATAGAAGAGCTAACAGAGCTCGATCTATTGATGATTAACCAAGTGGTACCCAGGTTCACGAAAGGTTTTCACAAGGAAGACAATCATGAACTAACAGGTGCCAGTAAAAAGACCGCTCTACCACCTCTGGATTGCAAATTTATGGACGAAAACGTACCCAGATTGTTCGACCTACTATCCAATATAGAAGACGAACAAGCTAGAGATAAACATTGCAAAAAGATAATGGATGTCTTAGAAGAAGACGTACCAGCAAATAATAAGAAGCAACAGGGTACGTCACTCCGTAAAAAACAAATTTATGACATAATGTACACACGCGATGGTAAAAAACGTCTGATGAAAATTTTGCCAGATAAATCGCAAGTACCATATTTACCTGATCGTTTGCTTTACGACACTGTCGACTACCTACACTGTGCCTATGGGCATACTGGGGCAAATCGATTAGACATGATTTTTAGACAACTATACTACCATCCTAGTTCACTCGCGTATATACGCGATATTACAAACACCTGCATTATATGCAAAGTGAACAAGAACTACGCGAAGCACAAAGTCCTGGAATACGCTCAAATAGAGGCGTACGCCATTGGCGACGTGCTATCGGTAGACATATATGGACCAGTTCCAGCATTAAAGAACGATCCGAAATACTTGCTAGTTGCAAAAGAAATCTTCACCAGTCGTGTCTGGCTTCGAGACATGCACCGGATTCAGAAGAAAGTAGTTTGCAACGCAATGGAATCAATTTTATTTGAAATTGAAATCCACGAAGTCAAGATCAAGAAAGTGATCACTGACAACGGTACGCAATTTATTTCTGATTCATGGTACAATTTGCTGGAAAAATGCGGGATCAAAGTCGCACATACGACAGCTTACAACCCTCAGAGTTCTTCAGTGGAACGAACAATGAGAGTCATAGGCGATAAGTTACGTGTCAAACTCAATGAAGTTTATGATCCATATCGCACTCACCTTGGTTGGAGTAAATTCGTTGGAGAAATCCAAAACGAAATTAACAACACACCAACGTCGTTTGGTTTCAAGCCCAACGAGGCTTGGTTTATACCAGACACGACGATTCCAGGTTTTCCAACTGAAATACGAACCTTCAATTTTCGAGATGCGTTAGCAAGATTACACGATCAGAACGAAAACAACCAAATTCCATCAATAACCATTGAGGAATGTCGAAGCCGCGAACTCAAGATATTTGACATCCCGTCCGATGAACAGGAAGTCTTTATCGACAACAATGGCTATGCCAGAGTTACAGCCGACGGCGCCTGTTCCAAAAACGGCTCACCCGAAGCTATTGCTGGAATAGGAATTTGTTTCAAACCGGGTTCAACTGCTAACATATCTGACAGGATTGTGAGCACAGAATTCCAGGTTACGAACAATTATGCCGAGTTAATGGCAATAATCATTGCGCTAGAAATATTACGAGATAACGGTGTGAAGAAGATAAAGTTGTTATCAGACTCGAATTACGTAATCAAAGCGCTAACGAACACATGCTCGATTTGGAAAACCAATAATTGGAAGAATTCCCGAAACAAGCCAGTTCATCATGCTGAACTATTTCAACGTATTCTTGCTATCAGGCAAGAGCTCGAAGATGTAGAATTTCAGCACGTATACGCACGCAAAGTAGAATACACTAATATCATAGCAGATATGTTGGCCAAAAAAGCTGTGTATACGAGTAAATGGCAAGAAGACAGAAGCGGAAATTTGACTGATCGCCAAGCTGTTGAAGCATTTATTAGAGAAAAAAGACGTCAAAAGCGTATTGAAGAAGAATATTGCTTCAACAAAACGCACGTTGATCCTACATATTTGCAACCTGGCGATATGGTACTAATTACCAACCACAAACAGTCAAGTTTCGAAAAACGAACAGCGGCGAAACTCTATCAAAAGAAACATGGACCTTTTATAGTAATAAAATGGTCAGGTTTCAACAGTTACCTTCTGAAACCTACAGATGGAACAACTGTAGATAGAATTTCGAACATAAGACAGTTAACGCTATTCCTAACTAGTAAAAACATCAAAGACATGGAAAAAAGCGACTGTCTCAAATCATTATTAGACCAGCGTTCGATTGAAGAAAAAATCAAAGAATTTTTGTTCAAAGCTCGCGAAGCAATGTCTGACAGTGAGGAAGACGTTGACGATCCGCCAACTCGTGCACCGCAAGGTGTCGGTATTAATGAGCGTGACATTACAGAAGCATCACCTGCTATTTTACGACAGCTTGAGAATACAGCACGCGACCTTCGAGCACAACAAAGAGCTGAAAAACGCGATCAAGCCAGTACTTCAACAGCTACCGAACTACAAGTAGAAGTTGAAGTGCACAACCCACCGATTACTGAAACTGCAGTAAATGGTGAAGTGCCAACTGAACAACAGTCTACGGAATCAACATCCTTTGATTTACGAGAGGAAATTGATCCAAATGACTCAGCTCAGAATACCAGTGTCACTAAGGAAACTCCAACGAGTGCAGAGGATCAACCAGAATCCTCAGCCTCAACTGGGGCATCCGCAGCCACACCCAAACAAAGTGCACAACTCGCTCCTTCTGTTAGGAAGCCGCGAGGTCGACCTCCAAAGACGCCCAAAATTGTGACAAACGCCGCGGAGCCGCAACCTTCAATGTCGCAATCTCAAACAGGAGATTTGACGACAGAAGGAAGCGCACAACCGGCAACAGATCCAAATAAATTGACTAAATCTCAAAGGAAATCTGAGAGAATCAAGGCACGCCTAATGCGTATGGGTCAAGACCCACTTAGAACCTACGATTTCCACCAGATTGTCCCATATCATTACTCTGAGAAAAGTCTATATAAAAGTTACTTTATTGAAGACTCAGAACTTTCGCTCACAGAAGACTTACAAGAAGTTTTTACTGTGGAACCAAGAAACTTAGAGATCAATAAAGTCACAGTTGAGATTAATCCTGAGGAAAATGAAATTAACATTTTCATTTCTCTCCCACCAGAATATAAACTGGAAGGGGAAATCATAAAGGTTGAAATTCCACCTCAGTGTGAAATACCTAGAAATGAAAATGCAATTGCTCAATTCTTAAAGAGTACTATAACTAATGCCATGAGTGGCTGGTTACTAAATAAAATTTGAGATTAGTCATTTTATTTCATAAACTCGTAATTGCAAATTTGGAATACTATAACCAGATAGTGACCAAAATACGTCACGGACCAGGATTCGCCGAAATCCAAGTCACAATGTAAATTTATTTTGATTGGCAAAATTTCAAACAGGAAATTAAAACAACCAGAATGAATCACAAATACGAGAAAAAGTTTTAAATTTCAAATAATTAGTTTTGAAAATACAACCAAACATACGTAAACGCGGACTGGGGCATTTAAAATGATCAATTTCGAAAATAATTAGATTTTTGAATAATCACAAATCACGTATGCTCTATTACAAGTCTCGACAAGTTAAAATTCGGTAAAAGACTGAAATTTAACTACAGTATTGACCAAGTTTGGATTTCTTTCTAAGTTGAAATTCGGTAAAAAACTGAAGTTTAACTTTGAGAACCACTAAATACGTAAATATTCCACAAGGGAATAGTCACGTAATAGCCAATACTCGATTTAGATAGCTAAAACGCGAAAATTTGAGTAAAATCTGAAATTTTCGAAAAAATAACGCTACGTGAAACGTTACGCGTTACGTTACGGGCAAAAACGTGAGCCACCGCATCCGCATGTACTCTGACGAAATAACACCGGCGAAAATGTGCTCTTATCACCATTTCATTACTTCGAAGGAAAATTTGACTGACTTATAAGTTGTTCCAAGTAAAATTGCGATCTTTTTGAATAATTGAAGCTGTTTTAAGGTTCATCTACGTATTAAATTACTGTTCATCGAGTTCTACAGTGCCAGCTGTATTGAAAACGAGTAAGTAAACCTTCTATTACGCAATATTCAGTTCAAACTAACATCGAGTAATCTCATTAATTTCGCTTCAATTTTTTAACAGAAAAATGGAAGCCCAACCGAATATTGTCCACCACGAGCACACTATATCGACGCAACGTATTCGTCAGACGTGTCGTATTAGAAAAATCAACGGCGAAATCTTCAGAAAATGTTACGTTAGAAATAACAACGGTAATGAAACGCCGAAATGGATTCAGTTGTCCTACCTGGAGTGGTGGGATAATCTCACGGAAAATACCAACCACTATCAGGTATATATTTTTTCGTTAACACTCTGAATAATCATCACCATTAATAAATCTAACCAATGACATGTGATTTATTTGTTGAATCAAGGAGTAATTAATTAATACGATAACGACGGCGCAGAAATTCCAGCGAATCGACGTATTTGCGGGTGAATCAGCGCACCAGATTGCGACAATGAAACACATACAAGATGTGATCATCGTCGTGATTAATTTAGTCATATCGTATCAATTTGCATTTCCGTACTTGTTTCCTATACCTTAAATATAAATGTATTTCGTACCGCTTGCTTTAATTAGTCATTCACACTCTCATTGCACAGCTTAACATTGCATACTTCGCCGAAAGTAAACAATGTACGCTCTCACACAGCTCAATTACACGCAAATGAACAAATGGATACTTCGTAGGAAGTAACCTAACGTTCAACACACGCCTCATAAAATTAACAACTCAAACGCTTGAGAGTATTTTAATCAAACTCGATACTAATATCGTTCTCAATCGATTATTTAGCGCTCAAGAGAAATGGAAGCTGCAATTAAGCAATGATGAAGGCTGAAATGAAAAATACATCGAATAACTACAAATACAAATTCAGGTAACAACTCGAAGTTTATTTGTATACTAAATTATTCGATGATAAAAGCAAGCAACGTGAATATTACACATCAATGGCAAAGTGAATCTCTACAATGAATTCATCGCATTCGGTTTTCGTTTCAAAATAGTTAGCAACAAGCTACGTGAGTTGAAAATTACTCTAATAAGAGTTGGTTTCGAACTTATGATTAGATTTTGAAAGTTAGCATTACATCTACGATCAATTCACCGGCGAGTGAAATGATTCCAACGTAAAAGAGCTACGAAGATGAAACCGAACGCTGATGCAAAATTTTCTTGATGGCAAAATAAAATATCACGTAAGTACCAATTACATACTTCAATGTAAGTAAGTAATGAGTACCAGACGATCTCTCAGAGTACAGATTATTCAGATAGTGTTTATTTCCAAATTATAAAATGAGCTACGTAGACGAAACCGAACGTTACAGTAATTATCTTTCAGAATAATGATCGCTGAGTAAAAACTGCGTACTTCAACGTAAGTAAAACAGTAGGTACTTGGTGATTTGGTTTCAAACGCTAATTCTCCGGTTTAGTATTTTGAAAAATATTCCAAAGTGAGTAAAATTCAAAATTACAAATTAGCAGCGAACCAAATCAAATCATTCATAACTAGCGAATAATTTAGTCAATTCAGATACGCAAATGAAAGATAATTTTAACGAACGATCATTAGCAGAATACCTACGGTCAATTTACCGGTGAGTAAAGTGATTGTAGCTAGGAAGAGCTACGTAGACGTAACCGGTCTCAATTAATAATGATTCTGCGAAATAAATTAGCTAGGAGAAGCCACGTAGAAAATACCGATGGTCTCTTAGTTTAAAATTTCAAAAACAGCTAAAAGAGCTACGAAACTGAAACCGATTATACTAAGACCAAATAATAGTACTAAATCAACCTAGATTTATGAATAATTAGCAGTAATGATTTATTTAGAAATTATGATCGCTAATAACGTTCACGTATTTTCATACAAATTCCAGATCGTATACGAAGGGCGAGCAAATTTTATCGTAGTATAAAATACCGCCAGCGGTACAAATGGAATATAGCAACATTGCCAGACGTAGCATATAGAAGTAGAAAATACAGGTACAGTGACTAATTATGTAGTCGTTTGAAATTGCCAGTATCAGTGTTAAGTAATACAATGTTTGTTTTTTCTCGGTGAAACAACTACGAGTATGATGAAAATAATCAGATTTTCACAACAGAAAGTAGCAGTTGAAAAGTAATCAGAAAAAATTGAATTCAAACTGGAATAAATCGACAACATAGCAAACTCTATTCAGAAAGTTGCTTTTGGAGCTAAACGTACAGGTAAAACTTAGTTAGCATACTGAGATTAATGTACAAATCCATATGCCCTTTCTTAACACTGCAACTCAAAATTCGAAAAAAACAAAATTACGAAAACGCAATTTTCTAACGCAGACAAGTTCGAAAATTTTTTCGAAATAATAGATTTTGAAATTCATTTTTCACATACATATGCCCTCATGTTTGCGAGAAAATTAGATTCGTGCATTGCAAAGCGTTTTCGAGGCAATGAGAAATTTTTGAAATTCATTAAGAGCCCAAAATAAATAAAATTTTGTTGACTCGAAATCATTTCAAATCTCAAAATGTAATTTTGAAAATTCCAAACGTGAATAAAATGACCGAAATAATAGATTTTGGATATTTTTTCACGAAATTTTTGCAATACAGTAAAAGACTGTGACGCAAATTTCTTCGAACAAATACCTGAAAAAGACATAAATAAAAACCACAGGAGTAATAATATTTAATTGATGACAAATAAAAATTTGAATAATTAGAATTTCGAAGTGATAATAACAAAAACCACCAGCACGCAAATTTCAACCATCGAATCCGATAAAAGATTGGAATCGATGATGAAATCTGACGCAATAATTTCGAGACAAAGAAAAACGTGCAGTTAGCAAAAGGCAGATGTTTTCTTTCAACGAAAAGAAAGCGACGTGACTCGTAGTGATAGCAAAATGGCTGACAGGCCGTTAAAAAATTCGATTTAATTGCGACGTAGTTTATCATAACAATAAAGACCGCCGAACTGCGCATTTAGGCGCACATTTTGACAAACCCGTTCCAGGAAAATCGGCGCCGTCTGATATTTTCTGCTTAGAACATTCTAGAAGGTTATAGTCAAAACCTGCCGTTCGAGCGCATCGCTACCAACACAACGCCGAGTTCGACCAATCCCGTTCGCCGCCGCCGAGTAGCGAAGTGGGGGAAAGACTCGGCAGTTGGAAGCAACGACGAACCTGATCCAACTATCGAAATCATTATTTCGTTTCACGTGCTACCGAGTACATGCCTTTGCTCTTGCTATATGTTTTGCTAATGCGTTTTTGAATCTTCGTATTCTGTCTTCGCGTCTTATTTTTGCGTTGCTATCGTAAGTAATTATTACTTATTTCGAGTATAGTATTTTCGTTTCTCGTTTCAATTTTAAATATTTGTCATCAGCTCCTGTGGTAAGTACAAACTCGTACGATTATTATGCTTTCACATTACTAAGCAGTGTTAACGTAAAAAACAATAGGCCCACCATGCCGATTTGTTTTCTAATCAATATTCAGAACTTATTTTGTCGCTAAATCGGTATTGCCTTACAACTTCGTTTAACACCTCGTCGCATTTCTGTTCACAGTGATGGCAGAATCTACGCATCTCGCATGCGATAAATGCGGTTTGGTGATTACATCACACGGCAAACAATATGGAGGCGATAAAAAGGTTCCCGAATCAATCTACATAACCAAATGCCAGCATCTTTACCATAAGAGCTGCATCATGAAAGCGATCAAAGACTCCGAACTCCGAGATCCTGCCGGCGTGCAGTTGACTCGGTGTACACATATCGGTTGTGAACGAGACGTGAAGGAGAACATCTGCTACAAGGTAGAGGTAACTCGTATTCAGATCTCAACACCTGAACCTACGGGAGCCGCAACCGGCGAGTTGCAAGCTCTACGTAGGGAAATCGCTCAGCTGCATACCGACAAAGAACTACAACAAGATTTGTCCGAAGACATGTACAAGAAAATGTCAGATTTCGAGGTACAATTAACTGATGCGAATAATATGATCGCGAGTTTAAAAGCTCAATTGGAAACTACCACGGCGAAATACGAGGCACTTCGTAAAGCCAAAATGTCATCGCTATTCCCGAGCTCCACAGCGATAGCCAGTCACTTGAACCAGCAATCTGCAACCAGCTCGAATGCGACGACGCCAGCTTCGCTGCCGGCGGTTACGGCCACCTTACCGACGAATACGACGCCGATTTCGACGAACACGGCATCCACCACGGCGACAAACGAACCCTGCCAGGGGTTTGTACCGTCACCGTTTCCGCCACCACCTCCGGTCAACAACGGCTCACCAGAGGTCACGCCGAAAATTCCGAAGCCGTCAAAAAACGCGGAAAGAGGTATCCCCGCGCCCACGCCGGTGGACGCAGGGATACCTCAAACAAACGCCGCTACCGCGAGCAACCTTACGCAAGGCCTCCACCGCCCGCCGCCCGGTTTCCCGACCATAACAGGCGCCGCAGCGAACGCCGCGACGAACGCTACGACGAACGCCGCGATGACCGCTACGACGAACGCTACGACAACCGGTACTACGATGAATACGAGCACCATCACGACGAACGCCGCCACGACAACCGCCACACGGACACTCGCTCACGTCGAGGACGCGGCCGACGGGGCGCTCATTAGTTTCAAAATCCCGTTCGTGCAACCGGGTACAGCGCCGACTGTACCGGATGCAAGTTTCCACTCGCCGATTTCATCTTACTGGGATTTCCCGCAAAAGAAGGAAACAGACTACTGGGGAAGACCACTCGCTCAAAGTGGCGAGCAGTCGAACTCTAGCGCGCCTGATACCGCCAACACGCAGAATTCCGTTGATCCGAACGCGAATTTGAACGTACCGAATCAAGCCGAACGCGCTCAACCAACGGCGAACCAGTCTCCGGCGGTTGTACCAAAGAAGAAAAAGCGGGCAAAACCGGGAAAACAGTCCAATACGAAAGCAAATCGAGACACCTTCGATTCACGATACCCGGAGGTAACGCACGAAGTGTTAGCGCCATTCTACCCAACGAATGCCTACCCGCAACACTTTTCGGTCTGCGGTTTGAAAATCGGCGAAGCAAAACCCGTTATGGCGCTGTTCGCATACAAATATTGGATTGTAGGCGACATCCATGCCCATGGTATCATGCATGCGATTACGGAAGGCAAACCATATCATGACAACATAGATAAACGCATGTATAAGCGCGACATGAAAATTTCGGAATTAATTGAATTAATCGTCGAATTAAAACAAATTCCGAAAAATCTCATGATATCTATTGGCACGTTCGATATCTTCTCATTTACGCCACCGAATACCTTCGACTTAAATTTCCGGAAACTCATCGAAGTTTTAGGAGATAAAAAAGTCGAACAGGTAATCATGTTGCCTCCGAACGCAAGCGGCCGACTGCACAACAACACGTTCCGGCAAATTACACAAACATTCTCGTACAATTGGGGAACTGGAAAATTCCAGTATATGGTTGCGAGCCACTTACTCAACGACTTGAACCTGGAATTGGCATCAGTGGACGAGCTTGGCCCGAAATATACGAAAGCTACATACCAAAAAGTAGCAAACTGTATCGCAGCCGTATTTATTCCGGAACCAATCATCGAAAAAAGCGATTCAACCGTCGAGTTGAATAACGCTAATAGCGCCGCATCATCACCTGCAACGCCCCCAACATCAAAAGCGAAGCTTGATACGAACGTCGATTCGCAACAAACTTCCGCACCAGTGATGCCGCAGTTCAATCTGCCAAAATCGTCGTTCCAGCAAAGCCCGAATGACATCGTAACCGATACCCTGTCACCATCCTACGTAAACCCGCAGTTGCAGCAGGCAACAGCGAATTACCTGGGAAATAAAGCAGTGGGCACGCCGCCATACCCCAAAGTGAGTACAGCGACACCTGGATGTCATCCGCTAGATCCGCGCAACCAAAAGGCGAAATCAACAACTTCAACGAAAGTTGAGATTTCACCATACAGTGGCTTGCACCTAACAAATGTAGGTTTTTCTGACGACGAACAGAAACCGCTTACCGACAAAGAGGTGATCGAACGCGCCAAAGTCCTCACTAAAATTCAAGCCGACGTAAAAGCTAGTAAAGCGAAAGAGCAGGAGCGACTAGCCGCAGATGCCAAATCGCGCGAATCGCTGAAGGAAAAGATGGAGTGGAAAAAAGAGGCCGACAATGCGCAAGCTGGCATCTCCTCGTCGAAGGAGAAACCAGCCCGCAATGTTTCTGAACAATCCGGGAACTCGTCGGAAGATTCAAGAAACAAGTCTAAGCAAAGCTCGTCTAAAACTCCATCCCGCGCAACCTCCAAAGCAAGAGAACGCTCCCGCTCAGAGCACCGATCGTCGAATAAATCAAAAGATCGCAAGGTAAAATCGGGAGATGAGTCGTCCGTACTCAACACCGGTCTTAAACCTAACCCGACTATCGATAACGACAAATACATTGGGTTCATGGTAAAAACTCCACCATCGGGTAAACCTCCTACCGAAACGGAGCGACGAATGTACGAGATATTCGGCAATACCGAGGGTGTACCTGAACCTACCGACTCAACGACCTCTGCTTCTGCATCGGAAAGCGACACAACGAAAGTCGTTAAGTCAAAACCGCGCAAGTCACGCAGCTCGATAAAAACTAAGCTCTCGCCACCGCAAACGTTACTGACGTACATTCCGAGACAGCAACGTGCAAAGCAGTTGCGGGTAAACGCAGCGCTTAAGCGCGACTTAGTCCTCAAAAAGGTATTCGGTAAACAGTCGCAACCGAAGGTGCAAACTGAAGCTGAACATCCTGCAACGGAAGGAACAGTCGGCACTCAGCCAAAGGTACTCGTGCCGAAGCTTGATTTAACAGAATCAACGCCGCATGAGAAACCAGTGAAAACGGTCGACTTAACCGAATCAGCGGAACTTGATAAACCGCTCAAAACTATCGATCTCACCAAGACGGTAGATCCTTCCGCCGAGGAGGAACTACCTCGAGGAGCGCAGTCAATCGAACAGCGCACTCTAACAAAGGTTGATACAGCGGTACAGGATACGACTTTAACTCTACATTCCGTCGAAAATGATGAGTTTACTACCATCCGACAAGTAGTAACCACCGTAGTTACTACTGAAGCGATTGAAACTACCGAGCCGGCTCATCTCGTTGGTACTTATGATCTGACTAATGAGAGTCCTCGCAACGACGAAGAATCTCAACAGCCAGTATCACCACGCACCGAAGCAGCGCTCCTCGACGAAGGAGTACAGCAAACGGGTGTACCGGCAATTGAACCTTCAAACGACGATGAAGGTGAAGACGACGAGGAGGATGAAGACGACGAAGATCTTTAAACCAACTCGCGTTTTCTTTGCAAATAGTTAATAATTTTTTTATCATTATCATTTCTCGTTCTCTTATATTTGCCAAAATGCAGTGTTGTAGTAGTAATAAGCAGTTTTGTACAATTTTGATATCAGAATACAAGATTTTGAATCAATGTATCTCATTTACTTTGTCGATATTATTTTGATTACAGCAATAATGAATATTCAAGAACGCTGGTGTGCCTTCAACGAGATTTATTATATATTGCGCTTTGTCGACAGATTGGTGCACGCATTCACAGTAACGTATGCCTTATCTGAAAAAACTGCGCACATAAGCATTAGATGTCATAATCAAGATGACTGCTTCTATGTATCGACAACAACTCGTTCAATTGAACTCGACAAAGAGTATTTCATACTGTGGTTTGCACTGCTGTTACTCTACACAGACTTAATTTGGCAAATCTACCAGATTGAAAGCTCACAATCGTCGAATTGTTGAAAACTTTCAATATATTTAAATTTCGAACTCTTCTAATAGGAACCGATCGAAATTTACCTTTTTATCCCAATCGTCGAATTGGTGGTCTTTTCTCTTTTTACAAACTCGCCGTAGTTTGTTGAGTTTTTTACTACCAATTCTAATACTATAACTTTGTTCAACAGTGTTGAGAAAATGGTCTGCGTATTGAAAATGCCGGTAAGGCACTCGTTCCGAAAACCGTCGTTGGACGTGTTAAACGAGCCAGTCCGAAACAACGAAGTTCCTGTCCGGCCGTGGCCAATTATACCACCGTGGCACCCAGAGTTGAGACGTTTACTCGCACAGAACGATGACACCGTCGAGCGTCGTCAAAGGTTCCAGCCGAATATTCTCACTCGCCGGTCGCCAACTCCGGAAGTAACCGACATTATCACGCTAATGCCAAGCGGCGAAGAGCGGCGATATTATGAGATCACCCGCAATGCCAACGAAGAGCCACAACTTCAACCAATCCAGGGACCGGCAAATTCTACCGATCAGCGACAAATCACCTGGACTCAGGTTCATCGGCAATCAACGGCACGTCCCCTCAACCGATATGATTCCATCGTCGATGAGATACTCCAGTCGCGGTATGAGCCCGAGCCGAACACGGAATTCAATCGTCTACCGCTCAACGAAGCGCCGACGGCACATCCGTTCACAATCCTATTGGAACGCGTCACTCCGCCGCTCACTTACGTCGATGATATTCGGATTTCTCCGCAATGACCAGTTTTTTCAATACTACTCCTGTAAATATTTCCTTTTAAATTTTTTTTTTTTTTGTGTTTTTTGTTTTTTCTCTTTTCTTTGTTAAGTCTGCCTGCGTGCAGATATTTCAAAGTTTTTATTGTTTTTATTCTCATCATGGCTGTTATGTAAATATCATGTTAAAATTACTTTTTCTTTTGTTTTCAAATTACATACCTACGTATATGAATTTTCTGTTACTTGTATTTTCGTTTTGAACTAATTTTTAGAAGACTTAATTTTTTGTGATTGATGTATCACGGTGATGACGTTTTTGTTCCTTTGATTAGTATTAATTCTCTTTTGTAACATTTCGTATTATTTCTTGTTTGAATTTTCACCCAGTGATGTGTTTGTCACCTTAACGTGTTAGTTGTTTTGTATTTTTTTACTTTTTTATGTTCTAGTATTAATTTTCGTTAATTTGTACATAGTTCCTACAAGCCGTTACTACCTCGTCGAAGGTAGAAACGACTTTATTATTAGTAACATCTTTGTTTGCATTTTCGAAGAGTTTTTTGCTTTATATTTTCTCTCTTGTGTTTTGCAAACCCTTAATGCGATATCGTCGTATATTGCAACTGGTTAAGCGTGATGAATACTCGGCGAAGTAATCTCACATGAAAACCAATCGTTGAATTGGTATTCCATACCCCGTGCAAACTCGAAGAATTGATTTGCTAGAATCGATTGTCACGCAGTCTGATATTTTACCACCTCAGGATAAGATGGCGCATGAATCGACAAACAGGTTGATACTGTAAGCCGCAAAGTCTCTTTGAACGATATATGCAACACAGTAGGTGTAGCTAGTTTGAAGAGCACTCTTTTTTGTCCTGGTTGACATAGGATGCGTCGTCGAACGCAACCATTTATTTATTTATTGGACCGCAGCCCTCAACAAGCAACAACGAGTCAGTTGAATGCGCATTATCCGACATTCAGGTTGGAAATGTAAGTCGCTCGCTCTCACAAGAACATTAAAATAAGAGGTACTCTGCCAAGGCACGAATCGGATACGCGATACCTATCGAGCCTCTCTCTTTCTAGAGTCTTAGATTGAGGCGAGCTCACGTCATCCGATCGTGACCTAAAATGAGGTATCAGCAAGGCTTGCACATCCGCTCGAGATGAAGCAAAACCACTGGACTCAGTTCCAGTAACACCTTGTTGGTACTGCTTTGAAGAAGTAACGCAAGAACGTTACAAATGTTCAGAGAGCTAAATGAATTACCGCGATGGTATTCGGGATTACCGCGGTGTAGTCCCTTTAAAAGCTAAACTGACTTTCCTCTCAAATAAAACGATCAGTTGCAAAGCGCCTTCTCCGACATTCAGGTTGGAAATGTAAGCCGCAAGTCTCCTAGAAGAACATTAATTTAATAGGTACTCTGCCCTGGTATCGCAGGATATAAAGAAGCGACGGATTCGCGTTGTTTTCCTCGTGTTTTGTCGATACCTAAAACGACAACAGGTGCTCTGCCTGGGTAATACCGAAGTGGCTGTTAAAATTCTGCACGATTTTTTCGGAAACTTTGGGCCATTACCAAAAAGACAACAGGTACTCTGCCTGGGTAAACACCCACTATTTTTTCAACGCTGGGTGTTATTACCTAAAAAATGACAGATAGTATCTCCACGAGGTGATACAATGTTCAGGGAGCACAATTACCGCGATGGTAATTAGAACTACCGCGGTGTAGTTCTCACACGATAAACTGATCGAGTCTTTCGAGCCATCGGAAAACGATCGTCGAATCGTATCTGAAAGCTCATTTCGGCCTTGTCACCTTGCTTGTAATGACAACCAGTTGAAGTATGCGCTTTAATCGACTATCAGGTCGGATTTTGTAAGCCGCTCGTAACACCTCCACTAGGAGCATATTAATAATTGGTTCTCTGCCACGGTACATCTATGCGCCAAGATGTTGAGAACTTGGGACATGTCTCCACCAAATCGCGAGATATTGGGGAGACTAGTGCTCAGGACTTCTTCACCGGCTGTGTAGATGATATTACCGAAAATAGACTGTAACACACCAGGTGTTATATTGGTATGCTCGGAGAGCTTATTTTTACCGTGTTGGTAAATGCAACTACCGCCGAGTAGATGCAAGGTATTATTCGAACTGGTTCACAATTACAGCAAGCTCAAAATTGGTAAATTAGTGGTCGAGGTTTACGAACCCATAACACCCTGAAAAAAGGACATGCTATTAATTGGTCCTCTGCCATGGAGGCATACCATGCCGACAACCCTGCGCTACTGCAGCTTGTTCGAGAGCACGGTATTGCCATCTCCATTGCCAATGGAAAGAACCGTCTGACAGGGCGATTGTTACCTTGATCATTGGCGATGTGAGCCAAAAATGAACTGTAACACATAAGGTGTTATATACGCATGTTCAAATCAGGAAGACCGCTGATCAGCACTCTTGGTCGTCGAACCAATTGAAACCCATCCAAAGGACATGCACTATTTCGGTTCTCTGCCTCGGTGTTTTCCACCTTGATCTGGAGTCGGTCAGGTTCCCGGCCAGACGACTCACAAGTGGTGAAATCACCGAAAAAGATGGTGCTCTGCCTCGGTACTCACCTACCTAGTCAGCAAGCGGATACTTGTAACGTTACTCGAAGAAACAGACTCGGACAGTAACAGTTTACGGTTTCGCAGAAGACGAAGTAGTGAAGTTACCGAAAATGACCACGCGCCCATTCGCTGGAAAATAAA
Source organism: Planococcus citri (assembly GCF_950023065.1). NCBI lineage: Eukaryota > Metazoa > Arthropoda > Insecta > Hemiptera > Pseudococcidae > Planococcus > Planococcus citri. The sequence goes on along the minus strand of NC_088681.1, from coordinate 46,211,586 downwards.
TCGTTGTATTTGTCCCAGCGACTTGGCGATTGGAATCGAAAAGTAACATAGAAGATGTTGCAAGTATGTCCGAATGGGATGCTGACACCTAGGGAATTGAGAGGAACTTGGTAGCATGGTTTACGAACCATTTTTAAGAACCGCATAAGAACATCGCTGCAAGAAGGATATACTATAATCACAGGTTTCCCAGCCTGCGAATCCTCTGCGAGAATTGCAGAAATCGCTATGTCATTATTTTGCATATCGATAATCGCGATCCGGCAGGCACGTGCCATTTTTCGCATTATCAACCTCAAAAAATGACAGATTTCTTGCAGATGTCGCAGCGAGTGATTTTGAAAAATGGAAGTAACATACAAGATGTTACATATATATATATCCAATGCAGCGAGGCTACCAAGCACAAAATTTAAAATTTGAATACCATTCTTTGATTATTACGCGGTACTACCCCTACATGAATTTGTTGTTGGGCCTTGATGGTCAAATTAATTTATTTTTCTTTTCTAAGTTATTCTTTACCGTATGCCTCTGCCATTCTCATCGTAGAAACGCAGGGGGGCAGGGGGACAGCTCCGCTGCCACGTACATGCATAGTATATCATGTTTTTATCCGTGCTTTTCTCCGCTGGTTACGCCATCGAGCAAACCTCAGAGGGGCATATGTGATATACTACTATGCCGTACGTGGTATGTATAGGGCTCGCCCACATGGTAACACTGCGTTGCACTAAGGCAACACTGCGTTGTATTCTCGTCAGCTAGCCATACGAGCCAAGCGACGAGAGTACAGAACGCCAGTAATGTATTCGAGTGCACGCGGGTATGTTATTCACGGTTAATGGGTTAATGCAGTCATTTAATTATAAGTTTTACTCTCGAGTGTTAAGTGTTATATTTAGTGCTTTAGTTTTAATTAGTGTTTAGTATATTCATTGAATAGACGAGAAGGAGTGATGATCTACTCGTCGCCACTCTGGGTAAGTACTTGCACATATCAGTGTGAATAAGTTAGATCTCCTTGCCAGAGGAGATCACTTATCCAAACCTACACCACAGTGTGTAACACCGACGTGTGTATATTTAGTTTAAGAAAGTGTCATGTTAACTAGTACATTTGCTTATGTGCTATTCATGTAACGTGTTGTTAATATTGCACACATTAAATATTATTCTCGTGTATAACTTGTTATTATTTATGGTGTGTATGATCATATGTTAAGAGTGTAAAAGCAACCATTTCCTACTCACGCCCTAGCCGAGCATGTGAGGTATTCTGGTGAGTATTTAGTAGAAATACTCTAAGGGATATTTCTTGGAAACAACACAATAGCAACCATCGTAAGTCACATTACCAATCAATGCTTTAAGTCATTTACCCTCTTACACTACGTAGATGTAATAATGGTTATAGCTGTAGAAAAGGCAGCTAGCTACGCACACTTTGCAGCTAAGCTTAGTTTTTTTTTTGTGAAAAGGATCGAATTGAATAGAATTATTGTTGGAACTTTGAGCAGTTTAAGCCTCCCTCCCTCTTATTTGTTCATTACATATCATATCTGTTTTGAGCAGGTCCCAATTCAAGGAATTTTTGACGTTACACTAAGCAAACTAAATTTTTTTGAGATTCATTTTAGAGGACAACCTCCCCCCCCCTCCCACCAAAAAATCAATGCAAATTTTGTATATTTTTAGAAGAAAGAAAATATGGAAATAATTTTGATAAATTTAGGATTCACATACAGGAATTATCTACCAGAGAATAGATTTTTCTTAATAGAGATAAGTCTAAAATTTGCTACTGAAATAAGTCACAATTCTTTACTTGAAATTGATTTTTTCACCCGCAACATGCTATTTTTTACAACGTTATTTTGATATTTTTCGCCTCAAATTTCTGGTTTCTAGCCGATCAAATGAGCATCGTTTGAAGTTGAAATCAAATTTTCCCAATTGTGCCAAATTTAAATTTAATTTTTTCCTTTAAAAAACGCTGATTTTCTGACAAAATCATTGAACTTTGAAAATTAATCACCTTGACTTGAATTTTCAATTGAAATGTAAATTTGCATAACTTGGGAGGTAAGGTTCGCCTATCACCCTATCAGCATATCCCTGATGTCAAATAATTAGGTGAAGTAGGTAGGTATGTTTATAAAGTTGCACAAAATTCTCATTTCATTTATGAAAAATGGAATTTTTTTACAACAAAATGACAAAAAAAAAACGGTTTTTATGATACCCGTCCAATTTCATATTGAGTACCTATCTGCCTTTTTTAAAAAACTAGATAACACTAAATTTTTTAAATAAAAAATAAAAAATTGTGTTTTGAATCAAATAAGTAAAAAGTGATGTGGAATTAGTGTCAAAGTCTCAGATATGGTTATTTGATTATCACCGAGAGTCCTTTTAAAAATGCAGAATATTAGTTAGCGAAGAATTCAAGCGTGAAAATGGCTACCCTCTGATATATTTGTATGCCACCTCAGAGCCATTCAAAGTACAACAGGTACCAGTCTTTTGAATTGAAAGTGGGGTATAATAAATCAATTATGTACATATTCAATACATTTATGCAAGTAGGTAACCAATTAATTACTTTTTGACAGAAAGCTTTAATACATTGAAGAATGAGTACGTTGTTCGAACCAATTTACTAAATGTAACTCGAGTTGCTTCGAAAATTGATAATCCATATAAACGCAATGGCTGGGAAGCTGTTGCGTGGAACATCAAAAGCAGTGTTCTGTTTTCCTTGTTTGCCTGGCACCAAGTTACTTCCCAAAACAGTGTCTCAGCAAGCTTGTCATTCTGTGAAAAAAAATAACAGATTCTTTACAGAACCATTCTCGAGACAATTATCTAGGTATTCAGAAAAAAATTATCAGGGGACAGGCGGTATCGATTCGTGAACGTAATTTTTACCAAATTTGAAAATATTTCGCTGATTAGGCATCTGATCAGTAGATTAATCCAAATGTACAATACAATCGTGAAATATATTAAGACTTCACCTAAACTGGAAACCTGCCAACAAAAAATGACTACCATAAGGATTCATAATAGGCAAAACCCAAGTTTAAGGACGAATTTCACAATTCGATCTTACATTTATCATGACGAATAGCGCAAGAGCAAAAGTAACAAAGGACACGGCGAGTTCTATGGAGAAAAATACCGAAAACCAAATCCTGAACAATTGAAAGTTTCTGAGAAGTATGAAGTGCATAATTAGTAAATCTGAAACGTGTCTGTTTCTGAATACCTGGACGAAAAAATGGCGCAGCCTCTGACTTACTTGTGTAGTATTTGATAATGTCTAACACAGTGAACGATATTTTCTCGCAATGCTTGATCTAACCGCACTTTCTTTACATTTTGTTGCAATGTTCGACATTCAAGAGACGAAACAGCTGCAATCAATCTATGATACTGTCTCATGAATTCAGTTACTGTAAAGAGTAAGAAAATTGACACAATGAAACTGAAACGAATCGCGCAAAGTCCTTGTAATAATTGGAATCCAAATGTCAACAACTCGACCCTCGGACTGTCCATTTCCCAAGGCGTCCAGAAAGGATACATGAACGTTTTGATTCTCCCATAATACACCAATTCTCCAAAAGCAGGTACACAGATTATAACCAAAACGTAGATGATTGCGAATTTGAGAACCTTCACTACGATCTTGATATTATCCTCTTTCAAGTACCAAGGGTATGTGATTTGAAGCAGATGCTCGTCAGGATAAGTGTAACAATTCCGATCCATCTCAAAAAGCATCTCTCCGATGAAATTTTTGTAATGGAATAGAAGGTAGACGCCGCTCAGAATGTTGCTAGCTGCAGCTATGTAAGAGGAAGGGTTGGCGAAAGCGTAGAAATCATGTGTATTCGTTAGGCAGACCACGCCAGTAGATAATCCTGCTGAAAGGGATAGAGTGAAGGAAATTACAAATCGCCAAACGTTCCTGGTATCGTTTTCGTGTAGAATATCGATTCCTGTATCTGTGAGTAAGGTTGCCAAATACTGGATGAGTCCTCTTTGCATTTTTAAACGCATCTCTCGCAAATTCTGAAAACAAATCCGCGATTCTCGCTCTAATATTTTTTTGTAAATGTTCAACACGTGTTTAAAACAATGTAAAGTTGAGTAAAGACTTACCTAGATTTTTTCGAATTTTAAATTAAATAGGTACTTACCTAGTTATGTTTTATTCTCTCTATGCAGTTCTACAGTTTGTGTTCATGGATGGTGTCGTGCTATTTATTCCAAAATTGGACGAATTTTGAAAAACATTTGCAAATTTTTTAGATAGATAAACAAATAGTTAGGCCTAAATAATTGTGTTATTTTTTTCATTCAAAATAGATACGAATTGAAAAATGAATGAAAAAGATGGGGAAAAATGAAAAGGTAAAGTAAACTATAACTTTGCAGGCACCTTTATATAATTACCATTGAAATAAAAATATGATATACCTTTACCTACCTAAAGCAAAGAATACGGAATACTTACCTACTTGGAACTTTTCAGAAGCTTTGTTTAGGTCGGCCTATCTATCAATTTTGAAACCGACCTTTACCTGTTTATTTGGGTATCAGGTTCTGTTTCGAGTGCCATTTGAACTAATGAAAATGTTTTCCATCTTTATTTTTATCGATTGTTTGTTTATTTATTTTGAATGTTACAGATCAATATTGTGGATTTTAAAGGAAATGGCGGATAGCATGACATGAGCCGGAATTTCAATAAAATTATCAACATTTCCGTGCTCAACCTTAAACACCCATCATAATTTGCTGAAGAAATGATGAGACGAGTTTCACCAGGTAGGAATGGTAGGATTCTAGATGTGATAGTAGAAATATCTACTTTGAGAGATTTTTCAACTTGTGAAGAGATGATGCATTTTTCAAGTCATAACTTCGGATTTGCAGTTCGGCTAATTTTTGCTGGAGACTCCCCAGGTTGGCTCGAAAATGGTGGAAATTAATTCCGAGGGAAGGGGGGGGGGGGGAGACTACAAATTCTCATTCCCCAACTTACTCTTTTTGTAGACAATTAATAAGTATGTATTATGCCAATAGACTACAATATATTTCCGCCATTTGCGAAAATTTGCCAAAAATCAAAAAATTGACTTCAGTAGCTCAAGATTCCGACTAAAGTTTTAATGACATGCTCTTTCAGTGAGTCAAAATTCATCTCAAGTTACTCTCATTTTCTCTGCGTTAGGATGTAGAGACAGATTGTACAGTATTTTTGGTCGCGTAAGCGAGAGAAATTCGTTCTACCTCTAGTCAACATTAGAAATAGTTCCGTAATACGACATCTAGCGGATTAATTCTCTCACAACTTCGTGTTGGAAGAGAAACGCTAGAGAAACCAGTCATTTGACGACTCCCATAGTGTAAGCTATGGTATATCAGTGTTCCGGAGATAAATAGTTTACCTATTTCTGTTTGCGTAAATCTTGTAGTCAAACAAGTCGTGTAAGCCCAGTCATATTTCGAAATATGAACTGGTGAAGATATTCACAAGTGATCTATTTCGAAATAGATATGGTTCCAGTTAGACTGATTGAGTTGACCAGATGGACTCGGGTCCAGGAGTTATTACGTAAAACGACTGTTGATCCTTATTGTAAATCTCGTCTTAAAGAGTAACATAGATGGACCTTCCCACATCCGTTTATTGTTCCCATTCCCCTTGGTGATGTGCTTTGCACTTTCTAAGGCATGAAATGCCATCTCTCCTTACGTAACACTGTACAGGCCAGTATAATAATTAGCTTGAATAAGTTGTTACTTTGTACTTGATAAATAAACAATACAAATGAGGAGGTGGATAGCAGAACGCAATAACTCCATTTTTGGTTTTTTTGGGAAATTAGGAAAAATGGTCAGGAGGGGAAGGGTGGGGGGTCGAGTTCTAAAATTGGTGTCAAATGAAAGGGGAGGGTGCCATAAATAAAATTTCCACTCAATTTCAAAATTTTGGTCACCTGGGTAAGCACAGAGAGGATAAGAAAAATAAGTTATTGCGTTTTGAACGCAAATTTTTTTTGGGGCGTTTTTCTGCAAAAAAAAACGTATTTCTTATTTGAAAAAATTGAAAAATTATAGAAAAAAGTATGTTTAATCGAAAATTGTCAATAAAAAACTGGAATGCGAAATTCGAACAATTCCTGTCTGTGATATAGCATTCAGAGAGTGCGAACAAAAGCACGATTTTTTTTAGTTACTCCTACTCAATGAGTTTCAGTATCTACCCGATGGAAAAAAAAACAGTGTTACCACATCTGCGCAACTGAAATGTATAAAAAGTAGTGGAGTTATTGCGTTTTGCAAACAAAATCTCATTTTTTAATGCATTTTGCTCTAAAATCAGACTTGTTTTCCTCGATTGCGCTATGATGTCCAACTGATGGACAAAATCTGACACCGGGAATGGATTCCCCGTTGAATTTTACATAAGGATAGATATCTAACTCAATTTTCGTAATTTTGGAGTTATTGCGTTCTGCTACTCAAATAACAACTGAAGATCCTTCTTATTTCGTAATAAGATAATTATCATTAAGATGAATGTCTGTGTTGTAATATGTAAATACACTCAGTGTCCGAAAAATAAGTAACGAGGCGGTAAGTCGCCAGGTACCCACGAAGCTCTCAGAAGCTAGGTACTGCTAGGCCTTTAGTAGGTAACTAGCGCATGTGACAATCTTATACATGGAGATGTGCTTTATTCTATGTAAGTACATCGTAATGTGCAGAATCTATCTCCACAAGGAGACAATCATTATTGACAATGAGCCTTTGTTCAAGTTTCAAATAATTCCATGAAAAGGCAAAGATTTGTTCACGTTATTTCTGCGCCAGGAGGCAGTTCTACGCGAAAGTGCTTTCAAGTTTCATAAATTGCACGAAAGGGTAACATTTTTTTGCATTGTTTCCAAGCCATGAGACAGTTATAAACAACGAACCTTTGTTCAAGTTTCGAAAGTTCTCTGAAAAGGCCACGGTTTGGTTAAATCATTTCTGCGCCAGGAGGAAATTTCACACAAAGTGCCTTCAAGTTTCAAAAATTATCCGTAACTTGGATGTGAAATTTTTTCACATGATGGTATTAGTCAGTTTGTTGTAGACATTAGACAACGAGTCTTCCTTCAAGTTTCAAAAACTATATGAAAAAGCTGAGACATTTTCAGGTAATTTCTGCGCCAGGAGGCAGTTTTACATATTTTTGTAAGTATTACGCATGAATATGGCTTCATATTCTCCTCCAATCCAAAGTCCTCTATCATTCGGCTCATTGCCCAATAAAGACAATAAAGCGATATGCGATGAGCAGAAGGCAATAAACGACATATCTCTCACTTCCCAGTCAATGAAATACAAAATATTATAATTATTTATTTAGTAATCTATATACTTATTAAGATTTCAAAGAAAGATTGAGTACATTGAAAAATGAATACGTTGTACGAATTAATTTGCCAAATGTAACTCGAGTCGCCTCGAAAACTGCTAATCCATATAAACGCAAAGGCTGGGAAGCCGTTGAGTGGAACATCAAAAGCAGTGTCCTGTTTTCCTTGTTTGCCTGGCACCAGATTACCTCCCAAAACAGTGTCTCAGCAAGCTTGTCATTCTGTGAAAAAAATAACAGATTCTTCTCAAAACAATTCCTAGGTATTCAGAAAAAAATCATCAGGGAACAGGGGATGTCGATTCTTGAACGTAATTTTTACCATATTCGATAATATTTCACTGATTACGCATCTGATCAGTAGATTAATCCAGATAAATAATACAACAGTGAAATAGTTTAAAACTTCACCTAGACTGGAAACCTGCCAACAAAAAATGACTTTACTGTAAGGATTCATAAATAGGCAAAACCCAAGTTTAAGGACCAATTTTACAATTCGTTCTTACATTTATCATGACGAATAGCGCTAGAGCGAAAGTAACGAAGGACACGGCGAGTTCTATGGAGAAAAATACCGAAAACCAAATCTTGAACAATTGAAAATTTCTGCAAAGTACATGTGAAGAGCATTTATCAAGTAGGTAAGTACTGTGTTCATGTCAGGGCCTGTGTCTGAGGCTGAATACTTGATTGAAAAATTGTCTCAGCCTCTGACTTACTTACTTGTGTATTATTTGATAATGTCTAACGCAGTGAACGATATTTTCTCGCAAAACTTGATCTAACCGCACTTTCTTTACATCTTGTTGCAATGTTCGACATTGAAGAGACGAAACAGCTGCAATTAATCTATGATACTGTCTCATGAATTCGGTCACCGTAATGAGTAAGAAAATTGACACAATGTAACTCAAACGAATGGCGCAAATCCCTTGTAAAACTTGAAATCCAAATGTCAACAACTCGACCCTCGGACTGCCCATCTCCCAAGGCGTCCAGCAAGGATACATGAACGTTTTGATTCTCCCATAATACACAAATTCTCCAAAAGCAGGTACACAGATCATAACCAAAAAGTAGATGCTTGCGAATGTGAGAACCTTCACTACGATCTTGATATTAACCTCTTTCAAGTACCAAGGATAATTGATTTGAAGCAGATGCTCGTCAGGATAAGTGAAAAAATTTCGATCCATCTCGAAAAGCATCTCTCCGATGAAATTTTTGTAGTGAAATAGAAGGTAGACGCCGCTTAGAATGTTGCTAGCTGCAGCTATGTAAGACGAAGGGTTGGCGAAAGCGTAGAAATCATGTGTATTTGTTAGGCAGACCACACCAGTAGATAATCCTGCTGAAAGGGCTAGAGTGAAGGAAATTACAAATCGCCAAACGTTCCTGGTATCGTTTTCGTGTAGAATATCGATTCCTGTATCTGTGAGTAAGGTTGCCACATACTTGGAGAGTTCTCTTTGCATTTTTAAACGCATCGTTCGCAGATTCTGAAAATAAATCCGCGATTCTCGAACTTATATTTTTTGTAAACATTCGAGTGTATAAAACAATGTAAAGTTGAGTAAAAACTTACCCACCTAGATTCTTTTTTTTGGTTTTATTCTCTCGATGCAGTTCTATAGTTTTTGTTCTTGGATCGTGTTGTGTGATTTATTCCAAAATTGGACGAATTTTGAAAATAATTTGAAAATTTTTCAGATAATCAAGCAATTATATATTGTACCATTTTTGCATTATTATTATTTTTTGTTGGAAATACGAGTAGATACCTACGAATTGACAAACGAAAAAAAATTTTGGGGGAAAAATTGAAAATGTATGTATAACTTTGCAGGCACTTTTACGAAACCTTGCCAATTTATTCAAATAAAAATATGATATACCTACCTTTACCTTCCTAAAATAAAGGACACGGAACTTACTTAGAACTTTTTCAATGGCGTTTTTTAAAGGCCTACCTTTTAATTTTGAAATCGACCTTATACTGGTTTATTTAGGTATCAGCTCAATATTGTAGATTTTAAATGAGCTGGCGGATAGCATGACTGAGGCGGAATTTCAAAAAAATGATCAATATTTCCGTGCTCTAACCTTGAAGTACTCATCATCTTTTGCTGAAGAAATGTTGAGACGAGTTCCACCAGGTAGGATTCTACATACTATAATAGATAGTAAAAGGAACTACTACATTTTCTTTTCAAAAATTGACAATTTTGGATCTTACTTTCAATTTGAGATTTTTCAACTTCTAAAAAACGCACTTTTCAACTCGTCACATCGGATTTGCAATACAGCTAGTTTTTGTTGAAGGCTCCCGAGGTCGGATCGAAAATGGTGTAAATTGATTTCGGGGTGAGGGGGAGGGGAAGACTAGGTACAAATTCAATTCTCATCCCCCAACATAATATTTTTGTAGACAATTGATATGCCAATAGATTACTTCGGGCATTTGCAAAAATTTGCCAAAAATCGAAAAATTGACTTCAGTAGCTCAAAATTTCGCTTAAGGTTTATTTGACATTCTCTTCCAGTGAGTCAAACTTCATCTAAGGTTGCTCTCACTGTTTCTGCGCTAGAATACGATCATTATAGACGGTGAGCCTTTGTTCGAGTTCCAAGTAATTCTGTGAAAAGGCTAAGATTTGTTCACGTGATTTCTGCGCCAGGAAGCAATTCTACGCGAATGTGCTTTCAAGTTTCAGAAATTACACTAAAGGGTGACATTTTTTCACATTGTTTCTGAGCCAGCAGTCAGTTGTAAACAACGAGCCTTTGTTCAAGTTTCGAAAATTCTCTGAAAAAGCCATGGTTTGGTCAAGTAATTTCTGCGCCAGGAGGAAATTTTATACAAAGTTTTTTTTTTTGGTGTGTTTATGTTACCGTTAAAGTATTTACTCCAGTTAATGTATGAAATAACTAGTTATTTCATACATTAACGAAAAAGTATTTTAATGCTAGTAAATTGTTCACAGTTTACCTAGGTAATGTATGAAGAAACTAGTTATTCTATGAAATAGCTATGTGTGATCAGTTAAATCATGAAATGAGCTGTTGAAAATGTTTTTGTGGTGAGTTTATTTCATCGAGTGAAGGGGTTTTTTCAACTTTTTCAACGGATACGTAAAAATAGGAGTCAAATGAGTCAATTTCATCAGTAAAAACTTTTTTTCATGTTTTAAATAAAAAAATCGTATTTTTTTTCGCAAACTTTCAATTTTTTTGAATCGATATTACGACATAATGCAATTTTAATTTTTTAGTATGTTGTTCAGCATGAAAAGTCGTCCATAATATATTTTTTTCAGCATTTTTGAAAGTCGGAACGATATGAAAACTATGTTTTGAAACTTTTCGAGCTGATTTTTCGTACGAAAAAAACAGGCAACACTGATTTTTATGATATCGCCGAAAAGCCTTTCAAAACCTCTATCTACTGGAAAAGGTTCCATTTTGGTAGGTATCTCGGTTATCGAGTAATCCACTGCTGAAACAGATGATATTTCAAGTGTTCACTGTAAACTTTAACACCCCCTAGCAGCATTTGAAAAAAGGCTAGAGGGCTGCGATTTGTACCATTGGTCATCCCTTCGGAAGGTCTTTACACAGGAAAAATTTCGAAGATCGTCGACCCACCTCACCCTTTCTTGGTCGAATTGGCAAGGAATCACACTTCATGTATGTTCTAGCTTTGAAATAACCTTCATTTCTTACTTTATCGCAGTTCATTCGTTGGATTCACACTTTAACTAAACACACCTCGTGTATGTATGAAAAAACTAGGTAAAGTGTAGAAAAAATTCTATTTCACACTTTTTCGTTAATGTATGAAATAACTAGTTATTTCATACATTACCTGGAGTAAATACTTTAACGGTAACATTTATAATTACAAGATTATTACACCCGTAAGGAAGTGCCTGCAAACTTCTAAAATTACCAATAAGTTGGGTGTGAGGTTTTTTCACATGATTATGTCAGTTTGTTGTAGACATTAGACAACGAGTCTTCGTTCAAGTTTAAAAAACTATATCTGAAAAAACCGAGACTTTTTCAGGTCATTTCTGCGCCAGGAGGCAGTTTTACATACTTACACAAATGGGTGGAATGTTCTCAAAGGTACTGCACATGAAAATGGCTTCATTATTTAGACCCAATTGTGATCCTTCATTCATATTTTCCTCCAAAGTCCTCTTGTTAAAAGTGATGTGCAATGATAAGAAAGCAACAAACGACAAATCTCTTCTTTCTCCATCAATATACAATACAAAATATAATTATTTATTGTGTAATCTACTTATTAAGGTTTCAAAGAAAGATTAAGTACATTGAAAAATGAATACGTTGTTCGAATTAATTTCCCAAATGTAACTCGAGTCGCCTCGAAAACTGATAATCCATATAAACGCAAAGGCTGGCAAGCCGTCGAGTGGTACAATAAAAGTAGCGTTCTGTTTTCTCTGTTCACTTTGTACCAAGGTACATCCCAGATCAGAGTCTCGGCCAGCTGGTCATCCTGTTGAAAAAAAATCATTTATTTATGTAGACGTTGGAATGTAATTAAATATTATGAACAAATGGAAGTGTAGGCTCTTGACACAAATAATCGTTTACCAAACTTGAAAATATTTCACTGATGAGGCAACTGATCAAGAGAGTAACCCAGATGAGGATTACAACCGTGAAATAAATTAGGACCGGGCCCAGACTTGGAGCCTGCAAATGAAACCACATTTTTAGGATACCTATAATTGTTCATTCATTTTAAAATATGCGTACGTATACGAGATGAATTTCATTATTCTGTCTTACATTTATCATAATGTACAATACTAGGCCAAAAGTTACGACGGATATGGTCAGGTTTATTGAGAAAAACATCGAAAACCAGATCTTGAATAATTGAATATTTCTGCAAACAAACAAGAAGACAAGTAGAATTAAGAAGTCATCTATTATCTGTTTGAATATATTTTAGGGACTGCTGTCGGGAGTCTTCGTACATTCAATGTTCAATGTTTAAAAAACGAACAAAATCGATGACACGAATGACCAAGAAACGCCTTCAGCCTCATTAGTTGGCAAAGCATGCTCATTTTCTGACTCACTTATGAAGTATCTGATGATGCCTGACACAGTGAATGATATTCTCTCGTAACGCACTATCGAAGTGCACCGCCTTCACATCTCGCTGCAATGTTCGATGTTCCAAAGATGATACAGCAGCAATCAATCTATAATATTGTCTCGTAAATTCAATCAATACAAAGAGTAAGAATATCGACACAATATAACAAGACCAAGCGCAGCAGCACCCTTGTAAAAACTGGAATCCAAATATCAATAACTCGATCCTCAGACTATCCATTTTCCAAGGCGTCCAACTAGGATACATGAATGTTGTAATTCTACCATAATACGCTAGTTCTCCAAAAACAGGCAATGAGACCATAATAACACAACTAACCATGGCGTATTTGAGAATCTGCATCATAAACATGACATTAGCCTCTTTTAAATACCAAGGATATTCGTATCGAAGTAAATTCTCGTCCGGATACGTATAACAATTCTGATCCATTTCGAACAACATCTGTCCGATGACAATTTTGTGATAAAATAAAAGGTAGGTGCTGCTTAGAATGTTGGTTGCGTGAGCGATGTATGGGGAAGGTTGAGCGAAAGCAATGAAGTCAGCAGTATTCGTTAAGCAGAATCCGCTGGTCGACAATCCCGCCAAGAAGATCATAGCGAAGGGTATCGCAAATCTCCAAACGTTTCCAGTATTGTTTTCGCGCAGAATATTTATTCCTGCATCTGTAAGTAAGCTTGCCACGAATCGGACGAGTTCTCTTTGCATTTTCAGACTTAAGGTATCTGGAATGATGAAAATTAATTTTTCCATTCTGCTTATAGGAAGTTTGAATTTTACTAATAGGTAGGTCTATTCCTACCAACTTACCTGGACTTTTGGAAATTTTCTAAATGAAATATGTACCATACCGAATACATAGGAGGGTATGTAGGTATCTGCTCAATTTCGTGGTAGTTTGAGTTGAAATAGTTGTAAGTATTCCTCAATTTTTTTTCTTTCGAACATCTACTGGTCACTTTGATCAACTGTTCACCAATGAATAGATGAGGAAACAATATAGTAAACCAAGTAAATTGTTTACCATTTCGGCTGGAACCGCCTCGTGAGTGGTTGTTTATTTTTATTCAAATATGTAGGTTGTAATAGTGTGAAAATAAAAATGTCAAATGCCTAAAACTTTTCAAAAAGCGTTAGTTAGGGTCTACTTTGTCAAAGTATCAATTTTAAAGTTACCTTTACACTTGTTTGTGTTTAGTTATCTTCATTTTTTAATAAAATAATCGAATGTTGGTTACTTAAAAGTTTGATTCACTGTACCTACGTGCGAATGTGTTCTTGAGGGGAAAGGAGGTTTTTATAATTTGAAGGATTTTCTGATTAATTTGTAAACTTTTTTGTATCCCTACTTTTTAAAATTTTTTAATAGGATCTAAAAAAAAAAAAAAAAAAAAAATGTTTCAGAACTCTATTGAAACCAATGATTTATTTTGTGGGACTGTATTTAGGTAAACAAAAAAAATATACTTTGATATACTTAGGGGGGATTAGAATTACTACTTGAAGGTGATATAGGTGATAATTAATACCATTGGGGGAGAATTTAGAAATATTCCTTAGGCAGGGAATATTTGCAAATACCTAGATAGCTCAGAAGGGTGTAGTCTTCCTATAAACTGCCCTATACATCATTTTCATTTAAAAGAGAGTACCTACGATTTTGTTCTATTTACAAGGTTTATTTACAATTTTTACATAAATTCATTGACCTACATGATTCTACATTTGTTTGTTACTGAGGTTCTAAATGAATTTAAAAACAAAGATAGATCTCACCATACGTGTGATGAAGTAGATCAACATATGTATTTTTAATCACAGTCCGAATTTATAAGACTTCATCCTACCCCATCTCCTAAGGTGTAGAATGGATAAATTTTGCTTAAAATATTATTTACACGAGAAAACAACATTTAAATTAGTCATCATAGAGTACGACGCCCTACTCGTAATCTATGCGAAATGGATATACAATTTAAAATAAAGTAAGTGTATCCAACTTACCATAAACTGTACACTTTTTCCATCTCTTTCCTGGGCTCACCTAATACTACGAGCTGTTGATGTAACTTAACCAAATGAGACACATTTTAATTCTTTACCTATTTCGGTGATGCCTGAGTGCATCCCAAAATATCAAAAAGGTACACTAGTTATTAACCGTGAATATTTCGGTTAATCTGGGTTGAGTTAAAGTATCGACCATCAAGGATGAGATGGAGAAAACAAGAAGACTTTTGCCATGGTCTCCTAAGACATTTTACCATGGCGTAGATTTTATTAACGATGACGTGAGAACTGACTGTCGCGAGTTGTCCAAACTGTCTAATTTATGTGATTTTGCTTATTTATGACCAAAATCCCTATCTCGGGCTATAAACATCAAAGGCTGTCAAAGGCTCGCGAACCCTTTCTCTTTTACATTCGCCGACTCAAGGGTGCGGCCTTACATGCGAGAGTAGATCGCGAGTACCTGGAGTACTTAGCCTATCTTTAAAGAATTTACACACGTTGCCAACATTTCATTATAAGGGGTTTGTAATATAAGCACTACCTTCAGCAGTGGGGCCAATCTGCCCTCTGTCAACTTGCCTACTATTTTCACTTTTCAAAACATAAATTTTTGGGAGCTCGAGCCAGTTTGCTTTTCTTTTTTTTTTTCAAAATCAAAATTTTCAATTAAGTGTAGGTACCTTACCTATGTAAGAGGGTAAATGGACTTAAAGCATGATTGGTAATGTGAATTACGATGGTTGCTATTGTGTTGTTTCCAAGAAATATCCCTTAGAGTATTTCTACTAAATACTCACCGGAATACCTCACATGCTCGGCTAGGGCGTGAGTAGGAAATGGTTGCTTTTACACTCTTAACATATGATCATACACACCATAAATAATAACAAGTTATACACGAGAATAATATTTAATGTGTGCAATATTAACAACACGTTACATGAATAGCACATAAGCAAATGTACTAGTTAACATGACACTTTCTTAAACTAAATATACACACGTCGGTGTTACACACTGTGGTGTAGGTTTGGATAAGTGATCTCCTCTGGCAAGGAGATCTAACTTATTCACACTGATATGTGCAAGTACTTACCCAGAGTGGCGACGAGTAGATCATCACTCCTTCTCGTCTATTCAATGAATATACTAAACACTAATTAAAACTAAAGCACTAAATATAACACTTAACACTCGAGAGTAAAACTTATAATTAAATGACTGCATTAACCCATTAACCGTGAATAACATACCCGCGTGCACTCGGATACATTACTGGCGTTCTGTACTCTCGTCGCTTGGCTCGTATGGCTAGCTGACGAGAATACAACGCAGTGTTGCCTTAGTGCAACGCAGTGTTACCATGTGGGCGAGCCCTATACATACCACGTACGGCATAGTAGTATATCACATATGCCCCTCTGAGGTTTGCTCGATGGCGTAACCAGCGGAGAAAAGCACGGATAAAAACATGATATACTATGCATGTACGTGGCAGCGGAGCTGTCCCCCTGCCCCCCTGCGTTTCTACGATGAGAATGGCAGAGGCATACGGTAAAGAATAACTTAGAAAAGAAAAATAAATTAATTTGACCATCAAGGCCCAACAACAAATTCATGTAGGGGTAGTACCGCGTAATAATCAAAGAATGGTATTCAAATTTTAAATTTTGTGCTTGGTAGCCTCGCTGCATTGGATATATATATATGTAACATCTTGTATGTTACTTCCATTTTTCAAAATCACTCGCTGCGACATCTGCAAGAAATCTGTCATTTTTTGAGGTTGATAATGCGAAAAATGGCACGTGCCTGCCGGATCGCGATTATCGATATGCAAAATAATGACATAGCGATTTCTGCAATTCTCGCAGAGGATTCGCAGGCTGGGAAACCTGTGATTATAGTATATCCTTCTTGCAGCGATGTTCTTATGCGGTTCTTAAAAATGGTTCGTAAACCATGCTACCAAGTTCCTCTCAATTCCCTAGGTGTCAGCATCCCATTCGGACATACTTGCAACATCTTCTATGTTACTTTTCGATTCCAATCGCCAAGTCGCTGGGACAAATACAACGATTTATTTTCCAGCGAATGGGCGCGTGGTCATTTTCGGTAACTTCACTACTTCGTCTTCTGCGAAACCGTAAACTGTTACTGTCCGAGTCTGTTTCTTCGAGTAACGTTACAAGTATCCGCTTGCTGACTAGGTAGGTGAGTACCGAGGCAGAGCACCATCTTTTTCGGTGATTTCACCACTTGTGAGTCGTCTGGCCGGGAACCTGACCGACTCCAGATCAAGGTGGAAAACACCGAGGCAGAGAACCGAAATAGTGCATGTCCTTTGGATGGGTTTCAATTGGTTCGACGACCAAGAGTGCTGATCAGCGGTCTTCCTGATTTGAACATGCGTATATAACACCTTATGTGTTACAGTTCATTTTTGGCTCACATCGCCAATGATCAAGGTAACAATCGCCCTGTCAGACGGTTCTTTCCATTGGCAATGGAGATGGCAATACCGTGCTCTCGAACAAGCTGCAGTAGCGCAGGGTTGTCGGCATGGTATGCCTCCATGGCAGAGGACCAATTAATAGCATGTCCTTTTTTCAGGGTGTTATGGGTTCGTAAACCTCGACCACTAATTTACCAATTTTGAGCTTGCTGTAATTGTGAACCAGTTCGAATAATACCTTGCATCTACTCGGCGGTAGTTGCATTTACCAACACGGTAAAAATAAGCTCTCCGAGCATACCAATATAACACCTGGTGTGTTACAGTCTATTTTCGGTAATATCATCTACACAGCCGGTGAAGAAGTCCTGAGCACTAGTCTCCCCAATATCTCGCGATTTGGTGGAGACATGTCCCAAGTTCTCAACATCTTGGCGCATAGATGTACCGTGGCAGAGAACCAATTATTAATATGCTCCTAGTGGAGGTGTTACGAGCGGCTTACAAAATCCGACCTGATAGTCGATTAAAGCGCATACTTCAACTGGTTGTCATTACAAGCAAGGTGACAAGGCCGAAATGAGCTTTCAGATACGATTCGACGATCGTTTTCCGATGGCTCGAAAGACTCGATCAGTTTATCGTGTGAGAACTACACCGCGGTAGTTCTAATTACCATCGCGGTAATTGTGCTCCCTGAACATTGTATCACCTCGTGGAGATACTATCTGTCATTTTTTAGGTAATAACACCCAGCGTTGAAAAAATAGTGGGTGTTTACCCAGGCAGAGTACCTGTTGTCTTTTTGGTAATGGCCCAAAGTTTCCGAAAAAATCGTGCAGAATTTTAACAGCCACTTCGGTATTACCCAGGCAGAGCACCTGTTGTCGTTTTAGGTATCGACAAAACACGAGGAAAACAACGCGAATCCGTCGCTTCTTTATATCCTGCGATACCAGGGCAGAGTACCTATTAAATTAATGTTCTTCTAGGAGACTTGCGGCTTACATTTCCAACCTGAATGTCGGAGAAGGCGCTTTGCAACTGATCGTTTTATTTGAGAGGAAAGTCAGTTTAGCTTTTAAAGGGACTACACCGCGGTAATCCC
Organism: Planococcus citri; assembly: GCF_950023065.1. Classification (NCBI taxonomy): domain Eukaryota; kingdom Metazoa; phylum Arthropoda; class Insecta; order Hemiptera; family Pseudococcidae; genus Planococcus; species Planococcus citri. The sequence continues at coordinate 46,193,405 of NC_088681.1, read as the reverse complement.
GAATACCATCGCGGTAATTCATTTAGCTCTCTGAACATTTGTAACGTTCTTGCGTTACTTCTTCAAAGCAGTACCAACAAGGTGTTACTGGAACTGAGTCCAGTGGTTTTGCTTCATCTCGAGCGGATGTGCAAGCCTTGCTGATACCTCATTTTAGGTCACGATCGGATGACGTGAGCTCGCCTCAATCTAAGACTCTAGAAAGAGAGAGGCTCGATAGGTATCGCGTATCCGATTCGTGCCTTGGCAGAGTACCTCTTATTTTAATGTTCTTGTGAGAGCGAGCGACTTACATTTCCAACCTGAATGTCGGATAATGCGCATTCAACTGACTCGTTGTTGCTTGTTGAGGGCTGCGGTCCAATAAATAAATAAATGGTTGCGTTCGACGACGCATCCTATGTCAACCAGGACAAAAAAGAGTGCTCTTCAAACTAGCTACACCTACTGTGTTGCATATATCGTTCAAAGAGACTTTGCGGCTTACAGTATCAACCTGTTTGTCGATTCATGCGCCATCTTATCCTGAGGTGGTAAAATATCAGACTGCGTGACAATCGATTCTAGCAAATCAATTCTTCGAGTTTGCACGGGGTATGGAATACCAATTCAACGATTGGTTTTCATGTGAGATTACTTCGCCGAGTATTCATCACGCTTAACCAGTTGCAATATACGACGATATCGCATTAAGGGTTTGCAAAACACAAGAGAGAAAATATAAAGCAAAAAACTCTTCGAAAATGCAAACAAAGATGTTACTAATAATAAAGTCGTTTCTACCTTCGACGAGGTAGTAACGGCTTGTAGGAACTATGTACAAATTAACGAAAATTAATACTAGAACATAAAAAAGTAAAAAAATACAAAACAACTAACACGTTAAGGTGACAAACACATCACTGGGTGAAAATTCAAACAAGAAATAATACGAAATGTTACAAACGAGAATTAATACTAATCAAAGGAACAAAAACGTCATCACCGTGATACATCAATCACAAAAATTTAAGTCTTCTAAAAATTAGTTCAAAACGAAAATACAAGTAACAGAAAATTCATACACGAAGGTATGTAATTTGAAAACAAAAGAAAAAGTAATTTTAACATGATATTTACATAACAGCCATGATGAGAATAAAAACAATAAAAACTTTGAAATATCTGCACGCAGGCAGACTTAACAAAGAAAAGAGAAAAAACAAAAAACACAAAAAAAAAAAAAAAAAAATTTAAAAGGAAATATTTACAGGAGTAGTATTGAAAAAACTGGTCATTGCGGAGAAATCCGAATATCATCGACGTAAGTGAGCGGCGGAGTGACGCGTTCCAATAGGATTGTGAACGGATGTGCCGTCGGCGCTTCGTTGAGCGGTAGACGATTGAATTCCGTGTTCGGCTCGGGCTCATACCGCGACTGGAGTATCTCATCGACGATGGAATCATATCGGTTGAGGGGACGTGCCGTTGATTGCCGATGAACCTGAGTCCAGGTGATTTGTCGCTGATCGGTAGAATTTGCCGGTCCCTGGATTGGTTGAAGTTGTGGCTCTTCGTTGGCATTGCGGGTGATCTCATAATATCGCCGCTCTTCGCCGCTTGGCATTAGCGTGATAATGTCGGTTACTTCCGGAGTTGGCGACCGGCGAGTGAGAATATTCGGCTGGAACCTTTGACGACGCTCGACGGTGTCATCGTTCTGTGCGAGTAAACGTCTCAACTCTGGGTGCCACGGTGGTATAATTGGCCACGGCCGGACAGGAACTTCGTTGTTTCGGACTGGCTCGTTTAACACGTCCAACGACGGTTTTCGGAACGAGTGCCTTACCGGCATTTTCAATACGCAGACCATTTTCTCAACACTGTTGAACAAAGTTATAGTATTAGAATTGGTAGTAAAAAACTCAACAAACTACGGCGAGTTTGTAAAAAGAGAAAAGACCACCAATTCGACGATTGGGATAAAAAGGTAAATTTCGATCGGTTCCTATTAGAAGAGTTCGAAATTTAAATATATTGAAAGTTTTCAACAATTCGACGATTGTGAGCTTTCAATCTGGTAGATTTGCCAAATTAAGTCTGTGTAGAGTAACAGCAGTGCAAACCACAGTATGAAATACTCTTTGTCGAGTTCAATTGAACGAGTTGTTGTCGATACATAGAAGCAGTCATCTTGATTATGACATCTAATGCTTATGTGCGCAGTTTTTTCAGATAAGGCATACGTTACTGTGAATGCGTGCACCAATCTGTCGACAAAGCGCAATATATAATAAATCTCGTTGAAGGCACACCAGCGTTCTTGAATATTCATTATTGCTGTAATCAAAATAATATCGACAAAGTAAATGAGATACATTGATTCAAAATCTTGTATTCTGATATCAAAATTGTACAAAACTGCTTATTACTACTACAACACTGCATTTTGGCAAATATAAGAGAACGAGAAATGATAATGATAAAAAAATTATTAACTATTTGCAAAGAAAACGCGAGTTGGTTTAAAGATCTTCGTCGTCTTCATCCTCCTCGTCGTCTTCACCTTCATCGTCGTTTGAAGGTTCAATTGCCGGTACACCCGTTTGCTGTACTCCTTCGTCGAGGAGCGCTGCTTCGGTGCGTGGTGATACTGGCTGTTGAGATTCTTCGTCGTTGCGAGGACTCTCATTAGTCAGATCATAAGTACCAACGAGATGAGCCGGCTCGGTAGTTTCAATCGCTTCAGTAGTAACTACGGTGGTTACTACTTGTCGGATGGTAGTAAACTCATCATTTTCGACGGAATGTAGAGTTAAAGTCGTATCCTGTACCGCTGTATCAACCTTTGTTAGAGTGCGCTGTTCGATTGACTGCGCTCCTCGAGGTAGTTCCTCCTCGGCGGAAGGATCTACCGTCTTGGTGAGATCGATAGTTTTGAGCGGTTTATCAAGTTCCGCTGATTCGGTTAAGTCGACCGTTTTCACTGGTTTCTCATGCGGCGTTGATTCTGTTAAATCAAGCTTCGGCACGAGTACCTTTGGCTGAGTGCCGACTGTTCCTTCCGTTGCAGGATGTTCAGCTTCAGTTTGCACCTTCGGTTGCGACTGTTTACCGAATACCTTTTTGAGGACTAAGTCGCGCTTAAGCGCTGCGTTTACCCGCAACTGCTTTGCACGTTGCTGTCTCGGAATGTACGTCAGTAACGTTTGCGGTGGCGAGAGCTTAGTTTTTATCGAGCTGCGTGACTTGCGCGGTTTTGACTTAACGACTTTCGTTGTGTCGCTTTCCGATGCAGAAGCAGAGGTCGTTGAGTCGGTAGGTTCAGGTACACCCTCGGTATTGCCGAATATCTCGTACATTCGTCGCTCCGTTTCGGTAGGAGGTTTACCCGATGGTGGAGTTTTTACCATGAACCCAATGTATTTGTCGTTATCGATAGTCGGGTTAGGTTTAAGACCGGTGTTGAGTACGGACGACTCATCTCCCGATTTTACCTTGCGATCTTTTGATTTATTCGACGATCGGTGCTCTGAGCGGGAGCGTTCTCTTGCTTTGGAGGTTGCGCGGGATGGAGTTTTAGACGAGCTTTGCTTAGACTTGTTTCTTGAATCTTCCGACGAGTTCCCGGATTGTTCAGAAACATTGCGGGCTGGTTTCTCCTTCGACGAGGAGATGCCAGCTTGCGCATTGTCGGCCTCTTTTTTCCACTCCATCTTTTCCTTCAGCGATTCGCGCGATTTGGCATCTGCGGCTAGTCGCTCCTGCTCTTTCGCTTTACTAGCTTTTACGTCGGCTTGAATTTTAGTGAGGACTTTGGCGCGTTCGATCACCTCTTTGTCGGTAAGCGGTTTCTGTTCGTCGTCAGAAAAACCTACATTTGTTAGGTGCAAGCCACTGTATGGTGAAATCTCAACTTTTGTTGAAGTTGTTGATTTCGCCTTTTGGTTGCGCGGATCTAGCGGATGACATCCAGGTGTCGCTGTACTCACTTTGGGGTATGGCGGCGTGCCCACTGCTTTATTTCCCAGGTAATTCGCTGTTGCCTGCTGCAACTGCGGGTTTACGTAGGATGGTGACAGGGTATCGGTTACGATGTCATTCGGGCTTTGCTGGAACGACGATTTTGGCAGATTGAACTGCGGCATCACTGGTGCGGAAGTTTGTTGCGAATCGACGTTCGTATCAAGCTTCGCTTTTGATGTTGGGGGCGTTGCAGGTGATGATGCGGCGCTATTAGCGTTATTCAACTCGACGGTTGAATCGCTTTTTTCGATGATTGGTTCCGGAATAAATACGGCTGCGATACAGTTTGCTACTTTTTGGTATGTAGCTTTCGTATATTTCGGGCCAAGCTCGTCCACTGATGCCAATTCCAGGTTCAAGTCGTTGAGTAAGTGGCTCGCAACCATATACTGGAATTTTCCAGTTCCCCAATTGTACGAGAATGTTTGTGTAATTTGCCGGAACGTGTTGTTGTGCAGTCGGCCGCTTGCGTTCGGAGGCAACATGATTACCTGTTCGACTTTTTTATCTCCTAAAACTTCGATGAGTTTCCGGAAATTTAAGTCGAAGGTATTCGGTGGCGTAAATGAGAAGATATCGAACGTGCCAATAGATATCATGAGATTTTTCGGAATTTGTTTTAATTCGACGATTAATTCAATTAATTCCGAAATTTTCATGTCGCGCTTATACATGCGTTTATCTATGTTGTCATGATATGGTTTGCCTTCCGTAATCGCATGCATGATACCATGGGCATGGATGTCGCCTACAATCCAATATTTGTATGCGAACAGCGCCATAACGGGTTTTGCTTCGCCGATTTTCAAACCGCAGACCGAAAAGTGTTGCGGGTAGGCATTCGTTGGGTAGAATGGCGCTAACACTTCGTGCGTTACCTCCGGGTATCGTGAATCGAAGGTGTCTCGATTTGCTTTCGTATTGGACTGTTTTCCCGGTTTTGCCCGCTTTTTCTTCTTTGGTACAACCGCCGGAGACTGGTTCGCCGTTGGTTGAGCGCGTTCGGCTTGATTCGGTACGTTCAAATTCGCGTTCGGATCAACGGAATTCTGCGTGTTGGCGGTATCAGGCGCGCTAGAGTTCGACTGCTCGCCACTTTGAGCGAGTGGTCTTCCCCAGTAGTCTGTTTCCTTCTTTTGCGGGAAATCCCAGTAAGATGAAATCGGCGAGTGGAAACTTGCATCCGGTACAGTCGGCGCTGTACCCGGTTGCACGAACGGGATTTTGAAACTAATGAGCGCCCCGTCGGCCGCGTCCTCGACGTGAGCGAGTGTCCGTGTGGCGGTTGTCGTGGCGGCGTTCGTCGTGATGGTGCTCGTATTCATCGTAGTACCGGTTGTCGTAGCGTTCGTCGTAGCGGTCATCGCGGCGTTCGTCGTAGCGTTCGTCGCGGCGTTCGCTGCGGCGCCTGTTATGGTCGGGAAACCGGGCGGCGGGCGGTGGAGGCCTTGCGTAAGGTTGCTCGCGGTAGCGGCGTTTGTTTGAGGTATCCCTGCGTCCACCGGCGTGGGCGAGGGGATACCTCTTTCCGCGTTTTTTGACGGCTTCGGAATTTTCGGCGTGACCTCTGGTGTGCCGTTGTTGACCGGAGGTGGTGGCGGAAACGGTGACGGTACAAACCCCTGGCAGGGTTCGTTTGTCGCCGTGGTGGATGCCGTGTTCGTCGAAATCGGCGTCGTATTCGTCGGTAAGGTGGCCGTAACCGCTGGCAGCGAAGCTGGCGTCGTCGCATTCGAGCTGGTTGCAGATTGCTGGTTCAAGTGACTGGCTATCGCTGTGGAGCTCGGGAATAGCGATGACATTTTGGCTTTACGAAGTGCCTCGTATTTCGCCGTGGTAGTTTCCAATTGAGCTTTTAAACTCGCGATCATATTATTCGCATCAGTTAATTGTACCTCGAAATCTGACATTTTCTTGTACATGTCTTCGGACAAATCTTGTTGTAGTTCTTTGTCGGTATGCAGCTGAGCGATTTCCCTACGTAGAGCTTGCAACTCGCCGGTTGCGGCTCCCGTAGGTTCAGGTGTTGAGATCTGAATACGAGTTACCTCTACCTTGTAGCAGATGTTCTCCTTCACGTCTCGTTCACAACCGATATGTGTACACCGAGTCAACTGCACGCCGGCAGGATCTCGGAGTTCGGAGTCTTTGATCGCTTTCATGATGCAGCTCTTATGGTAAAGATGCTGGCATTTGGTTATGTAGATTGATTCGGGAACCTTTTTATCGCCTCCATATTGTTTGCCGTGTGATGTAATCACCAAACCGCATTTATCGCATGCGAGATGCGTAGATTCTGCCATCACTGTGAACAGAAATGCGACGAGGTGTTAAACGAAGTTGTAAGGCAATACCGATTTAGCGACAAAATAAGTTCTGAATATTGATTAGAAAACAAATCGGCATGGTGGGCCTATTGTTTTTTACGTTAACACTGCTTAGTAATGTGAAAGCATAATAATCGTACGAGTTTGTACTTACCACAGGAGCTGATGACAAATATTTAAAATTGAAACGAGAAACGAAAATACTATACTCGAAATAAGTAATAATTACTTACGATAGCAACGCAAAAATAAGACGCGAAGACAGAATACGAAGATTCAAAAACGCATTAGCAAAACATATAGCAAGAGCAAAGGCATGTACTCGGTAGCACGTGAAACGAAATAATGATTTCGATAGTTGGATCAGGTTCGTCGTTGCTTCCAACTGCCGAGTCTTTCCCCCACTTCGCTACTCGGCGGCGGCGAACGGGATTGGTCGAACTCGGTGTTGTGTTGGTAGCGATGCGCTCGAACGGCAGGTTTTGACTATAACCTTCTAGAATGTTCTAAGCAGAAAATATCAGACGGCGCCGATTTTCCTGGAACGGGTTTGTCAAAAATGTGCGCCTAAATGCGCAGTTCGGCGGTCTTTATTGTTAAGATAAAACTACGTCGCATTTAGATCGAATTTTTTAACGGCCTGTCAGCCATTTTGATATCGCTACAAGTCACGTCGCTTTCTTTTCGTTGAAAGAAAACATCTGCCTTTTGCTAACTGCACGTTTTTCTTTGTCTCGAAATTATTGCGTCAGATTTCATCATCGATTCCAATCTTTTATCGGATTCGATGGTTGAAATTTGCGTGCTGGTGGTTTTTGTTATTATCACCTCGAACTTCTAATTATTCAAATTTTTATTTGTCATCAATTAAATATTACTACTCCTGTGGTTTTTATTTATGTCTTTTTCAGGTATTTGTTCGAAGAAATTTGCGTCACAGTCTTTTACTGTATTGCAAAAATTTCGTGAAAAAATATCCAAAATCTATTATTTCGGTCATTTTATTCACGTTTTGGAATTTTCAAAATTACATTTTGAGATTTGAAATAATTTCGAGTCAACAAAATTTTATTTATTTTGGGCTCTTAATTGATTTCAAAAATTTCTCATTGCCTCGAAAACGCTTTGCAATGCACGAATCTGATTTTCTCGCAAACATGAGGGCATATGTATGTGAAAAATGAATTTCAAAATCTATTATTTCGAAAAAAAAATTTCGAACTTGTCTGCGTTAAAAAATTGCGTTTTCGTAATTTTGTTTTTTCGGATTTTGAGTTGCAGTGTTAAGAAAGGGTGTATGGATTTGTACATTAATCTCAGTATGCTAACTAAGTTTTACCTGTACGAATAGTTCCAAAGGTAACTTTCTGAATAAAGTTGCCAAGTTGTTGATTTATTCCAATTCGAATTCTATTTTTTCTGATTACTTTTTAACTGCTACTTTCTGTTGCGAAAATCTGATTATTTTCATCATACTCGTAGTTGTTTCATCGAGAAAAAACAAACATTGTATTACTTAACACTGATACTGGCAATTTCAAACGACTACATAATTAGTCACTGTACCTGTATTTTCTACTTCTAAATGCTACGTCTGGCAACGTTGCTATATTCCATTTGTACCGCTGGCGGTATTTTATACTACGATAAAATTTGCTCGCCCTTCGTATACGATCTGGAATCTGTATGAAAATACGTGAACGTTATTAGCGATCATAATTTCTAAATAAATCATTACTGCTAATTATTCATAAATCTAGGTTGATTTAGTACTATTATTTGGTCTTAGTATAATCGGTTTCCGTTTCGTAGCTCTTTTAGCTGTTTTTGAAATTTTAAACTAAGAGACCATCGGTATTTTCTACGTGGCTTCTCCTAGCTAATTTATTTCGCAGAATCATTATTAATTGAGACCGGTTACGTCTACGTAGCTCTTCCTAGCTACAATCACTTTACTCACCGGTAAATTGACCGTAGGTATTCTGCTAATGATCGTTCGTTAAAATTATCTTTCATTTGCGTATCTGAATTGACTAAATTATTCGCTAGTTATGAATGATTTGATTTGGTTCGCTGCTAATTTGTAATTTTGAATTTTACTCACTTTGGAATATTTTTCAAAATACTAAACCGGAGAATTAGCGTTTGAAACCAAATCACCAAGTACCTACTGTTTTACTTACGTTGAAGTACGCAGTTTTTACTCAGCGATCATTATTCTGAAAGATAATTACTGTAACGTTCGGTTTCGTCTACGTAGCTCATTTTATAATTTGGAAATAAACACTATCTGAATAATCTGTACTCTGAGAGATCGTCTGGTACTCATTACTTACTTACATTGAAGTATGTAATTGGTACTTACGTGATATTTTATTTTGCCATCAAGAAAATTTTGCATCAGCGTTCGGTTTCATCTTCGTAGCTCTTTTACGTTGGAATCATTTCACTCGCCGGTGAATTGATCGTAGATGTAATGCTAACTTTCAAAATCTAATCATAAGTTCGAAACCAACTCTTATTAGAGTAATTTTCAACTCACGTAGCTTGTTGCTAACTATTTTGAAACGAAAACCGAATGCGATGAATTCATTGTAGAGATTCACTTTGCCATTGATGTGTAATATTCACGTTGCTTGCTTTTATCATCGAATAATTTAGTATACAAATAAACTTCGAGTTGTTACCTGAATTTGTATTTGTAGTTATTCGATGTATTTTTCATTTCAGCCTTCATCATTGCTTAATTGCAGCTTCCATTTCTCTTGAGCGCTAAATAATCGATTGAGAACGATATTAGTATCGAGTTTGATTAAAATACTCTCAAGCGTTTGAGTTGTTAATTTTATGAGGCGTGTGTTGAACGTTAGGTTACTTCCTACGAAGTATCCATTTGTTCATTTGCGTGTAATTGAGCTGTGTGAGAGCGTACATTGTTTACTTTCGGCGAAGTATGCAATGTTAAGCTGTGCAATGAGAGTGTGAATGACTAATTAAAGCAAGCGGTACGAAATACATTTATATTTAAGGTATAGGAAACAAGTACGGAAATGCAAATTGATACGATATGACTAAATTAATCACGACGATGATCACATCTTGTATGTGTTTCATTGTCGCAATCTGGTGCGCTGATTCACCCGCAAATACGTCGATTCGCTGGAATTTCTGCGCCGTCGTTATCGTATTAATTAATTACTCCTTGATTCAACAAATAAATCACATGTCATTGGTTAGATTTATTAATGGTGATGATTATTCAGAGTGTTAACGAAAAAATATATACCTGATAGTGGTTGGTATTTTCCGTGAGATTATCCCACCACTCCAGGTAGGACAACTGAATCCATTTCGGCGTTTCATTACCGTTGTTATTTCTAACGTAACATTTTCTGAAGATTTCGCCGTTGATTTTTCTAATACGACACGTCTGACGAATACGTTGCGTCGATATAGTGTGCTCGTGGTGGACAATATTCGGTTGGGCTTCCATTTTTCTGTTAAAAAATTGAAGCGAAATTAATGAGATTACTCGATGTTAGTTTGAACTGAATATTGCGTAATAGAAGGTTTACTTACTCGTTTTCAATACAGCTGGCACTGTAGAACTCGATGAACAGTAATTTAATACGTAGATGAACCTTAAAACAGCTTCAATTATTCAAAAAGATCGCAATTTTACTTGGAACAACTTATAAGTCAGTCAAATTTTCCTTCGAAGTAATGAAATGGTGATAAGAGCACATTTTCGCCGGTGTTATTCCGTCTGAGTACATGCGGATGCGGTGGCTCACGTTTTTTGCCCGTAACGTAACGCGTAACGCTTTGAATAGCGTTATTTTTCAAAAATCTGAAATTTTACTCAAATTTTGCGTTTTAGCTATCTAAACCGAGTATTGGCTGTTACGTGGTTATTCCCTTGTGGAATATTTACGTGTCTAGTGATTCTCAAAGTTGGATTTCAGTTTTTTACCGAATTTCAACTTTGAAAAATTCCAAACTCAGCCAATATTGTAGTTAAATTTCAGTCTTTTACCGAATTTTAACTTGTTGAGACTTGTACTGGAGCTTACGTGATTTGTGATTATTCAAAAATCTAATTATTTTCGAAATTGATCATTTGAAATGCCCCAGTCCGCGTTTACGTATGTTTGGTTGTATTTTCTAGTCAAATTATTTGAAATTTAAAACTTTTTCTCGTATTTGTGATTCATTCTGGTTGTTTTAATTTCCTGTTTGAAATTTTGCCAATCAAAATAAATTTACATTGTGACTTGGATTTCGGCGAATCCTGGTCTGTGGTGTATTTTGGTCACTATCTGGTTATAGTGTTCAAAATTTTCAGTTACGATTTTACAAAATAAATTGACTAATTTCAGATTTTATTAAGTAACCAGCCATTCATGGCGTTGGTAATTGTACTCTTTAGGAATTGAGCAATTGCATTTTCATTTCTAGGTATTTCACACTGAGGTGGAATTTCAACCTTTATGATTTCCCCTTCCAGTTTATATTCTGGTGGGAGAGAAATGAAAATGTTAATTTCATTTTCCTCAGGATTAATCTCAACTGTGACTTTATTGATCTCTAAGTTTCTTGGTTCCACAGTAAAAACTTCTTGTAAGTCTTCTGTGAGCGAAAGTTCTGAGTCTTCAATAAAGTAACTTTTATATAGACTTTTCTCAGAGTAATGATATGGGACAATCTGGTGGAAATCGTAGGTTCTAAGTGGGTCTTGACCCATACGCATTAGGCGTGCCTTGATTCTCTCAGATTTCCTTTGAGATTTAGTCAATTTATTTGGATCTGTTGCCGGTTGTGCGCTTCCTTCTGTCGTCAAATCTCCTGTTTGAGATTGCGACATTGAAGGTTGCGGCTCCGCGGCGTTTGTCACAATTTTGGGCGTCTTTGGAGGTCGACCTCGCGGCTTCCTAACAGAAGGAGCGAGTTGTGCACTTTGTTTGGGTGTGGCTGCGGATGCCCCAGTTGAGGCTGAGGATTCTGGTTGATCCTCTGCACTCGTTGGAGTTTCCTTAGTGACACTGGTATTCTGAGCTGAGTCATTTGGATCAATTTCCTCTCGTAAATCAAAGGATGTTGATTCCGTAGACTGTTGTTCAGTTGGCACTTCACCATTTACTGCAGTTTCAGTAATCGGTGGGTTGTGCACTTCAACTTCTACTTGTAGTTCGGTAACTGTTGAAGTACTGGCTTGATCGCGTTTTTCAGCTCTTTGTTGTGCTCGAAGGTCGCGTGCTGTATTCTCAAGCTGTCGTAAAATAGCAGGTGATGCTTCTGTAATGTCACGCTCATTAATACCGACACCTTGCGGTGCACGAGTTGGCGGATCGTCAACGTCTTCCTCACTGTCAGACATTGCTTCGCGAGCTTTGAACAAAAATTCTTTGATTTTTTCTTCAATCGAACGCTGGTCTAATAATGATTTGAGACAGTCGCTTTTTTCCATGTCTTCGATGTTTTTACTAGTTAGGAATAGCGTTAACTGTCTTATGTTCGAAATTCTATCTACAGTTGTTCCATCTGTAGGTTTCAGAAGGTAACTGTTGAAACCTGACCATTTTATTACTATAAAAGGTCCATGTTTCTTTTGATAGAGTTTCGCCGCTGTTCGTTTTTCGAAACTTGACTGTTTGTGGTTGGTAATTAGTACCATATCGCCAGGTTGCAAATATGTAGGATCAACGTGCGTTTTGTTGAAGCAATATTCTTCTTCAATACGCTTTTGACGTCTTTTTTCTCTAATAAATGCTTCAACAGCTTGGCGATCAGTCAAATTTCCGCTTCTGTCTTCTTGCCATTCACTCGTATACACAGCTTTTTTGGCCAACATATCTGCTATGATATTAGTGTATTCTACTTTGCGTGCGTATACGTGCTGAAATTCTACATCTTCGAGCTCTTGCCTGATAGCAAGAATACGTTGAAATAGTTCAGCATGATGAACTGGCTTGTTTCGGGAATTCTTCCAATTATTGGTTTTCCAAATCGAGCATGTGTTCGTTAGCGCTTTGATTACGTAATTCGAGTCTGATAACAACTTTATCTTCTTCACACCGTTATCTCGTAATATTTCTAGCGCAATGATTATTGCCATTAACTCGGCATAATTGTTCGTAACCTGGAATTCTGTGCTCACAATCCTGTCAGATATGTTAGCAGTTGAACCCGGTTTGAAACAAATTCCTATTCCAGCAATAGCTTCGGGTGAGCCGTTTTTGGAACAGGCGCCGTCGGCTGTAACTCTGGCATAGCCATTGTTGTCGATAAAGACTTCCTGTTCATCGGACGGGATGTCAAATATCTTGAGTTCGCGGCTTCGACATTCCTCAATGGTTATTGATGGAATTTGGTTGTTTTCGTTCTGATCGTGTAATCTTGCTAACGCATCTCGAAAATTGAAGGTTCGTATTTCAGTTGGAAAACCTGGAATCGTCGTGTCTGGTATAAACCAAGCCTCGTTGGGCTTGAAACCAAACGACGTTGGTGTGTTGTTAATTTCGTTTTGGATTTCTCCAACGAATTTACTCCAACCAAGGTGAGTGCGATATGGATCATAAACTTCATTGAGTTTGACACGTAACTTATCGCCTATGACTCTCATTGTTCGTTCCACTGAAGAACTCTGAGGGTTGTAAGCTGTCGTATGTGCGACTTTGATCCCGCATTTTTCCAGCAAATTGTACCATGAATCAGAAATAAATTGCGTACCGTTGTCAGTGATCACTTTCTTGATCTTGACTTCGTGGATTTCAATTTCAAATAAAATTGATTCCATTGCGTTGCAAACTACTTTCTTCTGAATCCGGTGCATGTCTCGAAGCCAGACACGACTGGTGAAGATTTCTTTTGCAACTAGCAAGTATTTCGGATCGTTCTTTAATGCTGGAACTGGTCCATATATGTCTACCGATAGCACGTCGCCAATGGCGTACGCCTCTATTTGAGCGTATTCCAGGACTTTGTGCTTCGCGTAGTTCTTGTTCACTTTGCATATAATGCAGGTGTTTGTAATATCGCGTATATACGCGAGTGAACTAGGATGGTAGTATAGTTGTCTAAAAATCATGTCTAATCGATTTGCCCCAGTATGCCCATAGGCACAGTGTAGGTAGTCGACAGTGTCGTAAAGCAAACGATCAGGTAAATATGGTACTTGCGATTTATCTGGCAAAATTTTCATCAGACGTTTTTTACCATCGCGTGTGTACATTATGTCATAAATTTGTTTTTTACGGAGTGACGTACCCTGTTGCTTCTTATTATTTGCTGGTACGTCTTCTTCTAAGACATCCATTATCTTTTTGCAATGTTTATCTCTAGCTTGTTCGTCTTCTATATTGGATAGTAGGTCGAACAATCTGGGTACGTTTTCGTCCATAAATTTGCAATCCAGAGGTGGTAGAGCGGTCTTTTTACTGGCACCTGTTAGTTCATGATTGTCTTCCTTGTGAAAACCTTTCGTGAACCTGGGTACCACTTGGTTAATCATCAATAGATCGAGCTCTGTTAGCTCTTCTATGACGATATTTCCAACTACCAGTTCTGGTGCTTTAATGTCATATAAAGCTTTATTGGACAATTTCATGTCATAGACTAGATCGAAATTGCATATGGTTGTAACCCATTTTGCAGCTTTTCGGTGCGTTTTCGCCAGACTCTCAAATTCTTTGTAAATTGGGAGCAAATTGGCACGCACGTGGACTCTCCTGCTGAAAATCCACATCCAAATCTTTTTAATGACTGAGTAGAGTGTTAGCATTTCTTTGTCATACAGCGTAAAGTTTTTCTGGTGCTCCTTGAAGCCAACAGAAATGAACATAATGATTTGCTTTTGTTCATCTTCCTTGTAGAAGAGAACTGCATTCATTGCATCGTCTGTATAATGCGTATCCAAGAATAAGTCGCCCTCACGTGGAGGTTGTTTCAACGTGAATTCCTTCAAGTACTCCGATTTGAGTATGTCGAAGGCCTTCTGTTGAGCATCCGTCCAGACTATAGGGTCGTCGCCCTTTGTCAGTTCGTATATTGGGCTCAGGATTTGCATGTATCGGGGAATAAACGGCTTGTACAGCACGGTGTTCCCAACAAGAGCTAACACTTCTTTGTTGTTCTTAAGTACGAATTTGCCATGTTTCGTATGGTCTTTCTCAAATTTCAGGAATTTTTCCTTTTTAAGGTCCTGTTTATCAATGTTTTCTTTGGATAAGACGAACCCCAAGTGGTCTGTACGCCTCTTGAAAAAATGGGTTTTGGTTGGATTCAATTTTAATCCGGCCTGTCTTATTTTCTCGAATACACTGAGTAATCTATCGAGTGTTTCTTTAAACGTAGTGCCAGAGACTTTGATGTCATCCACAAACTTGGAGATACCTTCTTCGTCTTTTAGCACTTGGTTTATCATATGAACAAACTCACCGCTCGAGATCTTCAATCCGTACGGTAGTCTGTTAAATTCGTATACTTGGCCGTTTATTATGAACGCTGTATACTTTTTCGATTCTTCATCTAGCTCTAATTGCCAGAATCCGGACGTAAAGTCTAGCGTACAAAATAGACCATCAGGTGAACCACTGAATATTACGCTATCGATTGTAGCGGGTTCAGTTAGTACGCATTGTAAAAAGTTGTTCAACTCGTCAGCTGCCAAACACAGTCGTATATCGCCATTCTTTTTAATGACGGGTGCGAGTGTATTTATAAAAACTGAACGAGATGGCCGAATTATTCGCAAATCTAACATCTTTTGAGTCGTCATATCGAGGGCTTGTTTTAACCGAGCTGGAGGTCTATATTTTTCACCTCGTGGCACTGCTAGGTGCCCCTCACCGGGGATAAAGTTGAAATGTACTTTTTCACCTTTGTAACATCCCGGATTCAGACTAAATATGTCTTGATAAGCATTGATCTTATGCATGGCATCGTCTACCTCCTTTTGAGGTGCAATGCCAAGCTCTCGTATTTCAGCTAAATCTTCGATGAGATTTTTCTGCATAATACGTACTGCTTTAATTCGGTCTTCTTCAGGCTCTTTTAGCTTGTCTCTTGTAGACATGCTTGTGGCCATTAAATCAATAGTTATAGTAGTGTGTTCAGGGATTTGCTCAATCTTAAATAAAGAGAGCGCATCTTTATACACATCTGGGTTTATAAATGCAATTGTAAAATGATCATCATCCTTAGGTTCATGACTTACGCATCTCTGGCGGAAATGTAAGTGTAGATCCAAATGCTCCATGGCTACTCTTCCCAGTATGAAAGTGTTGCCAATGGTGTCCATTATGTAGAATGGTACTACAAATTCCTTCGGACCAAAATTGAATGTAATTTCGGCCAGAATTTGTGACGCTCGTTCAATTGCGTTATTGGCCATACGTAGCTGCACGATGCGATCCATAGCGATTTCGCGTACTGCATGTGGCACTTTCAACTTAAGTTGTTTCAGCACATTCCTTGAGATAACATTGGGAAGTGCTCCCGAGTCCAACTGAATGGCGACGATCTTATCACCTACTGTGATTGGAACGACGCAAGTTGGGTCATCGGTACCTTCGTTTACCACTAATGGTTTAGCTTTTTCTTTCAGCTGAGTTTCATCAAGGTGTGCGTTGTCAATCGCTTCGAGTGCTCGAGCTTCTTTAATTATTCGTTTTCGAAGTGCATGATGTCTCCATTTCTTGTCGGCAGGTAGGCCTCTTATGAATTTCACGCGTGTTGTAGTCGTATCACTATTACACGGAAATGTCTTAATGCCATCCCTTGTCAACAATCTGAGCAATCTGTCTTTGGGAGGTTTCTTGATTATTGCATTTTTAACTCCAAAATCTCCGATTGGTCTTCGATCTTTCGCTCTATGGTGAATGTTCAAGACTTCAAACGGAGTTGGGGAGTAATCAAGTTCCGGAAACTCGTCTAGTACGAGTTCTGGATCCTCCATTATCAAACATTTGACATCCATCTCTCTGATGGATTTTTTAGTTTGATTTTCTTGTACTGAACCGTCGTCGTCAAGTTCTGTTAACTGAGCAGGACGGATGTACTTGTCCGTGAATGTTTCATAGTACTCCTCTGGTAACATGCAACACGTTGGATCTCGTTGGCAATTAGGATTATTGCACGAGGTTCGATATTCCATAAATAAGGTTTTCTTTCTAGGTTCGACGACCTGACTACCTTTTAATGGTTCGTCCTTTGTTACTTCCTCCTGCTTAGGTTGCTGTTCAGGCGGAGCCATGTACGTGTACGGAGGTTGCGGACGTTGTTGGAGAATCTTTTGCATTTCGTCTTATGGAGATTTGAGCGCGTTTCTGCTTAAACGTACTCGTTTCCATTCTTCGAATAGTCTGTATATACCTGTACAAACCATGTCGTAAATCACACGGTACGTAGGTATAGCAGGGTAATACTTGTTCCTATCCTTTTCGAATTTGAACTTTCGTTCACAAGGAATTATTCGTTGGTTTTTATCTGCCATGACGCCAATCGCTTCGACACCGGAGGCCGTTATCAATTTTTGCGTCTGCAAATAATACATGGGCGGTTCTTTCCAGAATATTACAATTTGGTCGTCCGCCGCGTTTTGGAATATTTTACGGTATTCGATATATCGATCTAGTTTAACGCCAATGCTTTTGGGGTCACCTGGAATGCAGGGTTTTACTATTGGGAAGATTAATATAATCAATTCCGCCCCTTTATCTTTGACTAGTAGATCTAAGAGTTTGTTTAGACTTTTCTTTATTTTGTCATAAGGTTGAGGTGAGTGATTCAATTCGAATTGCAGAGCTGATAGAACGAATTTCTCTCCTTCGGGGAATTCCGTTTTCTCTATACGTCTGTATAATTCTTCAATTGGTAATTGATCACGTAAATATGGTGGCACCGCTACCGGTAATGGCGTGTCTCCTCTTTTTAGGAAGTGCGCTATACCGTCGCCTACCCAAATGAATTCCGTAAAAATCGATTTACCGGGGACTTTGATGTTACTAGACCGTGCCCCTGTAGTGTCTAGTCCTTTTAGTTTTCCGAATTGTCATCGTTTCCTTGGTCTTGACTCTCGTTGGAATCGTGATCTAGGTCGATTTCTTCGATTTCTGCGCAGAAATCGGCGTTGTCCGGAGTACCTTCTCCTACCGTACCATCCTCGTTTATTACGAAGAAATGTACTGGTAAAGGTATCTGACTAGACACTTTCGGTTGGAAAGTCGAGGGTTTTCTGGCTTCATGCGGTTTTTCACCACGATTGTCGCTGTTCTGGGGTTTTGCATTATCGTTGCTGTTGTTATTACCACCAGAATTGTTCGAATTGGTATTAGAATGGGTGTTCTGTTTAACGCCATTACTATTACTAGTTTTGTTCGAGTTGGGATAGAAATTAATTTTCTGATTCCCTTTGAAATTGTTACCTAAAGCCTTTTGTAGCTTTTGGTATGCCATTTGTAGTTGTCCTTCGTTTACATTTTTGTTCGTAACAGCTAGATACGATTTCTTCGGAGGTTCCGGCGCATTATGCGGTGAATTCGTGATCATGGGTTGGTTCGTCCAGTTCCCTGTTGGAGTAGGACCTTGCGTAGAATTCCTATTCCTGTCAGAATTAGAATTCTTCGCATTCTTCTGTGAATTCCATCCTCCATTAAGGTTGGTATTCTGGAAGTTTTGATTGTTACCCATATTCCAATTCGAGTTGGAGTTTTGATTCCAACTTATTTGCGGACCGAAATTCTGGTTTGAAGTCATCGGAGTCTGATTACCCCATTGATTCAAATTCCAGTTATTATTCGGGTTACCGGGAATTTGAGTCCATTGTCCATTCGCATTGAGTATCCAATACGTGGACTGTGGTAAACCATTTCCGTTATTCCAATTGTTGTTAGGCATTCTATTCCATTCGAATGATGGTGTTTGTTGCCATTGAATAGGTGTCATCGCGCTGTTGCGAACTGCAATGCGTACATTATTCTTCGGGTCAGAGTCATAGTTAGCGAATTCGTCAAGTTTTTTTATGAAACCTTCCACTGTAGTTTGTTTCGCTAATTTCTTATCGTATGGGTAAGGCACCTTTTCAGCTGCTACTTCCAATACTTTGGAAATATTTGGATGTTTGCGTTTGATTAGAGATAGGACCCATCTCTTTATCTCCAAGAACAGACGTTTCTCCGTTTTGGTTTCGCAAAAATATTTCTGGAAGTATTCCCATGCATCGTTTTGACACTGACTGTTCCAATAATGTTGAAGGAATCTCTGTTTTAGGTCTTCGTAGTCCGTTATTCCCACCATGTCGCCTTTCCACTCTGTCGCATCTTGAGTCTCAATTACTCCTTGGAATGCGTAAATTTTCTGAGTTTCGGCGGCATTGCTTTTGTTTACGTAGTCTTCGAACTGACGTACAAATTCATGAGGGAAGTAACGTTTCGATTCGTCATAATAAATGCCAGCACTTCTGACTAAGTTGGCATTTATTTTCAAGGTTGGGGTGGAATTAAGACCACTGTTGGGTCTACATCCACCTTCCTTTCTCATATCCGCAACTGCATGAGCTAACTGGCTGCATTCTGCTTTGTGTTTAGTCATTTCGACTTTGAATAAATTAGTCGCTTGGTCAAATTTGGTTTCACATTGCGTTGCCTTTTGCATCGCGCTGTCAGCTTTTTGTAAAGCTGCACCGGTAGTTTGACCTACATATTCTTTCATGCCAGTGGCCCATTGGGTACAGTGTTCACGAACGTCTTTTACGTCGTTTCTGTATCCGTCAATGTTGCGGTTCGTACTACCTGCATGGTCCACAAGATTAATTAGACAGTCTTCTATTCGGATAAGGCTGTGTTCTTGAACTGCTTGACCAATCTGTAGGTTCTCTATGGCACCTTCAGTGAAATCCCATGTTTGCTGAAACAACGATCTCAACGGATCATTTATTTCAGCATTGGTGGCGATTTCAGGTCGTTTTGGTTCAGTTTTGGATCTGCATTCTTCCCTTTTTGAGTCCCTGTAATTTTGCAGGTGACGTGTCCTCGCTGGGGGCGGGTCAGGGAGATCTGATCCATGTACCATGTTATTTTCTTTGGTAGGTACGTAATCTTCGTCATCCTCATCATCATCCTCGTCATATTCTTCGTCAGAATTGTTTGATGGCGGATGACTGCTGAACAATGATTCCACAAGGTTCTGCGGACTCGATTGTTGTTCAGGTTGTTCTACGTTTAAATCCTGCGTAGGTGGATTTTTTCGATTTTTCCGTTTGGATTTGTTATCCGAATTTTTCAACGTAACGCACGATTCTTCGTGCGTTTCACCAATACATAAGCAATGTACTTGGTGTTGCGTAAGGGCTACCGCTTTACTTCGGGTGCCTGCAGCTGGTCCAGTAAATGCCATTTCGTTCGAATTCAACTACAGCTGGGGTAATATTACGACGAATATTTTCCCTTTTTTGTGTGAAATTTCTATTAAATTTCGAACACAAATTCACGTGCAATGCTGGTTTTAATTCGCGAGTTGGTTCTGGTACACAAAAATATTCTATCACGTAAATTGCGCTTCACTAGCACTGAGCTATACAGTCGGTTGACTCAAGTCGCTAGATTACTACGGCGAGTAATCCGGACAAGATAAAAAGCGCTGAGTCAGGACGAACTGTTTCACACGTGCTCGAAACGTGTTTCTTAGCGGGATTCGAGTGCAAAGTCACTTCAGAGGTGACTCGGACAAGATAAAGAGCACTAGATCTCAGCTAAAAAATTAGCTTCGAATGAATCGCGAACACGAACACGAATTGCTGGAGAAAAAATTCAGGTGCCAAAATACCACCTTGGGTATTTCTGAAAAAATACAAGGACACTGAATTATCACTCAGCTTTGAGTGCTGGTTTGAAAAATACGCGAAAAATGCTTGCGATGTGTTTGCTTTGATTGAAAAGCCACTCGCGAAATGTACTGTAATATTCTACGATATTACTTACCAATACTGCTGCAAAATGTAGCTTCGAACAGAAGTTCTACTGCTGCTGATCGCGTGGTTGAAAAACAAACGCGAAGAAAGAAATAAAATTATGCAAATAAATTGCTTAGTATCAAAATTCACTTTAAAAAATAAAACGTGAAAAGATACCGGACAAGACACACACTGAGGACGCAAAAAATGCGCGCGAAAAAATAACACAATGACAGTCAAGCTGCTTCTCTGGAGGAGCGTGGCTATAACCGTCGTCACACTTGAAAAGAAAAATATATAATGCGAGCCGCGGTAGCTATCAACTCGTCGGTTGGTGGCTACGCAGCTGCAGCAGCGACATCAAAAGATGGCGGCTAGTGCGACGTGTGTGTCTGTCCTTGGGTGGTGGTAGGGGTCACGCAACAATGCGGCGGACAAGCTGGAACTCGCTTTTCACGTTTCGACGAACGGATTGAGTTCTGAGAAATTCTCAACGGATTTTTTATCCATCGATGGATTTCATCATCTACCACCACACATACACATGTAAAAATAAACACGTTTTCGTCAAATTCTGGCAAATTTGACTAGGTGTGTGTGTGTATGAGTGAAAGCAACTTAATACTTTCGTGATTATTTACTATGAAATATTCACAAGTATTCTTTCCTTTCCTATTTTCGGACACGTTGGTCTGAGAATAGTCAAGAAGTGAATCGTAAGTACAATGAAATCATACTGCAAGTATTATTTTCCAAAGTTTGGTCGCGATCTAAACTTTGTACTCATAACGATTTACTTCCTCCAAGCTCAGATTACGACGAATCTGTGCTTTTTGGACACTCGGAAGGGCGCCAATGTAAGAGGGTAAATGGACTTAAAGCATGATTGGTAATGTGAATTACGATGGTTGCTATTGTGTTGTTTCCAAGAAATATCCCTTAGAGTATTTCTACTAAATACTCACCGGAATACCTCACATGCTCGGCTAGGGCGTGAGTAGGAAATGGTTGCTTTTACACTCTTAACATATGATCATACACACCATAAATAATAACAAGTTATACACGAGAATAATATTTAATGTGTGCAATATTAACAACACGTTACATGAATAGCACATAAGCAAATGTACTAGTTAACATGACACTTTCTTAAACTAAATATACACACGTCGGTGTTACACACTGTGGTGTAGGTTTGGATAAGTGATCTCCTCTGGCAAGGAGATCTAACTTATTCACACTGATATGTGCAAGTACTTACCCAGAGTGGCGACGAGTAGATCATCACTCCTTCTCGTCTATTCAATGAATATACTAAACACTAATTAAAACTAAAGCACTAAATATAACACTTAACACTCGAGAGTAAAACTTATAATTAAATGACTGCATTAACCCATTAACCGTGAATAACATACCCGCGTGCACTCGGATACATTACTGGCGTTCTGTACTCTCGTCGCTTGGCTCGTATGGCTAGCTGACGAGAATACAACGCAGTGTTGCCTTAGTGCAACGCAGTGTTACCATGTGGGCGAGCCCTATACATACCACGTACGGCATAGTAGTATATCACACCTACCTACCTAGATTCAAATTCTAAAATTCTTGTCAAAAAATAAACGCATCACAAAAAGCATTGTTCTTTACCTCTCAATATGAAAATTCTCCATTTAGAGACACTGAGAATTCCAAAAATTGATGATGTGAACTCTTGTAAATGATACGAATTATTGTAGGTATGTAATATTTATGAACATAATGAGAATTTTGAAAAATTAGAGGCAAATGTGAATTCCAAAAAGGCAAAAATTGAGTAAACGTTTTGCAATTTGTGGAAAATATGAACTTGAAAATTGAATTTGAAATTTTGTAATTTGAAGACAATAACAATTCTGAAAAATTATTCAAAGTTTGGTCATTTAGAGACAATGTGAATTCTTAAAATTGATTAGAAGTTTTCTAA
Organism: Planococcus citri; assembly: GCF_950023065.1. NCBI lineage: Eukaryota > Metazoa > Arthropoda > Insecta > Hemiptera > Pseudococcidae > Planococcus > Planococcus citri. The sequence continues at coordinate 46,171,156 of NC_088681.1, read as the reverse complement.
CTCAGCAGCAATGCAAAATTCTGAAAATTTATTGAAAACTTTATGAAATTGTAGCAATGGAGAATTCGGGAAATTGATTTGAAATTTTGTAAATTTTAAAACAATGCAAACTATGAAAAACAACTATAGAAATTTCTCAATTTAGAAGCAATGAAAGCTTAGAAATTATTCTGAAATGTTGTAATTTGGAAGATATGAACACACTGAAAAACAAATTATCATTTTGAAGCAATGAGAGTTTCGAAAATATTATTATTTCTCATCATTGTGACATGGTTGAGTCACTTATGCACTACCTAAAAGCGATCTACCCCTTCTCCGTCACTCGTCAGTAAAGAGTACTTACAAAATTTAATTACATATTTATTGAGTAATCTACTTATTGAGGTTTCAAAGAAAGATTAAGTACATTAAAGAATGAATACGTTGTTCGAATTAATTTGCCAAATGTAACTCGAGTCGCCTCGAAAATTGATAATCCATACAAACGTAATGGTTGGCAAGCGGTCGAGTGGTACAATAAAAGTAGTGTTCTGTTTTCTTTATTTACTTTGTACCAAGGTGCTTCCCAGATCAGAGCCTCGGCCAGCTGGTCATCCTGTTGGGAAAAAATCATTTATTTATGTGGACATAGGAATGTAATTAGGTATTATGTACATATGGAAGTGTAGGCTCTTGACACAAATTTTATTTTGATGAAATGAGTGTAGGTGAAAAAGTGCTCAATACATACCAATTTTTGTTCTTTTTGTGCATAAAATTAGGTACTAAAATTTATGAAATTTAATCAATTAAAAAATGATTAGATCTAGTCGGATCTATGTGGACTTGATCCGATCAAAATATTGATCAGATTACATTTAGTCAGATGAAATTTAATCTGGATAATACCCGAACAGATAGTCAAATTTAGTCGAATAAAATTGGGTTTGGAAAATGCACAGATCTGATCTCATGATCTGATCAGATTTAATCATTTTGAGTTGGAATTCTGCATGAAAATAATTTTTTACCAAACTTGAGAATATTTCACTGATGAGGCAAGTTATCAAGAGAGTAATCCAGATGAGGAGTACAACCGTGAAATAAATTAGGACCGGGCCCAGACTTGGAGCCTGCAGATAAAAAATCACTTTTAGGATACATATAATAGTTCATTCATTAAAATTGGCGTAATACGACATGAAGTTCATTATTCGATCTTACATTTATCATGATGTACAATACTAGGCCAAAAGTTACAACGGATACGGCCAGATTTATTGAGAAAAACATCGAAAACCAGATCTTGAATAATTGAAAATTTCTGCAAACAAACATGGACCCGAATAGAATTAAGAAGTCATCTATTATTTGCCTGAATATTTTTTAGGAAATTTGTTGGTCATTCGTGTCATTGATTTGGTTTGTTTCATATTTACATATTTTCCCAAAGCATGCCATTGCTATCAGGAGTCGTTATGCATCAATTTCTTAAAAATTGAACAAAATCGATGACTGAATGAACAAGGAACGCCTCCAGCCTCATTAGTTGGCAAAGTGGACTCAATTTATCTCACTCACTTATGAAGTATCTGATGATGCCTGACACAGTGAATGATATTCTTTCGTAACACACGATCGAAGTGCGTTACCCTCACATCTTGCTGCAATGTTCGATGTTCCAAAGATGAAACAGCAGCAATCAATCTCCGATATTGTCTCGTGAATTCAATCAATATAAACAGTAAGAATATCGACAAGATGTAACACGACCAAGCGCAACAACACGCTTGTAAAAATTGAAATCCAAACATCAATAACTCAATCCTCAGACTGTCCACTTTCCAAGGCGTCCAACTAGGATACATGAACGTTGTAATTCTACCATAATACGCTAATTGTCCGAAAACTGGCAATGCGACCATAACAACACAGCTAACCATGACGTATTTGAGAATCTGCATCATAAACATGACATTAGCCTCTTTTAAATACCAAGGATATTCGTATCGAAGTAAATGTTCGTCCGGATACGTGTAACAATTCTGATCCATTTCGAACAACATCTGTCCGATGATATTTTTGTAATGAAATAAAAGGTAAGTGCTGCTTAAAATGTTGGTTGCGTGAGCGATGTATGGGGAAGGTTGAGCGAAAGCAATGAAGTCAGCAGTATTCGTTAAGCAGAATCCGCTGGTCGACAATCCTGCCAAGAAGGTCATAGCGAAGGGTATTACAAATCTCCCAATGTTTCCAGTATTGTTCTCTTGCAGAATGTTTATTCCAGCATTTGTAAGTAATATTGCCACGGATTGGACGAGTTCTCTTTGCATTTTCAGACGTAAATATCTGGAATGCTGAAAATTGATAAAAACTTTTTTTTCACTCTGCTGATAGGAAGTCTGAAATGTACCTACCAATAGATTATACATACCTGTACCGACTTACCTATAGATTTAAGATTTTGGGAATTTTCTAAATGAAATTGGTACCGAATACGTAACTTTTCTACTACATATGTAGATTGAGTTGAAATAATTCTATGTATTCTACAATTTTTCTTCAGAGCATCTACTAATCACTTTAATCAACTGTTGTAAAAAAGTTGATCATTTTTGTCGCTGACTGTACCTTACTCCTGCTCATATTTCGAATGGAAACCATGAGGAAATATAGAAATCCAAGTACCTGAATTATTTACAATTTTGACTGGAACCGCCTCGTTAGTGGTTATTTATTTATTTAGATAGGCTGTAATGTGTGAAAATAAAAATGTCAAAAGCCTAAAACTTTGCAAAAAGCGTTTAGTCTACTTGTTAAAGTTGACTTTACTCTTATTTGTGTTTAGTTATCTTCATTTTTAATGAAATAATCGAATTTTGGTTAGGTACTTGAAAGTTTGATTCAGTGTACGTGCGAATGTGTTGTTACGGGGAAAGGAAGTTTTCATAATTTGAAGGCTTTTTGGAATAATTTTTCAACTTTTTTGTTTGCACATTTTTTTAAAAATATGTACTTTTTTTGAATTTTTGTTGGGATCTAAGAGAAAATGTTCCAGGTTTTTGAAACCAATGATTTATTTTTATTTTTTCTCAATCAATAAATTAACTGAAATGAGTAGCTTAGTAGACACGGACAGTGGTTGGCCGCCTGTCCCATTTCGTGAATGAAGTATTCAAAATTATCATTCCAACAGATTAGTAAATTGATATCAAGTTTCATCTAAATTCATTAATCAGTTATTCAATTTGCAGGTACCTATCAATTTTGAAACCGATCTTATCTGTCCTGTGATGTTACCTGGTGATCACCAGAGGCCTCGAGACACCAAAGTGACACCCCCCCACCACGGGGGCATATTTAAACAAAAAATATATACCTGCTATTTTCATTTTCGTCGACATACTACATTTTCGCAAACTCGAATCAATTTGCTTTTCTTTTATTTTTTTTTTCAAAATCCACATTTTTAAATTACATAAGTATACATCATTCAAATTCTAAAATTGAATTGTGAAAAAAATAATACACATTACAAAAAATATTGTTTTTTACCTCTCAAATTACGAATTTTTGAAAAATTAATTTTTCACAGATAGATTTAACACATTGAAGAATGAATACGTTGTTCGAACCAATTTACCAAATGTAACACGAGTTGCTTCGAAAATTGATAATCCATATAAACGCAAGGGCTGGGAAGCCGTTGAATGGAACATCAAAAGTAGTGCTCTGTTTTCCTTGTTTGCCTGGCACCAAGTCATCTCCCAAAAAAGTGTCTCAGCAAGCTTGTCATTCTGTTGAAAAAAATATCAGATTTTTCTCAAAACAATTCTCGAAGATACTTACCTAGGGGTCATTCCACGTCAATTCGACCAAGAGGTGGTAAGGGATGTCGGCGATTTTTTTGAATGACCCCTATTTTTACGTATCTGTTGAAAAAGTTGAAAAACCCCTTTCACTCGATGAAATGAACTCCTCACAAAAAACGAAAAAATTCAATTTTCTATTCCAAACCTCAAAAAAGTTCAAATTTATTCAGTTGTCTCATTTCGACCTCTTTCTGACGTATTTCATGAAAAAGTTGATGAAAATTACACTCATAGCAAAAAAATTAAAATTCGTTTATTTGTGGAATCTTTCAAATTTTGATCTTTTCATTTCATGGATTGAAAGGATTTTTTCAAATTTCTCAACGGATACGTGAAAATAGAGGTCAAATGGGTCAACTTTACCAATTGAAACTTTTTTTCATGTTTTGAATTAAAAAAATTGCATTTTTTCGCAAACTTTCAATTTTTTTAAATCGACTTTACGGAATAATGCCATCCCAAATTTTTAATATGTTGTTCAGCATGGAAAGTTGTCCACAATATATTTTTTTCCGAATTTTTGAAAGTTGGAACGATATGAAAACTACTTTTTGAAAATTTTCGAGCTCATTTTTCGTACAAAAAAAGTGGCAACACTGATTTTTATGATATCAACAAAAAGCCTTTCAAAACCCCTAACTATTGGAAAAAGTTCAATTTTGGTAGGTATCGCGGTTATCGAGTAGTCCACTGCTGAAATAGATGATATTTCAAGTTCACTGAAAGTTGACACCCCTTAGCAGCCTTTAAAAAAGGGCCAGATGGCTGCGATTTGCGCCATTGGTCATCCCTTTAGAAGGTCTTTCCACTGGAAAAATTTGAAAAAAAATCGTCAACACCCCTTACCACTTCTTGGTCGAATTGGCTTAGAATGATCCCTAGGTGTTCAGAAAAAAATGTTCAGGGAACATGGGATGTTGATTATTCGTGAACGTATTTTTACCAAATTCGAAAATATTTCGCTGATTAGGCATCTGATCAGTAGATTAATCCAGATAAATAATACGATCGTGAAATAGTTTAAAACTTTACCTAGACTCGATACCTGCCAACAAAAAATGACCACCATGAGTAATCTTATAGATAATAATTGAAGTTTAGGCATAAATTTCACCACTCGATCTTACATTTATCATGACGAATAGCGCAAGAGCAAAAGTAACAAAGGAAACGACGAGTTCTATGGAGAAAAACACCGAAAACCAAATCTTGAACAATTGAAAATTTCTGCAAAATATGAAGAAGTCAATAAGAAAATCTTGCAGTTTTTATTATTTTGGTACCTACTCGTGTTTATGTCTGAATACGTGGTCGAAAAAATGGCTTAGATGCTAACTTACTTGTGCAGTATTTGATAATGTCTAACGCAGTGAACGATATTTTCTCGAAAAACGTGGTCTAAATGCGCTTCCTTCACATCTTGCTGCAATGTTCGGTATTCAAGAGACGAAACAGCTGCAATCAATCTATGATACTGTCTCATGAATTCAGTTACTACAAAGAGTAAGAAAATTGACACAATGTAACTCAACCAAGCGGCGCAAAATCCCTGTAATAATTCGAATCCAAACGTCAACAACTCCACCTTCAGACTGTTCATTTCCCAAGGCGTCCAGCAAGGATACATGAATGTTTTGATTCTCCCATAATATACCAATTCTCCACACACAGGTATGGAGATTATGACCAAAATGTTGAAGATTGCGAATTTGAGAACCTTCATTACGATCTTGATATTATCCTCTTTCAAATACCAAGGATACTTGATTTGAAGCAGATTCTCGTCAGGATAAGTGTAACAATTCTGATCCATCTCGAATAGCATCTCTTTGATGTAATTTTTGTAGTGGAATAGAAGGTAGACGCTGCTTAAAATGTTGCTAGCTGCAGCTATGTAAGGGGAAGGGTTGGCGAAAGCGTAGAAATCATGTGTATTCGTTAGGCAGAGCATACTAGTAGATAATCCTGCCAAGAGGAATAGAGTGAAGGGAATTACAAATCGCCAAACGTTCCTGGTGTCGTTTTCGTGTAGAATATCTATTCCTGTATCTGTGAGTAACGTCGCCAAGTACTGGATGAGTCCTCTTTGCATTTTTAAACGCATCTCTCGCAAATTCTGAAAATAAATCCGGCAATTTTCGCTCTTGTTTTTTTTTCAATTATTTAAATGTTTAAAAAGTTGTAAACTTGAGTAAAAACTTACCTAGATTTTTTTTCGAATTTGAAATGGAAAATGTGGCTGTGTAGTTGTTTTATCTTCTCGATGCAGTTATATAGTTTCTGTTGATGGATCGTGTTGTGTAATTTATTCCAAAAACGGATTAAGTTTGAAAATAATTTCCAAATTTTTAGGGGAACATATGTCTTGATAAACCAGTAATCGAATAATTGTGCCAGTTTTTTACGAATTGAAAAATTAATGAGGAAAAAAAGGAAAAGTAAACTACAACTTTGCAGGCACCTTTACAAAATTACTAATTTATTCAAATAAAAATATGATATAGGCTACCTGTCTAAAATAAAGATACGGAATACGTACTTGGAACTTTTCCAAAAGCGTTATTTTGCCAGGCCTTCCTATCAATTTTAAAACCGACCCAATACTTGTTTATTTGGGTATCAGGTTCTTTTTTAAGTGACATAGTATGAACTAATGAAATCCTTTTGCATTTTATTTTTATTGATTGTTGATTTATTTGTTTTGAATTTTACTGATCAATATTGTGGATTTTAAATGAAATGGTGACTTGCATGACTGGGGTGGAATTCCAATAATATTATCAATATTTTCACACTCAACCTTGAATGCTTATCATCATTTGCTGAAGAAATGATCATTGATCAATGATAAGTTAATGGCAACGATCCTTCGAGCTTCGTTGGAGTTTCAAAAATTCTCTGAAAAGGCCTAGATTTGTTCAGGTCATTTCTGCGCCAGGAGGCAATTATACGCCATGTGCTATCAATTCAAAAATTACCCAAATGGTTAAAAATTTTCACATTGTTTCTGCATTGGGAGACAATTTGTAAACAACGAGCCTTCGTTCATGTTTCAAAATTACTCTGAAAAGGCCGAGATTTGGTCAGGTCATTTCTGCGCCAGGAGGTAGTTGTAGACAAAGAACTGAACTAAATTACTTTCGTCTGAATTGCCAAAAAGATCTTATATAGAACCCCGTCGCTTGAGGGATCCTTGTAAGTAATGCTCCCAATCAAATGCATACAATATAATTACATATTCATTACAAATACATGATCCATCTATTACTGTACCTATTGGCTACTTTTTCAAAGAAACATTCAACACATTGAAGAATGAATACGTTGTGCGAACTAATTTAGCAAACGTAACCCGAGTAGCTTCGAAAATTGATAATCCATATAAACGTCACGGCTTACAGGCTATCAAGTGGAACATTAAAAGCAGTGTTTTGTTTTCTTTGTTCGTCTTGTACCAAGTTACATCCCAAATAAGTGTGTCAGCAAGTTTTTCGTTCTGTTGAAAAAGTTCATGTGGTATAAAATAGTCAAAATTAAGTTAACTCTCGAGGTGAATCAAGATGTAGATATGTTTTGCAATTATCAACACCTACTCATTTTAAATTGAGGAAAATGATTGGGTCTGTTGATCAGATTACATCAGATCTGATCATTCCCTGAGCCTAATTTGAACTGAGTAGATTTAATAAGATTCAAGTTTTATAAGATTAGACATGATTAGAAGATCAGTCTGCGATTTTTGGAAAGAGCATGATTTGAAATTCGGTATCTAATATAATCAAAATTGTAGCCGCCAAATTTTAGAACATATTAGGAAAATTTTTCAAAAATAATTCTGGTTTTTAAAAATACCATACCCGATGTTTTGTAGACGTTTGTTGACTTTATGATGTAAGTATGTACATTACTGGTATTTTGCTGTTTTAGTTTGATATTTTTCATTTTTACCGGGGGGGGGGGGGGATCATCAAAAAATTATAATTTTCACACCTTTGGACTCTTGAGAGATCTGTACTTTTGTGATTGGAATCGGGACAAATCGGTTTCTGCTCACTTGTGAGGTTCTCTTCTAAGTAGGTACCTATCTAATAAAAATAATTCTATTATAAATGGAAATGAAATATCTTTTTACCAAATATGAGAATATTTCGCTGATCAGACATCTGATCAGTAGATTAGTCCAGATGAAGAATACCACTGTGAAATAATTTAAAATTTGGCCCAGACTTGAAGCCTGTAAAAATAAACGAGTCATTATTGCAATTATGATTAAATCAATCGAAATTAAAATAGTAGACCGTACATCTGTCACGACGAGCAAAGCAAGCGCAAAAGTTACGAAAGAGGAGGCGAGCTCTACTGAAAAAAACATTGAAAACCAGATCTTGAACCGTTCGAAATTTCTGCAAAACAAGAAGAGCATAAGAAACTCGCAATGAAGATTTTCTGTGTATGTACTTATTTAATTACTCACACAGAAAAATGATTCAATCAACTTCAGACTTACTTGTACAGTATTTGATGATGCCTAACACAATGAATGATGTTTTCTCGCAATGCTCGATCAAAGCATTCTTCCTTCACATCTTGCTGCAATGTTCGATGTTCCAAAGATGAAACAGCAGAAATCAATCTTTGGTACTGTCTCATGAACTCAATCACGATGAAGAATAAAAAAATCGACATGACGTAATTCAACCAAACGGCGCTACACGCCTGTGTAAATTGAAGAGCAAACGTCAACAATTCGCTTCTTAGACTGTCCACTTTCCAAGGCCCCCAAAAAGGATATATGAACGTTTTAATCCTACCATAATACGCCAATTCTCCAAGAATTGGCAAGCAAACCACAAGTACGATGTTGAAAATGGCGTATTTCATGACTCCCATTATGAGCTGGATGTTGGACTCTTGCAAATACCAAGGATATTCGATTTGAAGCAGATGCTCGTCGGGATACGTGTAACAATTCAGATCCATTTCGAATAAGATCACGCTGATGATGTTTTTGTAATGCAATAAAAAATAGGTGCTGCTTAGAATGTTATTGAGTGCGGCGATATAAGGGGCAGGGTTGGCGAAGGCGTAGATATCGTCAGTATTGATTAAGCAGAACATGGTGGTTGACAATTCTGCTAAAAGGAGTAAAGTAAAGGGAATAATGAACCGCCAAATGTTCCGGTGATCGTTTATGTGCAGAATGTTTATTCCTGTATTCGTGAGTAAAGTTGCTACGAACTGAAGGAGGTCTCTTTGCATTTTTAAACGCATCTCGAATGCTGAAAAGCAATTTTATCACTGGCAGGTTAGTACAGTTTATACCTTGCCTATAGGACTTGAATTGTATTTGAACCACACAATATTATACTTACTCGGGTACTTACATACCTGAATTAATTTACTCGATTCCGTGCTGTTTTATGCTGATAAAACCGGTTAAAATTTAAATTTGTAATTTCATCGCAAAATTTTTCTTAATTTTTTCCCCCAAAATGGCAGAAAAATTACTTTTATTACTATTAAAAATATTTCCAGAGAATGTTTTTCTACGTTCATGAATAAATTTTTTCGGTCAACATTATTCAAGCTACGATTACCTACCCAAATAAAAACCAGCAGTGATGAATGGGGAAGGGGCCAAATCAACAAATTAAAATATTAATACAATTCAGCTGGGATCGCCACATACTTATTTCATTTGCTTGGGTCAAAATATAAAAAATGCAAAAAAAGAAAAAGAAAAGAAAAAAGGGGATGTAAAACAACTTGCTCTTTTTCAAAGCATTATTTAAGATACCTAAGGGTCAATTTTACTGTTGACCGAATGTGGGTAGTGGATACCTATTTATTTTTATTAAGTAATGGGGGGGGGGGAGGGGAGAATTTGGCGCACTAATAAGTATGTACCTACATAAACTTAAACTACAGTATACCTTTTGCCCAATTTTATACTCAATACCAATAGAAACATTTATTCTTGAAAGGGTGATTGGTGGATTGATGCACCATACCCTACCCTTCTACAAAGCGGTAGATATTGGATTTTGCGAGATCAAATAATAGAACAGGGCTGGACAATATTCAATTTTCAAGGTTGAAAAAAATTACTCCACTCCGCACCAGATGGTGGAGTTTATTTATTGATTTAATACCTATTATTAAAACTGCCAATCTGTATAATTGATTTTTACAAGGATGGGGAGGGGGGTTAGCGAGACAGGTTTTCCCCCAACCTAGTCCCCCTACCCTGGGCACAATTTCAAATCAATTATCAGAATTCCCCAATGCTTTCAAATTATGAAATTTTCAATCAGTTTTCATAGTTCACATGCCCAAAAATGACAATACCTACTTCTAATTATTTTTCTGAAATTTCATCGTCCTTACACGATTTTAAATCAATTATCAGAATTCTGCATTGATTCTAAATTATGAAATTTTCAATTATTTTCTTAATTCATGTTCCCTCTTCATTATAAATTGTTTTTCAGAGATTGCATATTTTTCAAATTAATAAATCTCAACTTTCAAGTTCACATTGACCACAAATTACATACAGAACCTTTAATAAATTTTTGAAATTCACATTGTGTCTAATAATTGACGAAATTGCAAATCATTTTTCAGAAACTTTGTTTCTTCTTCTTATGTTTCTCAGAATTTTTCACTCAAATAGGTACTTTTTGCCACTACTTATTGGCTTTAATATCGCCTCTACATTTATTAGCTTGGCTTGGCTTGCCACCACTCATTGGCTTAACTTACCACTAAGTATTTTTTGGCCTTTTTGCTGCATATGCAACCTATGATATTCAAAATTTAATTAATTTCAAACTAAATTTAAAAACCAGACCGAAAATCAAAAATAATACCTAATAACAAACAAAAGTCTCAGATTGGCAAAATCTGTTGAAAATCACGACATATCATTTCTTTGGTCATAACCTCAGTTCTGACTACATAAAAAAAAACAACAATCAATCACAAAACAATAAAATCAAATATAGCTACTTCAATTTTTGGACCAGTCAAATCACCAGTCACTTTTTTCTTTTCTAGCGACCATCTAGAGAAAAACACGTGAAGTGGTAAATTAATGATTCAAATGAACTGTGTATGTATTTACAAGCTGTGGACTTACCTAAACGATATGTTAGTAGTTTTAGCTAAAATATCTGTTATTGTAGTCTCAAAAATTTCTTTATTTCGCTAATTAATTACAGTAGTCATATCCCCGCAGTCAGAACCCTAGTCTCATAGGGCTACCAAGTGCTTACATCACGACAACCGGTAGAAGATTTGTTTACATCTTTTAGGGAAGGGGGAGGGGGTAGAAAGCAAAATTTACATGGGAAAAATCAGTTTTTCGAGCTTTTCTCAGAACCTAGTGAAGCTACAAGGTTCAAATAAAGAGTTTCAGTGGCTTACTTCAATGTCTAAAAAAAATATTTCATGAATTTTTCTTGAAACTCAACTGGTTTTCAAAAATTACCCAACAGGGTAACATTTTCTTACATTGTTTTTGCGTCAAGAGACAATTTGCAGACAACGAGCCTTTGTCCAAGTTTCAAAAATTCTCTGAAAAATCCGAGATTTGTTTAGGTCACTTCTGCGCCAGGAGGCAATTGTAGACAAGGAACTGAACCGAATTATGTACTTTAGTCTGAGCGGAGAACTGCCAAAGGAATAATCTTCAATGGAACCCCGTCGCTTGAGGAATTCCTGTAAATAAGTAATGCTCCCGATAAAATACAATATAATTACATATTCATTACATAAGTACATGATCCATCCATTAAACTAACTATTGGCTACTTTTTCAAAGAAAGGTTCAATACATTGAAGAAAGAATACGTTGTGCGAACTAATTTAGCAAACGTGACCCGAGTAGCTTCAAAAACTGATAGTCCATATAAACGTAATGGCTTGCAGGCTGTCAAGTGGAACATTAAAAGCAGTGTTCTGTTTTCTTTGTTTGTCTTGTACCATGTTACATCCCAAATAAGCGTGTCAGCAAGGTTTTCGTTCTGTTGAAAAAATTCATGTGGTATAACATAGTCAAAATTAAGCAAACTCTCAAAACAATTCTACTACCTATCTACGGAAATGAAATATTTGTTACCAAATATGAGAATATCTCGCTAATCAAGCATCTGATCAGTAGATTAATCCAGATGAAGAATACCACCGTGAAATAATTTAAAACTTGACCCAGACTTGAAGCCTGTAAAAGTAAACGAGTCATTCTTGCAATAAATTATTAAATCAGTCGAAATTAAAATAATAGACCGTACATTTATCATGACGAGCAAAGCAAGCGCGAAAGTTATGAAGGACATGGCGAGTTCTACCGAGAAAAGCATTGAGAACCAGATCTTGAATCGTTCGAAATTCCTACGAAACAAGAAAGCACGAGAAACCCTCAATTAAGATTTTCTATAAGTTAGGTAAGTACCTATATTTAATTACTCAGGTACTTAGAAAAATGACTCGATCAACTCAAGACTTACTTGTGCAGTATTTGATGATGCCTAACACAATGCATGATGTTTTCTCGCAATGCTCGATCAAAGCATTCTTCCTTCACAACTTGCTGCAATGTTCGATGTTCCAAAGATGAAACAGCAGAAATCAATCTTTGGTACTGTCTCATGAACTCAATCACGATGAAGAATAAAAAAATCGACACGACGTAATTCAACCAAACGGCGCTACACGCCTGAGTAAATTGTAGTACAAACGTCATCAACTCGCTTCTTAAACTGTCCACTTTCCAAGGCGCCCAAAAAGGATATATGAACGTTTTAATCCTACCGTAATACACCAATTCTCCAAAAACTGGTAAACTGACCATTAATACGACGTTGAAGATGGCGTATTTCATGACTCCCATTATGAGCTTGATGTTGGACTCTTGCAAATACCAAGGGTATTCGATTTGAAGCAGATGCTCGTCCGGATACGTGTAACAATTCTGATCCATTTCGAATAAGATTTCGCTGATGATGTTTTTGTAATGTAATAAAAGGTAGGCGCTGTTTAGAACGTTGGTGGCTGCGGCGATATATGGGGCAGGGTTGGCGAAGGCGTAGAAATCATTGGTATTGATTAAGCAGAACGCGGTGGTTGACAATCCTGCTGAAAGGAATGAAGTGAAGAGTATAATGAATCGCCAAATGCTCCATTGATCGTTTTCATGCAAAATGTTTACTCCTGTATCTGTGAGTAAAGTTGCCACGAGCTGAAGAAGGTCTCTTCGCATTTTTAAACGCATTTCGAATGCTGAAAATCAATTTTATCGTTGAGATGTTCGTAGGTACCTTAATAGGACTTGAAATTGCATTTGAACGACATAATTATACTCAGGTACTTACACTACTTATGTTCGTAATAATAACTTACTCGATGTTGTGCTGGTTTTTTTTTTAATTCCAGAAAAATTTGTTTTATTATGCTAAAAGTAAAAATATTTTCAGCGAATGTATTTCTACTTTCATGAAACTATTTGTTTTGGTCAACATTATTCGAGTTGCGAATTCCTATCCTTAAATGAAAACCAGCGGTGATGAATGTGGAAGGGGCGAAAACAACGAATTAAATCATTAATAAGGTTATGTATTTTATTTTTTTGGGTCAAAATATAAGAAAGACAAAAAAAAAATGTTTGTAAAACACCCTAAACTTTTTCAAAGCATTGTTTATGTAGGGCTAGGGAGTAGGGATTAACTTTATTCTTGACTGAATGTGGGTATTTATTTGGTTAAACGAGTACGTATTAAGTTTTACTAAGAAATAAAAAGAAAACTAAAAAAACGCACTGGTAGGTAGCTAAGTAGGTATATTAATTTAAAGTACGGTACCTACACGTTGGTATACCTTTTGTCCAATTTTATATCTACTCAATATCAATGAAAACATTTTTTTTTAAATCTAAGATTAAAACTACTTATTTATGTATGTTATATTTACATGTTTATAATCTTAATCGTTGATAGGGGGGGAGGGGGTGAGACAGGTTGTAACCCATACCCCATAGGCGATTGTTAAGGACCCCAACTACCAACTCCACCTGTTAATTATTATCCAGCACGTGCCTAGAGAAGCGCTGCACTTTTCCTCTGTGTAGCCAGGTCCCCAACGCGTCTCAAGGATCAGATTGTAAGAGGGAGTTTTAGAGCTGAGGGGGTTGCTGAAGTTATAAAATTTTAAATTTTGAATTTGAGGTTTACAATTTGAATTGAGGACAAAAAAGATAAGTTACATAAATACTCTAAATAAAGGCTCAGTTTTAGGTTTTTGCAAAAAATTTATAAAATTCATAAATGATTGATTTGCCGAATTTACATAGATAGGAAAAGGCGTACCTATCCATTGAAAATGAAGTAAATTATTTCATAGTACATACCTTGTAAAGATTATTTATTCAAGGAAAGAACAAAATAGTGAGAAAATCAATAGAATTATAGGTACGTACCTACTTGAACACCTCTTTGAACTGGAAAAAAAAAACGTTAGGTATACTTGTATAAAGAAAAAGATGATACCTACTTAAATAAAATTCTTATTAAAATTCAGTAACCCCCCAAATTAATGAATAATTAACTTAATTTTCTGGAACCACTGGTTTTAAACAGTGTCTGTTTCAAACACGGGTTTCAATCAGTATCTATTTCAAACATTGGTTTAAAACAGTGTCTGTCACAAACACTGCACTGGTTTTAAGCACTGTCTGTCACAAACACTGCTTTTCAACAGTGTCTGTTAAGAACATGGGTTTCAAACAGTGTCTGTCGCAAACACCGGTTTCAAACAGTACTTATTTCAAACATTGGTTTTAAACAGTGCCTGTCACAAACACTGGTTTTAAGCAGTGTCTTCATCAAATATGGGTTTTAAACAGTGTCTGTCACAAACACTGGTTTTATGCAGTGTCAGTCACAAACACTGGTTTTAAACAGTATCTGTTTCAAACACGGGTTTCAAACATGGGTTTCAAACATGGGTTTCAAACATTATCTATTTCAAACATTGGTTCAAAACAGTGTCTGTCACAAACACTGGTTTTAAACAGTGTTCGTCCCAAACACTGTTTCTAAGCAGTGTTCGTCACAAACACTGGATTTAAACAGTGTATGTTTCAAACACTGGTTTCAAACAGTATCTATTTCAAACATTGATTTGAAACAGTGTCTGTCACAAACACTGGTTTTAAATGGTGTCTGTTTCAAACACTGGTTTCAAACAGTACCCATTTCAAACATTGGTTTCAAACAGTACCCATTACAAACATTGGTTTTAATTAGTGTCTGTCACAAACACTGGATTTAAACGGTGTCTGTTTCAAACACGGGTTTCAAACATTATCTATTTCAAACATTGGTTTAAAACAGTGTCTGTCACAAACACTGGTTTCAAACAGTGTCTGTCACAAAAACTGGTTTCAAACAGTGTCTGTCACAAACACTGATTTCAAACAGTGTCTGTCACAAACACTGATTTCAAACAGTGTCCATCACAAACACTGGTTTCAAACAATATCTGTTTCAAACACTGGTTTCAAACAGTATCTATTTCAAATATTATGGGTTTTAAACTGTGTCTGTCACAAACACTGGTTTCAAACAATATCTGTTTCAAACACTGGTTTCAAACAGTGTCTATTTCAAGTATGGGGTTTACACCGTGTCTGTCACAAACACTGGTTTTATGCAGTGTCGGTCTCAAGCACTGGTTTTAAACAGTGTTCGTCACAAACACTGTTTTTAAGCAGTGTTCGTCACAAACACTGGATTTAAACAGTGTCTGTTTCAAACAGTGTCTGTCACAAACACTGGTTTTAAACGGTGTCTGTTTCAAACACTGGTTTCAAACAGTACCCATTTCAAACATTAGTTTCAAACAGTACCCATTTCAAACATTGGTTTTAATAAGTGTCTGTCACAAACACTGGTTTCAAACAGTGTCCATCACAAACACGGGTTCAAACAATATCTGTTTCAAACACGGGTTTCAAACATTATCTATTTCAAACATTGGTTTTAAACAGTGTCTGTCACAAACACTGGTTTTAAACAGTGTTCGTCACAAACACTATTTTTAAACAGCGCCTATCAGTCTACTGTATCAATTTTTTCATAAGTATATCCAGTATTTTTTGTGTGAAGTGTTATCAATAATTTCTCTGATAATTTGATCTTCTCATTAAAAAATTTCGAATCTGTCTGAAGGTATCCTTGAAAATTTTCCGTCTTATGTAGGTAGTTAAGGAAAACTCATACCTCTTATAGGTACCTCGGCCTACCTAAACATTTTAATTTTCCTTTTTTGGATTTTTGGAGGTCTCAAATGTGAAATTTTTTAATAATGAGATGAGAAATAAATCAGCGTACTTTTCAAGGTGAAAGCTAAACTTTTTACGATAGTGAGTAGGTACAAAAATTGAAATCTACTACCTATTTTAAAAATTAAAAAATTTTAGTAAAGCCTTTTTCTTTTCTTTTTTTGCAAAGTAATTTTTTAAAATGAAATCTCAACATCTCAGAGGTAGAGAAACAATTTTTTAATGTGAGAAGTTTATTTTTTGGCTTTGTAACTGTAATACAAGTTAGGTAAATGTTTTTGTTTTAAATTTAAATTTTGAACAAAAAAGAGAAAAGAGGCCCGAGCGAAACAAGGGCAAAAGTTTTCGAAAATCTGTGTTTTGAGAAGTAAAAAAACAATGTTTTCTTTCATCACAGGCCCTTCAATAAATTGACTAGCGAAGGAGCTAAGATTCGGTTCGATGTTTACATGAGATACTCTTTCGGTGAACCAAAATTCAGCTCAGATTGCTCTCATTGTTTCTGCGCCAGGAGGCAGTTGTAGGCAAGGAACTGAATTGAATTACTTTAGTCTGAGTGGAGATCTGCCAAAGCAATAATTTTCTATGGAACCCCGTCGCTTGACGGATTGCTCCCCATGAAATACAATATATTCATTACATGTGTACATGATCTATCCATTACTCTATCTACATATTGGCTACTTTTTCAAAGAAAGATTCAATACATTGAAGAAAGAATACGTTGTGCGAACTAATTTAGCAAACGTAACTCGAGTGGCTTCGAAAATTGATAATCCATATAAACGCAATGGCTTGCAGGCCGTCAAGTGGAACATTAAAAGCAGCGTTTTGTTTTCTTTGTTTGTTTTGTACCAAGTTACATCCCAAATAAGTGTGTCAGCAAGTTTTTCGTTCTGTTGAAAAAGTTCATACGGTATAAAATAGTCAAAATTAAGCAAACTGTCAAGACGAATCCAGATGTTTGTTTTGCAGCTAACATTCCCTGTGCCTATAATTTGAACTGAGTATAGACTTAATCAGATTGAAGTTTTGATGCGATTAGACACGATCATAGATCAGTTTTCGAACATTTTTGGAGAATATTTCAAAAATTCCGGCCTTTTAAAATACCAGACCCGATGTCTTTTTGATGCTCGATGTACGATGTGAATTAATATTTTGCTGTTTTAGTCACCTTTTTTTTTGTGGAATCTCCAAAAAATCAAAATGTTGACATTTTTGGACTCTTGAGGGACCTGTAGTTTTGAAATTGGGGAGCTAAAAATTTTATAACTAATTAAGGGGTCGATCCTCTTACTTTGAATAAAATGGGTCAAATCGGTTTCTGCACACTTGTGAGATTCCCTTCTAAGTGGGTAATAAAAACTATTCTATCATCTATGGAAATGAAATATTTTTTTTTTACCAAATATGAGAATATTTCGCTGATTAGGCATCTGATCAGTAGATTAATCCAGATGAAGAATACAATCGTGAAGTAGTTTAAAACTTGGCCCAGACTTGAAGCCTGTAAAAGTAAACGAGTCATTCTTGCAATAATGATTAAATCAATGGAAATGTGGACAATATACCGTACATTTATCATGACTAGGGTGCGGCATTATATGCAAATGCATATTTTGCAGGTGATCTCGGATTCTAAAAGTAATGAAAGCATTTTACGTTTCAGGGAAATCCCTGCATTTTGAGCCCAATTTCATTTTACATATTTTACATATTTTGGGAAAAAACGCGTATTTTTACATATTTTGAGTATTTTTTACACATTTTTCACACATATTTTCACATATTTTGCCAAATTGAAAAATTGCTCAAAAAACAGTCATTTTACGTTTTTTATTCTCGTAAAAAATCGTATAGAAAAGAAAATTTTGTATAAAAAAAATTTAAAAACAAATGTTTATTCTGCGAAATTTGAATTTTTGTTCTTTTTTTTCATTTTTCTTTGGTGTTTAGACTTGGAGTAAAATTTGGACAACAATTTTGAACACAGTTTTCGAACAGCTACGAAATGATACCCATATTAAAGTTGCATATTTTTTACATATTTCAACAAAAACGCATATTTTGGCCATATTTGGGGTAAAAAAGGTCGCATATTTAATGCATATTTCGGTCTTTTTACTCACATATAATGCCGCACCCTAATCATGACGAACAAGGCAAGCGCGAAAGTTACAAAGGACATGAGAAGTTCTACTGAGAAAAACATTGAAAACCAGATCTTGAATCGTTCGAAGTTTCTGCAAAACAGAAGAACACGAGTTACTCACTTAAGTACACAGAAAAATGACTCGTCAATCAACTTGAGGACTCACTTATGCAGTATTTGATGATGCCTAACACAGTGAATGATATTTTCACGCAATGCTCGATCAAAGCATTCTTCCTTCACATCTTGCTGCAATGTTCGATGTTCCAAAGATGAAACAGCAGCAATCAATCTCTGATACTGTCTCATGAATTCAATCACGACGAAGAATAAAAAAATTGACACGACGTAACTCAACCAAACGGCGTCACACGCCTGTATAATTTGAAATGCGACCGTCATCAACTCGCTTCTCAGACTGTCCACTTTCCAAGGCACCCAAAAAGGATATATGAACGTTTTAATCCTACCGTAATACGCCAATTCTCCAAAAACTGGTAAACTGACCATTATTACGATGTTGAAGATGGCGTATTTCATCACTCCCATTACGCGTTTGATGTTGGACTCTTGCAAATACCAAGGGTATTCGATTCGAAGCAGATGCTCGTCCGGATACGTGTAACAATTCTGATCCATCTCGAATAAGATTTCGCTGATGATGTTTTTGTAATGCAGTAAAAGGTAAACGCTGCTTAGAATGTTGTTGGCTGCGGCGATATAAGGGGCAGGGTTGACAAAAGCGTAGAAGTCATTTGTATTGATTAAGCAGAATATAGCGGTTGACAATCCTGCTGTAAGTAATGGAGTAAAGAGTATAATGAATCGCCAAATGCTCCAGTGATCGTTTTCGTGCAGAATGTTTATTCCTGTATTTGTGAGTAAGGTTGCCACGAACTGAAGGAGGTCTCTTTGCATTTTTAAACGTATCTCGAATGCTGGAAAATCAATTCTATCACTGAGATGTACCTACAAGACTTGAATTGTATTCGAACGATATATGTATGTATGTAATATAACCTACTCAGGTACTTAAACATACCTACATTTCAAATAACTTACTCGGTGTTGGTGAAACTGGTTAAAATTCACATCTGTAACTTCATCGCAAAATTTTTCTTCATTTTTCTTTTAAATTGGCGAAAAATTAGCTAATAATATTTCCAGTGAATGTTTTTCTACTTCCATGAATTACTTATTTTGGTCAACATTATTCGAGTTGTGAATATATCTACCTATGTACCCAGATGAAACCCAGCTGAATGGGGCTGGAATCGCTACCTATGTATTTTATTTGTTTTTGTCAAAATATAAGAAATGAAAAAAAAAAAAAACTTGTAAAATACCTACCCTAAACTTTTTTGAAACATTATTCAGGTAGGGATCAATTTTTATTGTTGACTGAATGTGGGTATTTATTTAGTTATTAGTTACATACGAGTATTATTATTTTTATTAAGAAATGAAAAAAAAAAACAAACAAAAAACCCAGTGGTACATACCTTGGTATATAAATTTAAACTACGGTATTATGTACCTTTTGTCCAATGTATGGTCTACCTGATTGTACGTACACAATTCATACACAATTGAATATTTATTGTGCGATCTACATACTTAAGTATTAGTTTTTTAAAGAAATATTTAATACATTAAAGAATGAATACGTAGTTCGAACTAGTCTAGTAAATGTCTCTCGAGTAGCTTCAAAAACTGAAAATCCATACAGACGCAATGGCTGGCAAGCCGTTGAATGGAATAATAAAATTAGCCTTTTATTTTCTCTGTTTGCTTTGTACCAAGGTGCGTCCCAAATTAGGGTCTCGGATAGTTTGTCGTTCTGTTGAAAGAATTTATTCATTATTGCAAACCATCACCTATTATAAATAGGTACCTATGTACTGTAGGTAGATAGATAGAGGTGCTGTACGATGTGGCTATATTTGAGAAATTCATCCCTTCATGTCCATTAGAAAATTCATTTTCTCTTTCAAGTCCAATTTTGTAGCGATTGAATAGTTGTTTCAAAATAGGTAGGTGCCTACTTATTCAACTACATATCATGAAATCGTGTTCAGAGGATACTAGCAATCATTTTGCTCTGATTATTCAAAATGTATTTTTTAGTGATTTTTTAGACACTTGAAATTTTGAAGCATTATCAATTTTTTTTCAGGAGGCTTTCACTTTTGAGACATGTAATTGCAAAAATTGAATATTCTTAAATCTGAAATGAGATAAGATAAGTAAGTATAGAGGTACTTGAAACTTTGACGCGCTCTGGGAGCTAAATAAGGGGGTTTGCAAATTATTCTTTATTGAGATATTTGCAATAAACTCCGAACCCCGAAATCCAAATTCTAATTGTAAGATCCGAAATGAGATACTTACTTACTTGAAATTTTGAAGTGCTACCGGTATCATTTTTTTTCAAGCGGCTTCACTTTCGAGGTATTTGCAAAAAACTTCAAATTCTTAACCCTAGAATGAGATGTTTGAAATTTTGAAGCGCTTTTGGAGGCTGAACAAAGGATTTTAAGCTGACAATGAAATTTAGAAAATTGAATTTCCGATCGCTGTTGCAACATCAATCAGTTCTTCGAATAGGATTTTCTAGACATTCTAAAGAGCTGCGAGTTCAGAAATCTAATACGAGGTACCTACTTAAAATGTTGAGGCGTTCTGTAGGCTGAGTGGGAGTGGAGGTGGAGGAAATTCAAGATTAAAATGCTGAGGACTAAAGATAGATATGAGAAATAACTTTCCAGTCATTACTTTTTTTCTACTAGAGGACTCCGTTTTTAAGATATTTCTTGCAAAAAATCCAAATTTTGAAATGTTTCCCTATTGATTTCCTTTTATACTCTTCAAGTGCTTTTTATTCATTTTGTGATTTTACTACAAAGAGTGAAAGAAGCTTATTTTTACCAAACTTGAAAATATTTCGCTGATCAGGCATGTAATCAGAAGAGTTATCCAAATGAAGAATACAACCGTGAAATAATTCAAAACTTGACCAAGACTTGAAGCCTGCAAACAAAATTCCATGCTTAAGAATAATAACTTACTTATAAGTATAGGTTGCGTATATTATTCAAAGAATCAAACTCGGAGTAAAAAGACGCATTTCAACGTCTTATCTTACGTTTATTGCGACGTACAATGCAAGTGCGAAAGTCACAGCTGATATGGCGAGATTTACTGAAAAAAGTGCCGAAAACCAAATCCTGAACAATTGAAAATTTCTGCGAAACGGAAACATTAAGAACATGATTAGGAAAGTACCTAAGTACATAGTTATTACTTGAATGGATGCAAACGAATAACGAAAGAACCCCTTCGTCATTCAGTCATTAATCTTGCCCATACAATTAAGGACCAAGGAGGTCAAATTTATTAAAAGTTCAAGTCCTTGTAAGCTTTCCCTCCTGCGAAAAAATCTTCCCAAAATTTTGAAATGGTAGCTCCTTTGATGTCTGGCAAGAAAGTTTACTTTCAGGTATGACTTCGACTGAAAAAAATTCAAAAATATTGTTTCCAGTCACATTTTTTGACTGCAAATAACATTTCGAAGTCTAATTTTGATGGAAATGGGGAAAAATAGGTACCTATCCTTTTGGAGTTCAAAGTGTTCAATTAAACCAAAAGTGTGTTTTTACTGTTCTGTAAGCCATCTAACATTTACAAGAACAGGGCGAAGAATTGCATATCTGACTCACATTCAGCTTTATTAACGTTGGAAAATGACCCTCAAAATACAATGATAGTCAAAATATGACCAAATTTAAAATATTCTCTTCGACTTTTTTCATGAACTTATGCAATTTTTGTGCCCCCTCCCTCGTGGAAAATTCCAAACCCTCTTTATTTGAAGAGCAGAAATTTTCCAAAATTTTTGTAGGCTTCTATGTAGATTGTGGATCGCCTCATAAGCTAAATTATTAACTAAGTATACCTATCTGAGAAATTCCCTCAACAGTTGGAAAAATGATTCAATTTTCGACTCACTTGTACAGTATTTGATGATGTCTAACACAGTGAATGATATTTTTTCGCAATATGCGATCAAAACCTTCTTCCTTCTCAACTTGATGCAATTGTTCGATGTTCAAGAGATGATACAGCAGCAATCAATCTCTGATACTGCCTCATGAATTCGACGACTGTGAAAAGCAAAAAAGTCGAAACGACATAATTCAGCCAAGCGGCGCATAACCCTTGTGATAATTGGAATCCAAACGTCAACAACTCGATCCTCAGACCTTCCACTTTCCAAGGCGTCCAAAAAGGATATATGAACGTTTTAATCCTACCGTAATACGCCAATTCTCCAAAAATTGGTATACAAACCATAAGAATACAGTTGAACAAAGCGTATTTGATAACCTTCAGCATTATTTTGATATTATCCTCTTGTAAATACCAAGGAAACTCGATTTTCAGCAGATACTCGTCCGGATACGTGTAACAATTCCGATCCATTTCGAACAATAACTCGCCGACGATGCTTTTATGATGGAATAGAAGGTAGAAGCTGCTGAGAAGGTTGGTGGCTGCGGCGATATAAGGAGAAGGATTGGCGAAAGCGTAGAAATTATCGGTGTTAGTTAAACAGAACACGGTAGTAGAAAGTTCAGCACAGAGGATCATCGTGAAGGGTATTATAAATCGCCAAAAGTTCCAGTGATCGTTTTCTTGCAGAATGTTTACTCCTGTATCAGTGAGTAAAGTTGCCACGAATTGGAGGAGTCCTCTTTGCATTTTTAATCGCATTTTTAACGTTGGAAATTCATCAAGTAGGTACTCTTCTTTCGCTACTTTACCAGTGGTTTAAAATGTGTGCAAATATCAACTTACTTACCTAGATTTTTCCTTAAAATTGTGCTACCTACTTTGAGGTAATGGAACTCGTCAAAATGCAAATTTATGCATTCATCATCACATTTTCGTTGATTTTCTTTTTCAAAATAACTATGCGGATAAAGATCAACTTGATTGCCAAATAGTCTATGGAAAATTGTATTCATATTTACAGAATTTGAAATGGAATTGGGAAGGAGAAAACAGAATTGAACAAAGTCAATTGGGTAAATAAGAATTTACAACTTTGACTGGAAGAAACCACCTCATAATTGTTTATTTACTCAGATGAACGAGTAGTGATGTAGAAAAGAAAAATCAACAAATACTTTCGTGAAACTTTTTTAAAAAGCTTTTTTCAGCCATCAATTATAAAGTTTACTTAATATACTTCTGCTATTTAATTGCGTACATTTATATGTAGTACCTACCTACTGATGTATTGAGGTTGGAATTTTTATAATTACCTACCTAAGAATTTCAAGTTGATATTTCTGAATCGCTTCACCAATTTCTTTGAAAAGTTTATCTTTAGGTACCTACCTACTAGAAGTTTTTGTAGATGAGTTTTAAATCATACGAGTATAGATGAAATGAGTTACTTAATGATAAATTACTCGTCGAATTCTTCTCAAAATATGAGAGGAAAAATTAAGTCACCTATAGGTTATCGGTATCATTTTTTTGAACACATCTTTTTAAAATAATTATTTATGTATTTGATTTAAAAAAAAAAAAAAAAAAAAAAAAACGAATTAAAATTAGCAAAATAATTTAATAAGTAATTACTCTAGGTATTGAATTTATGCAAAAATTTTATAAAATTTATGAATGATTAATTCGCCAAATCTACATACCATGAAAAGACGTAGGTACCTACGTATTAAAAATAAAGTAAATTATTTCTTAGGATATTGCAAAGATTTTTCATTCAATGAATGGACAAAATACTTAGTTAGAAAACCAATAAGCTAAAATTGAAAAAAAAAATGTTTGAACAGAATCATGTACCTGAACATCCCCAAAAACTGAAAAAAAAACTTACGTACCTACATGAAGAAAAAAAGTCGATAAATTCATATTAAAATCAGGTAAACCACCAAATAATTGAAAAATCAACTAAATAATTTGCTTGAAAATCATCGAAATGTTCATAAAACTTTGCAAAGTTTCACGAAATATCAACAAAACTTTAAAAAGTAAGGGCAATTTTGTAGTAAATTATGCATAAATTTCGCGAAATGCAAAAATTGTACTTATTAAAAAGTTGCTAATTACCTAACATGACATTTTTTAAAAATTACGAAATTCCATAAAAAATTGCTAGAAAATAGGAAACAATTCTTTAAAAAATGATTGAAGATCTAGATAAATATGCTGAAATGGTGTTACATTGTATCAATTTTTTCATAAATATTTCCAGTATTTTTCACATTGATGTTATTAATTTCTTCGATAATTTCATTTCCTCATAAAAAAATTTCCAAAATTGTCTGAAGATGTCTTTGAAAATTTGTCGACTGATATGAGGAAAAAATATCAATTTTGTCGATTCATGATACACAACTTATAAACATTTCAATTTTCCTTTTTGGATTTTTGGAAGCCTTAAATGTGAATTTTTCATTTTTCAAAAAAAAAATGTCATGCACATGAGAAATGAATGGCTCTGAGTAAAATGAGGGCAAAAGCTTTTAAAAATTTGTATTTCAAGAACCATTAAAAACGACGTTTTTTTTTGTTTTTTGTGTTTTCATGCGATAAGTTTATTTTTTTGGCTTCTGAAGTGGAATGTTTTTGTTTTTGTTTTTAGACTTTTCAGTTTTGAACAACAAAAAAAAAATTAAAACAGGCCCGAGCGAAACAATTCCAAAAGTTTTCGAAAATCTGTTTTTTGAGAAGTAAAAATACAATGTATTTCTTTTATCGAAGGTCCTTCTTTTGCTGAACCCTCCAAAACAGCCCTCTTTGGTACCCCCCTCTCAACAACCTTTGAAATGGGAAATTGTGAAAATCGCTGGATGTATTGGAAAGGCTCCAACCTATCGTTTACACTTACTCCATCATAAAATTTTAAAAAATGAGATTTTTACTGGTGGTATATTCCCCCCTTGATTATTTCGCACCTCGGGAGTAATAAGGTCACATCTCAAAAAAAATCGATTTTGATGTTTTTGCATTTTTGGGGTTTGCATGACCCCCTGCAACCAAAAATAACACTTTGAGTCGGGTATGCTGCTTAGATCATGTAAAAAATGCAAAGGGCCTAACTCAAAATTTCTACAACATTGCAAGTTGTTTGGAGTTATAAGGTCACATCTCAAAAAACTCCACCTTTTTTGAGCAAATTTCTTACATACAAAGTGTTAACAAATAGTTTTGATTGTTTTGAATGTTTGTCAGTTAGAAATAGTCACAAGGAGTGCATTTTTTATTGGTTTGTACCAAATGGAAATTTTTTTTTAAATTGATCACTTTACAGAAAAATGAATTTGCACATATCATGAAATGTTAGTTTTTTGAGAAAAACTCAAAAACTAAGCACTCTAGAAAAAAACTAACGACATTATGTCGATTGGAAATTTAATTCTCTACAACTTTGTTATCATGAAATTTTTTTTGGACGCTTATTTCCGCCTCCAGATCACTTATTATGAAAGGTTATAACTCAAAATGTTTTCCAAACATTGAAATATTTCCTCTTTAAGAGTTTATTTTTCAAAATATTCTTATGCTAAATGAAGGTAGGATACCCAATCTTCAAAATGACATGCTATTCATTCCTCACAATTGATTATAAGTTGATGAAAATAATGAATCAAGTTTTAAAAAAAAAGAAAATCACTCTCCTGTAAAATTTCACTTTTTTGAGATGTGACCTTATAACTCCCGAGGTGCGATTTTTTGTCAATCCCAAAAATGTATGTGCTAGTTGGATTAGATACCTACCTACCTCCCTTGTGAGGAAGTACCTACCTATTTATTTTCTGATCGACGCGTTTAATACATTGAAAATAGAATACGTTGTTCGTATAATTTTGCTAAAAATATATCTATTCACTTGAAAAATTTTGAACGCAGATAGATCCAGTGGTTGTTTGCTAAGCTGATGAAAAATTGTTAGTAGTTTTCTGTTGTCGTGGTCCATTTCGTACCAGGCAACTTCCCAAAGTAGTGTACTTGTAATATCTTCATTCTAATGAAATTCAGAGCAAACATTTCTAAAATGAATTATTACTCACAGAAAATCAATTCGTTTACTTACAAATAAGTATGGCATACTATTCGAAGCTCCCTATGAATACTTTTTACTCACCAGATTTGAGAAAACTTCGCTAATGAGGCATACACCGAGAAGATTCACGGTTACGACTCCGACTATTTCAAAATAATTAACCATTCTCCATAAATTCGATGCCTGTTGATAATGAAATATCGATACATATATGTACTTATCACGATACCTATTAACATTTTAAAGGTGAAATTCATCAGAAGTATTTTTGAAAATTACCCACATTTTTAACCATGTACAATCCAAAGGCCAGAGATAACATGCAAACGAATAGAACACAGGACAGCAATACCTCCATCCACATTTTGAACAGTCGGAAATTTCTATTTCAAAAAATATCGAATAATATATTCATAGATTCTCTAAATTGAATAAATTTTTACCCACACTTACTGATGTAATTTCTGATGATGTCTTATGCAGTGAATTATATTCTCACGTAACGCTCTCTGCACAACATCTCCCTCACTTTTTCGACTCATCATCTTGCTTCGACTATCAATCGACCCAATAGCCACATCGAGCCTTTTGTATTGTCTAGAGAACTCGAATACGGTCGTCATGATCGATACGACGACTAAATAAAAACACCAAACGCCACACAACGCTTGAATACTTTGAAAAAACAACGTAAAATATTGCCACTTTCTATCCTCCAATGGCCACGGTATCCAAGCCACATAAAGATACAATTCATTTGAACCAAAATACCATACATGAATTAACGCTTGAATAATTCGAGATGCTGAAGCGATTAAATAAAAATACAGAATCGATTTCAAAATAATTACGATATTGTCTTCTCGTTGGTACCATTTGTAGATGAATTTGGTTTGGATATGGTCTTCGTCTGGGTATAGGTACAAGTGGTCGTCCATTTGATGCAACATCTTGCTCAAGGATCGTTTATGAAGAAATATTGTAAAGAAACAACTCAAGACGAACGATGTAATCGATACATAAGGTATCGGCTTGATAAATTTTTGAAAATCGTGACGGTTTTTTATGGAATATGTGCTTGTGGATATTGTGATTAGAAAGTAATTGAAAGCTGCGCCTAATATTAGGTTAGTTTTATACGTACTGCTACCATTGTCTTTTTGTAGAATACGAATGCCCGAATTGTCGATAAATGAGGCCGCGTAACGAATCAATTTTCGTTTCATGATCAATGATGATAAATTTGATCAACTTGCTTTATAATTATTGCGAAAAATCCACTGAAAATATGAATTTTGTTGCGTTGTTTTTCCTAATATTTTTTGAAATCTTATTCTACGTGTTCTTATTCATATACTGTACCAAGAAACATTTCGTGTTCAAATTTAAGTAATTTTGAAAGTTAATTTGAATTCGGGTTTTTACACGTTTGTCCTGTTTACTTATTTATATCGAAATTGATTTACAAATTAGGAGAAATGAAAACAAATCTTGTCCCGTGTGTTCAATGAATATTTGATGATTTTCCATGAGAAAGAGCTGGCATTTTAGTAAGAGTAGATTGAGGTACTACCCTTTCAATTCATAATTCATTTTATAGAAAATAGTAGTTTCCTGTCTATAGGTACTGTAAAAATAGATGGGTTCACATAAAAATTTTTATATGTATTTTATATTCAATTTCGAGCCTATTCATTTCTTCAAAATGTGTCCCTATTATTGAAACTATTTTAGATGCGAATTTAAATTTCTAAAGCGTTTTCCTTCCTATTAGAACGAATAAAGTTTTTTACTTTAAATTCCATAAACTGGGATGGGATTTCATTACGAAAATGGCTACCTATGTACATAAATGTCGTCCTTTGAGGCTCCTCCGCTGATTCTTTTGCCTACCTAGCAAAATTTATTATCAACTGCTTGGAAGAAGGTAGTTCGTACTTGCACCGATTTTTATGCTCATAAAAGAACCTCTTTAATAGGTGTCCACCGTCTGATCGAACTGAACCACAATTTTCGGAAAGAGTACATAAAACCATCACCATAAACAACATTTTAGTCGCACAAATTGTTTTTTCGATTTTTAGCTCATTTCTGAAAATTCCAAAAGAAATTATTTTCTACGATTCTGGTGCACCTTACTGGAAATAATTCCTTAAGATCAAAAGCTTACTGTGATGAAATTTTCAGATCTCTACTTCACTTCTAACTCCTCAAAAATAGTAGAAATGTCTTCTTTTTTTTTTCAAAATTGCATGTCTGAAAGCCAACTTCCTGAAAATACCATTGAAATACGTACTAAAGTTTCTTGTATTTTGTATTTCATAAAATCTCAAATTTTGACATTTTAAGCTCAAATTTTAGTTTCTAAAATTCACAAAAAACTTGATAATGAACTTTGGTGCATGAAAGTTTGGGTGGAGATGTCATTTTACATGTTTTTCCAATTTTAGATTTGGCGAGTTTGATCAAAAAATTTTCAGTTGTTCAAGATAGGTACATACTTAATTGTACTTTCCTGGTATTTGATCACTTTTTTCATTAGGATAAGATTCAAATCAAGAGTTGATTTTGTTGATAAAATGCTATCTGTACCTACATCATCTAGGAAACACTGCAAAAGATCATAGATGACTCAGATGGAGCTGATGAATGGCAGGGAGGTGTCCTGATAGGTGGCTGATGGATCACCAACCTCCAGTATGCTGATGACAGTGATGACACAACTTTGGTGGTCTCTAGTGTGGAGTATATGTCTGTGCTACTCCAGTGACTGGAGGATGTCAGTGCAAGATACGGTCTACTGATCAGCAGGACAAAAACAAAGATGATGATAATTGACAGGCCAACCTACAATCCACCAGAGATCTGGGAAGTTGATGGAATTGAAGTTGTGAAGCAATTCTCCTACCTTGGATCCATTATAGAGAACACCAGTGGGTGTGAAGCTGAGATACGTTGGCGCACTGTGATGACTTGTTTGAAATGAATATGGAGCAATGCTGTGATAAGCAGGACCCTTGCATGGGCCAGGTAAGCCTGTGGGCTAACCCGACCGGAGATTCCCAGGCAAAAAGCCCAACCTGGCCCAAAAACCCAAAAGGAGTATGATGATGTCAAACCAAACCCAGTTGGGTGAAAATCTGCCCTTCTGCGAATAAATACGCGGTAAAGAGCAGTTTAATTGGCGTTTTATACTTCAACGCGACTTTAAACTGCTGCCATGCAGCAGATTTTACAGTTTTCAAAATCTCACTTCAATTCAGGGGCGTAATTTGAAGCGACTTTTTAGGTTGTCACATTTTCTGCACAGCAGAAAAAAATTTCTGCTGATAAACACGCCACAAGAATATTTTGTAGCATATTTTTATCGCGTAAAGCCGCTATACTTCTAATTATGTTACATATTTTTGCACATTGAAAAAAACAGGCACAAAAATATGCTACGCAAATATTTCGTAGTGTATATTTATTCGCATATTTGATGAAAAACGCGCGTAAATGTGGTATTTTGCGCGTGTGTTTCAGCTTAGTATATAAATCTTTAGTTACTTCTACCAAGTGCTCTGGTGGCGTAGGTAGTAAGGATTCTGCTCACAGCCCAGCTGGCAAAGAATTAGCTGTGCTACTAGAAGCGTATGGTAGCGCCGCTACTATTACCAATACATTCACAAATTTCAAGTAAAATACATTGTTACTTGAAATGTTGTAGTATGAGAAGTGGCGGTGGAATTGGCAGTGTATAGCTGTGCTCACTACCATGGCGTAATTATGCCGTGCTACGGTTGCGCTACTAGTAGTGCAGCTATCTCTGCTGCTATTCACCCAGCTAGAAGCGTTGTTGCTTAATACTGCCAACCACACTGCTAGTGGCAAAAATAGAAGCGTTTAGCAGCGCTCACCACTAAAGAAAAAAAAGACTTGCTACGGTAGCGCAACTAGTAGTGCTGCTATTTATGCTTCCATTTATGCTATGGTAGTGAATACCCCTGTTTGCTCCCAATCACACACCTAGTAGTGCAAATAGAAGCGTACAGCGGCGTCGCACCTCTATAGAATTTAGCGGCATCAGCAGTAGCGCAGCTAGTGGTGCAGCTATCTACGCTTCCATTCGCGCTACTGGTCACAAATTGTGTTTTTGTTCTAACTTTGAAAATGTCAGTGGTAGAAAAACTGACTTTTCACATCGAAATTACTGCTGTTTTGCTTCTTGAAACCATAAATTATGAAAAGCTTTTACCCTCGCTTTGTTCTGGCTAATTTTACTTCACACTTACTAGGTACATATTTCAAGAAACCATTGATAAAATTTTGCTGAGATCAGAAAAACCAAATTCTTTCATTAAAACTGACATTGTTCTACTTTTCAAATCATGATGTTTCCAAAACTTTTGCATTTAAATTAATAATCATAAAATTCGATAGTTTTGTCACTGGTGGTTTTGTTTTTGTTGTTTTGAATATTTTCTGATTAATCAGTAATCAAGACTAATATATTTTTCTCAATCTTCAGCATTTATGAAATTTCCAGTAAGATGAACTCAATTTTTTTCAGATTTTTTACCAATATGTATCAGCATAAAAAAGTATTTTTAGATATTTTTAAGGGAATTGTTCTCGTTTTCATTTTTACTGCTGGGAAATATTTCAATTCAAAACTTTTATACTGTATTGGAGTATTTTTTCACAAAATTTCTAAAACTGACTCCAACTCACCTCAACTCACCTATTCTTTCGTGTTTTTTTTTCAATTTTCAAAAATTTAATCATACTTATTATCTACTCAAACTGAAGTACCTACATACATAATTTCTTTATTTTTGTTTTTTTGGGGGTTATTTTCAAGAATTGATGCTTTCTTTGCAACATTGTTGAAAAATTTCAAACATTTAGGTATTTGTTTCTTCTATGGATTTTGTTTTGTATTAAATTCCCTAAAAAAAATGAAGAATACTTACCTAAAACTGCTTTTTCATGTTGTTATTGGTAAAAAAAAAAGTGAAAAACTTCAACAAATTGTGCTCATTTTACTAGAAATTTCATGAATCTGTGAAAGGGATGCTGAGATGGCATATTATTGAAGACCAAGTTTTCAAACAGATTTTTTTGAGGGAGGGGGATGTTTTTTTTTCTAGAAATCGTAATCAAACTCCAAGAAATTACCTCTAAAATTATTATGACTTGCCAAGTTATCACTAGAAGTGGATCCCCTCCTACAAATTTATTTCACTCGAGTCACTTGACTTTCAATTTCCTAAATTTGGAATTTTTAAAAAAAATCAGCAGAAGTCCAAGTTTGAAAAATTTAGAAAAATGTTTCCAAAACCCCCACAATTTACAAGTCAGAAAAATCAACTTTTTAAACCAAAAATAATGTTGTATTACTTCCAGAATTGACTTATAAATTTTCCAGGATGAAATAATTAATTTGAAATTTTTTAAAAACATTACGCAATAGAAAAATTCAAATTTCTTTTTAGTAAATTCAATTTCGTGTGATAAATAATTTTTTTTTTAACAAGGAAAACAACCATAAAGTATTAATCATGAATCAATGTTTAAAAAATTTTGAAATAAAATACCTACCTACCAATAATTTCAACGCAAATATGAAGATTTAACTTAGGTATTTTCCGTAGGTACTACAAAAATTATACAAAATCATCATGTTTGCATGAAGCAAAAAAAATAAAAAATAAAAAATACCTAGAAGTTGAAGAATGTGGGCATAGGCCTATATTCTCATTTTGTTTGCCATGATAAATACTATTTGTACAACTTGGTACCTACGTACAATATACTTCAGAAGTGCACTATAAAAATATAATGATCATTTAGCATGTTACAGTTCCTTCATCCGCTCTTGTCAAGAAGTTAAGCAGCATCGGGCCTGGCTGGAGCTCGGATGGGTGACCGCCTGAAATATTTTCTGTAGGATAGTCTAGAGTCTGTATAGTACATATAATATAAAGAGCTGTGTGATTTAAGTGATTGCATGGGATACATACAACCTCCCACTCTCTGCTTGTACACAACCGGTTTTATTATTCTTTTTTTTTCAATCCCTTGAAATTAGGGTAGCATGCACACCCATACGACGCTAATAACGCATCTAGCAGCACACTTGGCTGCACCTTGGCAGTATAAATGGAAGCGCATCTGGTAGTGCAATAGCAGCACGAATGGTAGCACGAATGGTAGCACGAATGGTAGCAAGAATAGTGGTACAGCTATGAAAGCAGTTCGCGCGCTCCTATTTGTGCTTCTAGCAGCACGAATAGCAGCATTCCTTTAAATTTAGCAGCACTTTGCCAGCTGGGAGATCTGGGGACTCGAGTTCGATCCCCGCTGGTGCCAAAAATTTTTTCAAGAATATTGATCAATGGCAGATTTTTACGTGTAAATAAAATACGCGCCGATTAATGGGCAGAAAAAGCATTGGCGTAAAGTGTTAAATCTCCTGTCCACGTTTTCATGTCGCGTAAGAGCAGATTTTCACCCAACTGGGAATACTATCAACTAACAATACTGGCAACTCCATTTAAAACACATTGAGCATTTTTGTTGCAAGAATAGCGCGATCTGAATGGTGTGGATTGAAACTAATTCTTATCAAAAATTATCTGATTGGTTGGTTTATAACTGGTTTGAATCTCGCGCATCCACAAAAGTTGAATCAGCAAATCAGATGCATGTGGTATAATTCAGTTTCACCCCAGGCCGCTAGGAGGATAAAACGCCATTTTTCAATGGAGTTGTCAATATTGTCAGTTGATAGTATTTGGCCAAACCCACCCAATATGAATACAGCAATCCTCAGTTTAGCGTTGCATTGCGTTGAATGCCATTGTGTACTGAGCCCAAGAAAACTTGATAGACCCGACGAGCCCGACCCAACCCATTTTGTATCAGACTCGGCCCACAGGCTTTCTGACAAACCTGTGCAGACCTCTACTGTACACATCAGAAACTTGGGCCATTTGCAATAGGGAATGGTGAATTGTTGATGGTTCAACACAATGGAAATGTGGTGCTGGAGACAACTGCTGAGAGTTCCTTGTACAACGAAAAGAACTAATGCCTCCATACTGATAGGAATTAGTGTGACCAAATGATCATCTGCAGTGATCCTTGGCCGGATATGCAAGTATGTAATTCGAAGGGGTCACAAGAGTAGATGCCATGGAGACAATTTTTGTACAAGGCAGAATAGAAGGAGCTAGAGCAAGAAGGCAATTTTTGAGTATGGGACGCCAACAGGACAGGGAACAGTGACACATGCTTATCTAATGGATTGCAGGCGTGATACATTATGATGATGATGTTATTATTTACTTTTTTAAAGCTATGTTCAAAATTTTTTCTGCACTTAAAATCAAGTACCAATTTTATATTTCAAAAAATTGATTAAATTATTTTGTGTGGAAAAATATTAGCCAAATTGAAAAAAAAAAATTATGGCTATTTGTGGTAGGCCAAACAGGTACCAATATACCTATTTATACGTTTCAGCACCACATTTTATGACCTGGAACCTGTTTTTATTGATCAAATAAAGTCAAACTTGGGAAATAGGGTTTTCTCGCAAAGTATATTTGACCCCTGGAAATGGAAGGATCAAAGTTGGAAAATTACAGAAAGTCCATTTTTTTTGAGAAGCATAATTTGGCCCAAAGTTTATGAAAAGGGTCCAAAATCATACCATCGGTGAGTACCGCCATTGTAATCAACATACCCGAATTTCAGATTCCTAGGTCATCCTCACCACATTTAAAGTGGAAAAAAACTTATTATTAGCCCTATTTTACCCAATTTTTGACTCCACCCTACCTCGAAAATTGACCTACGCAGCCCCAATGTCCAGCATACAATGAGATGGTGCCACTTGAATGCTTTTTGCTGGTTTCGACCTTCCAACCACATTTGACTTTTTTCCAGGGTAAAAAATTTTTTAATTTCAATTTTAAAAAATCAAAATTTGGTGAAATTTGGAGTCTTTAGTAGATTTTTGCACTTGACAATTTGTAGCCATGAATTAAATTAATTTGAGCTCACAAAGGGGACGAATTTCATTTCAACCCTTTTTGTCTCTGTTGTGACAAGTTTTTTCATAACGAGAAAAATCTCAAAATACACCAGATTTTTTAGAAGAACATTAAATCGATTTCAGCTTTCTGCGCTAATTTTATGCGGGTTGTTAATGGAGAATGGACCTTCGAATTTTTTTAAATATTTGGCCTAGTGGTGTATTCTTGAACTCACTTTTAATTTTTCTTTGTCAGATTCAAAAATTCACTGCTTCTGAGTAGGTACCTAGGTAAGTATCTGTTTATTTTCTAATCGTTGCGTTCAATACATTAAAAATGGAATACGTTGCTCGCAGAATTTTACTAAAAATATATCTGTTCGCTTGAAAAATTTTGAACGCAGATAGATCCAGGGGTTGTTTGCTTAATTGATGAAAAATTGTAAGAAGTTTTCTGTTATCGTCGTTCATTTTGTACCAAGCCACTTCCCACAGTAGTGTACTCGTAATGTCTTCATTCTAGAAACATCATAAAATTCTATGTTCATCCTACTATGTACCTACTTACATTGTTATTGAGAAAATGAATTTTTTACTCACCAAATCTGAAAAAATTTCGCCAATGATGCATACAGCGAGAAGATTCATGATTACGACAACGATTATTTCAAAACAACTGAACATTCGTAGTAAATTTGAAGCCTGTCGATGATGAAATATCCATATTAGATTTACGTACATATCACGTGACTAACCTTCTATGAAGAATTGAAGAATCTCCCTACAATGCTAACAAGTTATACACACATTTTTGACAATGTACACTCCTAAAGCCAGAGATAACATGCAAATGAAAAGAACATAGGACAGCAATACCTCCATCCACATTTTGAACAGTCGGAAATTTCTATTTCAGAAAAAATATCGAATAATATATTTATGTATACCTAGATCTAAATTGAATTATTTTTACCCACACTTACTGATGTAATTTCTGATGATGCCTGATGCAATGAACGATATTTTCACGCATCGCTCTCTGTACAACTTTTCCCTCGCTTTTTCGACTCATCATCTTGCTCCGACTATCAATCGACCCAATAGCCACATCGAGCCTTTTGTATTGTCTAGAGAACTCGAATACGGTCGTCATGATCGATACGACGACTAAATAAAAACACCAAATGCCACACACCGCTTGACTACTTTGAAAAAACAACGTGAAATATTGCCACTTTCCATCCTCCAGTGACCAAGGTGTCCAAGCCAAATAAAGATACGATTCAATCGAGCCAAAGTACCATAACTGAATAAACGTCGGAATGATTCTCGAAGACAGACCCAGTAAATAAAAATACGGAATCGATTTCAATATAATCACGATATTGTCTTCTCGCTGGTACCATTTGTAGACGATTTTGGTTTGAAGCTGGTCTTCGTCTGGGTATAGGTACAAGTTGTCGTCCATTTGATGCAACATCTTGCTCAGGGATCGTTTATGGAAAAATATTGTAAAGAAACAACTCAAAGTAAACGATGTTATCGATATGTAAGGTATCGGGTTTATAAATTTTTGAAAATCGTGACGGTTTTTTACTGCATAAATGCTCGTCGATATTATGACCAGAAAGTAGTTGAAAGCTGCACCTAATATTATGCCAGTTTTATACGTACAACTGTCGCTGCTTTGATATAAAATACGAATACCGGAATTGTCCAGGAATGAGGCTGCGTAATGAATCAATTTTCGTTTCATTTTCACTTTCATCTAGTCAATGATAATGATTAATAAATAAGACCAACATGAACTTACACAACACTTCAGGAAAATTGACTGAAAACGTGAATGTTGTGTATTTTTTCAAAAATCTCAATACATATATTTTTTACGTGTACTGTACTTTGAAATATTTCGTATTAAAATTTAATTAAGTAATTCAGAAGTCAATTTGAATTCGAGCTTTTACACATTCGCTTTGTTTACTTACTTATATCGAAATCGATTTCCAAATTAGGTAAATAAATACAGATTTTGTCGTATGTTTGATGAACATCGAATGATATTTCCTTGAGAAGCCGAAAAAAAGAAAATTAGGTATCTTAGTAAGAAGTATAACTACCTACCTATTGTGTACTTTTCTATGAATATTTCATTTTACAGGAAATAGTATTTTATTCTATACGAAAATAGATAGGTCTACCTACCATCAGGGTTGGCCGTAAACTAAATACTTTACATAGTTTACTGTAAAATGTAATGTAAACTTGTAAAGTAAAATATTTTTATTCTACTGTAAAGTAAACTAATAGGTAAACTTTGTAAATTTTCGTGTTTTTGGTCTGTTTTTGTACTGTTTTGACGTTTTGAGTTCCTAAAAACACATTTTGAATATCTCTGTGTTCATAATCAATGAAAAATTAAATAAATTTGCACAAAAGAGGAAACAAATGAAAATTTTGTAAAAAACAATGTAAACAAAGTACTGTCAGATTTCAATTTTGACTCACTGACACTCAATTTAAAGTTAAAATAACAATACTCACACAAAATAGGTAATTATGCCATCATTAGAACCAAAACAAAGCAAAGAAAAACGCTGAGAACGCAAAAATCAAGAGAAATTAATCCAAATTTTGATTTTCCAACGAAAAAAACAAAGAATAGTTTACTTTACTTTTACTTTACATATTCAATTTACATTACATTTTACTTTACATGTAAAGTAAACTATGTAAAAAATAATACTTTACGGTAAAGGCACATCCCTGCCTACCATTGAAAATAATTTTCGTATTTTAACCTATGTTTATTTGAACCTATTGGAAATGTAGTCTATTATTGAAAATATTTTGAAGGTGAGTCACTTTGTGAATTTCCATCCATCGGAAACCATTTGATTTATAAATGTGTAAGAGCCATGTGAAATATTTCAGATTCATCCCCCCCCCCTCCGGGGTGACGAAAGAGTAAGAGAGACCAAATTGAAATTCATCTATACCTCGAAAGCTATTTGATTTGAAAATGCATTAAGACCACCCCGGCAGTGAAGGAATGTGGCTGACTCGTGAATCCCCTTCCTCCAAAAAACATCCTCTGTTCCAACTTCCAATGAATTATGATGGGTCAAATTCACTAAAATTACCAATGTATTTTGCATCTTTGTAGTGAATTACAATTGTGACCGGAATAACATTGAAATACCTATCTATAATGATTACCTATATCGGATGCATTATATCATTGCCCTTTGATTAATTGCAAGTTCGCATTTGGCAGACTAAAATCCTATGATTAGGTTCTTAATTGGCTCTGGTTGTGTGTTTCCGAATCAACGTGTTTTTTATAGGTAGTCGAAAAATCATGAATTTCGTCGTTTTTATTTCGCTTTTATCGACGATAGTTTTTTCAACGGTTGTATTAGGCTTTGGTATTCATGATGGCGTTTATGAACCCTTTGATCGTAATTCAACGCTACTTCAGCTATTGGCAAAAAGAGCGTTGAATAAATCTGATTCCGATTCTGGTGCTGACTGTACGCGTAAAGTGAATCAAGTGATCAGTGCTAAACGATCAGTATCAACAGTAAGTGTAACCTATCTGCTTATAATTGTACTTATTTGTATGTAAATATTATATAGCCTACCTATTTAAAAGTTGAAACAGAGTTCGATCATTATGTTGAGATTAATTAAAGCGCCGAGTAATTTCCTAATTCAACTTTTTCGTTTTCAGGATATTGCGAGTGCAGCTAAATGGAGATTTGATTTGGAACTGGAAATATGCCCGGGTACTTGTGCCAGCGGTGTGAATAATGTTAGTACTTCACTGCTTTTTTATTTCAAATTTCTTGCATGAGCCTACCTGTATCTAGTTGTGAATTTTTACTCGAAATGCACATTTTTGCTAATACCTATTACTTTATCACAAATATGAATTTTCAGACGACTGATGGCTGCAAGATCTGTAATACAGACCTGACGTATTTTCCTGTGAAAGATGATTTCACTCTGAAGTCAATCAAATGCCCGTCATAATTTGGTAGGTACGTATCAAATCAACCACTTGTGAATTTTTGAAAATCCAAATGTGAGCTGTACAAATGTCAAACAATCAAAATTTCATCAAATTGACATAATAAAGCTCAAATTTTATATACACACAAATTTGGACCCCTCTCCCCCCCCCAAAAATTTAATGGGAGCAATTTAAAGCCTTTTTCGAGCTGTTCAGCTTCTATAGCAGATTTTTGAGAGTTGAAATTTTCACAAGATTTTACATAAAGAAGATAGAAAGCTGAAATTTACTTTATGCCTTGATCTTATCATTAGAGTGGACCCCCCTCCTCTAAAAAAAGTCGAAGGATTTTGACCAAAATCAGCAGAGACCCCCATTTTAAGTGGAAAACTACTCTCAGAATTGTTTTGCTCCGGTATAGCGTCCCTATAGGGAAGAAATGGGTCCTCAGAAAGGGGGCATTTTTGAAAAAATGATAGTTTTTCGTTCCTATCGCTACCTAGCCTGTTTTTGAGAAAATTGCTTGGTCTCAAAAATGTAAGTATTTGAGATTTTGTGTCGATCTATGTTGCATGTTTTCGTCGAAATCCAAGGCCATTTTTAAGGTTGTACTGAGCGGTTGAAAAATTTGTAAATTGCTCAATTTTGGGGGAAATTCGTTTTCTGGAATTTTTTTCTTCGCAATATTTTGTATTAATTTATCAAAAATATTGAAAGATATCATCCCTGAAACTAGGGAAATATTCTGGAACGCAGTGGTGTAAAATTTTTGGTATTGCTGCAAATTCTAAAAAATCGAGAAAAATATAGCTAAAAACTTACAAAATACGTCTACTTTTGATTTTCCCAAGTTGGCTTTAATTACAAAAAAATTGGTACCACTGTGTTCCAAAAGATTTCCTCAGTTTCTGGAATATTTTGGCGTAATTAATGCGAAATAAGGTACTCGTGAAGAAATTTTTTTTAAAACACGTATTTATCAAAAAATAAAATTTTTCAATCGCTGAATAGAACCCTAAAAGTGGTCTGGATTTTGACCACAATAGCATAGATCAATACAGAACCTCAAGTACCTACTCGTACTATAATTTGGGACTGGGACATTTTTCCCTAAACAGGTTAAACAGGTTGAGTAGCGACAGGAGCGGAAAAACTACCTACGATTTTTTTCAAAAAAAATGCCCTCTCTTTGAGAGCTTATTTCTCCCCTCTAGAAGAAACTCCGAAGCTGAAATTTTTTCTAAGTAACTTTCAACTCAAATTAAGGTTATTGTCTAATCTGGTTAAAATCAGCTTAATTTTCTTTTTCGCAATCCAGTCCAGTAATCATGCCAAGAAGATTGGAGGTAGTTTCAGGCTGTTCTGAAGCCTCCAGCGGTAAAAATGAAAGACTCCAAACAACTGGAAACTACCTCCAATCATCTTGGTAAGTTAAAATCGGAGTATTACAAAGTAAATTTTAGTTTTTGAACTAAAATTTTAAGGAAATTTCAACTTTCAAAGGTTTGCTGGAGGCTTCAGAACGGCTCTCAAAATTAGTACTTAGTTGTCGATGTGTATGGTAATATGTAGTTGAATTGAAGGAATTATTCTCTTATAGTTCATTTTGCTGAAACAGATGGATGTTGTACGAAAAAGTTTAAAAAACATTCTTAAAACAATTTTTTCAAATCTTTCAATTTTTCAGTTCGTCGAAAATTCAAAAGTTATCTTCATAGCATCTGAAATTTTGGTTAGGAGGGTTTTAGAACATGCTGTTTTGATGTGGCTTGGTTTCGTTCAAATCGAAGAGTGCCGTTGATTCGATTTGTTGACCAAAATTTGATAGGTAGGTAGGTATGTACCTGTTTTATGAATTTAAGCTTTAAAATCGTCTTTGAAACAGTTTTTTTTCCATTTTTTCAATCTTCAAAAATTCGCAAAAAAATCCAAAAAATTACCTTTGAAATTTTGATTAATTTCGATGTCTGTACCTTAGTAGGTATTCGTTCAAATTGCAGAGTGTGAGTTTGGAAGGTTCCTTTTCGAGTCCAATCACGTATCAATTACAATAACTAACTAGGTATAAGTATTTGAATTT
This sequence comes from Planococcus citri, assembly GCF_950023065.1. Lineage (NCBI taxonomy): Eukaryota > Metazoa > Arthropoda > Insecta > Hemiptera > Pseudococcidae > Planococcus > Planococcus citri. The sequence continues at coordinate 46,130,594 of NC_088681.1, read as the reverse complement.
AAATCAACATTTCGTTCCAAATTCAGTGTTCACATTTGGGTGTATTTCTCAATTTCGCCAAAAGTGTACTTGGAACCTGTTTATTTCAAGGTATTTTGATTTATTCCCAATCTTATGTATTTTGCTATCTGTTTTGCCTCATTGCAGAAATCCGTTGAATTTGGGTGTCGAACTTACTGTACTTTATCATTTTCTACCATGCAGTAATTAGGAAATATGTATGATCAAAATATATTCGTATATTAGGTAAAAGTATAGGTGATGTAATTTACGTATCTACGTTTGTTATAATGTACCTAACTATAAATGAGCATAATAAACTTTGAATGAACTGTTTGATATTTGTTGACCCTTGTGGGTTTAATTTGTTTGCATCCTACATGTTTATTCTGATAGAGATGAGTTATCGGGTGTGTAAATAGGTAAGTACCTACTAAAGAAAACATTTTAGTATATGATTTCTTTTTTTAATCAACTACATTAGGTATATGAAATTTATCATTCCCATGGGAAAATTTTATACAAACGTATAAGGTTTCAATTGTTCAGATTTTTTTTTTTTTTTAAATTACGAGAACATAACTTCACCGCTATTTAAAATGTGCTTACTTACTATGGTTGGAAGTAAATCATTCGTCTTTACCAACACACTTGATGAAATGAACTCATCACAAGAAAATCAAAATTCGAAAAAAATTAAATTTTCAATTCTAAACATCAGAAAAAGTTTAAATTTATTCAGTTGTCTTATTTTCACCTCTATTCTGACATATTTCATGAAAAAGTTGATAAAAATTATACTGATATCATGAAAATTAAAATTCGTTCATTTTTTCAATTCACTCTCAGAATTTTGATTTTTTTTTTGTGAAGAGTTCATTTCATCGAGTGAAGGGGGTTTTCAACTTTTTCAACGAAAATCACATTTTTTTGCAGCATTTCAATGTTATTAAAAATCAACTTCACGAAATAACGCCATCTCAATTCTCTAATATGTTGTTCAGCATGAAAAGTTGTCCATAATATATTTTTTTCATAATTTTTGAGAGTCGAAACGATATGAAAACTGCGTTTTTAAACTTTTCGAGCTAATTTTTATATGTAATAAAGTGGCAACACTGATTTTTATGATATCACCAAAAAGCCTTTCAAAACCCCTAACTATTGGAAAAAGTTCCATTTTGGTAGGTATCGCGGTTATCCAGTCATTCACTGCTGAAATGGATGATATTCCAAGTTCACTGAAAACTTTGACACCCCCTAGCATCCTTTAAAAAAAGGGCTAAAGGGCTGCGATTTGCGCCATTGGTCATCCCTTCAGAAGGTCTTTCCTCTGGAAAAATTTCAAAAAAATTGCCGACCCTCCTTACCACTTTTTGGTAGAATTGACGTGATGGAATGACCCTCAACTGTTTTGAAAAGGTGCTGATTAGGGTGGATCGCCATAAAAGAAGAATCGATGGATTTTAACCAAATTCACCACAAACCTTCATGTTGAGTTGAAAGTTATACATAAAATTTTTTAGCTCCGGAGGTGCCTCTGGAGGAGAGATATATGGGCCCCCAAAGAGGAGACACTTTTGTCTTTTCACAAAAAATAGCCAAGAGCATGACTTTTTTTCGATTTTTCGAAATTGGCAAAAATGGTCAAAAATTCAGCATTATTGCGTTCCAAAATATTTCCTCAGTTTCAGGAATCATTTATCTTTCAATATATTCACAATTCACATGATTAATGCGAAATATTTGCAAAAAAATTTTCAAAATATGAAGTTACTTATCCATAAATGAGTGATTTGCAGATTTCTAACCGCTCAGTTAGAACCTTATAGGTAAGTAACTAAAAGTGATCTTAAATTTTGACAGCAAAAGCATAGATCGACGCAGAATCTCAAATAAGTATCTATTTTTTGGGGTGGGGGGGGGGGGGTTGACCTTGATTACTTTTTATACCCGGATCCCAATTTGAAACATTTCTGTATTCATGAGTAAGTAAATTGCGCCTTGTTTAAATTAATTACGAATAAAAAAATAGAATAATGTCTTACTGAAAAATTCCAATTCATTGTATTTACATGTAGGTAACCATTCAAATTACGAATAAAAACGCGCAAAAACAACAGAGATGTCAACCAGTTGGCTATAGTGAATGCATGTATAATTTTAACACGTTTTTTTTGTTGTCAATTTTCGCGTTCTTTTTAATTTTAGTGAATGTTTACGTACAGGTACTTACATACTCGTATTTCCGTTTACGAGTATTTTATTAATTTATTTAATTGAGAATCAAATGAGCATACAACAAGCGAAACTAAATGGTTCAGCACAAGTACCTATACCTACAAAATGCATGGGTAATGAAACATCACGATTTTATCCGAAGGTCAATATTTTTATAGCTGACTTCAGTGTTCTCTAAAATCAACTATGAGTATAAAAATAGTGCTAAGAAGACGTAACAACTTATATTTTGTGTTTTTTTAGAAGAATTTTCCAGTTTGACGAGAATTTATCGGGAATTAAATTGGCAAGAATTCGGAGTTCACTCGTTGCATTATTCATCGAATTCCTCTCCTCTTTCCTCTCATTCTCCTCATGTTATATTGATTTGTTGTCCTACTAAGTATGAGTAGGTATATAAGATAACGCTTGCAGTTTGTACTCACTGAGCTAATCTGAATGAAAATATTTTCCTAGGTACTTATAATATCGTATCGCTGCTGCTTGATTCGTCATTGCCTGTTCGTGTTTTGTGAAGCATACCCGTACGATTAATCGGTTCTGTTTGTACCTACCTACCTACTTTATACTTATTCGCGAGTTGACGTGTTTTTCTACTAAAATCCAGTAACCATGAATTTCGTCGTTTTTATTTCGGTGTCGTTGATATTTTCAACAATTGTATTAGCCTTACCTCAGACGGGGGCGCCTGGCAGTTTTAGTACCATCGACCATAACACACCGGAGATTAATAAACTGGCGAATCAAGCATTGGATCATTTCGTTTCCACCTCCGGTTCTGACAATTCCAGCTGTAAACAAAAAATAAATAAAATTCTGAGCGCAAAATCGCAAGTAAGTGTTCGCAATAATTGTCTGAAGTGAAAAAAAAATGCTTATTTTGAGCTGATGTACGGATAATTATTTTGAATTATTCGTTTCTTTTCAGACTGTGGCTGGAAGAAATGTTGATATTCAGATGGAAATATGCCCAGATAATTGTGGCGCAAATGTGAGTACCTGATGTTGATATTATGGCTTAAGCCCATTTTGCACCTACTCGTGTTTTTCGCAGGGCACTTATTTTCAATAATTTACTTGGTTGAGCGTAAGACTTACTTATTTGTAAAATTTTTCAGGCGAGCAAATGCAAAATTTGTGATACTAGGATTTGGGAAAAATCTTGGGAAAACTTCTCTCAAGTCACTAAATTTGAGTGCCAACAATAATTTGGTACGTAACGAAGTTTTATCTATTTTATTTTTTTTTTAAAGTATTATTAAATACCTACCTACCTATTTGTTTATTTAATAAAATACTAATAGGTACTTGACTCGAAATAGAACAGAATATTTTGACCTATAATGTACGTATTTTTATTCATGTTTTGCCTAATTACAGAGATCATTGACCAAGGGCATCGGACAACCTTTTATCATTTTTAATCGATAATTAGGCTGCGCAGTATCCAACTGTCAATGTACATAGCTGTAGATGAAAAATATAATTCAAGTCAGGCCAAGCAGTACATTATTTCTGATATCATATTAATTTATTTAATTAAGTAACAAACATGATTATGAAAATGCATTATAAATTACTCGTATTCCCAAAGTTACTGATCATTGGATCACAGTAAATTTTCAATACCTATCCACACCTTTGTTCACTGTTCGAATCATTTGTATATTTGTATCCAATTTTTGATATCTGTCTGCCCCTGACTTCCTACAGGTGGCTTCTGCGTATTTTCAAATAAAAAATTGCTGTTTTAATCTATTTTCCTACTGAAAAATTATTTCATTTTGAAAATATATCATATAGACTTATTGTATTTTTCCTGAAAAAAAATAGAAGGTAGGTAAATCTCAGACAAAATCAAAAAATGATTACGCTAACAGATTAATTTTTGGACCAGGTGAAAAAAAATCCACCACCAGGCTCAATTTCAAGCAATATAGGTAAATTTCATTTTTCGATTTCAGGGAAATTTTAAAAAATTTAAAACATACTCGTAGTTTTTTTTGAAAAAATTCTCAATTTGTTCGAATTGAGGTAGAATGCAGAAATTTACCCAATTTTTACCAATTTCCAACCTCTCGAATGGATTTGTGGTAGTTTGAAACTGTTCTGGAGCTTCCAGCGAATATTTTTATTTTTCAATTTTAGAAAAGTTGCCACGAAAAGGGATAAAATGAAATGCAGTATCCATTAACTTTGATTTACATTCCTTGAATTTTCTGATAAAAATTGGAGAACGAATTTTCAAATTCGTTTTTCTTTTTTCAAGAAGTGAACCATTCGAAAATCTGCTGGAGGCTCCAAATAGCTCTAAAATAAGCGTCAATATACATATTTTGAAAAGTTGAAAAATATGAAAGGAACTTTATATATTTTTTTTTCTAAAATAATAATGTGGTTGGTGAAACTAACAAGGGGACCTCGGACCTCTTGAGGTGTCAACCCTTCGATTTGAACATGACCACGATTTTTGGAAATAGCACGATCTAAAGCCCCCAAAAACAAAATTTCAGCTGCTCAACTTCATTTTTCGATTTTTGGCGAACGTTTGAAAATTCAAAATTGACTGTTTTTGGTGATTTATGCTTTTTTTAAGAAAAAGTATACATACTTGATGAGTAAAAATGATCAAAATAAATCCTACAACTGATATTAATACCCCATCATCCAAATTTCACCATTTCCAGTCATCTGGAGCCTCCAGCGCGATTTTTCAATTTCTCCAGGATTTTGAATATGCTCCAGAAGGCGTGAATATGAAGTTGGCCAGCTAAAAATCGAGTTGTGTGTTATACTCTACCTGTTTAACGAGTTTATCGACATTTGAGCCGATTCTGAAGGGCACACTTCAAGATGATGATGGGGTCATTGCATGACGTAGGTAATAAAACACGACGAATTCAGAAAATCGCGCTGGAAGCTCCAAAAACGGCTCGAAACAACGAAATTTGGACGGGGGGGGAGGAGGAGGGTTCGAGCTGAACTCGATACAGCGATTCGTGCCAATTTCTAAAATTTCCTCGCAAACGGGAAATTTTTGATTTTTTTGGATATTTTTATCATGAAAAAAGATGGTCAAAAAACCACTCTTGAGGTGCCACTCCCGAAATGGCTCAAATGTGAATAAACTTGTCAAACAGGTTAAGTATAACACACAACTCGATTTTCAGCTGCCCTAACTTCATATTCACGCCTTCTGGAGCAAATTCAAAATTCTGGAGAAATTGAAAATTGTGCTGGAGGCTTCAGAATGGCTGGAAATGATGAAATTCGCCCTCGGGGGGTTAGTTCTGGATGAAATACAGCGATTCGCACAAATTTCTAAAATTTCCTCGCATTCAGGAAATTTTTGATTTTTGGACATTTTTATTAAGTGAAAAAAGCTGGTCAAAAAACCACTCTTGAGGTATTCCTCTCTAAATTCGGCTCAAATGCGGATAAATTCGTTAAACAGGTCGAGTATAACACACAATTTGTTTTTCAGCTGCCCAAATTCATATTCGCGTCTTCTGGAGAAATTGAAAAATCGCACGGGAGGCTCCAGAATGGCTGGAAATGGCAAAATTTGCCATCGTGGGGCTAGTTAATGACCAGGGCTCGGATATTCTTTCCCTAAAAAACCCAAAATATGCGCTTAAATATTCCCTAAAAAATGCCAAAATATGCTCTAAAAAGTAAAAATATTCCTTAACGATATGGGCATTGTTTTACAGGAAAAATTAATTCCCATAATATTTTATTAATATTGTTTTGTAATACCAAGAATTTCACGATCAAAAATGAAAAAAAGAGCGTTTTAAAATCACAAAAAGGAAACTCTAATTCCATTATCAAAGGAACAAAAAGCATCCAAGTAAAATGAACAAAAAAAATAAGTAGGTATAAGAGAGCTATTGCCAGTTTCACAAATTTTGCGGGGAAAAAGTGAAAAATAGCCAAATACTAATTTGATGCAAATTTTTTTAATTGAGTAAAATATTCCGTAAAAACCGCTAAAAACGTAAAATATGCTCTATAAACGCAAAATATTCCCTAAAAAATGCCAAAATATGCTTTTATGGTGAAATATGCCAAAATATGCTCAAACGAATTAGGCTCATTTTACTTGAAATTTCATGAATCGTGGAGATAATTGAAAAATTCCCTATCCTCTATGCATACAAAAAATATGCTCCAGCATAAAAATCCGAGCCCTGTTAATGACGAAATACAGCGATTCGTACAAATTTCAAAAATTTTCTTGCAAACGGGAAATTTTGGATTTTTGGATATTTTTTTAAACTACTTAAGTAGGTATAATCTCCAATGCTTCGAAGGGTCGAAAATAAGGACGGTTTAGATTAAAGCTTCCTTCTATCTCAAAGTGGTCAAATTTTGAGTAATTCGAGGAAAATTAGCATTTCAATTTTCAAAAATTTCCCAAAAATTGGTTCTGAATTCTGAGTACCTACCTACTTAAGTAATTTCAAAATGCTCTTCCTGTTCTAAAGATTTTCTTACCACGATTGGGAAATTTCTCTTTGTCAGGAAAACTTTCAATTTGACGAAAAATTGGTCAAGTAGGTACCTACCTACTCGTATGAATTAAACGAATGGAATCTGAAATATGCTTGTTGCGCATTTATTGAATTTCCCTCCTCGTTGCTTCTTTCCTCTGCTTTGGTTTGTTGAGACTACAAGATAAGTGTAATACAAACAGTTTGCACTGAAAGCAATTCGTAATTGGAACAATATTGAAATAATGCTTATATTTTTGAACAGTTGCCAGTTGCCCTTTGATTTACTGCGTGTTCGTGTTTGGCTAAACGATAATTTACGATAAATCGGCTTCGGTTGTGTTTATTGTGTTTTTCTGTAATCAAGTAATTATGAATTTGATCGCTTCTATTTCGTTAATATTGATATTTTCAGCGGTTGTATTAGCATTCCCTGAAGTGAGTATGGGTACCTAATTCACTAGTACATTTTTACCTATAGATAATATTATAAATAGAAATTCGAAGAATTGTCGATATGAATTGAGAGTAGTTACCTACTTTTCTACATCAAACAACGTAATTTAATATAGACGTTGATAAGTAAGTAGGTACTGAAATGTAGATTACCTGCTTGCGTTTACCTAATCGCTTTAATAATTCTCCATTACTGGGGTTCCAGTCTGACGATCAGCTGAATTTCAAACGAGAGAATGATTTGGATTTCGACACACCAGATTCCGACCAAAAAGTTGGCTATGAAAAACCCATCGACCCTAACTCATTAGAAATTGACCAATTGGCAAAAAAGTTATTGGATAAATTCGATTCCGAATCTGGTGCAAAGTGTAAACGAAGGCTGCTTCGAGTAGTTAGCGTAAAAAGACAGGTGAGTGTTTACATAGAATACCTATAGCCTATACTTAGTCATTTTCAATTTAGTGTACCTACCTACATCATTGTATTTCGAACTGTTCACTTCCTATAGGTTGTAGCTGGAATAAAAACCAGAATGGAACTGGAAATATGTCCAGATATTTGTGCCAATGGCGTGATCAATGTGAGTATTTTCTTACTTTTAGTCTCTTTATTGCATGATTAGATATGTATCATAGGTAGGTAGATATTATGTGTGTCTACTCGTAGACCTATCTTAATTTACAGTGGCTTTGTATTTTCCTCAATTGCTCAGACAAAAACTACAAATTACATATCCTTGCGATCTCATAATACTACTATTATTACCGTCAATGTGAATGTCCAGGTGAGCGAATGCAAAATTTGCGATACTGAAGTGTGGGAAAAACCGTGGGAAGAAGACAATTATTTCCAAATTATGAAATTCGAATGCCCCTTATAATTTGGTAAGTGACTAAATCATCTTTAAATACTTTGACAATTTTCATTCTTAATCATCAAATGATTTTCAGGTAAAATACTTATTTTTATTCTAAGATGTGATAAATGCAGTTTTTTTTTATTACATTCAGAATGTTTTTCTTTATTTTAGAGACCCTTCAACCTTGGACTACATTTTTATCACTTCAAATGGATTAATAACCAGGCTATGAGAATTTAATTAAGTAGGTAACGAAAATTATTTGATGTAAAAAATAAATTTTATTGTTTAGCCTTCTCAATCAGCAGAATCAATTTTGAACAGATAGTAGAAGTTCACTTTGTGTAAATACCCATCCAAGGTAGGGGCGAGAGGAAGATTTTGCTACGTAGTTATTGATTTCAAAAGTGTCCTATTGAACGCCTTCCAATTGTCTTTTACTGATTTTAGTTTGATTATTGAATAACCTCTTTCTTTTTATATGTACTTACATACCCACATGTGTTTATTGATGGTGCTTATCAGGTTGCTTAATGTGTTGTGACACTACATATTATTCTACTATTGCATTCTACTCACAATCAGTAAAATTGAGGTAAGTGCACCTGATAACGCTCACCTCTTGGGAATTGTACTTAGGTATTAGTAAATGAAAAATTTCAACAACAAAAAAATTAAAATAGCTGATCTGTTTTTGTTTTTTTTGTTCAAGTTGAAGTATTCTACAATTTTGAAAGTTAGACTTACATTTTAATTTTAGGTCACTTCTTCGATCAGGATCAGCTTGCTTTGATTATAAATTGCAGAAGTGAGTAACAAGAGGAGGAAAGAGAAAGGGGAAAAGCAGGGGCGGACTGGCCCAAAAGAGCCCACCGCGAAAAGATAGAAATTGGGGCATATTGGTACATAAAGGGTGCATTTTCCATAGTCTTTCCAATCATTGGGCCCCCAAACTCTCACTCATTACCAAAAAAAGTTGCATACTTTTGAATTTTATCAAAAATTTATACCCATTTTTCACAAAAAGAGCCCACTTTCTACTCAAGGGCCAACTTTCTTCCCGGAGCCTAACGGGATTTCCACGGTAGCTCTTATGGCCAATCCGCCCCTGAAACCAGTGGTAGTGACAGATACTGTTTAAAGCTGGTGGTAGTGGCAGAAACAGCTTAAAACCAGTGGTAGTCACAGACACTGTTTAAAACCGGTGGTAGTGGCAGAAACTGCTTAAAACCAGTGGTAGTGACAAACACAGTTTAAAACCAGTGGTTGTGACAGACACTGTTCAAAACCAGTGGTAGTGACAGACACTGTTTATAACCAGTGGTTGTGACAGACATTTGTTTAAAACCATTGGTTGTGACAGACACTGTTTAAAACCAGTGGTAGTGACAAACACTGTTAAAAACCAGTGGTAGTGACAAACACTGTTTGAAACCAGTGGTTGTGACAGACAATGTTTAAAACCAGTGGTTGTGACAGTCACTGTTTAAAACCAGTGGTTGTGACAGACACTGTTTAAAACCAGTGGTTGTGACCAACACTGTTCAAAACCAGTCGTAGTGATGGACACTGTTAAAAACCAGTGGTAGTGACAAACACTGTTTGAAACCAGTGGTAGATGCGGACACTGTTCAAAACCAGTGGTAGTGACAAACGCTGTTTATAACCAGTGGTTGTGACCAACACTGTTCAAAACCAGTGGTTGTGACAGACACTGTTTAAAACCAGTGGTTGTGACCAACACTGTTTTAAACCAGTGATAGTGACAAACACTGTTAAAAACCAGTAGTAGTGACAAACACTGTTTGAAACCAGTGGTTGTGACAGACTTTGTTCAAAACCAGTGGTTGTGACAGACATTGTTTAAAACCAGTGGTTGTGACCAACACTGCTCAAAACCAGTGGTAGTGACGGACAGTGTTTAATACCAGTGGTAGTGACAGATACAGTTTAAAACCGGTGGTAGTGGCAGAAACTGCTTAAAACCAGTGGTATAGTGACAAACACTGTTCAAAACCAGTGGTAGTGACAAACACTGTTTGAAACCAGTGGTTGTGACAGACTTTGTTTAAAACCAGTGGTTGTGACAGACACTGTTTAAAACCAGTGGTTGTGACAGACACTGTTTATAACCAGTGGTTGTGACCAACACTGTTAAAAACCAGTGGTAGATGCAGAAACTGTTTTAAACCAGTGGTAGTGACAAACACTGTTTGAAACCAGTGGTAGTGACAAACACTGTTTATAACCAGTGGTAGTGACATACGCTGTTTATAACCAGTGGTTGTGACCAACACTGTTCAAAACCAGTGGTTGTGACAGACACTGTTTAAAACCAGTGGTTGTGACCAACACTGTTTTAAACCAGTGATAGTGACAAACACCGTTAAAAACCAGTGGTAGATGCAGACACTGTTCAAAACCAGTGGTTGTGACAAACACTGTTTATAACTAGTGGTTGTGACAAACACTGTTTATAACTAGTGGTTGTGACAAACACTGTTTATAACCAGTGGTTGTGACAAACACTGTTTAAAACCAGTGATTGTGACAGACTTTGTTTAAAACCAGTGGTAGTGGCAGAAACTGCTTAAAACCAGTGGTAGTGACAAACACTGTTAAAAACCAGTAGTAGTGACAAACACTGTTTGAAACCAGTGGTTGTGACAGACTTTGTTCAAAACCAGTGGTTGTGACAGACATTGTTTAAAACCAGTGGTTGTGACCAACACTGCTCAAAACCAGTGGTAGTGACGGACAGTGTTCAATACCAGTGGTAGTGACAGATACAGTTTAAAACCGGTGGTAGTGGCAGAAACTGCTTAAAACCAGTGGTATAGTGACAAACACTGTTTAAGACCAGTGGTTGTGACAGACACTGTTCAAAACCAGTGGTAGTGACAGACACTGTTTAAAACCAGTGGTAGTGACAAACACTGTTTGAAACCAGTGGTTGTGACAGACTTTGTTTAAAACCAGTGGTTGTGACAGACACTGTTTATAACCAGTGGTTGTGACCAACACTGTTCAAAACCAGTGGTAGTGACGGACACTGTTTTAAACCAGTGGTTGTGACAGACTTTGTTTAAAACCAGTGGTTGTGACAGACACTGTTTAAAACCAGTGGTAGTGACAAACACTGTTTGAAACCAGTGGTTGTGACAGACTTTGTTTAAAACCAGTGGTTGTGACAGACACTGTTTATAACCAGTGGTTGTGACCAACACTGTTAAAAACCAGTGGTAGATGCAGAAACTGTTTTAAACTAGTGGTAGTGACAAACACTGTTTGAAACCAGTGGTAGTGACAAACACTGTTTATAACCAGTGGTAGTGACATACACTGTTTAAAACCAGTGGTTGTGACAGATACTGTTTAAAACTGGTGGTAGTGGCAGAAACTGCTTAAAACCATGGGAAAAGAGAAAGAGAAGAGAACGGTTTCTCAATGATATATTTTAATTACCTAGACCTAGGTACAATTTACTTTCATGACGACAGAGTATTTCAGATTTTAAATTGATGTACTAGTTATAATTTAAAAGTCTGGAATCGCAATTTTTGTCTAGGTAGGAAAGAAAAAGTATTTCATGTTTTTTAAAAAAACAATGATTATACTTTATAGGAATCAAGTAGGTATACTTAATCGAAAACAAAAATAAGAATTATTCAATTTTAAATATTTTGAATTTAATTGAATTTTTTTCTGCATGTTCTCCTTTAAAAAAAACAAAAAAACAACTAGGTAGGTAAGTAGGTAATCATTTGAAAAAATCTTGAAAATATATAAATGAGAATATTTATTTCGACAGCAAACATTTCTGATCTAGAAACAATTTTAAAACAATCACGTAAATGTTACAATTTAGTTTTTTTTTTCCTAGAAAAAATTAACCTTTAAGAATTGAATGCCTGCTACTTGAAAAGTAAATTGGAATTTTAATTTACTTGGTGTTTTTCTGGGAGACAAAAATTTGAACTTCAACAATGTGATGTAAAAATTGAAAAATGTTCTGAAAAAGTTGACAAAAAATATTTATCTTACCTACTTAATTAAAATTAAAATTTTTAATTTAGAAATTATTATTTTGGAATAAATTACATTTTAAAAAAATTAATCATCGTTTTTCAATAGTTTCTCTTAGATAAAATTAGGGGTTGTATTGTAGAACATGCTTTAAGTAGACTATTTGGTTGATGGTCTTTCAACATTTAGCACCTCTGAAAAATCAAGAATTCCAAAAAAAAAAAAAATGTACCAAAACTTGACAAATAAGAATAAATAATGTAGAGGGTACTTGGGACTCCATGTTACCACTCTACAGTGGTAATTTGATGCCCAGGCAGGCGGCAACACTGCAACCGGTACAGCGCCATCTGGTGTACTGGTTCAGTGGAGACGACGGCCGAGATTGCCGAAGCGAGCCGCCTTGCAGTTTTCTAACCATCTTCATAAAGAGTAGTAATAAGTTTAACGCTGGCTTATGCCAACTCTGTCTGTTAGGAAACGCCTCATCACCAGCAGAATCTTTCGTGTAAACGAATGGTATTGAATAGTTATCGTAGTAACGTTCTTATTCACTGTACATCAAATGAGAGATATAAATATATGGTGAAACGTATGTATTTGTGTTGATCATTGATTTACGACGAGTTGTAGAGAGTAGTAGTTGGGTAGACTGAGATAGGTATTTATACCTTGTGGGTTCAGTGTTCTATACGAACTGGGTTGTTTTAGGGTTAAGGTACCAGGTGGCATAAGTGAGACTTTTCCCCTAAACCATAAGAACCCTCTGTTTTACCCTAACATTGGCGCCATAAACGTGGTGTTTCTTTCTGAGAAGTTCTGAGCAGGTTGAGAAGTGAAAGTTTGCATAACTGTGCAAAGTGGAACGAAGTTGCTCGGATACGGATCGGACAAACCCATGTGTAACCAGGTTAGTGGTGAACGTTTTATTATTTCGTTAAGTTATTCGTTTATTCGCGATCGTTCGTAATTCGCGAAGTGTTTTTTGGTAGTGAAAAACTGAAAATTTGCACTTTTGTGCAAGATTGTACTAACCTGGTCAAGTCCATTCCTGCTTGATTTGTGTGCAGTTCTGTCCTGCAACAAAGAAAGTAGACGTTGTTTAGCCGGATTTTTCTTGAAGTAAACGAAAGTTTTCTTACCTAATTTGAGTATTATTTACCTAATTTTTGAGTAAAATGAGTTCCAACAGAGGTGGGCGTGGCTCCTCTAATTCTTTGAGTAGATCGAATTCTGGAAATAATTTAGAATCATTAGAGGATTATCGTCGTAATATAGGCTCTAACGTTAATGGTAATCGTGTAGCTACTCCCAGTGCTTCCCAAATCCCTCAAAGACAACCGAGAGATGCGGCAGTGGCCTGTACCCAAAGAATTCACGAAACTTTTCCGAGGAGAAGAAATGAGAGTAGTGCAGGCCCGGAAGCACCTAGAAAGCAAGCGAGGCTTGAAAGTGAGAGTAGTGAGACGAACAGAGACGAAGCTGAGGCGCAAGCAGAATTGAACATGCATCAAGCAATGTCCAATTTGGCAAATTCGAGCAGGAACGAACCTGCTCCAGATGTGCAAAATGAAGCTGAGTCTGAACCTGTCGTGAGTAGACCTGAGCCAAACCCAATGCAAAGCCTGTTGGATAGCCTCGACGCTGATGTACAGCAAGCTTTAAACCAAGATAATGTCGATTCGGCTGCAGGTCAAAACCTGCAAGCTGAAGACTTACTAAATAGGACGATAAATCCGAGGCGATCGAGTTCTAGGGAGTCTGGACGAACAGTTACTGTCTCAGACAACCCCGAATCGCGTCGTGGATCCAGTGGTAGCCAAAGTGCGGTGCAAAGGCCTACCGCGAGGCGCATCAGCCCCCTACCACCCCCTCGAAGTGTGAGAGCGAGTAGCGAACCGGTCTATGGGGTGACAGTCGAAAATGTCACCATGAGCATCGAGGAAGAAGCGCAAGCGCAAATGGCGAGTAGATTTAGGGAGTTGAGCCTAAATAACGTAAGAACTAGGCCCCTGGAGACGTTATTTGGTGGTTTTTTACCATCCGAGAATAGACCTAGGGATCCGAGTGCACCTCCTCCCTACTCTGCTGTAGACCCCCTCGCAAATGTTCAGCCACCAGTAGGCACTAGAGACGAGTCGCGACGAGCTCAAAATAATTTTCAACAGGAAGTTGAAACAATGACTAGACCAGCAGTTACACGCGCACGTCCGAGCGTGAACGTAGCTATTCGAAGATTTGATTTTAGGCCGGTGAATTTAGGCGTTGAGCACCAGCTTATCCGAGTAGAAAGTAGACGACCGGAAACTGCTACAGACGCGTACGTTAATGCGCAAATACCTAATTTGCGCGATAATTGCGAAATCTTAGACCATAGAACCGAATGTATTGAGACTGAATTATCGCGTACTCGTGTTGATTTGGAAACAATATACCGTGAGATTCAAAATAATATAATTGATAGAGATACAGCGAGTACCGCTCGAATGCGCCAAATGGCACAGGCATGGGGTACCAATCACTCTAGGCTTATAAATCGTATCGGTGATGAGATTCACAATGAAGGTCTGAGAATGACGCAAACGATGGACGCGGTTGCGGTGCTGGCCGATGAGATTCGTGTTGAGAGGCAAGCGAGACAGCGAGACGCCGGTTTAATTCGATTATTGACGCAAAGAGTCGTTGAGTTGGAAAATGAGCGTCAGGCTGAGGCGCCGCAAGGCGGGAGGCCACTCTCACAAGCTCAAACTGGCTCTAACATTCCCCAAAGTGACCCTGTACCACCCGATGGCCGAAGATTCGGGGTTGACAACCACTTTCAGTGGCAGGACATTCCTGCAAGATGGCAGCAGGGTCCCCAAATGAGAACGCGACAAGCTTCGCAACAAGATGTGAGATTTGAGCAGAATAACGCGCAATCCAACAATGCGCGATCGAACAGTGCGCAATCGAGACCTGAGGGTCGAGGAGATTCGTTTGGAAGTTTGAGTAACGATGCGCAGCCTCACAGAAGCGAAGCTGAATTGATAAGATCTATGCAATGCAATGCCTTAGGGCTGAGAATTGCATATGAGCCGCTAAACGAGAATATCAACTACGGTGCGGGAAATTGTGCAGCAAAGTTAGGCACGCTGCAAGTATTAAAAATTATTTACGATGAGAGTAATGAGTTTGAGCCGCATCTCTTCGTGCGCCAATTTGAAGAGGCAATGGAGAGCATGTATGCGAATGAGACGATGTATATTAGTATGTTTAGGCAACTAGTAACACACCCGAAAGCGGCCACCTGGAAAGCGAACACCGGTACCGAAAAATCGTACAAAGCGTTGAGACAATCGTTCTTGCAAGCAATGTGGAGCCAGCAGCGTCAGGAAGATGCAATGAGTCACGTTAGAGCAGTAGTACTTCCTGCTACACGTTCTACTGATATGGCAACAGTTGCGCTGCGCTGGTTGCGAGTAGTCTCGAATGTGCAAACCACCGAATGGCAGATGATAAATGCCGTCTATCCGCGAATTAATCCAATTTTAAGAACTAGGATTACGAATGAGGAGCGTAACGATATTGTATTGTTTGCGAGACGTCTCATAGAAATGACTCAAAACGAGGAGTTCATTGAAGGAGTACCGAACTTGCAGCTCAGAGTTCAAGATAATGCTCAACCTCAAGTTAATCGTAGAAATCGTACGAACGATAACTGGCAGAGAGGTGCTAGTAACAACAACGGCGCTAGAGCAAACTCGGCGGATACGAGACGTAACAATGGCGGTGGTTATAGGTCAAATGACAACAATGGCCGTAGAGACGACAGAGCTAGATCTGACAACCGAGACGCTCGAAATACGCGTGACAATCGAGACTCACGTGACAACCGCGATACACGTGATAACCGCGACTCACGGGATAACCGTGACAACCGAACGCGCAATCGCGATGATACTCGCAACTCCCGAGATAGCCGCGATAACAGAGAAGATTCGCGAAGACGTACTAACGACACCGGAGCCGCAGCTTCTGGCTCAAACTCGAAAAGAGACGACAACAAAGGAAATGCCAGACGTGATCGTAGAGCGAGAGACGGTGGTACCACCAATGAGGCTGATGCAGGCTATTCTGAGATGAATCCGGATGATCCACCTTACTCTGAGGATGAGGTGTCTGATGACAGTTCTCAGACGTCGTCTTTAAACGACGACGTGACGCAGGCTTAAAAAAGAAAAGAGCCACAGCCCCCCCGAGCCCGATCTCCCCTACGAAGAGTTTGACTTAGTTGGCGACGCATTCGCGCAATTATTAATCGAAATTACAAAAGCTAGAGCTAAAAACAACGGTAGCGGAGACGATGCTAAAAAAGAAAGCAAGAGTAGCGTTGAAAAAATTTCTGAGAACTGTACGATGGCAACCGTGCGTGAACATGTCAAAAAAAGAGAATTTACTAAAAAAAGAGTAATTTTGTCATTGGGCACGTATGAAATAAATAAAGGTAGTATTCGAGATAGCCATATGAGACGCATACTACGAGAAGTAATTTTCACTCTGAAGGAGAAAGGCATTGAAGATATTAAGTTGCTTTTTCCTATGATTTTTCCAGCTGGAAAAAACAATCGAGGAGTGACGGCGAAACGTTATTATGCTTGGAGGAGGATCTTTGAGGAGGTTTGTGATAATGAAACCGTCACATTGTGGTGGTCGCCGGCAGCAGTGTTCATTAGACTGAACAAGCTCGAAGATGGCAGGTTGAAGTTTCAACCTGACAAAGATGGCAAGATTATTCCGCGAGATAACAGACTTCAAAAGAAAGGGAGTCGATACATGCCTAATGAAACTGGCGAGAAAGACCTATTATTCGAGTTGAAAAAGTGCTACAATTACAAGTTTAAGCCAAAAGAGTCAGTTTTTAATTCTGAGAATTTATGTGTCGAAACAAGCACGAACTTGTCTGCGGAAGTTGTTACTGAGTCGGATGGTGATTACTTGGTAACCACCAAAGAGTCGGTTGAAAAAACAAAAGCAAAAATGCCAGAGAGTAGCCGGCCATTGGCACAAATCATTGAAGACCTCACCAAGATGGAAGTTAAGCTGTCACCTGATTGGCAGAAGAAGGTGAAAATGGTGTGTAAAGCCTGGAAGAACAAAAAAGGTGAAGCCATCGAAGAAAGTTCTGGAGAAGAAGAATCAACGCAATCGGATGGGGCAAGAGTCAATCAAGAAGCAGTTACGGTCAATCAGGCGGATGCAGTTCAGAGCAGCCCGCTGGAAAATGACGTAATTGATGAGAAGCGTACGGATCCAAGTACTGTCGAGCCACTAGTGAGAAGCCAGATCGAGAACTTTGAAGAAGCGAAGTCTTGCGTGGTGCCATTATGGTTCGCTGATTTAAAATTGTACGTACAATTGGATTCCGGTGCTACACCTAATATAATGTCTGAGTCATGTGCAAATATGTTAATAAATAATTATAAAGATAAAATCGAGTTTATTCATTTGAAAAGAGTATTGCAATGCAGACTGGCGAACAATCAAACGGTGAGAACTTGGAAGAAAGCGATAGTAGTGCCTCTAAAGTTCGGTAAGCACAAGATTAAGGTGCCATTTTTCGTGATGCCTGGTGACAACAAGTTGTTACTGATTGGTTCCAAATCACTCGAGAAGCTCGAAATAACTACAAACATGAAAACCGGTACTGCTAAATGTAAGCCCCCAGGTACGAACAGAGCGGAAGAAGTAGCTTTTGTCAAGAGAAGTGAGTACAGGGAGGAGGATGTTTCTGCAAACCAAATTCAGATTGTAGACGAGTACGAACCTGAGTCCATTGAGATTGTATCTCGAGCAGACCTACATAGCTTTTTTAGAAGAGACGGTAGGCCTAAGGATGATGGTCCAGATATCTTTGAGAGAAATCTTAAGAGGTATTTGGGTGAGGCGGTACGAGAAGGGAGAATCACGAAAGCTGAGTCGGAAGAGGCGCTGGAGGAGCTACTCCAATTTAAAGATGTTTTTAGCCGTTTTCCTGGAAAATACACTGGGGCAATGGTCAAATTAAAGTTCGTTGACCCCAACAAAATTCCGAACTTCGTAGGCCCAAAGTATACACCTTCAAACAAACAGTTAGAAAAAGTTAGGCGTGCATTAGCTGATATGATCGAGCAGGAAGTAGCAGAGCCGTCTGACACAACTTACATTAACCCTTTGGTGCCTAACGAGAAGAAGGACGGTAGCGTTAGACTTTGTTTAAACCCAGTAGAGTTAAATCCTATACTACAGATTAATTATAATGAGGCGGGCCTCCTAGATAGAATTATTACCTCGGATGGAGACGCTCGTTTTTTCACAACGTTGGATTTTACTACAGCCTTTTGGCAGCTGGTGTTGCACCCAGAGTCGCGCAAATATTGTGGTTTCAAGGTCGATGGCCGAGTATATCAAATGATTAGGTTGCCATACGGTCTGAAGATATCGTCTGCGGAATTTGTAAAAGTTATTAATTTAATTATACCGGATATGGAGGGAGTGACAAAATACGTAGATGATTTGCTACTGAGGTCACTCACCTTTCGCGAGATGCTGAAGTTGATGATTTATATATTTGGCATCTTGCGTGATAACGGATTGAGACTGAATGCCAACAAGTGTAAGTTCTTTGCAAGCTCCACGGACCATCTTGGCTTCAACATTTCAACGAGAAGCATAAAAAAACAAAAAAAGAAAATTGAAGGTTACTTGGAGTATTTGAAAAAGAAAACAAACGTTAGAACTGGTAAAGTAAAATTAAGAAATGTACGAGAAGTGTTGGCATTGATTGGCTTAACTGGTATTTATAGTCGCTTCATTCCTAATTACCAAGACATAGTGAGGCCTCTTTATGACTTAACTCGAAAAGGTGTACCATTTATATGGGGCACCGCTCAAGAAGAGGCGGTAGACAAATTAACTGAGGAGTTTACCAAAGAATTTGAGCTTATGACACCGGTAGATGGAGAAGACATGTACTTGGACACAGTCTCCACTGAGCATTCGATCAATGGTGTTTTGTATCAAAACATCAAAGGAGAAGATAAAATTGTAATGTTCGTGAGTAGCGCGTTTAAACAACACCAACAAAATTACACGTTAATTGAGCGCGAAATGTATGCTTTGGTTCGAGTAATAAATAAGCTGCAGTTGTGGCTTCATGGGAGACGCATCCATGTGAGAGGAGACCTCCAGTCAGTCGTGCACAAGTTTACAACTCTGGCTAAGGTGCATAGAAAGGCGGCTGGCTGGATAACAGAGTTGAATTGTTACGATCTCACGTACGATTTGAAACACAAAGTACGTGGTCAATGGTATGGAATTCAGGCGCCTGAGTTGACAATTTACGATACAAATTGGTCCAACATGATACCGTTAAATGTATCATTCGTAGAGTTGGTCAAAGATGAGATCTTGGATCACTTGAGACGCTTGGACATCTTCCAGAGTCGTGATAGGATGTGTACAAAGATTGTGCGCAAACTGAACGCTCTTGAGCTTGATATGACTGCAAAGCAGTTAGAGTCGAAGAGAAGAATTCAGGCGAAGTATGCAGTGATCAAAGAGAAGGATAAAGAGTTGCTCTACAGAAAGTTCAAAGATGGCTCGAGAATTCCAGTGATGCCTGACGAGTTATTCAGGGATACCATTGTATACCTGCATGAGATGTATGGTCATATTGGAGCCCACAAATTGGAGGCAGTATTTAAGAGACTTTATTACTCGCCAAACATCGTAAAAACCACACGGATTATTACAAGTGAGTGTATTACTTGTCGAAAAACTAAAGGCTATAGCGAGAAGAAGCGCTTGCAATTTTCTCAAATCGAGGCGTTCAACATAGCGGACGTCATCTCGGCGGACCTATGTGGACCAATCGCGAATGAGCAAGGAGAACCAAAGTACATGTTTGTAGCTAAGTGCGTTTTTACTGGCAAAGTTTGGATAATTCCATTGGAGTCGATTCCAGCTGAGACAGTTGTGCACGCTATGGAGTTAGTACTAGAAGATATCGAGAAGCTCGGTCATAAAGTTCGTAAAGTGATCACGGACAATGGCACTCAGTTTAGAAGCGAAAGCTGGAATGAGATGCTCAAAGCTAATGGCGTAAAAGTAGGCCATACGACGACGTACAATCCGCAGTCATCACTGGTTGAGCGCACCATGCGCATAATTGGTGATAGATTGCGAGCAAAATTGAACAATGAGCCGGAGAATGATGAGTATACTCACCATGGTTGGCACGTACATGTTAAGAAAATTGAGTCGGAGATAAACAACACCCCTACTGAGTATGGCATAAAACCGAATGAGGTATGGGGCATCGAAGATGAGTTTTCTGCCAACATGCCAACCAAGTTGGCTAAGTTAAATTCGAAATACCTGCTCAAGAAGCTGCAGCAGGATATGTTAGAAAAGAATCCTAAATCTGTGACTAGCGAGACGCTCATGGAAAAACCCATTGAGCTCTCAAACCTGATAAGAGACGAAGATGGTTATTATTGGGCTGCTGTTGACGGAGCTTGCTCTAACAATGGCTCCAGTGATGCCATCGCAGGTATAGGGGTGGCTTGGACTCCTAATGGAGAATTCAACATTTCTGAAAGAATTGACCACCCTAGGTACCGAAATACCAACAATTTAGCTGAGGCGGTAGCTCTGAGTAAAGCTATGAAGGTGTTGCTTAAGTTAGGTGCGAGACGCGCGAAAATTTTTTATGATTCGTGCTATTTAACAACCGCGATTAATTATAACGTTGAGAAGTGGAAAATCAACAGCTGGAAGAATGCGAGTCGAAAACCAGTTGTGCACCGCGAAATTTTTCAAGAAATTTTAGAATTGAAAGAAAAATTTGAGAAGTTTGAATTAAAGCACACCCCCGCGAGAAGCTTTGATCGTAATAATCATGCAGCTGATAAGCTTGCACGTAAGGCAGTGTATACCCAAGAATTAGTAGACTTACGAGTTGATGAAATGACTGAGCAGCAGGTGTTAATTTCGTACATTAGGGAGAGAAGAAAGCTACAGAGATCTAGAGACGAAGTAGCATTTTACAAACTTAAGGGTGACCCCATTTGTTACGAGGAGGGGGAACTAGTTATGCTCACAGAGCACCGGCAGAGCTCCTACGACAAAGGGGTCTCGAAAAAGCTGTTTCCCAAGCGTTTTGGACCTTACATGGTCATGAAACACGTTGGTGATAACGCGTACCGAGTGAGAAGCATCGCTAATGAGTCTGATGAACAAATTGTGAATGCCAGACAAATGACGATCTATTTGAGTTTAGAACAACAAGAGAAGCTCAAAAATGACCCTAAGTTACAGTCAAAAACCGATAATAGGCCCCTAATTGAGAAAATAAGAGAAAAAGTAACGCCGAAGGAAATCGAGAAGTCAGAAATTGAGGAAGAGGTTGAAGAAGAGGTCACTGACCTTAAAATACATGATCAAGTCGCGGAAAGAGCAGCTAGGCTACTGGCTAGAGAAATGCGTAAAAAAGAACTCGAAGAAGTTGAGAGAAATAAAAGTAAGAAACTGCAGGAATTCCAGAGACTCAAAAAACATGCGAGACGCAAGTTGGATGATAAAGAGAATGAAAAAATCGAAGACTGTATAAAAAGAGCGGTAAATTTGAGTAAAAAGGCTGGAGAAATTATTGAAAATGCGAAAAAGAAAGATAAAGAGAGAAAACGTACGAAAATTTTAAAGCCAGGTGAGACGCCACCAGGATCAGCTGATCCTGATTACGTACCTCCAACGAGTATGAAAAGGCGAAAAAAGAAAACAGCCAATTTTATTGCGTTAGAAAAATTGGAGTCGCATCACCGGATAAATTTCGTCGAGCTGTATTTAAATTACGATGATATTGCGAGGTAGAGTCGTTGATTGAGTAGCTGGAGTTCCAGACATTGCTCTGCAGTGTCAAAACCTGTAAAATTTTTTTTTAACCTGTAAACAATTTATTTTATTCAAAAATTACTCGTGGAAATGTTTTAATCGGTTTTATTACATGAGAATTGGGCGAACGAAAGCGAGAGTGTTTTTACCCGAGCAGCCTACGAGCTATAGGAAAAGAGTACGGTAAGCGAGTAGGCGGGGGGTGGTTAGACACGCCGCACAACGAGAACGAAGCGAGAACGGCTCTCCGCACCGTGTTATTATGAGCAGCCAGCATTTATGCGTACTAGCGAGTAGGCGCGGGGTAGAGGTAAACCGAACGCAACGAGAACGAAAAGGAACGGCTCCCCTCGTACCATTGCAACGAAGCAAAGAGTCGTTTTGCGTGTAAGCGAGTAGGCGGGGAGTGGTTACGGGCCGAATACGACGAGCCGGTTGCATTGTAACAGGCAACCAACTGATAAGAAAAATATTTCGATCGAATGAAAAGGCAGATGGTTTGGCTATTGTGCTTTGCGTTGAGTTGTGAAATATGTTGAAATGTGCTTGATTGTTGAAATGTGAATTTTTTTCGTGATTTTTTGGCAATTATTACGGTAAATTGCGATCGGTGGTGAATAAAAAGTAATTTTTCGTGTTCGTGATCGTATTTGCGGTTCGATTAAGGTGAGAAATTTTGAATTACGGTGATTTTTCGCGAAATGAGCAGCTTCGTGCATGTTTGGTGTTGGAAAATTTTGTAGCAGAAATATTCTTGCCGAAATTTGAGTAAGTCCAGTTTAAAATAATATTAATACGCGATTTTCTATGTTCATAGCCGAGAAGTATTGTGTTTCGTACATCTGGAGCGTGTAATTAGCGGAAAATCGTGGGAATTTCAAAAATCGAGAAGCTCTCGTCGCGTGTGTCTGGTAGGTTGAAAGTACATGACCACGTGTGTAAAGAATTAAGCTCGGTGCCGTGAAATAGTGATTCAATGTGTTTTTTTTGCGTAGCTAAAAGAACAAAACGAGCAGCAACGTGGTGAAAGCTGAGGTTGGAAATTCCTTTGAGTTGCCAGAAAGCTTTTCTCGACTAGTAGGTGCGATCTCGATTGGACGAAGCTTTTATTGGAAAGGTAAGAGAAGCGATTGAGTAGCTTTTTAACAATAATACGTTACCATAAATGTGCATGTTGAGTAGCGAGGTGTAATACGAGAGAGATTGGTGTTAATTTCATTTGGTCACCGGTTTCAGCTGATTATTGGACGGAGTGTTATTTTTTGATCGTTTGATGAGAATTATTGACGCTGGAAAAAAGGTGAGTAGAACTTAGCATAAGCCAATGTGTTTCGTGTCACGTCGAGTAGCTTTTTTGTAATCATGTTGAAAGTGAACTGCTCAGGTAGTAACTTGTCTCGATTGCCTGTTTCAGCTGAAGAATTCGACGTGGTAATTGAAGTCGATTCGTGTGACGAAGTTTTTTGACGCTGAAAAATAGGTGAGTTGAGTTGGAATATTACGAGCACGATATTTAGAATTATGAGTAGCGTAGTAGATATATACATGTATTAGTTTTCGAGTAGTTAACTTGGTGCATTTTTCGTGAGAAGAAAACTTACCTACACTTGTCCAACTGTTCGCAGCTATTTTTTGACTTAAGAAGATGGCGATGAAAGGCGATAAGCCGCAGCAACCTGATTGGGATGATACCGACGAGAGTAGCGATTCTGAAAGGTAAAGATTTTGAGTACCTATTTAAAAATAAAGTAGAAATACACGAGTGAGAGTTGAGTAGTAAAATTTCGGTCGTTTTGTATTATGTTTAGCGATTCGGAGACGGAAGCCACACATTATAGAATTTTTCGGTGTCAGATATGTGGTAAGCCGATTGGTGAAGGGCCAAAAAAGAAAAAATCGAATACAACGGCGTTCGCGGTCTCGTGTGGGCACCAGTTTCACAAAAAGTGCCTGAAGAAAAAGAAAGCAGAGTTACCGTGCGATTGCTTCGTGAATGGCTGCCAGAAAAATGGCAGAGTCGATCCCGAGACATGGCGGAAATTACGCGGCGGTACTACCGAGGTGTCGAAATGCGCTGAAGAAGAAAAGGATTCCTTGCGCGAGCGGTTAGTAAAAGAAATGCGGCAAAATACCTTGCTGATTGAGCAAAACGAGTCGCTGATTCAGTCGTCGAGAGAGTCGCCGCGTGCTGAAGCCGAGCAAATTCGAGTTGAGTTAAACTGCGCAAAGACCGAAATAGAGCAGCTCAAGGCGGAATTAGCAGAGGTACAGCAAAGAGCTGCGACGTTGGTGGTACAGAACGATGCGCTGTTGCTCGCGAGTCAAGGTCCAAGAGATTGGTCAGTCGAGGAACTCTCTGAGGAGGCTTTTGCAGCCGAGGCGGAGAGACGTGGTTTTGAGTCATCGCTAGACAGACGTAAGTGTAAAATTTGAGTAGCGCATACGTGAATGCGGTCGCGATGAGTAGATTATTTACGTTCATTTTTTCGTGTCTTTTGTTTCAATAGTGAACCGAGAAGAACGCGACCGGCGCTACCGGCAGTTTACGGAGAAAATCGAAGAAAATAACATGAACTTCGACGAGGCGCTGCAAGCGATAGACCGACAAAGAGTATTCACGCAGGTCGACAGTGCACGGATGATGGTTTTAATCGACATCGACAGAGAGGCGTTGGACAAAGAAGTTAGATTATCAGAGGTTCTCGATGGAATTAGCGTGCTACCGTCATTGACAGGTATGAGTTTGAGTAACGCTGAGTCGCAAAATATGAGTAGTCGATATATCACGCTGGGTATTTCTTTTTTAGGTATCGAGCAGCCGACGATGCAAAGGATGATTGAACTCAATAGACGTCTCGAGCAGCTCGAAATTAGCTATGATGACGTGTTCGAGGTAGTCAACGACGAGGCGGAACGAGCTCGCTTAGAAGCGAGGAAGTCGCTGCAAAAGAAAGAAACTACGAAACCAGCGGCGAAAGCGGTAGTTGAGAAGCCTCAAAAGACCGAAGAGAAACCATCGACGTCGAAAGAGAAGCGGTCCTCGGTCCCGAACACACCAGACGTAAACCTGGACGGAATCGAGACGGACGGTAAGAGTAACGACGGTGAAAGCCCTCGACCTGACGATGAGCGTGCGAAAAGAGAGTCACGTAAAAGAACGAGTACAGAGTCGTCTAAAGAGAGCTCTTCGCCAAAAAGCCCTAAGCTAGAGGATGTTATACCTGATTCGGTTATTTATGCTTCGCTAAAAATCTGTTTAGAAAGAGCAGCGCGTGGAGACCTTAAAGAAAGAATTCAAGGGATACTCGACTCATACAGCGAAACGTCAACGGTAAAGACTGAGACGCCTCAAGATTCCGAAAACGTAGTCAAAAAATCGATACTCGAGGCGCGGGTGAAAGATCAAGAACGCACGCCGATTACGACGCAGCAACAACGGCCGCGGTACGCCACGCCGAATACTCCGGCGTCCGATTCAGCGAGTCGATCGCAGCGAAGCACGAGCGAGTCACGGAGGCGCGATACGAGCACGGGTGACTCCTCGTCCAAGAAGACGGATGTATCGAGTAGCTCGCGTGGATCGAGAGTAAGCGGCGTCGAGTCGATCGAAAAGAAGCGGTCGCCATCGAGGAGCTCGTCCAGCGATTCGGAGTCAGATTCGTCCGAGTCAACGCCACCGAAGAAGTCTAGAAAGTCGAAATCGTCAAGAAAGCGAGCAGCGACGAAACGCAAGTCGACTTCGAAAAATAAAGCGTCACCGAAGAAGAAAAAGATTACGTCGACAAAAAAGAAACCGGCGACAAAACGTAAACCGGCGACGACGAAACCGGCGGTAAAGCGTAAACTCCCAGTAGCGAAAGACGAGACGCCGGAAATACCGCCGGAAGGAGTGAAAACTCGTAGCCAGACGCGAAGCGAGTCGAAATCGGTGGAGGAAGGTGAAGTTACCCAATCTAGCCAAGAAACGCTCGAGCTTGCGGCAGATGCGAGTGAATTTGAGGAGCAGCCCGAATCAAGACCACCGTTACCGAACGTACCGGCACCCGAGCAGCCGCCGCCCCCGAGCCCAGAGCGAGTTCTCCAGGACCAGCAGCCTGGTCTAGCGCAGTTAACGCCGGGCGAACGGGCGCAGCGCGCCTTTCAAGAACGAGAGCGCGAGTGTAGACGAAACATGGAAATAGCGTTGCGACATCACGACCGAGAAGCCGCTAGAGTACGTGAAGGAAGAATGGATCTCGGACCAATAGAAGATTATTTCGAGCCGCTGGAAAATTGCCCGCCGCCACCAGCGCCAGTATGGCTGATGGCCGAGTTTCGGTACGAGCCGCGCGGTGAGAGATACGTTCGAGGTATGTTTTTCCCGGTCACGCGCGACACGATTCAACAGTCGATGCAGAGCCGAGGAATTTTGATCAACAATGAGTTAACGGTACGAGATGACTTGTATTATCAGAGAGACGGCGGGGCTTGGATTCTGGGCCGAGTATACCGTGGAGGCGCTACGTACTACGTAATAAACTCGTTCGTCGTCATCGGAGATGCTCTCGCGCATGCGGTGGTAAGTGAGGTGATCTACCAAAACGTAGCGGCGAGGCGAGCGTGGAGTGTGCACCCGCTCGCGGGCTCACGAATTCCAATTACCACCATGTGCAGAAACCTACGAAGCTTGGTCCAGCGGGCGCCGCAGCGAGTGGTGATGTCGGCGGGGCAGTTTTGCATGGAGTCACAGACGTTCGAAATTGTAACCGAGAGAATCCTCGAACTTTGGCGCGCGATGCATCGGCGGGGTACGCGACACATTTTGATGGTGCCTCCGCTGACGTGGCCGCACTGCCCGGAAATACGCGTCCGAATACGGGATTTTCTACGGCAAGGACCGACGAGAGCAGAGTTCGATGGTAGATACGTATATATGGAGGCATTAGAAGAAACGATCGAGAGATGCCCTCCAGCGACGTTCCGTGGTGAGACGCCGTATTTGAACGAGCACCAAGCGTCGGAGGCGTTAGTCAGGATATTTGAATACGCAACGGTCGAGCGGAGATGGGGGTACGGTCAGTTTCCGCGGGAGCAGGATCCGCCGCGTCCGGTGGAGCAGCTCCAAGCAAACCAACTTCAACGTATCGAGGAGATGTTGAGGCAAGACCGTGCAGCCTTGGCGGCACATGAACGAAGGAACGTCCGCGAGCAGCTGGAACGAGAAGTACACGAGAGAGAGCTGATCGAAAGAGTGCAGCGACAGATGAGACACCTTCCTGGCGCCGATCGTCAATTACTGCCCGAGCGAGCCGCGCAGTTGGTCAACGAGGTGAACCGACAGATGCCTGAGCCGCCGCAGCAGCCGCAAGCTGGACCGAGTCGCCAGCAGCCGGCACAAGAAGGAAGACAGTTACAGGTGGCTATACCACGAGCACCTGGATTGGCCGGATTTGGACGAGGTCGTGGCAGGCTGGCGGAGAGACGCGAGCGAATGCGATTGGAGGCGGAGGAAGAAAGACAAAACCCTCAGAACGAACAGAACCAGAATGATGGCAGAGAAGCACGCTAAAATGCGGTGAAAATTTTTCGAAGAGTCGCCTCTGTCTATTTAGTTTTGTTTTCTCGATGTAAAATTTGTCTCATGCGCGATTCGTGGCAGTATTACGAGTAGTGAACGAAAGTAGTTCCAAAAATTGTAAATTTTTTTTCCCTCTGATGTTGTATTTTTATTTTTCTCGATCGTGGTCTCAAATTTTTTTTTTATTATTATTGTTGTTTATTTTCTGATGTAATTACGAGTAAGCTCCTCGAGGAAAAGAGAATTTTTCGAGTAGAGCAGTTTTTTTTGGTATTTGTTGTTTATACTATTGTTTTGTTGTTTTTTGTTTCTACCATTTGCCAAATTAAAAGATGAAGTTTTGTTTATTGAATTTTGAGGCGTGCTAATAAGTAGAGTATGCCGAAATGTAAATAAGTGTGAATTTGTGTGTGAATTTGTGCAGGCAAATGAGTAGTTTAGTTTACGAAAGCAATGTTGTTTGTGAATTGTTTTTTGGAATTAATTAAGATCATTGAGTAACCAAATATACGAGGCGAAATTAGTTATGTTCTGTGATAAAATAAAAACTTACGTGTTGGAATAGACGGTGTTTTTATTTGTTGTGAATATCACCATTCGAGAAATTGAGTATTGGAATAACGATCTTGAGTAGCTCGAAAATACCTCAGAGGTACCTGCGAAAAGAAAAACGAAGAACAAAGTACAAAGTTTTTCTTTAATTTAAGCAATAAAGAAGTAAAAATATTACGTCCCGTGATAGGTATCGATGAGCAGCTTCAAGCAATCGTACGAGTAACTGGGAGTAATCACGTGAGTAGCTGGAATTGAGACGTTTAAACTGGTCCAGACGGGTCGAGTGCCAGCATCTGTGAAAATAAAGAGTTAGCACTCGGAGGTAAATTATGAGTAGAGATATGAGTAGTTACCTGAGTCTGACTCCAGTGAGAAGAATTCCAGCGAGAATCTGAAACATAAAGCAGAAAAAGAGCAAGATTAGTGAGAAGCTCACCTGAGTAGTGTCACAGGTTCCAGGTCAGATTAATGAAGCAATCCAGAGCTCCAGACAAGATTCCAATCCAAGGATGGTGTAGAATTAAGGTTAACATAGTAATGTAATTAGATTATGATTGCATGTAAACATGTTTAGATATGTTAATCTTAAGTTCGCGTATTGTTATAAGATTCTGCACGAGTAGCCAGATAGGGTCTGATAGGGTCTTAGGACGAGTAGGCCACATCTGTGATACGAGGCGGGGCAGGGGGAGCCCAAGTACTCTACGAGACGCTGAGTAGGCCTCTTTAGGCTGCGTATCCAGACGGGCCCCCGAGCTATACCCAGCCGGGGCATTATGTAGAGGGTACTTGGGACTCCATGTTACCACTCTACAGTGGTAATTTGATGCCCAGGCAGGCGGCAACACTGCAACCGGTACAGCGCCATCTGGTGTACTGGTTCAGTGGAGACGACGGCCGAGATTGCCGAAGCGAGCCGCCTTGCAGTTTTCTAACCATCTTCATAAAGAGTAGTAATAAGTTTAACGCTGGCTTATGCCAACTCTGTCTGTTAGGAAACGCCTCATCACCAGCAGAATCTTTCGTGTAAACGAATGGTATTGAATAGTTATCGTAGTAACGTTCTTATTCACTGTACATCAAATGAGAGATATAAATATATGGTGAAACGTATGTATTTGTGTTGATCATTGATTTACGACGAGTTGTAGAGAGTAGTAGTTGGGTAGACTGAGATAGGTATTTATACCTTGTGGGTTCAGTGTTCTATACGAACTGGGTTGTTTTAGGGTTAAGGTACCAGGTGGCATAAGTGAGACTTTTCCCCTAAACCATAAGAACCCTCTGTTTTACCCTAACAATAAAATCACAAATTGAAACTTCATCAATAGATAGGTACCTAATTGAAACCCGGCAAAATCAAATAAATCCTGCTATCAAACCTTTCCTTAAAGAACCTCTTTAAGTGTTCAGCTATGTACCTTACATAAATACGTTTTTCCATCACACAGAATACAGATAGAACTCGTGTTTAGTAATATGAAAATACGAAGTACATACATAAATGGAATGATGGAGTACAGATTTTTACTATCAACATTCAACAAACAAATTTTATTTTTTTCCTTTATTAATTGTTTGCTATTAAAAAAGCATATGGTCCAAAAGTCTACAAAAGAACAAAAATTTTAATGTTCATACTCAAAAAAAGAAGAATTTTTTCAAACAAAGCAATAATCGAATTAGAATTATTATTTGTAAAAAAAAATGATAAGTATCTAATCATTTCCTTCAGTTTTTTTTTTTTTTTTTTTTTTTTTTTTTTACAAAATAATTGAAAATATTACTTATGTACCTACGTCTTATTATTTCAATTGTAAGTTAAGTAAATTTTAAATTACCTACTGAAATAACATGAAAAACATCGTAAAAAAATCAAAAACACTTTTTTATGACCAAGAAATGAAGACAGAATATCACAGTGTGATTACAAATTAACAAGAATGTATAATAAATTACATTATTGTCACTCATATCTGCCATTTTTCACCCAAAAAATTTTGTATCAAAACCTAGTAGCAAATAAGAATAAATAAATTACAAATTGAAACTTCATCAATGAAGTTAAAACGTCAAAATAAAATCAAACCTATCATCTAACAAAGTAGGTACATTGAATGATGGATGAGTACAGATTTTTACCAACTACTACAAGAAAATTCCATTTTTTTTCCTTCATTTGTTTGCTATTAAAAAAGCATACGGTTCAAAGTTCTGCAAAAGAATAAAAATTTTAATGTTCCCATTCAAAGATAAGTTTTTTTTTTCAAACAAAAAAAATTGAATTAAAATTATTTTGTACTTAATTAAAAATTTTACAGTATAAGTAAAATAACTTAATAATTTATTTTCTTCGTTAAAAAATTTTTTTTTTGCAAAATAATTGAAAATATTACTTACGTATTATTTCAATGGTACATATGTTTAGTAAATTTTGAATAACTGAAATAAAATGAAAAACATCGTAAAAAAATCAAAACCACCTTTTTTTATGACCAAGAAATGAAAACAAAATATCACATTGTGACTAGAAATCAAACAAATCAAGGTAAGTGGAAGGTAAGTCCCAAAATAATTGAAAACTTGAAGTATAAAAAAATAATATGAGGAAATTCATGATTCATAATCTATATTAGCGAAGTAGAATTGAAGGGATGAGAATTGAACATTATAAATTTCATAATGAGAAAAATATTTCAACAAATTCAAGATTTAATCATGAATTAGTCAGGCAATTGAAACGGTCAAGATTAGAGATTTCAACACCATAAAGTGAAATAGGTACACTGATTCGATTCTTGAAAATAAAACCATTATTCAATCATTAATAAAAGTTTTGTATTTTATTATGATATCAAAATGATCAGCGACCTCAAATTAGTATAAATCTGCTGATTATTTTTAAAAATCCTTTTCAAAATTGAATTCCTGATGAAAAATTAACTACTGCCAGCAAATTTTCGTATGGGCAACTATATTAACAAGTTACCAATGGGCACTTGGCTGTTATGTAAATAAAAAGACGAGAAAATAGAAAGTGGCTCAACTCTACGCCTGCAAATAATCCTATAGGCAACTATATTAACAACAGCATTGGGCTGTACAGAGACACCATCTCCATGTCGTAGATTCCAAGTTTGGCATCCATTTTTCGATTAGGGTAGGTGAGGCTGGGCTGGTGTAGGGGAGAATTTGAAATTGAACCAATCAATTGTTAGGTTATCGATGTCGTAGATTCTAACTAAATTTGGCATCCATTTTTCGATGGAAGTGAGGCTTAGGGAAGAAAGAATTCAGATTTCGACATTTTCATCAATTTTGAAGCCAAATCGGTCGAACTAGAATTCAAAGTGAGGGGTTCTTGAAACGGGAAACCCAAGGCGATAGTTATTTGCACCATAATCGAATATTATCACTTCAAATGGAGCAATTCCAACTGAATCATCGAGAAAACCATTTCTTTATCGGTGAAAATGGTCTACAAACGCCACTCGACCATTTCTAATCGACCTGAATAACCATCCTCATTTATTTAATTACCATATTAATCAATCACCTACATAAAATGATTCATATTGAGTATGTAAATCGTCATAAAACACCATCACGTATGTTCGTAGCCGATATAACCAAGCCTCGAGGAGCCCACAAACCCACTACCTCGTTTCGACCACTCCCAAAGTACACATACAAACAACGAACACCTTGTTTTAATATTACGAAATCGTATATTAATAAATAACAGAGAAAGAAGAGATAGAGAAAAAAAAAACACATTTTCAAGTACAAGTATCAGGCGGATATTCACAAAATAATTCCAATGATAATGAAAGCGCTGCGAAGCCGCATATGAAATGATGACACGTGTCCATTCGAGTACAAAAAATTTACATCTCTTTAGGAACGATCGATCGTCAAAAAAGGCACACTGTACCTTTTTTTCGATAATAAATTAACGCGTAGTACAACTTATACATTTATGATAAAAATAAACAAAATACGAATGAACGAAAAAAGGAGAGAAAAAAATTAAAAAGTAAAAACATCGATACGTAACAATTAATTCATCTTCCATTTTTAATTTGAAATAAAATTTAAAAAAAAAAACACTTTCTCGTCGATTATTTCCGCATTTTTTTCATTATTAAAATTCATCGTTTTACAAAAAAAAAAAAATTCGTTTTATTATCAAATTATCAAGTATCACAGAACTAAACTGGCTACTGCTTTACATTTCAATACGCATGCTCGAAAATCAAAACTCACTCAATTCCGCTTTCTCTAACACCACTTCATCGTCTACACAGCTTCGTAAGCGTTCGCAACATCGATTTAAAAAAATAAATCAAAAGCTCACCACCAACTCTTTGGCCAAACGTCTTAGAAAAAAAATAAGATGAAACGCAACGCAGCAAATAAAAAAAAATAGTACACATAAAATAACGACTAAAACAAAAAAAAAAGAAATAAACTGGATAAATAGAAAAAAAATTAACATCTCGCGACCTAAGCGACCAGCATAAATGTAAAAAAATACCCGTAAAAATTGCCTATATTATTACAAAATACAGTACCAAAAATAAGGAAAAAAATCACTCGTTCTTGATATTGAAAAATTTCCTATAATCGAGTATAAAAATTTTCGCAAATTTATAGTACGACGATGACGATCCCAAGTCCGTATCACGTGATCCAGATGTCGACTTGGGAGTTCCCTACCAATTTTCCTACCACACTCGATTCGTTTTCTCCAAATACATACGTACTTTCATCGTTTGGAAGAAGGAAGAAAAGGGACAGTGTAAATAATTTAAAAAATACTTCAAAATCAGTCTTTTTTCAATATTTTTCCGCCGAAAAATCCGAAAATCCGTCCTCGTCGTTGAACGAATTCCGGCCCCATTCTAATCGTCTATTTTAGGCTTTCGATTACACGCTCTTTCTGACCCGATCGCCGACCGGGTGCCCGGAAAGTAACGCGACATGCGAATCTAACACACACAAAACGAACAAAAATATAAGAAAATAAAACACAGGTAACCAAAACATACGAAAAAATATACACTATCGAAGCGAATTCGAACTCTGATAAATTTTCGACTTTAAGACAAAACCAGGCGCAGGCTGTAGGCCTTTTTTTTCTGTTTGGGAAATTCTCTCATCTCTCAAAACACGAAATGCTGCGGTGTGGTTGCATTTTCGCTGAATCGTCTAGGTCTGCTCGTTTCGCTGGTGACCGGAACGGTCGTCACGGTCGTTACGGCCTTTGGCGATGACGTTACAAAAGTGGCCGGTGTAAGGGTACGATTCGCTTCGTCGTCGTCGTCTTCTTCTTCGTCTTCGTCGCAGTCGGCGCCGCCGTTGCATAACGACGTCACCACGCTGTCGAATTCCTTTAGACTGGTTTCGTACGTAGCCAGCTGTGACGTCAAGTCGCCAACCTGATCTATAACTTTCGGATCGGTCGGACACGTTTGCAAAGGCGGCGCCGATTTCCATTCTTGGTAAAACGTGCCCAGCTCGATGTTTCCGGTCGATTCGGCGAATGGCGGTTTCTGCAAAAATGTCACAATACGTATTAGTATTCAATTATAGCAATGCGATGTGCTAAATACGAGTAAAATAACACTATATAGAGCTACAGCAGAGAGAACTGCCTCTCGAGGGAAACCCAATCACACGACCTATAGGCGTTCATGACGCATGACAGTCGCGAACCAGTATTAATATTAAATTTGCAGGCGATATTAATATATATATTTTTACTGCAATTATTATCGTCATCGTCGTAGTTAGTTGTGGTCGCCATCGTCAGCAATTTTTCTCACTCTATTTACTGTCTATAACGAAAGCGACCGACCTATGAGCCGAGCAAGCGGATAAAATTACGCGCCGTTTAAACGGTCATTAACATCATTGAGCTAGTACGTCGCGCCGTTGCCGTTGTCGTTGTCGTCGTCGAGCCATTATCAATATGCATACACGTTCATTGTTCACTCTTCTCTATACGCCTACTTAAAACACTCACACAGATAAAATGGTGGCTGGCTGATACAATGATTCATCGCATCCCGAGTCCACCAAATTTAAATTTTCGCCAACGCTGGATGTCTGAGCTCATCGATCATAGGAATTCATTTTTCCAGGTTAATTCAACCACCCACACAGATCGCATCCCGAATAATGTAACGCCAACCAATATTCGAGAGGAATTGCATTCAACAAGACAGCGGACAGAAAATAACCAAAAATTACCAACAAATACCGTCAATTACCGATATTTACCAAGATTACCATCTCAGAATAAAAGACTGTTGGAATGAATTATTGCGAATATTGGGGGAAAAATCCCATTGTTAGGCAATCCGTACTCAGAAAATTACTAGTCCAGCAGGCATGAAATCAACTATTTAATTTTTATAGTGACTGTAGACTAGTGACTGAAAAATAGCAAAAAAGTGACCCAAAATATGAAAAAAAGTTACCAAAATTTTAAGAAATGAGAGCAAAGTATATTTTATGTTGGTCGGGGAGCCCGCACAAGGATCTATTGCAGCCCCCCCCCGGTCGATCCTCCAGGACAACTTTTTTCTTAACAGGAGAGTTCTAAGTAACATTTCAAGCCCTTGTCCTCAAAAAAAAAGGGGGGCCTTACTTACAAAATGGCGGCCATTTTGATTGACAGGTCTGCCAAAACCGCAGATTTTGAGTTCCAACATGGGACTTGCACGAAATTTTTTAAACCGTACAAAGGTAGATCGAAAGATCAGGCAAAAATGTCACCTGTCAAAATTTCAAGTGCTCAAGTGCGCTTTTCGATTATTGGTGAATTTTTGAAAATTTTATCAAATTGACCAAGAAAGCTGAAATTTGGGATATACCCTATTTTCGACACACCAAATCGATTGGAAACTGTTTCAACCCGTTTTGAGCAGTTCTGGAGCCTCCAGCAGATTTTTGAAACTCGAAATTTCATCAAATGGAGATGGAAATCCGAAATTCATTCTGCGAATTAATTTCAATACGTTACAAAGTCGACTGCAGGTAGATTTCAACTCGTTCTGGAGCCTCCAGCGACTATTTGAAAATAACTGGAGCCTCCAGCAGATTTTTGAAACTCGAAATTTCATCAAATGGAGATGGAAAGCCGATATTTATTCCGCAAACTAATTTCGATACGCCACGAAGTCGATTGCAGGTGGATTTCAAGTCGTTCTGGAGACACCAGCGAATTTTTGAAAATTACTGGAGCCTCCAGTAGATTTTTGAAACTTGAACTTTCCCAAAATTTCATCAAATAGAGATGGAAAGCCGAAATTCACTCTGTAAACTAATTTCAATACGCTACGAAGTCAACTGCTGGTGGGTTTAAAGTCGTTTTGGAGCCTCCAGTGATTTTTTGAAAGGTTGTATGGCGTTTTTTGAAAAATTAAAATTTCAAAAAGTAGCTGGAAGCTTCAAAACCATTTGAAACCACGCAGTCGACTTCGTGGCGTACCGAAATTAGTTTGAGGAATGAATATCGGCTTTCCATCTCCATTTGATGAAATTTTGGGAAATTTCGAGTTTCAAAAAAAAAAAAAAAAAAAAAAAAAAATACACTTTGCTTCAAAAAAAACAAAAATCCTCCATCGAAACTGTCAAAAATTGACACGATTCAAAAAAAAAAATGGAAAAAATTATTGAAATTGAGAGAAAATAACTAAAACAGGAAGCAGAGCAAAGATGAAGATCTGGAGAGAAAAAAAATAGTCAAAAAATAATATTGAAAAGCCTCTTCGTGATCTTCTTTTAATAAATCAAAATCATAAGCCCCTAAGAATAAAACTCAATAGCGAAATTCAAAATGAACCAAAAAACAGAGTTTTGTCAAAATTTAAGAAGTTGAAAAAAAATCACGAGGATTCCAGAATAAAAATTCGAAACCTCTACCGAAAAAATTAAGGTAGAAAGTATGTACTAAAATTTGGAAAAAAAACATTGCAAAAATTGAAAAAAAAACTCACGACATTCAACGACAAAATTGCGAAAACCTCACAAAAATTCTCAAAAAAAATTCTAAATAAAACCATCAAGTCTCAAAGTCCAAAAAAACTCTCAAAAACTTGAAAAAAATCTATAAACAGGGAAATTTGACAAAATATTTAAGCAGAAAAAAAATAATAAAAATTGAGGCTAAATGAGGATAAAATTTTACGAAAAATCTTGAAAATTCAAGAAGAAGGGTTCGCCGAAATTAAGAACAAAAATTTAGGCAGAAAAACCAATCAATAAAATTCAAAACAAACAAAATTTATAGAAATGATGAAAATAGAAAACTCTTGAAAATTCAGTTCAGCAACAATCATTAAGAATTTCAGAACAGAAAAATTACGAGAATTAAAATTAGGCAGGTATAAATTCGGAAATATGTAAATCGAAAAATTTTTGAGAAAAATCATCGAAAGATTTCTGGCAAAAATGAAGAGGATTCAACAGAGAAAAATTATAATTCGAACATGAAAAAAAATATTGTTCAAATTATCTTGAAGAAGCTTCCCTCCCTTCTCGAAAAAAATCAGGAAACCATGATTTTTGGAAGAAAAAAATCACACTTTAACAAAAATGTGAGCAAAAAAATCACTTGTTTTTTTTTTTTAAAGCACAAAACTCAAAAAACTTGTTGAAATAAAAAACATGCAGTCAAAATTTAGGCAAAAAACTATAGAATCGTGAAAATTCAAAGTTAAAAAAGTCTGTAAAAACTGGGAAAACTTCGCCAAAATTTAAAAAGAGAAAAAAAATGGAAACTTCGAGAAAATCACCGAAAAACTTGAAAAAAGAGAACTCGCGATAATTCAAAAAAAAAAAAAAATCATACCCCTCACAATAGAGAAAAATCTACAAAAATTCAAAAGAAAACTCACCAAATCGACGAAGAAAAAAATTTAAAAAATTCACAAAAATCCATCGAACCGAAATACTCAAGGAGAAATCCCGACTTTTTAAACAATAAAATCACACAAACTCGAGGGAAAATTCTTATGAAAAAATCATGCAGAATTTTAGCTTTTTCAAAACTTTCATTTTCCAAAATAATATTTTTCTTTTAAAGCTCAACTTTTTGTGATTTAGCCAATTGAACAGGGTATCCTATTTGCATTCTTTAAAGCAATTTCTTTCCTCAAAATGGAAACCTACAGAGCCCCCAAAGGGTTAATAGCCCCTGACTGGAGAAGAAAGACTTGCAGAAACAACTTGATGAAGTAAAACAAAAATTAAAATATACAGACACAATTTCTTCAGAAGAAATTGGTTGAAGTTTCAAGAAAAGAATCAAATAAGTTCAGTCAGAAGAATTCACAAAAATACGAGTAGTCAAGATAACAGCTCTCCTACGTACAAAAATGTTTACAACCTTGTTTTCAACTTTTTCAAACTTCCTGAAAAAAATTTTCTCTCTATAAAGAAATTATTCACTGAAATAATAGAATACGATTGCAACAATTCGCTCAACAATTATCCACAAAAATTGAATGAAAACTACCAAATCCATTTCTTCCACCTCAATGATTCCCATATTCCATTCCGTTCAATTATTTTCATAACAAACAGTTGGATATTTTAGATGGGCATTCAGGTGCAAAAAAATCACATTCCTCAAACTGAGACTAAAAGTCGAATTCGTTGTAAAAATGGAACTCGTAAGAATAAAACCAAAAACTGATATTTTTCAGTAATTACCGTAATTCGATAATTTCCAACCGACGATAATTAATTCTGGTATTTTTCCTAACAACTTTCATTTTGCAACAATAAAAAAAAGGTCACCTTAATGCTACAGCACACTGCAAATCAACTGAATACAGCACTAAGCCATCATTTCTCATCTGTAATTAGTAATTACTGTAAAAATGGTAATTTATGCGCCATGACGACGTATTCTAATCCTGGAATTTTTTTCTTATACGAGTAAATGATAAATTCTAGCATTCATTTCAGATTTTAAATGCCCGATCATAATTCACTAATTACTCGCGCCAGCTGCGAAGAAAATACTAATAGCAATTTTCCACGAACAAAAACCGTCAACGACCATTTTTCCAAACCACAATATTACGGCGATGCTTAGGTATTAATTTTACATACAATGCAGACTGAAAAATCTCACAGCTGATGACTACAACGTGTAATATATTCACACAAGCATACTCGTACACTATACTAGTATAAATACAATCGAATTCGAATGGAAAATAACCACGGTGCGGGGCTCAGCTTTTTTCAATTACCTCTTTCTTATACCAGTATGTTCTTCGAACGAAGTTATTTTAATTTCATTAGCTCATCGTAAATAAATTCCATCTCATTATCGCCGCATAAGCATAAACCATGCCATAATGAGCGAAGTACACTACCTCTGTAATAAGCTAAGTATGCAAACTGCC
Source organism: Planococcus citri (assembly GCF_950023065.1). NCBI lineage: Eukaryota > Metazoa > Arthropoda > Insecta > Hemiptera > Pseudococcidae > Planococcus > Planococcus citri. The sequence continues at coordinate 46,092,065 of NC_088681.1, read as the reverse complement.
CTCACACTTCACGCTACCTTATCATATCACACAATACACTCTTTACGTAAGATAAAACCGAATATACAAATACACAGTAGGTACTTCACGTTCGAGACGTGCGATTTGACCATTTCGAATCACACCTCGAAATAATAACAAAATCCAGCCATTCATCGATCATCTTTTTTTTTTCATCCACTTCAGAAAAAATATAAATAAATAAACCTCTTCTACCGGCTACAACAACAACAGCAGCAGCAACATCAGCACATCATTTGCAATAAGTACTTTGGCCATAGGTTTACTTAGCCATAATGGTACGGTAAAAACAACTCTCTAAGCAGTTACTGTAAATTTCGACGTACTCGTATCGCGTGGAGTCAACTTTCTCATGGCAGCTTATCAATGGCCAGATTTCGATCGTCAAGTTAAACACACGTAATACTCGTATTTACTATTTCACCACAGGCTCATATTATACCATCTTTTCTCTCGCTCTTCCCTCTCTTCTACCTTTTACCTCTCTGTCAGAAACAAACCTTTCGGCTCTTGGCCTTTCTTCGAGAACAACAAACTCGCACCTGGTAATGGAAATGTACTCGCTGAGAGGCCTAGTTGGGTATCAGGCATTTCATATCCTATAATGGAAATCTACCCGGCGATCGAGCGTAACCGTAAACACGTCGTCGTATTTTGGCGTAATATTATTATAACTTTCCTCCAAGGACAAAAAAAGCTTTCAACAAAAGTTCGCTTTTCCTCCCTCCTCTCACCGTTCCCATCGTACAGTCCCCATATTAGCTACTATCGGAGAAGAAAAGAAAAAAAAAACAAAGCACGAAAAGCGATAACTTTGAACTTATCGATTACACCATTTAGTTACACCGATGATAACGCTTTTTAAATTCGAATTATTAATTTAAAAATAACGATTTCATTATCGCGACAGTGGCGCCGCCTTAGTTAACAAGATGGGTTATAAATTTTTCGAAAAACTCGACGCATCAAATACCCTCTTCTGCCCCTTCTGACAGCGAAAACTTTCCTCATTTCACCTTGAAGTTGTTCTCACATTGTATTCGGTAGCAGATAATGGCGAGTTTACTAGCTCGACTCGACGATGATGATAACGTTGAAAAATACACGTGTACCGACTACCTAATGTTGCTGCGGGTCTTAAAAGCTCGCAGAAAAGCCTGAAAATGAAAACCATAACTCACCACAAGATCGACGACGATGAAATCGTCGTTATACGACGTCGTAGATTTGGCTACTGGGGTGCTGACGACGTTATTAGCATTCGGATCCTCTTTATCATTGGTCTCGATCGCTTTCAATCTGTTGCTTAGTTCATTTTCGTCGACGCCGACGTTCGTATTCACACCTCCTCCGGTATTCGGAGCAGCTGCGGTGATCGTGGTCGTTGCATCTCGATCTTCGTTCGTGGGATGCTGCGTCACTGGAGCTGCTGTGGCTGTAGGCGGCGGAGAAGCCGCTATCGTTCGGTTGTTATTCAACAGACTGCCAAAGGGTACGTCGGGTAGAAGTTGATCCGAATCCAACGGTATTAGTGATTCTCGTCTCGACTCGACGAATGCGCCGACTTTGTAGCTGGATTCGTCGCTCAACGAGGTGTTGTTTTCATCGCTGAAATCATCGAAGTAAACACGACGTGATTAGATGAGATTTGCATACATATAACTAGGGACAAGGTTACAGAAAATCTGAATTTGAAGAGTCGGAAGATGGGAGAATTAAGGCACAGCAAAAGAGATGAGGCCATAAAGTCAGGGAAGAGGGAGGGGGGTGCGAGCAGATGGAACGACACAGCACAATTATGAGTCCCCGAACTCATTCATCCACTGATAGTGATGATAGTGTTATCATTTTTGAAAAATCTAGTCAAAATCTTTTCCATATCTTTATCACCAAAATTCTTTTGTTTTTCATTAAGAGGGGAAAGGGAGACGGTTCCAACCAATCTACTCGTTGTGTTCTAAATTTCGAGTAAGTATCTATCTTGTGTTCGATGGTTCCAAACTCGAGATGATTATTACTTTCATCGTAATACCAGAAACTATAGTAGGTACTTTCAAATATTTCGGGGTCAATATCAAGATCGCAATGACACATGAAACATCCAAGGTCATTATTAAGGCCACTGTATTGCTTAATGCGGATAATTTTGGGACTGGTATTATAATTGAAAAGGCATCTTTGCCTAAGATGAATACTTTAAGAACATTGTTGAATTTGGAATAACTTTATTTAATGGCCCAATAACCTCAAATTTTTTTTTGAGACAATAATTCGAATCAAAATTACGCCTAGTGTACTTAGTTTCTGAAATTTAGAACTAAGATGATGAATTCACATCACTTGGGACCAATGTAGAATACTTTAAAAATAAATAAGAGTTTATTGATACAAATAAATCAACGAATTATGTACAAAGGGGATTTTTTTCAGAGCCAGAGTGGATCCTTATCACTCACAGTCCCACTGGATTTGGTCGACTCGAAACACTTTTACGAGGGCAGCAAAAAATTTGGTGGGATGATTGCAATGATTTTATGGACAGAGGGTCGATAAACGTGAGCTGATTTTCAACCGAAATCGAGCAAAATATTCGTTCAAAAAAATAATCTAGAATTTGAATAATTCAAGTAAGTACGAGTACAGTTTTCATTTTGATTAATTATTACCCCCTTGGACCTTCCTCTCCTGAGGGACCAAAAAAAAAAACATTTCTAAAAAATTAAATTTTTGTGTACTAAACTACTGACAAAAAGACGAAGAAAAATGGTAAAATTTATCGAAATTTGAAAAAAAAACCAGGAATTTTTCATGCATAACTCCCCATTTTCTTAAAAAAAAAAATGAAAGAATTCAATGATTTTTGATTGTAGTACTTACTATCAAAAAAAATCAAAAAATTATAAATAGATTTTTTTTTTTTTGAAAAAATCTTTGAACAATTTTCATAACTATTGGGTTGTTATACTGACAAAGCTCAAAATATTTCTCGGATTTTTCGATTAGATAGATGATATGCTGATGAGCATTTTTGGGAACAAACAGAAATAGACCTACGCTCAAATGGGGTGGGGGGGGGGGTCATCAATTTTTTAAAAACGTTATCAATCAATCCACGAACTTTTTCAAAGACATGAGTGATGGAAGTTCGATTTAATAGATACAGTATTTAACGTGAGTGGGGGGGGGGGCAAGGGTTCAATTACCATCAGTTTTTGTTACGAAAGTTTACGGGGAAAAAATGAAGTAAAATTCGAAGTTAAATAAGAAGAATATTTTTTGATCATAAATGGGTAGGTAATTTTATAAAATTTTCTGATTTTGGAGTGAAAATTTTGAATTTTTTTGTGACATTTTGACTACATTTCCAGGAGGGCGAAATTCTCTGATTTTTTCTGACTATCCAAGTTCTCCAGAGAATAAATACCTTGACTGTAGATAAAATTTTTCAAGTTGAAAAAAACAAATTTCATGATTTTCCAAGTCCTCTGAAAAACATGCCAGATCATTTCCTATCATTTTTTTTTTAAATTTCGTTTTGTGTAATTTACTAAGAAAAGTAAATAGGCTTCAAAATATAGTTTAAAATTTCAATCGATACGAAGACATCAAAGTTGAAAATCAATTTGATAACGAATCTGGCATAGAAAAGGCACAAAAGGTCAGGATAGTCAAATAGGCCTTTGAGAGCTTTGCTTATCAATAAACAAAACCAAGCCCAAAGGATGAGAAATTTTTCTCGGGCATTTTGGACCCCCAGAAAAATTATTTCAGGGCAGGGGAGAGAGAGGAAGAGAGAATATTTTTCACCGTTAATTTTCCAATTTTTACAAATTGAGATGAAAAGCTCATTTTCAATTTTTCAAATGATTTTTCATCGACTGATGACGATTTGAAAATTTTGAGCAGTCTTGTAGGTAATGAAATTTCAGCATCATAATCACAACTTTTTAGCAATAAAAAATTCATCGATTTTTTTATCTATAAGGTATGTATTACCTACGTGAATTTTTTTTAAAAACTGAAAAATTTTCAACCAATTCAAAAATTGTTTAAAAAGATTATTTTCGAGTTTTTTTTTCAAAATTTTTTCAACTTAATCGTTTAAAAACTCGGATTGATTTACACCTCAATTCACATTAATAGACACGATTTATCTCAACTTTACACCAAACATGAAAATACGAAACCCAACACCAAGTCAGTCCATCACACATCTAATCTCACTTGAGTCCTCCTTCTCGAAAATATTGCATACTTCTCAGAAAAACTAATACCATTATAGTCTTGATCATGATCAATAATCAGAATCGATTCCACGTGCTCTCACGTCAGATACACATATAAAATCCAACATCCAATTTTACTCAAGAAAAAACCTCCTCGATATAGTTCAATATATGTACCATTAAGAACACGTAATTCGATTGCTTCGAGGAAACAGTCATTTATACTTAATCGATAAGCATGACTTTTTCCCAGCCATCATTTAGCTTCTGCTTCAGATCGCAATACATAAGCTAAAATAAATGAGCTCATTTCTATTGATAACACACGGTTAGAGAATTTGATTAGCAACACATACGTCAATACGAATACCGCGATAATTGCATCGTTTGTTAGATAAGCGAAGAATTTTCACATCCTTTGCATTAGATGATGTTGAATTTCAACAAATGGACCGTGACTAATAAAATCAACGAACAGATAACCTCCCTCCAGTACGACCAAATTACCAAGAATTGGGCAATATTTGAAAAAACAACCTCATAATAAAATTTTCCATTTCTCTCTTCTCGCACATTCTTATTATAATGTTGCATTTTCGAAGAGGGGAGGAAAACCGGTAAACGAACTATTTAAATTTTCGTTTAATTACCTGGTTTGATTGCGATTATGTTTAGGACTCAAATCCGGTCGAAAATGATCACTTTTTACCATAATGGACGTATCTATTCCGGATGGCTGAGGCGATATCGTCATCACTGTACGATAATGCACCACCAAGTTCACGGTACCCATCGGTGTCGTCACAGTGCCCACTTTCAACTGTTGGCATTTTTCACCTGTAGACATAAAAAAAATAACGAAATTCGAATTAAAAATATGAAAATCTTTACAGTAATTATTACACTTCAATTAATTGAAAAAAAAAAAACGAAGTCTATTTCATGCTTATATGAATAATACACCAGGAAAAACCTTGAATGTCTCAGGTGACGAGATTTTTTTCTCAATACTCTCCATTTTTTCCCTCTTCCACTGGTTTTCAACCCATTATACGTACAATACCTAATTAATGGTCTAATTATATTACAGCTAAGATGACAGATTAATTCATCTGAATCCTAAGTATTTCCAAACAATACGCAGTCTCGAGAAGGAATACAGAAAAAGGGAAAAATTTTAGACGGTTGGTAGTTTATTTTTTTCTAATAATGAATGAAACGTGTCACTACCTACTTCTTACAAAAATAAATGAAAATACAAAATCGTCTAATCAATGTCATCATTCAAATAAATTCACATCACAATCAGTTCGACATACGCGCCAATCAATTCATTATGATTTTCTCTTCCTGTTTCAGGAAGAATTACAGGCACAAAAACAAATTGAAATGATTGGGAGTAAGCCAAACCACAGACTAAAATCTTATTTGATTCAATTTTCAAAAGAAGAATGGAAGGAGAAAATACAGAAAGCTGAGCAATGGAAAAAATTGAAATCCCAAATATTATACAGGCAGAATTAATTGCACAACATCTTTGAATTCAAGCTTCCTGGAGCGGTTAGGAAGAGAAAAAAATGTAGGTCTTGACCTTGATCATACATATGTATGATGATAATGTGGTTGCAGAACCTGCCCTCGAAATAGATGTGGGACATAGACATTTTCCAAGCAGAATTGTCAACTGTTAATTTTTTTTATTTTCATTTTTTTGGTGAGGGAATGATGAATTATTTAACACGTAATCGTTGACATGGCGGCTGACAGCCGCCAGCCTGGATTTTTTTGAAAAAATTCCCCCGTAGTTGTAGACATGGCGGCTGTCAGCCGCCATGTCAACGATTACGGGACTTAAGTTTAAGTCAACTTTCAAGTGTTAAATGAGCTCCACGCAGGAGCCCAACTTTGAAGCAGAGAAACTTGTTCGAAGAGACATTCAACAGCCAATCCAAATTCAAGCAAACCCTCAAAATTTTCAATATTCCTTTCTCAAATTTTGAGCAGAAAAAAATTTCGATGAACCAAAAGGTCAAAAAAATGTAACAAAATTTGTCTTCACACACGAGTCAAGTCAGTTCTGAAATTAAAAAAAAAAATCTTTCCACATGACGACTCACTAAACCGCCCCATATAATCTCTCAAGCACCCTTTATCAACAGATGCTCGAACCATACAAAAATATTTCATCAGACATGCACACAGATCATTCCAGACATTCTTCAGCTCACCAATCACCACGAAAAAAACAAACAGGGTAACCCAGCAGCCATCCCATCCACAGCCAACGTCACATTTTTTCCACAGAACGCCATTCATTGATAACAAACACATTCATTAACATCTTTAAACTCACGCAGGGTCCCTTCACATTGACCCAAACCTCACACAATAGCATACCACAACACAATACAATAAAATCAACCATATCTTACGCTATTTCTTCTCCGAAAAAATACCTCAGTCGAGCGAAACTCGGACAAAAGTAAACCCCAGGGAAAAGAGAAGTAATCAATAAGGAGAAAAACACAAACTCGACGCGACTACAGTCCATAAACGATGGATGGAAAGGAGCAGGAGGAGTTTTAATGACGTAGATAATGATGGAAGACGAGTAACAGATTGGTTTGTTTTTACCATAGTGGCGTCGTGACAACGTCCTTGACATTTCCAAAATATATGCTCGTATGTACATAGCATAACGTATATTTACACACGTAAGGTGATGTGTGTGAATCGAGTGAACTTGTATACGAGCTCACTTATATTATTTGCTTTGGATACCAGAACCAGACAGACCCGGTCAGTAGATGGTAAAGGGACAGAAGGGGCAATTTTTATTTTTCCTTTATTGATAACATGAAAAAAAAACTTCACACATATTTTTTTGGCACAGATGCCACTTTTTCAACAGATTAAGAGAGTGACACGAGAGGATAAAAGTAATTTTCAGACGAAGAGAAGAGAAGAGAGATGAGCACGTTGTTGTAAACACGACAAAATACTAGATGGACGAGATGCTGAGAGGCAGGGTGATGATAATTAGTTGTTTTTGAGGATTTTCATCTTCGTCACCGAGTACCACACGTACACACTAGGGAATTTCACAATGTCTCTCCTCGCTGACCAGTATCTATCATGTAGATTTTTTTTTTCAGAAGTAATTTCTTCTCGGAAAACATCTCTATATTTTTTGCCATGTAGAAGATACTCGTAGTACAAGCATTAAACATAGATAAAATAAACTGAACACAGGCACGACCTTCTTTCAATTTCATTCCTCAGGCTCACGTATTGGCAGTTGGTTATTTTCAGGGAAAACCATCGACGACATTGGTGAGGATTAACGTCACAATCAATCTGCTACATCGAGTCAGAGTAAACCAGAAAGACTTTTAATTGCAGAAGAAATTAAAAGTTACTCGTAATGCACAACGAAAAGCTCGACTGAAGCTCGAGTTCTCGAAAATCCCCAAAATCTTCATTAGAGAACGAAATAATAAACACCTGGTTTCGAAAATTTGTCAAGAAATGAATTTTCTTGCCAAGTATAAAATAACCGTTCGCCTCGGGGAACCTCTCACCACTAATAATAGACGTTGTGGGAAATTTTTCATTTGCCCCTTGACAAATTTCCAATAATTCTAGGATTTTGTAATTCAAATATTTCATTTTCTCCAAATTATACAACATGCACTTGAAAACTGAAACTGAAAATTTTAATAATTTTTACCAAACGAAAACTAAATGAAAATACTAAAAATACGTAATTTATGGTATTTAATTCGATCTAAAAATACGCACCAGAAAATAATATTATCTACCTTTCATTCTGAAAAGTTTTTTGCCAACTTTTTCGAAAAAAGATGAAACATCCGAATGATGGGTGGTGGGGGGAGAGGGCGATGCTAGAAAGTCATGAAAATTATAAAGAAAATATTTGTTGAAAAAGGATCAATTCTGCGACGTTCCTTATAGCTCTTTTCACGAGAAAAATCAGCTCATTTTTAGCAAATTTCATGTGATAATTTTTACAAAAAATTTGCCACCAAAATTTCCAAAAAAATTTTAAACACCCCTCTCATTTCAAATTTCCATTTTCTTTTTACATTGAAAAAAAAACAACTTGAAAAAATTTAAAAGTTGAGTAGGTTAATAGAAAGTTCAATTTTTTTTAAAAATTTAATGAAATCTAACAAAGCATTACTGTTATTAAAACATCTTTTAAATATGTATTATGTAATGATGTAAAAACTTGAGCTTTTCAAGTCAATTTTTTTTTTGTAAAAGCAGAAATCTAAAAATTTTTTAAAATGCTGCATCAAAATCTTTTTCCTTCTTGCTTATTTTTTTTTTTAGGAACGTCTTTTCAAAGGACTTTTTGGGATTTTAAATTATTTTCCAGCATCCTCAATTTTATATCCAGATAGTGACAGGTTAACCTAACATCGAGAAAATGCTTAATATTTTTCTCACGTCTGCAAAGTTTAATCAATTTGCTAAATTATGCAATTTTTTTCAATTCTGCCAGAAAGTTATTTTTCAATTCTACAACTTTTCAAAATTTGCTTTCTATTCAAATACCTAATTGTATGAACAATCTTACATAAAAAAAAAAAAAGATTCTGTTCAATCTTTTCTTCCTTTAATTTCGATGTAAAAACCTACTACCTAGTTCAATTAGCTGTGTACCAATAAAATTTGAAAATTAAAGGTGTGCTTGGTACTTTAGCATCCAAAAAATCGACAAAAATAAACAGTTGAAAATTTTTCAAAAAAAAAGAGGCTGTTGATTTCAGTCAAATGTGCGACCTTGTAGTTTTCATAAACGACCAATGTCGTTCTTCTTCAGCCAAAAAAATCTTAATCGATAAAAAAAAAAATCATCTAATTATCTATTTTTAGTAAACATTATCAAAATAAATAACATTTCAAATATCTTTTGCTTATAATTTGATCAAAATAAAATTTATTTAATGCATTTTATCTTCAAAAACATCAAATAACTTCATGAATCAATAATGATCCCAATTTAATGAATCGAACGATATTGATCCAATTTTAACTACAGAAATAATTGGCCTACATGAAAAAGATCTGTTGAGCACACAATAATTGTACCGAATCAATCAAATCGTATTGAAGATATTTCTCTGGCGTAAGAAGATGAAAAATCAAATAAAAATAGCTAAAATTAGCTAAAATTGGCCAAAATTAGTCACGTTTGAATCGATATAAGTATGGTACATATACCTAATCAATGTCTGAAAAAAAAAATTTAAGAAAAAGATTTCGTATAGCGACATGGATAAAATCTTCCTCAACAACATGTTTTTACCTATTTAAAAAATTTCAACTGCAGAATAAAATTATTTCACACACAGTGAGAATTTTTTTTTCCAAATGAAAAGTTCAACTAAAAACCAGAATCAAAACAAGCCAAACATGTCTAAATACTAAGTGCAATGTGATGAAATATGCTCTTTGAACGCTTGAACTATGCAAAAATATTTATTTTAGCCCAACACATGCGAAACAAATCACCAAAAACTCAAATTACAGTTAATTTTAGGAATCGCTATGCAAATATTTACATTAGCGATAAGTTCAGTTATCTCGAGTAATTTCATAGTAATTCTTACACTATTCATCAACCATTTCTGTAATTTTCAAGACATTTAACATAGGTGCTCAAAGAAAAACATGAGAAATGCAAAAATCAATACGAAAAATGCTCAAATGAAAAGTGGAAAAAAGAATGAAATAAAAATCTCAAGGTGTTTCTTCCTTGACTCGACACTCAAATCAAACATCAAAAACTCCAAAAATCCTCAATTTAAAATAATTCTGGAAAAATTTATCGAAGAAATTCTTCAATAAAATGAAGAGGGAAATACCACATTCTCGTGAATTTTCACTCTCACTATTTTTCAGCTTCAAACTACTCAACAAAAATCACCACACAATTTTTCGAACTTCAAGCTCATTTATTATCGCATCCCGCTTTCGTGTGCTTTCGTCTCTCCAAAGTTGTTTACTTCATCATATAGCGAAGGTGGGCGCGATAAAAGAATAAATAACAGCACGTCCGTCCGGTGATAAAATTATACCTCCTTTCATCTCTCATCACCATTTTTCTTTGGCAAAAAATACACCATGAAGCATTAAATTTCCTATTTTGATACGCCGATAACAGCGATAACACATCCTATCACGACCCATTTACATATATGTAGAGTACACTCGACCTTTCTCCATCATTCTACAAATATCTCTCTTGTTTTATTTGCAAATTCAACTTCGCAACACTGATAATAGCTGCATTAATTATTCGCATAGAAATGGAAAGTGTTGGTTTTGTTTTTCATCAAAGGTGGCAAGATAAACTGAAAAGGTTAAACAAGTATAGTCAGCGATCAAGAAAACAAAAACAAGGACGAGCCTTTTCGTATAAAGATGGGAAATGAGGATATTTCCAAGACGACTCGATGATATTTTATCCAAAGGACAAGCCAAGTCATGGTAACGGGAGGTTAGAGCAGAAATTCATTTTTGAAACCCCCTTTCATGAATCACAACCGATGACAAAATCGCCATCAGGTCATCACATTTCACTATTTATTATGATATCCTGTATTGTTGTATGGACAGTGGGCATACGATTACATAAAGAAAATTGCCCCAGGTCAGTTACACCGAATATGAGCGGAATTACCCACACACCAAAGAGGTATAGGCATTGGTATGACCTTGACGCTGCTGTTGAGCGTATAGAAACGCAACGGATTGGAAACAAAAACAGGAAAAAAAAGATGAAAAGGAGTAGAACGAACGTTCCACACCTCTGCGGAATTGGTGTGAATCGAGATAAAAAAAAAAAAAAAAAACAATGATCTGTATGATCGAATTACACGAACAATGGTTGAAGAAAAATGTACAAAATTCAGACGAAAGAACCAGGAAAAAAATTAGGATAATTTTCCATCATTTTTTTATTCATACAAACCATTTTTTTTTTTTTTTTTTTTTTTTACAATTTCTAGCCTTTTTTACTCGTGTATCGATTTAGTCAATTTTCTATTAATGTAGGAATCTATTCGATATTTTAGCCAATGTTTTCAACGTTAGTGAAATATTTGCATTTTTTCAATTACTTTTTCACTATTTGCAAAATAATTCGAACTTTTGAGCACAATTTTGATGGTATTTCATCAATTTTCCTCGCCAGATTTTGAGACATTTTCACTACATTTTCATCGTTTTGACGATATTCAGTACAATTTTCTCTGCAGGCAAGATGGGCGGGGAAAGGGAGAGGAGCATTATCAATTTCTTTCAACTGAAGATTATGTTCGAGTATCAAGGTTTTCAAACAATAATGATCAACTGCACAATTAAGTCAATATTTTGGGAACACTTTTAAAATAAAAAAAAAGACAGACAGAAATAGAAAAAAATGAGGCAATCATATTACAAAACATCAGGCAGTAGGCAGAGCACCAATTCGAATAAAACACATTCAAAAACAGATCCCTCGTGACCACCCGTATAATTATTATTGGACAAAATTGGCTAAAGAAGGGTGATGACTATTTCTATTTCAAATCCAAACCCGTATATGCTTTTGTTATTCGATTAAACCACATTAGCACAATATCGTAGTTAATTTCCCCGAAGATTTGATGCAGGTCAGTTTCTATATTTAGGGATGAAAGGCTCCACGACTTTTTTTTTCTAGCCAGGCATAAAATTCCACACTGCAGAAAATCAAAACTAGGTGATCATAAGTTGACCCTATACTTCCTGTATGAATTAAATTCTTATCGATCTCGTGCACTAATTTCTAAATATGTAATACAACAAAAGTTTCCAAATTCCATCCATCGTATCATTCTATTTCCAGGCCACCAAAGGGAAGGGTTAAGCAAACAAACGAAAGTGATCATTTACATCGGTTTTTCTTTCATCGCCTTTCAAACAGCACCGATTTCCTTCCGCTTAACATATTTTTGCATATGTTCGAGAATCGAATCGTTCTATTTATAAGACACGGATTCGATCTGCCTGCCATACGAGTCGACTATATACAGGGTGACTGGAAATTCCAGCAACCAAAAAATTGGTTCCTTAAAAAAATATCAACAGCCAAAAAGAAATGAAATGGCAGTCGTTGCATAGCAGAGACTCCAAGTGATTCGCAGCTAATAAACTTGTTCCCTTGTAATGATTCTTCCACAACATTTTTAGTAATAAGTAAAAATTTTTGATTTTTCACCAAAAAATTTTTAAAGTTTTTTTTCCTGGAAAATTAAATAACGATCAGCGAATGGCGGTAGGTGCATCATCTGGTGAAGACCATCGTGTAGCGTTGCATAAGCCACCTTAAAATAATCCGACGTAGGCAACCTTTCTTACACCTATGCTAATTGTCTGCTTGGTACTCATTATTCAAGTATGCCTGGTCTGCCCCTGCAAAATGTTCGCTATGCAATTTGAATGGGGGGTGAAACTTTAATTACTTGGGGGAGTACCCTTCTACTATTAATAACAACGCAATTGAAAAGGCCTGTTCAAAAACGTATTTTTTATTTTAAAAAAAAAATTGGGTTGCATGACTTTCCGGTCACCCTGTACTTGAACTTTAATACTCTTACTAAGTATATACGATAATTTCCCAACACGAGACTCGACTCGCAATGCCGAAAATAGCACCCACGTCGATCACCATACCGCACAAAACCTCTCACCCTTCGCTGGTTTCTATTATAAGGCCATTTCGTGGGAATACGTAATCGGCTTACGCTTAATTAAGCATGTAATTAGAACTTGCCCCGGCTATAGCTCGCTTCTCAGCCTCTCTTACCCCCGCATCGACCCTAATAATTAACAATTACCGCTGCAGCGTTATAGTATACCTATAGTCGAATAATAATTTCGAGAATTATAAATTATAAATTGAAAATTATTTATAAGCAGGCCGACATACTACATATACAATATGCAAGTAAAGTTGTATAATCGAAACGAGAATGAAAATTACAACAATAACAACAACAACATCATCAACGCCAACCAAATCTAATTTGCTTAATTGTTCCATCGTATTACGAGTTCGCGTTCACGTACACATTTGCTTACCTACCTACCTATCTAGCAAGCTATACTACTACCTACATCACATATACGTTCCAAGAAAGCAGCAAAAGAAATACAAAAAAGAGGACGAAAGGGTAAGTCGAAACTAACATCGAGAGGGAGGGGAAGGGGGATGGAAAACCATATACACCAATTTATAATACACTTTTGACCGTGTAAAGACTTTATAAACACTACGTGACACCATACACACATGATAGGCAATGGATTCGTATAGAATTCCACGCGGTCATTGTAGCATAGCTGCTTGACATTGCCCTCTACCCCTCTACAGCCCTGAGCCTACAATCGTCATATTCGACGTAAACAAATTCCCGTATATTGCGGTTGCGGATATACGAATATTACTCGCATATACGAACGTGTTCCATTAATAATTAAATTGATCGCGGTACTCGACGAGTACATGAGGAGAAGAAGGCAAGACCTAAATAGTTTCCTTGTTTGTATACTTGCAGTAAAAAAGACACATACGACAAATGAAAAATTCGCTGACTCGACGTTTCTCGGTCTCGTCTTCTCGTTTGATATTTTCACGTGTCGTGTTGTGTAGTATTTCCTTTTCCTATTCGTGGGTATAAAATTCTCAACTCGTGTTTAAATTCTTATATCTAGCTATATCGAGTTTCTTTGAGAATAAGCAGACTTTTCTCTAATGAGTTGAAAAACAATGCAGCAAAAACACAAACCGTTCCCATCGAGTTGACACTTGACAGTCGTTTTGCCGAAATACCAATGAATAGTAATGAACGAACGCGAGATTATTCGCGAATGAATACAATTACACTGCACAGACAGGCGTGAGGCGTGCACAATAACCTCAGAAAGAATTCCCCGAATGATCATTAATCAATCATTATAACGTACTGGGTTTTCAAAACCGAATTTAACGGGATATTTAATGCTAAAGATTAGCTTTCAAATTTATGTATTATCCAGAGGCATTTATTTAAGCGGAGGCATAAGTAGTATTTCTCAAAAATACACAAAACGGATACTCAAGTCTTTGAAACTAAATCGTGACTCATTCGTGGTTCTAAATAGGCATTCTAGATGCATTCTTTCGACACAAGCAGCAAAAACTCATATGATTTATTTTTCAAGAAGAAAATCTGGCCAAAAAATTGACGATTTTCAAAAACTTTTCAACAGATTTCACAACATTAAGACAATAATGGAAAAATACTGTAGAAGAGGCCATAATCACAAATCACAGACGAAACGGACAAAACCACAATCGAAAACGATCACTTCGTCGAATTAGGAGCCTAATTTCGAGCAATGCGAATCATGTAACGAATAACTTGGTCCGAAAGTTGAAATTTTGGTTCAAATTTCCAACAAACAGTCAGCATATTTATTTTTTTTGTGACACAAATACCATTCTCCAATACCCCCCCCCCCCCCCCATAAAAAAGATCTATAATGTATGTAAAAAAATTAAATATTTTTTTGGCTTTAAAATGGAAGGGGAGGGGTGAATTGTATAGTTTTTTTTTCAGTTTCAACAACTACTTTAAAATTGATCAGAAAATGGCAACGATCTAGAGTATGACAAAAAAATTACGAATTTTTCAAAAAAGGAAGGAAGAGCAGAGGGGAGGGTGTCTTGAATTGTTCTATTTCGAATTACTTCTATTGAATGGAAAAATTAAAGGCTCATTTATATCTAATGGTAATAGAAATTCACAAAAAAAAAAAAAATAAATGAAGAGTGATATTCCAAAACTCGCTTTGTCCATTTTCACAACTTTTCAGGAAAGAGGAAAAACAGTTTCCCTTTAAACGGGTAAATTGGCTTTTTAGGCGAGTTTAGCACTTTATTTGGGTGGATTTATGATGTAGGAGTGTAGGTATACACTCCATTCACTAAATACTGCTGAAAAAAATGTCAATAAAAATGGACAAAGCGCGTTTTGGAACATTATTTTTTTTTTTTTTTAATTTTTAGTGAATTGGCTACTTAGACGAGTTTAACACCTCATTTTGGTAAGTTGATGATGTAGGAATGTGAGTTAATACTTCATCTACCAGGTACCGCTGAAAAACGCACTTCGATAAAAATGGACAAAGCGAGTTTTGGAATATCACTCTTCAAATGAAAAAGTTAAATCTATGGTTTTTAATAGGAGAATTTCAATTACCATTATAAATGGTACTATTGAAAATCACAGATTCAACTTTTTCATTTATTTTTTTCATGAATTTCTATTACCATTATAAATGAGCCTTAATTTAAATCTCAACCCCTAACTGCAGTGAATCGTGATTCAAATCATATTTGATTTTTTGAGTTAAATTAGCTTCGAAACTATCACAAAATGCAGTTTAAAATGCAATAAAAAATTGTTGTGTAATTTGAAAAAAACAAAATGAATAAAAAACTGACTTTTTTGGTAGGTACCTATAAATTCTAAACCATTATGTGTTTTTGTTTACGTCATTTGTAATCATTTTAGGTCAATTTTACAACAGTAAATTTTCTCGCATTTTTTTCTTATCGCGCAAAAAAATAATTTTCACTCGCATTTAACACGACTTTCGTGAAATTTCATTACACTTCATGTCATTTTGAACCGTTCAAAAAAAGAAATTTGGATTTCGTTTTGTCCTAAATGTAATCAACTGTCAACTATTCCCCCCCCTCCCCAAAAAAAACAAATCAGGGAAATAATACATGAAATTCAAGACGTTATACTTCAACAAAGATTTGAAATGAGTACCAACAATAAATATATTTTCTCAAAAAATGGAATAGGTAGTATTTGGATCATTTTTACTTCGAACTTTCAGTCAATATTTGGGTGTTTGCCTGTACTTGAACCAGTTTTATTTTTTTTTAATTTTGAAGAGTGATTTCATCTAATGAGGTTGTTGATTGAGTAAATGGTGCTCAACACCTTCTAAAATTTAAAATAAGTATGTAATTTTAAAAAAGTAATCAAAATTTGCAATAAAAAATTATCAATTCATGCGTCAAAATTCTTCTCAATGACTCTCCATTCAAAAAAAAAATAAAATAAAATAAAAAAATGATAATAATAAAATAAAACACTCTAGGTCCCCCCTCCTTCTACAAAGCTCTCAAAAATGTGGGAAACAGCAGAAGATTTACAGATAAAAATCTAAAAATTTGTTGTTTCTACGTGAAAATACTTTGAAATCCCCCCTCCCCCTCCTCCAAAAAATCATCTTCTGGTTCGCTCAATTATTTTTTTCCGTGACAAAAAATGCTTTGAAATTTTTTCCCACCCTTCATGTATTAATTTTTAATATTCTTTTTTCGTCCACACAAATTGACCAACATATTGCTCGGGAACCAGGATTTTTTTTTCGAAAATGGAGTTATTTTAAAGCTTGAAATAATTCTGGCACGGATACGGAAATTTTTTGACAAAATTCTTTAAATTCGTTTTTCATTTAGATATTATTTTACTTTATGGGGTTCAGTATAGAGGGGGGAGGGAGGTCAACATTATTTGGAAGGGAAATGAGAATGTGAACTGATAATGAAAATAACCACGTAATGAGCCAATGCAAATGCATAGATTTTTTTTGGGAAATAATTAAAACGAACAATCTGAAAAAACTTTAGAAGCTATTAACATTAATTATTCCATTTTTCATTTTCGTTTTCCTTCACCTTGAAACACACAGGAGGCTAAGTTTATAAGAGAGAGAGGAGGGAGGGGTAAGTCAAGTTCAACATTTTTCAAAATAGTCGTTTCATAGGTATTAGAACATACATTTTTTGATCTTTCAAGCCTTTTTCTGAAGTCATAGCATCATCCCTCTCATTCTCTTGCTCCCTCATCTGACCAATCGCAATCCCATTTGTTCACAGTGAAAAAGAAGGGAGAAAAACTAAACTCGTTGGATTTAGAAAAAATTCACATTTTCCCCAGTTTTCAAATTATTGATTAAAAAATTCTCGAACTTTCAAAATTCATCTGAGTTAACAATCAGCTAATAACAATATTTAAGCCATCATTTTGCTCATCTTAGAACCCCCAATTTTTAAAATATTGCTCAGAATATGGAAACGAAAAGATTTTTATCCAATTTATCACAACAGAACGTGCAAAAAATGGACACGATCTTCTCAAAAACATCGAATAATAGGAGATAAAAAACACGACTCTCGATCAAATTCAGGTCAAAAGAGAATCTCAACAAAAAATCTGACCCCACATAACAAAATCACCACACCTTACAAAGCAAAAAATAAGAAATTCTCTATTCTCTACCCAATCAATAAATTCCTGCCATCGGAACACAGCTCACACAGCTCTTCATTTTCGACTCACTTCACGGACAAATTAAATTGAAAAACTTGAGAGATAATAATCATAATTATACTCGTACGAATAAGTACCTACATCATAATGCACACTTGCATTTTTCCGAATGAATCATGATTTTTACGAATGAGTATGCAATATGTGTCTAGTCTCGACAGTACGAGTAGTACGTCGCAAATTATACTTTGAACCGTACATAATCTGATCAATCGCGGCATAAATGATCCTAAGAGCTGATAAACGATATCTTTTTTTAAGAAATCATCTCGACCATAAATTAACCCTGCTGTCTAACGTTTAAAATAAATGACAAGACAAGTATAGCACGAATCGACTGCTCGGTTATCTCATACCAGGCAGAGGCAAGTGCTGCCGGAAGGTTTCCTATTGGGTTAAATTATCGCGCCAAAATTAAGTTAGATTATCGCTCCATTTCAAATATAAACGAAACAGAAGCGTTTTAAATATTATTTACGTATATTTGACTGAGTTCTCAACTTACCCAACGAGTTGTACTGCGGTTCACCGGGGTAAATTCTGTATCCAATATTGTACGAATCGGGACTCTGTCTACGAGAGTACCTGTACGCTGGTACTACTCGAGTGATCGCTAATAAGGATCTCAACAGGATACCCAATCGGTTATAGACGACGTACGAGGTAGAATTATCGAAGTAATCGGAAGCTAGTGATATGTTCCACGTTTCTAATGTCATCATGTCACCGTCGACGGTTTTAAGATATACTTCGACACACATCGACCATCGGTCACTTTGAAACGATCCCATTACTTTCTTCACATCTCGTTCTACTTCTGCTATCTCACGAACGGCCACGTTGAACTGAAAAACGAAACAGAATATGAGTAAATTTACTTCGAAGAGCTTTTTAAAGCTTCGACGAAATCTTATTGGAGAATACTTACAGTGCCATATCCAGAAGTATCAGGATTACATTTTGTGTTCGTTTTGATACCATCTCGCGAACCTACGATTACGTACGCAGATTTCAAAATCAACGTTTTCAGCAATTTGATCAACTCCGTTCGATCATGTACGGTTAATATATCCGAAGTCATGATTGAAACCACCAGCACGATCACGATCAATACTCAAAAGTACGGTTAACAAAAACCCCGCAAACAATGCTTCGAACACAACATGTTAGCCTGTAAACAGAATAATCAAATAATTAATCGATACGATCTGGTAGTTAGTAAATTAAATCAAAACGTATTTCATCTATAACATGATAAAGGTCAGTTCGTCGATTACCCGCCAAAATTACCAAACTCATTAACAAAGCTTGTCATATCGATTTGGGATCGTTTTACTACCGAGTACTCAGAATTTTTGGTAACTCGAACCGAGCTTTGAATATATAAAAATAACCATACACGTAGAGAAAAACACTACCATACAATTGACGTCATTGATAGGGCACATGGACAACTTTTTATCACACACCATAACGATTAGAAGGTTACTAATTAAACAGCAATAAGCGTATGCAACTTTAGCAATCAAACAATGTACATTCGTCTCGCTAATTGGAGCTAAACGTATATTGTTTTCAAATGCATACTGGTGCATATTGTAACTCAGCAGCACCAAACAAACTATAATAATAATCCTACGCTCTGATAAAAACTCATCTGTCGACATTTCCGCGACTACGTGACTCAACGCCATGCTTGGTTTGTTCATCTCACATCTTTTAAAAACCCATGAGAAGAAAAGAAACTCGTGTCGTGAAATTCATGCTTTTTCTTCATAATATCTCGCAATACTCTGGGTGTTATGTACCACAGAAAACAATTATCAAGTTTTTACCTTCATCATATTGTCGTTTACACCCATGATAACACAAATTCGTATACACATCGAGCACATATTCACTTTCACAAACGAATATTCGAACATTGGGTCTATCGCGACGATGATTTTATTCACCATTAACGCAACTTACGTTAGAAAAATTATTGCACACTACATTTAAGTCGAATGTGATATGATACGCGAAATAGCTATAAGATTATTCAAGGTTTCGAGCGCACATACAACGAAACGAAATCCACTAAACGACGTCCGCCACTCCGTCATCAACGACTACATTCTCAGAATAACGGTTCGAGAAATTCCTGAAACACTTGAATTGTAAGCTCGACGAATATACAGGCAATCTAATTATTATTACGTATACTAACCAATCCAATACCAACGCGTAAAATTCCCAAAGTAGGTGGTGGTCTGAAGCTGTGTTACACTATTCAACAAGGAGTGTACGGTGTAGAGCTTGCGAGTTCCAATGTAACGTAATGAGCTTCGAGCATTTACTTCGCAGACGAAGCAGACACAGTTGTGTGAATATGATGTAAAAAAGCGCGCGATTGCGAAGGCGTTCCTTGTATGATGTGCGATGCTTACTCTTCCGCTGGACCGAATACGCTGGAAATACTGGAAACTGGAGAAGTGATCCTTGTGGATGATATTTTAATCAAAGTTCGAGCTAAATTCAACTTTTTAACGCAAAAATTTGAAAAAATTCCTACAACTTTCAAAAAATTCAGAAACTTTGAAAAAATAAACAAAATTACACTTTTGGGCTTGCGACTGATTCGTTTTTCGACAGCACTGATGAACAATTTTCTTGTTGAAAAAAACATGGTGTGGTAACACTGGTGAGAAGAATCTCTGACTTTCTTGTGAAATGACTTTTTCCAGTTTTTCTTTTTTTCCATTTATTCGATATTGTTTTGAAATTTCAATGATACAAAATGATTTTTTCAATAAAATTTCACTTTAAAAATATCATATTATGCAAAAAATAAATGAAAATTCTTAAAAGTTTGAAATGCAAAATTGAATTCGAATATGTGTCGTTTTCGTTGATTTCCGAAAAAACAGTGTTGTAAGTGGAGTGAACTTGATAATTTTTTTAGATGGTGATAACAAGTTATCAGTAAAGTTGTTTTGAAATTTTTTCAGTCGTGCTTCTGCTGTTGTTCGTCTCAAAAATTCAGAATTTGAGTCCGTAAGTACACTTGGAGATCGTTTAAATCATCCTTACACATTTATAAATACTCTACATTCACTCCACTTTCCAGGACTCGCCCGTCCAGATCCTACAATGCCGAAAAAATTCGTAGGCGAAAATTCAAAGGCAGTGGTAGCCAGAGCTCGTAAAGAAGCAGTTCGAAAAGAAGAACAGCAGAAAAAAAAGCAACAGGAAGAAGACGAGTATTGGCGAGACGATGATAAACAGATAGTGAAAAAACAGCAACGTAAAGTAAGCCTTGAAAGTAAAAATTATCATTCGTTTGCCAACATTCTCACTTACATTGATTTTTGATCTATTTTCAAAGGATGAGAAAGAGAAAAAGAAGCAAGAACTAATGGAAAAGAAACAAGCAGTTAAAGCTCTTCTAGAGAGTGAAATGAGTTCTATAAAATCAGCTAAACCAGAACCGAAGCTTACTCGATTGCAAATAACGGTACGTTCAACAGCTAACTTGAGTTATCTTCGTCGTAAATGTAAAAAATTCCTTAATCAATAATGAATTTTACACTAGGCAAAGTTAACTACTGAGAAGAAAGAAGCTCCTTCGGATCCAAAAGTTGTTGTAGATGAACCAATCATAGAGAATTTAAACAGACTGCAAATCGATGGCGAAGAAGCACGTACTGTGGACGAAGCTCTACGAGTTTTAGGGTAATTTCTACAATCTATTACTATTACGTACTTGTAGCCGTTCATTTGAGTTATTAATTTTAACTTTTTACGCTGTATTGTGTTTCAGTGCTGCTGAAAAAGAAATAGATAAACATCCGGAGAAAAGGATGAAAGCAGCGTTCACAGCATTCGAAGCTGAAAATATGGAAAGACTGAAAAAAGAATACCCTACTTTGCGTTTATCTCAACTCAAACAAATGTTACGAAAAGAATGGATGAAATCGCCAGCTAATCCTTTGAATAATTTGTAAAAGTTCTGCCAGCAGTGTCGAGTTGTTTAGGATTTTATTCCTCATTCATTTCGAATTATCGTCGAGTGTTCCAGTGAACGTGTATTTTATACCTTTGAGTAGAGAAGGTGCTGTATCTTGTACGGATATAATTTCGTTCCTAAGAAGAAGAATTGCTCAAGTTTGCGCAAAAAATATAATCAAAAGATCAGGAAAATGGTGCGAGTAGTCGATTGCACCGAAAATTTCATACAAAATGCGTTATTTATCAAATTACTCGTAGGAACCTTTTTTTATCATGTTTGTTGCTTCTAATTTACTTTTTGTATCTTCGAAATAAAACATAGTTTCGAAATATCACTAATAGCTTCGTTTTTATGTTTAAGAAAGCATTACGTATGAGACAAGATGAAGGAGCATTGGTCAAGGAGGTTTTCATCTCACTAGTCGTCAATTCAGAATTATCAGTGTAGAATAAACATAAATGAAATTCTCTGCATAGAAAGGGAACAACGCAGGTAAACTAAAATAGTGTATAATTCGCTGAGTAATCCTCATTACAAAAATTATAGTGTTCTAATCCGCTGAGTGATTACGATTGCAAGACCAGCAAAAAAAAAATAACAGTTTGATTTCGTAGAAGTTTCGCGTAAAAACCCTATACGCATGTCCTGTTTCAATCAATGTAAAAGAATTAAGATAGTCGAAAGTATTTCAGCTGATAAAAATCACTATTACATACTATTTGGCACCATTGGCGCTACAAACTGCTGGTAGCCATTGGCACGTTTCCAACGTTTGGTTTAAGCAAGCAAAAACTTTATACAGTAGTCGGTTTTCCCACAAAAGCTGAATAGTTATCATTTTAGCAATATACGATGGGTATTGTAGACTACATACTACGTGGAATGTACGTGTACATGTATCTTTACCTATCGCTGAATGGTATCTAGATCTACCATCGCCGTGATTTCGATGAACAAACAATTTTGAGGGGTTTATTTTTTCAATCCGAGCTCCGAGTGCTTATTTTTTATAGCTAAATCAATTGAATAGAACGGAAAACGAGATAAGTAATTTATTTAATCGTGTTGACGAAAAGAAATCTTTTATCTGCTCGTAGATTTAGGAAAATTAAAGGTAAAAAATGGCAATA
The DNA here is from genome assembly GCF_950023065.1 of Planococcus citri. Lineage (NCBI taxonomy): Eukaryota > Metazoa > Arthropoda > Insecta > Hemiptera > Pseudococcidae > Planococcus > Planococcus citri. Next base: position 46,069,246 of record NC_088681.1, on the reverse strand, counting down.
TAATAATTCGCAAAACAATACACCAAGTTGATAGCAAAATATTTGTATCATTTCAACGTAAATTTTTGTTGAAAAAATATCTCGAACGAATTTATTGAACAAAAAATCTTTTCACGTTTCATCTATCTGATTCTCGCATCGGCATCATTTTAATTCTACGTGTTTTCTTTCTCACTAGTGTTATAAAAGAAAAAAAATTATGCGAATGAACAACAAAATATTCTTATACGACGCGTCGGAGACCTATCAATACTCCAAGATGTTTATCAAAAATTCGATTTCTCATTCAAAATTTTTTTCCTCCTCGGCCTCGTGACCAGAAATTATTCGATTTTATGTTCCGCATTTAAATTATACCGCCAAAACCTAAGAAACCAATCGAAATGTTATCAACGAGCTGACTCGCTTGAGGAGATTTTTTTTGAAATGGAAATTTTTCGTCTCATGGGTGACAATTTTTGCACGAATAAACACTAGACAGTCCCAATTTTAAAATTTTACCCTACGGAAAATTTTTATTAGGTGCAATTCGCGTGTTCATTTTTTATGAAACCTTTCAAAGCAATGGAGAATATCCTCGATAAAAGAATTTTTTCTTTAAGCCGAATTCGAAGCGACGTTTAGAGTGTTTTAAAAATATTTGTTTTATTGACGAACTTTTCAAGCCCCCTTCCCATTCCTAGTTTCTCAAGTTCTAAATTAGGAAAAATTATTTAAATATATTCTGATATTGGGAAAAATGTTATAATTTTCAAAAATTCTCGGGTACCCAATCTCCAATTTCATTTTAGAGCTAAGAAAGTCGACGCAGTGAAGAATTATTCTAAAATGTACAAAATACTAACCTCATCTTCTTAAATGATACTGGACTACTCTTTGCCATTTTGAAAATACGAAATTGCCTGAATTGAAAAGTTGAAAGCTACGTATTTTTGAAATATAAAAAATTACAGCGAAGTCTTCCCCTCCTTCTTTCCAACAAACGAATTTCTAGAACAGGATCTTAACTTCCTTACAGGAGAGATACAATTATCCCAATTGGCAGTAAATTTTTTAAAGCGGATGAAGCTAGAGGTCGAAAAAACGTGAAACATCTGATTGAGAAGCCCATTTTTCGATTTTTGGTGAATTTTTAAAAATCAAATTTGGGCTAAAAATAGGAAAAATCGATATTTTGATTTTTCCTTTTTTTTAGCCCAAATGATTTCATTTCAGTCTCGAGAATTTTCTTTTGATGATTTTATAACGTGATTTCAAGATCTTTCGTTCTCTAGGTTTCAAGATTTTGCATTTTGAGATCTCTCCATATCTAAATTTTTCTGTTTGAATGCATATGTAAAGATTTTTTTTAAATCTCGAGCTTGGTATTGAGATTTTTCTTCGTTTTTTTCTCCATCTCGAGATGTTTTTGTCTCAAAATTTCAAATGAGTTTTTCAATTTTTTTTTTTTGCATTCAGCCTTTAATTTTTTTATTTTTCTAGATTATTTAATTTTAAAAATATTCCAAGTCTATTCGTTTTGCTTGACAGTTTTTCATTTTGAGATTATTGTCTCAAAATTTATAAATTCTTTCATTTAAAAAATTTGTTTGTCTATAATACATATTTTGTTGCCTCCAAACTTTTTTGTTTTGAAATTTTTGTTTCAAGATTTCAAGATTTTTTTCTGCCTTTTTTATTCCAACAGAAATGCCTAAGTTTTGAACTAGACGGACTACATAAATCAAAAAACCATGCAAATATATTACTTTAACAGCCAAAGTTATATGTACAGAAGCTGGCGTGCATTTTTCGATTTTTTATGAATTTTTGAAAACAAACCTTTAGCTCTAAAGATGCTTTTTCGGTAAATCAAAAATCGATCTTGATAAAAAAAAATCGAATAATCCAATCGTAAAAATCGATTCGTCTGCGATTTTCGATTTTGCATAGTCGATCGTGTTCGAAATGAAAAATTGATCTTAGCGTCCGAAATTGGCTTCCCGATTAAAAATCAATTATGTTCAAAAATTGATTAGTTGAATTATACAAAAATCGATTAATTTGCGATCTTCGATCTCATGCGATCGATCATGTTTGAAATATTGAATATTGAAATTGAAAAAATTAATTTTAGTGTCAAAAATAAGCTTACGATCAAAAATCAAACATGATCGAAAAATAATTTATCGAATTATCAAAATCGATTTATTTTCGATCTTCAAGGTAGGTAATCGAAAATCGATTTTTCGATTTTTGATACATAATATCATTTTTAAATCTGTCTTCGTAATTTACGTTAAAAAAATTGACCGAAATCCAAACTGACCTTTTTTTTTTTTTTTTTTTTCAAAAATCGATGTTTTGATCAATCGATTTTTGATTTCCGGTTTCAGTGTTATGAAATCGAGTGATCAGTTTTTTCAATAATAATCGTAATACGAAATGCTTTTGATAATATTTCCAAGTTCGGAAGTACTTTTAATAAAGTTGAGGCGAGATAAGGCGAGTAGAGTAGAGAAATACATCAAATGTAATGAACAGCTGTGCACCACCGACCGACGACGACTGGCTCTGTTTACCAATCTCTACAAACATACAAAGAGAGCAAAATTTAAGATACCTATTACCTAATTACAATAATTATTTCAGGTATGATGTTTTTCTTCTTTTTACTCATAGCCTGTCACTAGATATAATTAACTTGATTAATATATTCTGATAACTTGAGATAGGAAAAGTTTTCCAGCTTTGCTGCATAATTGATTCGCACCGGGACATATAGATAGGTAGGTACTATGTAAGTAATCTAAGTATACTTTCCATCCCACCCACCTGAGAAACAATCACAGCACACTCGAGTGGTTTTCGTAGACTTGAATTGACGCAGAATTTTCAAGGTGGAAAAATGTGTGAAAAATCGTTTTAAAAAGTTTCAACTTTCGCACGTTTCTCGTAGGTACAGTATAGCATCAAAGAACGAAACTTATCAAGTGAATGAGAAGACAGCGAGAATAAAACATGATGTACGATGCGTTATACGTGTACTATGTACGAGTATATGTATATCATTAGGATGATTATTGAAAACGTCTCATCGTGGTCGTGCTGTATCACACGAGGTAGGTACCTATTTGAGTAAAATTTCGCTGACGATGACACAAAATTCCAGCACATAATCGCGAAAGACGTACACGATGAAAACGAGCATCGCTGTGTGTGTCTTCTGCGTCATTTCGTTGGCTTCTTTACAATTCAAAATAAATATGAACTAAACTTATAGGTAGGTAACACTTTTAAAACACCCGACTGCGATTTATATGTATTTCGCTGATAGTTACGTAATATCATGTACTTTGAGAAAAACAGAATTAACAAGATATTCGCGAAAGCTAACCTCAACTTTTATTCCTACCTTGTTCAAATGTTCAAAGATTCCAGCCTACGCTTCAACTGCCTAAACAACTGAAGTTTTTTTTTTTTTTTTGCTTTGCCAAAAATTTTAGTAAATAAATTCCAAGTATCAACTTGTACAGCGACCGAGAAGATACTCATATTTAAAATAAATAGGTGCTTACGGTGAGTTGTATAATAAAGAAGCGAACCGAAAATTACATTAATAATGGTCGTAGGTATGAGAGAGATACTTAAGGTTGTTGAAGTGGCATTATATTCTCTTAAATTTAATTAAATATATTTTCTGCTTAGGTACCGAAGTTTTGCTTTAAATCTTAAACGCCGTGCATGTTTGTAATTTTGTAATATTTCGAAATAAACTGAAAAGCTGTGTAGAAGATGAAGAATAGTACGTACAGAAGCAGAGTCAGTTCGTTGTTTTAAAACTGAAATGTAATGTACGTACGTAGGTATTTAAGGTAACTAAACTATTATAATAAAGTTTATTTTCCCAGGTACATCGTTTCTAGACCTACATACTTAGCACTTACACCGTGAGTGTCAAAATAGTGTCTATTTAGCGAATAGGTAATTTTAAGATGAGCATGAGTGTAGATGTTTGGATTTCTGATTGGCTCATTAATCGGTTATCCCATCACCATATTATAGTATCCCAACGGACACAAAAGTTTCTGTACCCGGATAAAAGGCGATCGAAAAAAAGGATCCTAAAATATACCACCCGCCAACGTTTTAGGTTCTGAAATTTATTTTTCGATTTTTGACAGATTTTTGAAAGTTCAAAGGGCCAGAAATGGAATAAATCAAAATCCCAGAAAATTGACCCGGAAAACTCAGAATTTGGTGTTTAAATGCTATATTTTTGAACTCCTGAGTCGATCAATGACGGTTTCAAACCGCTCTGGAGCCTTCATCAAATTCTCGGTTTCTCCAGTTTTTGAAAAAACGCTGCAAACTGGGTAAAAATGAAATTCAGTACCTATCTATTTTACCATCTTTGCTACTCATCTTTCGACCGATTTTGGCACGTATTATCAAAATCTTTTTGTGCTGGTTCAAATTCAAATTTTTCTCCAGAGATAATTTTTGGAAAAAAATGGAAAAAAGTCGATGCTTAAGACAGCTGACTAGGAACCGGTGTATTGTGTCATGGAAACGGCTGCCGTTGCATCATAATCACAATACCCCCAGAGGGGTGAGACGGCACCTAGAAGAAAAAGATATTTTCAGTATATTTTGGGTTCCTTTTTCGATTCCCCTCTGTCAGGTTCAAAAAATTTGGCGCCGGTTACCCTTTGTAAAGTCATTTTGCCCCTATTCTCAATAAACAATAATATTCAAAATCGAGGTACGAGTAAGTATTCAATTTTGATCACATTGATCATTACCCACGTTATTAGTTCGAAGGAAGTGAATCCCAATTTTGGGTTATTGGCTCCTCCTCCAAATACGGGTGTACTGGGACAGGTGTCAACCCCTTCGACTGATAATACACCAACCCAAACTACACAGATGTAAGTTGGTTTGCCGACCCTAAAAATTGAAGGGGCAAATTTACGTGTCATGTATTGTAATTCCTCGACTATTATAGATAGCTTCAATCTGATTTAGCCATTTTGTAGAACTCCTCAAGGAGTATGAAACGGGTTATTTTAAATTTTTGCCTATCTTCAAAATCGAAGGAGCTGTGATCACTTCAAATTTTCAATGTGCTCTAGCGCCTTAAATTTTAGATTTAGGCAAAATGTAGTTATGTTCTTTTTTGAAGAACAATGGATGTTCTACAACTCACGCTGCATCAATTGTTGGCCTAAACTCAAAATTGAAGGCGTCAGAGCATTTCGAATATTTTGAGCGATCATAGCTCCTTCAATTTTGAAGATAGACCAACAAGTGACATAACTTAAGTTGTAGAACTTTGAATATTCTTCAAAAAAGAACATAACTACATTTTGCCTAGATCTAAAATTGAAGGAGCTAGAGCACATTGAAAATTTGAAGCGATCACAGCTCCCTCAATTTTGAAGATAGGCAAAAATTGAAAACAACCTTTTTACACTCCTTGAAGAGTTCTACAACATGGTGAAAATCAGATTGAAGCTATCTATGATGGTTGAGGAATAGCACTACCTCAAAGAATCGACAATAAATGGCCTGTAATTTAGCCCCTTCAATTTTTGAGGTCGGCAAACCAACTTACATCTGCGTGGTTTGGGTTGGTGTATTACCAGTCGAAGGGATTGACACCTCTCCCGGAACACCCGTGAAAAACTTGAATTAATATCTATAATGTACTCGATTCATTTTATGAAAATGGTACCTACCTACATACCTCAGAGCCCCTTCCAACTTCTCACAGATATTTTTGGTAAATTGTTGACAAATTGGTATCAAAGTATTAATAGGTAATTTGTAGTAAATTACTGTGAAGTAATTTCTTGCAATTTTTTCACAATTTTGGATTTTTAGCAATTATTGGTAAATTACTTTATGGACATTTTTGGTGAATTGGAGGTAATTTTTGGTAAATTACTTTATGGCAATTTTGTGTTAAATATAGCGATAATGTTTAGTAAATTACTTACTTGCTGGTAGCTTTTGGTAAATTACTTACTGGTATTTTTTGGTAAATTGCTGGTAATTTTTGGTCAATTGCTGGTAATTGTTGGTAAATTACTGGTAATTTTTGGTAAATCACTGGTAATTTTTGGTAAATCACTGGTAATTTTTGGTAAATCACTGGTAATTTTTGGTGAATTACTGGTAATTTTTGGTAAATTGTAGATAATTTTTGAAAAGACTGGTAATTTTTGATGAATTACCGGTAATATGTATTTGATGTAATTTTTAGTGAATAACTGGTCGTCGTCGTCGTAGTCGCGCTCCTTTACAGGAGATAGCGTATATGTCCATCTATATTAGCCGGTATCTAGCGTATCTGATCGTTTCTTTCAGGGTCTTACAGGGAGAGTTGGCTGGTGAGTTTGTTGTTAACAGCTCCGATCGTTTCCTCCCTCTTGTAGTTCTTCCTTGAATTTTCCCCTGTACCACTAGCATGAAAATACCGTTTTCTCATATTTTATGAGCTAAATACTTTAGCTTTCTAGTTTTGATATCTTCAACTACGACTTTCCGCTCCTCTCCTATTCTTGCTAATACTTCCTTGTTGGTAATGAAGTCCTTCCATGAGATTCGTAGTAGCCTTCGATAGCACCACATCTCGAAAGCGGATACTTTGTTCTCGCATTCTGCACTCATGGTCCATGTTTCGCAGGAATATTTCAGAACAGTCCATACGTAGCATCGCATAATTCTCTTCCTCAGATCTACACTCATCGTTCGATTTCCCAGCACATTGGCAAGGTTATTGAAAGCGGTTTTTGCCATTCCAATCCGTGATTTAATTTCTTTATTATCTCTGCCATCATTGTTTATCAGCGCTCCAAGGCAGGGGTGGTGACCGAAACGATCGTTTTGTTCCGTTCCGTTCATGAACAAATCACTTTGCACTTTTACTGTTCTGTTCCGTTTTGTTCATCATTTTTTTGTTCTGTTCTGTTCCGTTTCGTTCCGTTCTGTTCCATTTGTTCTGTTCTGTTCTGTTCTGTTCTGTTCTGTTCTGTTCTGTTCCGTTCCGTTCTGTTCTGTTCTGTTCTGTTCCGTTCCGTTCCTTTCAGTTCTAATAGGGAGGGGGGATCCCACATGGCAGAAAAATTTTTGAACTAGACAAATGATCGAATCATCGAATTAATATACAAAATTTGACACCATCCAAAATTCTGAAAATTTCAAGAACCCAAGTGCATTTTGTTTCTCAATTTTTGATGAATTTTTCAAACTAAAATTTGGTCCCAAAATGAGAAAAAAAATTAAAATGTTACTAAATTCATCTAGAAAACCGAAATTTGGAATGTGGAATGTGCTATAGGTAATCTTGTCCCACCGAATCAATTGAAAATGATTTTAAGTCATTTTAAGCAATTCTGCATTTTCTGCAACCTTCCAGCAGATTTTTGACCTTTCAAGAATCGAAATTCCCACTAAATTTTACCAAATGAAGATGGAATTTGGAAAGCTGAAATTCACATTATCCCCCCCCCCCAATTGCAACCTGCTGAGTTGGCTGATACTGTATATAGTCCGGCATATGACAATAGGAGTAATTGCACCCCCCTCCCACCGATCCTCCGGGACAACTTTTTTCTTAAAGGGGACATCCCAAGGAACATTTTAAAGCAAACTTGCCCAAAAAAAAGTTGGCCTTACTTACAAAATGGCGGCCATTTTGATTGACAGGTCAGCCGAAATCGCAGATTTTGCGTTCCAACATAGGACTTGCACGAAAATTTTCAAACCTTACAAAGGTAGATCGAAAGATCATGCAAAAATTTATCACCTGTCAAAATTTCAAGTGCTAAAGTGCGTTTTTCGATTCTTGGTGAATTTTTGAAAATCCAATTCAGACCGAAAATGAGGGAAAAAATCAAAATTATACCAAATTGACCAAGAAAACTGAAATTTGGGATATACCCTATTTTCGACATGCCAAATCGATTGGAAACGGTTTCAACCAGTTTTGAGCAGTTCTGGAGCCTCCAGCAGATTTTTGAAACTCAAAATTCCATCGAATTGGAGCTACTGCAGGTGAATTTCAAGTCGTTTTCAAGCCTCCAGCGACTTTTTGAAAGTTCTTAAAGCCTCCAGCAGATTTTTGAAACTTTAAATTTTCACAAAATTTCATCAAAAATGGAGATGGAAAGCTGAAATTTACTCTATACTTCTTCCAATTTTATAACACTCTCCGAAGACGACTTCAGGTGGGTTCAAGTCATATTAGAGCCTCCAGCGACTTTTTTGAAAATTACTGGAGCCTGCAGTAGATTTTTGAAACTTGAAATTCCCGCAACATTAATTTTACAAATGGAGTTTGCAAGCTGAAATTTACTTCGCAGACTACATGCTGGTTTCAAATGGTTTTGAAGCTTCCAGCTACTTTTAGAAAATTTCAATTTGCCAAAAAACGCCATACAACCGTTCAAAAAGTCGCTGGAGGCTCCAAAACGACTTGAAATCCACCAGCAGTAAACTTCGTAGTGTATTGAAATTAGTTTGCAGAATGAATTTCGACTCTCCATCTCAGTTTAATGAAATTTTGGAAATTTCAAGTTTCAAATATCTACTGGAGGCTCGAGTAATTTTCAAAAAAGTCGCTGGAGGCTCTAAAATGACTTGAACCTACCTGAAGTCGTCTTCAGAGGGTGTTAAAATTGGAGTGTAGAGTAAAATTCAGCTTTCAATCTCCATTTGATGAAAATTTTGTGAAAATTTTAAGTTTCAAAAATCTGCTGGAGGCTCCAAAACGACTTGAAATTCACCTGCAGTACTTCGTAGCATATTGAAATTAGTTTTTAGAATAAATTTCAGCTTTACAACTCCAATCTGATGGAATTTTGTGGGAATTTCGAGTTTTAAAAATCTGCTGGAGGCTCCAGAACTGCTCAAAACTGGTTGAAACCGTTTCCAATCGATTTTGCATGTCGAAAATAGAGTATATCCCAAATTTCAGTTTTCTTGGTCAATTTTGTATAATTTTGGTTTTTGTCCCTCATTTTCGGTCTGAATTGGATTTTCAAAAATTCACCAAGAATCGAAAAACGCACTTTAGCACTTGAAATTTTGACAGGTGATAAATTTTTGCATGATCTTTCGATCTACCTTTGTAAGGTTTGAAAAATTTCGTGCAAGTCCTATGTTGGAACTCAAAATCTGCGATTTCGGCTGACCTGTCAATCAAAATGGCCGCCATTTTGTAAGTAAGGCCAACTTTTTTTTGGGCAAGTTTGCTTTAAAATGTTCCTTGGGATGTCCCCTTTAAGAAAAAAGTTGTCCCGGAGGATCGGCGGGGGGGGGGAGGTGCAATTACTCCTATTGTCTTGTGCCGGACTATGGACTAATACTGTAGGTAATTTGTTCTGTTCTGTTCTGTTCCGTTCCAATTTTTTTTCTGTTTTGTTCTGTTCTGTTCTGTTCAAGAGCACTTCGTTATCTTATTTGTTCTGTTCTGGTTTTGTTCATTTTGTTCTGTTCCGTTCCGTTCCGTTCTGTTCCGTTCTCAATAAGATTTTTTCCTGATTTGTTTATTGTTCCGTTTATTTGTTCCGTTCTGTTCCGTTCCACCAGCCCTGCTCCAAGGTATCTGAATTGGTTTACATTTTCAATTTCTTGTGATCCGATGTTGATTTTGACCACTTTATCATCTCCTTTTGTAAATCTCATCACCTTGGTCTTGCCTGCATTTATTTTCATTCCGTATTTTAATCCTGCACTGTTGATTCGGTCGATCATTTTCTGCATCTCTGCTTCTGTCCCAGCAAGGATCACTTTGTCATCTGCATAGCTTATTTCATTTATTCTCTTGCCGTTGATCTTGAATCCCATTCATTCGATTCGCGCTTCCCTCATTATTTCTTCTGCATACACATTGAACAATCTGGGTGAAAGGGGGCATCCTTGCCTCACACCTCTCTTTATTCCACATCCGTTCTCTGAGTACTCAGTTCCAATCTTGATGTTAGCGCTTTGCTCCCAGTACAGGCTCTTGATTATTTGCAGGTCTTTGTCATCGATATTGTATTTCTTCAGGATCTCCAACATCTTCTCATGGTTGACACGATCAAATGCTTTTTCATAATCGACAAAGCAAGCAATGATTTCCCTATTTGCATTCAGTGCTCTTTGAATGATTACTTTCAGCAGGGCAATTGCATCTCTCGTCCCTTTTTTTGCTACAAAGCCATATTGTGTTTCACTTAGATTTTCATCTATCTTCTTTTCAATTCTGGCATTTATGATGGAGAGTAGTAGCTTCAGTGAGTGGCTCATCAGTGCGATAGTTCTATATTCAGAGCATTTTTGCGAGTTGTTCTTTTTTGGTATTGGTACGAAGTTTACTGCTTTGAGGTCCTTAGGCAGCGTGCCTTCATCATATATTTTGTTTATTATCTTCAGCAGCTCTTTTTCATACTCTGGTGTTAGATGTTTAATCAAGTCTGCTGGTATGAGATCTTCCCCCACTGCTTTGTGGTTTCTGGCTCGCTTCACCGCATTCCTCAGCTCCCACATTTCAATTTGTGGTGCCTCTTCTGTGGATGAAACTTCAATTTGAGCCGGACGTGTATCATCTCCATACAATTCTTGTATGTAGCTGATCCAGACCTCTTCAGTTTCTTGATTGTTGACACAGTACTTTCCGTCTTTTCCTCGCATATATGCTATTCCGCTTCTCCTTTTCTTGTGGGTGGCCATCATCTGCTTCACTTTGGTATGCATTTCTCTAGAGTTGTGCCTTTTCTCCAGCTCTTCTATTTCTTGGCACTTCTCCTCATACCACTTGTTTTTGGCCATTCTGGTAATTTTGGTAAATTACTATTAATTTTCGGTGAATTGAATTACTGGTAATTTTTGGTAAATAACCAGTATGAATTTTGCAGGTTAACATTTGATTCTAACAATAATTTTTATTAAATTACTGATAATTATGAAATTTACTGGTAATTTCACGTGACTAAATTATAGCTGGGATACGTTTGGTAATCACTTGTTGTAAAAACTTTGCAAAATTTTCTGTTTTAAGTACTTGGAAAAAATTTGTGCTGAATTCTCGACATTATGATATATAAGGCTTTAAAACTTGAAAAAAAAATGACAAATTTCTGTTCTGACTTTTCAAGTAGGTACATATCTATTATGATTGAAATAGGATCAGCAAAAGTAAACAAAATAAGTACAATAGGTAATTGTAAGTTTTTGTCGTTAAAAATTGCAACCGTTCGATAATTTCAATTTCTTCGATTTGTATCATTCTTTCATTTTATTTACCGGGTTGAATTAATAAAAGTTTCTGACAAACACCAACTTCAACTTCTTAATAATTTCCAAACATTTCTTGTCTTTGGCGCTGCACAGATTAGAGAGGTAATTTTACCAGATATTTTCTCAAAATTGAGGTAGGTATACATTTCACTAGACAGGTGCGAGCTATGATCAAAAGAGGTTACTGCAGAACATGTACCTAAGTATAATTCGAGCCGAGCAATATTGTGTAGTACGAGTACTTTTTATTCGTACCTCGTGTTTAAAAGTTTTTCTCAAATCATGCCTATAATTACGATTTGTGAATTGCATCATCATTTTAATGACTTACCTATGTTGCCTACTTGGACACAGCTTAGGAAATGAGGAGCCATTAAGGGAACACATTTTGTGCAAATTGTAGGTATTACACCCGATAATCGACGTTAAATGTAACTAGACCAAAAGGTGCTGTTTTTTGCTTCATTTTAAATATGAAATTCGTTAAAAACGAGTCAAAGTAGATTTAAAATTCCGACAAACTTTCTAAAAAGTTGTGGAAAGTGAAAATGAAGGTACCATTATAAGATGTTTCAAAATCACCGAAAATTGTCCATTTATTTTTCAATTCAAAAAGTTTGTGTAGATATAAGAGAAGAATTAACATTTTCTATCTCAAATTACAAAGGAAAAAAAGCCAAAACACAAAAAAATTCAATTTTTCAGATCAAGTTGTAAATTAGGTAATGTATGTATTTCTGAAAAAAAATAATCGAATTTTCAACACCATAAAATTTTATCGAAGTGTATCTAAAGCTTGAAATAATATAAGACAATTACAAATAAGAGATCATCAAAACGTTGTAGAAAACCCGACGATAAAAAATTGAATAAAATTTCAGCGCTACAAAGCTCGTCGAGAATTTCTCCCAAGATAGGTATATAATCTTCTCGAAAGTTTGGAAATTTTTCGGTGTTTCTTTGGCCAAGCAACTATACAAATATTAAAATTACGTTATCCTCGTTAAGTATAGGTAGGTAAGGTAAAGGTACCTCTTGTACCCAATTAATACGCCATCGCAACGCGAAGCCACGCCACACCTCGACCTAATCTCATATAAATTTACACTTTCGCAAACTGAATTTCGATCAAGCCAAAGTGTACGTTTTCCAATTAGAATTCTGCGAGTATTTTTCTAAGCGTATTTTACAACGAAATTACAACATGGAAACACTTTTTTCTTCTTAAATAAAGAAACACCAGGGAACAAAAAGTTTAACTGTTCATTAAGAAAATTTAAACCTTTCCGTTTGTACTTTCTTTTCGTTTTCTCTTGTTCGCCTTTTTGCCTTTCTTTTTCTTCGTACATACAGTAGCGAGTGTAATAGTTACTTTGTCTAAAATATACGCGAACGTTTTGTAACGAATGAATTCCACATCGTATAGAGAAGTCGAGAAACTATTTAATTTCGTGTATTATTTCTTCTAGCTACCTGTATCCTTGTACCTATGTAGCATCTTAAAATCGAGTCAAATGTTTTGACAGAAAGATTAAAGAGGGGTGAAAAAAAGGGAAAAATTGGTTTTATCATTTTTGATTTACAATTTTTTACCAGGTTTCAGAATCATCGGTAGTTTTCCACCCTCCTTTCATGATGACTCTTCATTGTGAAAATTTTTTAATGCAATTAGATATTCCAGTTCGAAACTTTTCTTATCCATTTATGTAAGATACGAACATGGTATTAGTGTGGAGCTTGAATCGATCAATCAGCAAATATACGAATGAGTACGAGGTTTTTACTCGTACATTGAACGGCTACAAATAATTTATAGCTCGAGAACAGTCAAAATGTGGCAGTAAATTTAAATTTATGCTAAATAACGTTTTCCTGAACCTATCCATTAAATTCGAGTACATAGTTGAGTATTTGGAAATTTAGCACTTGTAAGTACTTTTCTAATCATGTTTCCCTGGCAGAGAAAAATTTCTGTTACCTAGGGGAAATTTCATTTCAATTTCAAAAGGAAAGACATTTTTATATGCAGGTAGGTATACCTACTTTGAAATTTCAACAGTGTACACGAGCTGTGAATTTTTTCATTTGAAAACACGTCTTATTAAAGGTATACCTATATTCGACATCATTTCAGCTCCAAAGTGTATCATAAATTTTTTAAATTTGAGTGAATTTTTGAAAATTTCAAACATTTTGAAAAGCAGTTTTTAAGGGTGATTTTTGTTATAGAAAATATAATTTTTTTTGAGTAAAGTGAACAGATGTGAATAATCCTTTGATTTAACTCCCACACATCAACATATATGTAGTTCTGGACCTTTTTATTGAGGCCTTCTGAAATTTTTCAATTTTCTCCAGAAATTTCATATCACTATGGAGGGATCAAAAATCAGTTTGAAGATTTGATTTTTTTTACGTTTTTTGAAATCGTCATACTATGCCAGTAGGAATAATTACACCCCCTCAGACCCTCTGTGACAATTTTTTAAAAGGGGACATCCTAAAAAACATTTAAAGCGAACTTGCCAAAAATATATCTGGCCCTAACTAACAAAATGGCGTCCATTTTGATTGACAAATGAGCCGAAATTGCAGATTTTGCTTTCCAACATAGAACTCGCACTGGATGAAGCTACATCAAAAGAGCATGCAAAAATTCATCACCACCACAATTTCAAGTGCTGAAGTGGATTTTTCGTGAATTTTTAAAAATCAAAATGCCAAAAACGAGAAAAAATCAAAATTTTGCCAAATTGACCTAGAAATCTGAAATTTGAAGATTACCCTATTTTCGAGTTGCCAAATTGATTGAAAACGATTTCAAACTGTTTTGAGCAGTTCTTGGAGTCTTCAGCAGATTTTTTTTATAAACTTGAAATTTTCACAAAATCTCATAAAATGAAGTGGGAAATCTTTGATTCACGCTGCACTTCAATTTTAAACACGCTATGAAGTCGACTGCCGCTGGCGAGATCAAGTCATTTTGGAGTCTCCAGTAGATTTTCGAAACTTGAAATTTCCACAAAATCTCATCAAATGCAGTTGGAAAGCCGAAATTCATTCTGTAAACTAATTTCAGATGGTTATGAAGTCGACTGCATGTAGATTTTAAGTGGTTTTGGAGCCTTCAACGACTGGAGCCCAGCTCCAGCAGATTTTTCTATGCTCGAAATTTCCATAAAATTGAAATTCACTTTTGAAGTGGCACGCCTGGAATTTCGCGGTAACCATTCAAAATGACCTAAAGATTATGAAGTTTTGAATGTACAGCCAAATGCAACCCAGAAAGAAATCAAGGAAGCGTATTTAGAATTATTGAAACAAGTAAGTTCAATGACCAAAATTATAGGTTCTGAAGTTCATTTTTAGACCCTCCAAAACGATTTAAAATTTCAAGAAAAAATCGAAAAATTGCTGAAGTTTTCAGAACAGTCTGAAACTGGTACCTAGGCAAGTACTTGTTGATGTATGGGAGTTGAATTGAAATAATTATTCATATTGGTTCACTTTTGTACAAAAAAAAAATGTTAAAATTGTCTTTGAAACAGTTTTTTTTAAAAATTGTTAAAAGGTATACCTACCTCCGATTAAATAGGACGAATGGCTCAGATTTTGAAAATATTTGAATTCGCCGGGTATATTTTGGAAACCCCCTTCCCCAAATTTTAGAGCATTGAAAATTTCAGCACACCCTCATCCTCCCCTCCTCTTGAGCAAAAAAATCGTCTTTTTCAAGCAGAAATTCCTATTCTTCACCAAAACATTTCAAAATCCCTGCGGTGTACAGAGGACCTTTTTCAATTTTTTGCACTGTTATCTACCCAAAAATCCAAAAGAGAATTTTAAACTGCTCTTACTTTGAAACTACGAGTAAAACCGCTGTTGTATATATTTTTTCCGATAAAATGTCGACCTCGAGCCATAGCATTTTTGGTATTTAAAAAATATATATAATGTGGGGAACTAGGATCAAAAATCTAAAAAAACAACAATTTGTTGAGGGGTTTTTCTTTAATTTTGCGAGCGCATAGAATACAGGAAATATCCATTTTTTTCAAATAGTGTGGAGGAGAAGAGGTTGGGGTGAAATTTTTTCACATCACAAATTCTTTTTTCGTCCTCTAAGGATACGACACTTTGTAAATCTTTTCAATAACCCAAGGTACCCTTTCCAAAATTTTTTCAAAAATCCAAAAATGAACTACGGGGGCCATACATATTGGTTACGATAGTTTTAGGACGCACAGTGGGAGCTGTGAGCACCCTCAAAACGCCTGTAATTCAAAAACTTACAATTAATCCTAAAACAATGGTACAATAATATCCTCCCTTATGTTTTTGGGGTCGCAGAATACGAATTTGACAATATTTTTGTCGTAAGAGTTAATAGTGGGGATGAAGGGGGTGAAAAATTCAAAATTTGACCATAATAATGTGTGATGTGTCGAAATGTGTGTTTTTGAGGTCGCAGAATACGAATTTGACCATATTTTTTCGTAGGGGTGAATGGTGGGGGATGAAAGGGGTAAAAACGGCGAGAAATTCAAAATTTGACTATAATGATGTGTGATATGTCGATTGTCGAAATGTACCAAGTATGAATAATTCAACTAAAAGTAAGTTCTTTTCATCAATTCACTGGATTTTAGTTTTTATAAAGTGATTATCGAGATAAAATTCATCTTAAGACTCCGTTTTTTGCATAAATTGGAATAGAAAAATTTTTTGCACGTACATGCATGGGAAACTCCAGTGGCTGGTAATACTTGAGATAGTGTATTTCAAGATGTCAATTGCCATTCTTGACCGAAAGTGACCCAACGACCTCTACAGTCAATTGTAGTGAAAAATCATAGTGAATTTGGTTAAAATGTTACAAATTTTTTCTTACTGGGGCTTTGGTGGCTCCCCAACATAAAATTCTGCATGCCCCACCCTTCACCCTTCCTTCACCTTCGAAAACGTACATTTTGACATATCACACATCATGGTCAAATTTTGAATTTCTCACCGTTTTCACCCCCTTTATCCCCCACCATTCACCCCTACGAAAAAAATATGGTCAGATTCGTGATCTACACCCTCAAAAACATACATTTCGACATATCACACATTATTATGGTCAAATTTTGAATTTTTCACCCCCTTCATCCCCCACTATTCACCCCTACACCCCTACGACAAAAATAATGTCAAATTCGTATTCTGCGACCTCAAAAACATACATTTCGACATATCACACATTATTATAGTCAAATTTTGAATTTTCGCCGTTTTTACCCCCTTCACCCCTCACCATTCACCCCTACGAAAAAAATATTGTCAGATTCGTGATATACACCCTCAAAAATATGCATTTCGACGTATCACACATCATTATTGTCCAATTTTGAATTTTTCACCCCCTTCACCCCCCACCCCTACAAAAAAATATGTATTGTCAAATTCATATTCTACGACCCCAAAATCATGAGGGAGGATATTGTTGTACCATTGTTTTAGGATTCATAGTAAGTTTTTGAATTACAGGAGTTTTGAGGGTGCTCACAGCCCACTGTGGGACGTGTTCTTTTTCTCCAGCTTGGTTTCGTCCAAATAGAATGGTAGCATCTCAGGCAGCTTTTTTTTTGGTCAGGCGTTGGGAAATTGAAATGTTATCACCAAGAAAAAGCCAAATAATATGGAAGAATCAATGCATTTGAAACGATCATATCCAAATCATTTTACTTTGAAGATATACTCGTAAGTAACACTTTCAATTTAGGCAGTTGAACTAAGAAATCGAACATGGAAAATGATGTTAATAAAGTTGCATACTCGGTTCGCCGTAAATACGAGCAAACAAGGATTTACGGTAAACTGAGTTAAAATATGCAACTTTATTAACACCGCCGGATTGTTTTAAAAAATCTGTTCTACATTAACTGAGACCAAAATCAAGGTCAAGTCCACCGCCTTCGTTTCGAGTTTTTATGTTTTGTCAATCACTTCAATTTTGTTTTATTCAGCACAAAAAATGACTTCATATTACGTATCTACGAGCCCAAAAAACGGTTACTTACGAGATGAGAGAATCAAGAATTTGTAATAATAAACTTTGTGGGTTTTATTACCTAAGTAATGCAGTTAATTCGGATACGATTATTGATAAACTATCTACAAGCGGTCACACAGCTTCTTTAATATTTTGTATTTCACTTCAAACGAAAAATTTTCAACTATAAGCACAGTTACCTTATCAACCAGTACCTACTGCATCAAAATATTCCATCTTCGCTTTGTACTATCATGTCACCCTCAAGCACCCAATCTTTTCAAGTTTATCTTTCTAAATACAATTTCACAATGCATTCAGTGGCACTGGTTCATACACGTGGAATCTTTACTCCATAGGGACGTACAAGTTGTATTATTTGTAGACATTTGTCGCCTAGTCGCATTTCAAAAAAACTAATAATAAAAACATATCCCCGAGCGTATCTACGATTAGTATAAGGTACGAAAGCGACAACAACGATGACGAGGACATACACTCAGGTACCTACGTATAATTCCAGAATAATAGGTCGCGTTTATAAGTTAGAAGACGCCGCCAACAAATTACCTGTTTCTTGACTGTTTGTTGTTGCCGGAAACTTCGGTACGTACAAAAACATTGTTCATAGCGTCACACGTTTCCGAAAGAATGAGAAATTTCACAAGTGTACGGTACCTACTCGGTAAACTACTACCTACCTACCAAGGTGTATTTGGTACCTGTGCATATTTGCAAGACTAACAGGAAGTAAATCAGCGCAAATAGTAGGTGACGTAAAATTTCGTTTTACATTTTTTTTTCTTTTTCGTTGATAAGTTTTCATCGTAGGTACCTATACTACATCTACAGTAATTTCATGTTAACTATTCTCCTTTCATCGCCATCTCTTCGTCATCTTAAGAAAGAGTATACCTACCTCAGCACTAATGTACGAGTACGAGTACAGCTGGGTATATGCCGGAGGTAGAGACGAACTCCTTTGTGTCGGGTTTCTTGATTAATTTAACAAGCTCGTTTTGTAAAATTCATTTTCAAATCAAATTTTAAAGGTAGTTTACTTAGCTTTTAACTCTTACTCTTTCTTTCTCACTCGTTCGCCGATTCGGTCTCCCTTTACTCGTTCGAATTGCGAATATTTGACGATGAAGCGTAGAAAAATGACTATTTACCGAATCCGTCTACTCTGTAGTGGATTGGATACGCAAGAAGAGAAAAAAGCACCACTGCTACGAGCATACAACTATACTGTTTAGCGAAAATAAATTAAACAAACTTGGCGAATATTGCAAATTAAAGTGAACACTGAACACTGTATTAAATTGTGTATTGCAGTGTTTAACTGATTGCGCTGATTTATGCTGCGAAGAAGACGTAGACGTATCTACTAGTAAGTACATTTAAGCAGAGCTGTATATAAAAGTTTTAATTCAACTTGAAACAATGGCGATGCTTTATTACTACTGTGTCTTTATTTTTTAGCGCGAATTTCGCATAAAAATTCTGGAATTGATAAACAGGTATTCGGATGTAAGTATAGGAGGGAACGGGCAGAAAATTCTCTCAATAATGGAAAGAATTTCATTCAAAATAAAATAAAAACGTACCTAACTGATGCAATTAGCAGATATGATTTTTTTTTATCAAGATTTCAATACTTTTATTCAAAAATAATTGAATAAAAAACATCATAACACAACAGCCACAACAGAAATACTTATATGTACCATGAAATGGTTAATATACATTTTTTGAAATCTTACAATGGGTTTTCTTTAGTAAAACTTACCTATTAATCTTCAGTAAAATGAGCTTAATTTGTTGGAGCACTTTTTTTTTGCATATTCTACCTATAATAGCATTTGAAAAACATACTGTACCTAGGTCTTTATAAGGGAAATTTCCAGATTTTTAGAAAATTTTTAACGTAAGTATTTAGGAAATAGGTATTTCATACAATTTAAAAATTTTGTACCTACTGTATTGGGCCCATTTTTCATTTTTAACAAAATTTTCTAAAGATAATCAGAGTAAGTAAAAACAAAACGTCGGTGGCTCCGTTGATACCTCGTATGTGAAAAGAACTATTTTTTTCAGGAGAAGCGAAAAACTGTTTGGAGGCAAAATAAAGTTGATGAAGGTGTCTGCTTGTTGCAGTTAGATACCATGGTGACCCTGAAGTGTGTTTGAGTACTTACATTGCATTTTACTCAATGTATAACTGAATAAATCAATAATATTTCAAAATTTTATACACATAAGTGGTATCATTCATACACATAAGAGGTATTTTGATGCACATACGAGGTATTATCATACACATAAGAGGTATCATTCATACACATAGGAGGTGTTTGGAGACGGAGATATGTTTTAGCGCGCTCTATCGGACAACGTTGTATGTATTTAAGCACATACGAGGAATTTCATTCGATTCGTCTTGAAGAGACGAATCCAATGATATAAAAACATGGTTTGGGTAAAAAGTTGCACATACGAGGTATCAACGGAGCCACCGACGAAAAGCAAAGTTTTCAAAAAATCAAATTGTCAAGGATTTAAAATGTTCTTATTTGTTTATTTTTCAAATTTAAGTAATAATAGAAAAAAACACTCTGTTTTGCATTTTTGTGTGCAAATTCTCACTCAGTATTTAGAGTTATAGGTATTGTACTTTACAATAAGTACTTATTATTAAAATCGTTTAGATGATTTTTCCTGTAAAACAATATCGATATCATTAGAGAATATTTTCACATTTACTTAACTAGAGCATTTCTGACATTTTTAAAAAAATGTTTTTACATTTTGGAGTATTTTTGACATTTTTAAAGGTATATTTAGAGTTTTTTTTGGATTAGGGATATCTGTCTCTAGCCCAGGATATATTATTTTTCTTTATTTAGAAATTCGCATGGTCTCCCTAACTATAGAAAAGTGAATAAATTTTTACAAGAAGCCAGACAAAAAGACAGACGACCTTGAAAAATCCGTTAGACGAGCCAATGACCCTGAGAGGACAAAAACAGACGGACGATTTTGAGAAGCCAGACAGATGAGTCAATGATCGGGTGACCCTGAAAGATCCAACAGAAAAGCCCGGAGAGAGGAGTCAACGACCTTAAGAGATCAGACAGCAATACAAACGACCTCGGGAAGCCAGACGATGGGTCGATGAACATACGACATGAAGAGGCTAGACAGATGAGTCAGTGACATTGAGAAGCCTGACAGGTGGACAGATGACCTTGAGAGGCCATTCAGACAGAGGTGAATGACTTTTGGAGGCCTGGCAGAAAACCAAACAACCTTCAGAAGCCGACCAGATGGGTCAATGACCTTGAGAGGTCATTCAGACAGGTGAATGACCTTTGGTAGCCATACAGAAAAACAAACAACCTTCAGAAGCCAATCAGATGGGTCAATGACACTTAGAGGTCAGCCAGGCAAACAGACGGCCATGGGGGAATATATAGGTAGATCAGTGACCTATTGAGAGACCTTACAGGCAGACAGTCGACCTTGAGGTGCTATACAGCTGGGTCAATGACCTTTGGAAGTCGGACAGAAAAACAAAGAATTTTCAGAAGCCGATCAGATGGGTTAATGACCTTGTGTGATAGTGCATACAATTAGGGTCTACTTCTTATGGTAACACTGCATCTGTCCTCGTAAGCGGAGCTCTGACGGAGCTACGCACTATGGAACATTGCCAGTTGTTTCCCTGTATACGAGAGCGTAGCTTGTCTGTTGTCTCCCTTGGTCCGTTCACATAAGGCGTGATCCAGCGGATTGTGCCCGCAGCATGGGATACAAAAGTGCAGCAGGGTCTACTTCTTATGGTAACACTGCATCTGTCCTCGTAAGCGGAGCTCCGATGGAGTTACGCGCTATGGAACATTGCCAGTTGTTTCCCTGTATACGAGAGCGTAGCTTGTCTGTTGTCTCCCTCGGTCCGTTCACATAAGGCGTGATCCAGCGGATTGTGCCCGCAGCATGGGATATGAAAGTGCAGCAAAGCTATTGTCTCCCTCGGTATGGAGTACGCCTGGTCATAATGTACCATTTATGGGAGTGTTGTTAATAAACCCTTTATGGGAGATCTCACTTATAATTAGGTTAATTTACCTGTTATGGGAGAATGTCTGAGTGTGTCATCCGCGTGTGTTTATATCCGTCTGCGTGTGTTCTTTTATAGTACAGTAAAAGCCGCTTAATGTTATAACGTTTGTCCCAGCCCAATTTAATAACATTAAGCGACTTATAACACAAACCGTGGAAAAAAATGTGACTTTTTTTGTAAGAAATTTTTACATGCTCAATTTTATATTAAATATGTAGTCTTTGAACTAAAATTTCGCAAAAATTTCGAGAAAAACTATTGAAAATAGGTTGAAACTTCAAAAAGTTATGAAAACAGTGTTTGAAATGATGTCAATCACAAAAAATATCTGAAATTTCAAAAAAAAATTAGCAAAAAATGAGTGAAAAGGTGTTAAAAACATATAAAAACTACATAAAAATGCGAAAAAACGCATAAAATCAGTTGAAAGTTATAACATTATCCGATGCTTTAATTATAATAACCGATGGAATTTCAATGTAATGAGATATAAAAGATCGGGACTGAGCAATTTTAATAACATAAAGCGATTTATAACATTAACCGTTATAATAATAAGAGGCTTTTACTGTATTAAGTCTTTATCCCGAAACCTAAGTATAAGACAGTGTAATCATGAACAATAAATAATGTGCTTGTGTAAGTACCTATATGTGTTTATTGATCATATTTCTGCAATAATATCGTATCGCATAACCAGTCAATCCCCTGAGCTATCCGAACAGGTAAGTCCACCGAAGTGGTATATTATTCCATCTAAGTGGTATTTCTTATCCTCACCCCCCAGGTAGTAATTCATAACCTAACTATACTTATAATGGTTACCCTTTATTATATTATTACACTAGAGAAAAGGGTACAGGCAGGAAAATACGCCACCCCGACATACTAGACAGGCAGGTCAATGTCCTCGAGAGGCTCGACAGGCAGACAAAGCACCTTCAGAGGCCAGACAGTTGGGTCAATGACCTTTAGAGGCCAGACAGACAGACGACCTTGGAAAGCCAGACAGACGGGTCATTTGCTAAAAAAATTACTACAGTAATTCACAAAAAAATTAGAAAGTTACTCACTAAAAATTCATTGAATATAGCCAGCAATTTATTAAAAACCAGCAGTAATTTAACAAAAATTACCAGTTGTTATTTTTTGCCAAAAATTACCAGTAATTTACCAAAAATGATCAGTTGTTATTTCAAAAATTACTTACCAGTAATTTACCAAAAATTACCTTCACTAACAATTAGGTGGGCTATTGAATTTAAAAAAAAAATCATAATTTATCAAAACTCATCACTAGGTAGGTTTGTCAAAAGTAGGGCCAGTTTCTTGTGCCAGGATAGTTTTAAGTCATCTATGTTTTTTTTGCTATTTTAAAATTAAATAGGCACTGGTATGTATCATTGATAGAAACTCTACGTCTACAGGAATTTTAGATTTTCAAAAAGTTTGACAAAATATCAGAAAGTAATTATTGAATGCTTGGCATGGCAATTTATTGATTCACTCGTTTTTCATTTCCACCTAAATTTGTAGAAGTCAGACAACCGATTCAAAGGGCACTTCCAGTTTTAGGTACTCAAAATGTCAAAAATTGGGAAATTTTTTTCAAGTTTTCAAAGGTATAAACAAAATACATTAGTCAGATTTCAAGGTGATTTAGAAGCTAGTAGATCAGGGTTCTGAGCCGAATTTGATCATTTATCAAGTCGTTCCAAGGTCCACAAATTAATTTTGCGCCACCCCTTCTCCATTCAACAATCATGCACTCTACTGGCTTTGGCGGAAAATTAAAAAAATGCAGGTAGATTCTATTTTATAAAACAAATCAGGTACAATTTTGGCTCCAAAACTGCATTGCTCGCGAAACCCGTTCCGTTCCACATTAAACAACGTGATTTTAGACTTCAGATTGAAAAAATCACCAGTTCGCCAACGACAAAAAGTTTTCCAAATGCATTGTCAGAATAGCTTCTCTTTAGCTTCCTCAACTATTCAAATGACAGAAAAGAGCTAAATTCTTGAAATTCAACCACCACGTCTCTTGATATGAAATTAATCTTTTCAAGGTTGATTTGAAGTATAGGTTTAGGTAGAAAAGGATACGATGGATCGTTCGAATTGCCACAAAATTCAAGGTTTGAAGAGATTATGATTCGAGTTAGGAAAACTCTTTGGTAGTAACGTCATTTTTTTCGATTCGAAGACGTATAAGTAAGTATACATATTTTTAGACATTTATACAATTCCACAAATACCTTCTCGTACCTATACCATTCGAGCAAAAAAGTATTTTTACATCTATTCCTAACACATACCAAATGTACATGTAGCTCTAGCTAATACAAAATACATATACACACTACACAGACTATACAGTAATGTAATCGTACAAAAGATCCACGAGCATCTACAAAAACGATGAAACGCAGATGTATTTGGTAAACTATAAATCTGACGGTGGTTTTTTCAAATACGAGCAGCAAAACTTTTACATTTTTCTCCTATGTAGATACATTCGAAGGTACATAAAAATCCCATATAAACGATTACATAATACGAGGCATCTACCATTCCACATTTTCGTTGCATAGCAAGAAAGCCATTGTCATGCCAGACGACTATATTCTTGGGGGCCAAATTCACAGACATTTCTACACAGTGAGAATCTAAGAAGACTGAAGAAAAGGCAGAACAGAGAATCAAGAGTCGTAGCCTTTCGCGCGAGCAAATTTCCAGTTCGACGTATGAAGGAATTATTTTTCAAACTCTAATCGCCACATGTCAGTGGAAATTTCATCTTTTTAATAATACTCGTACACTCGTACTTTTATACGTGTAGTTGCTTGCGAATCGACTCGTGCTCGTTCATATTTTCGTCTAAGTATTTATATACGAATACAAACTACAAACGAGCGTATATGTACATTATATAGTTTTTAAGAGGCTAGCGTCTAATTGTCTCATTTACTACGCAGACTCGAGGCGCGAAAATTTTTCCAACCACTTTTCAAAACCATCGTGATGTAAACTTTCGCCGCGGCACGAATCACTTCCAGCTGGATTTTCGGCTCGTATCGTCGTTCGTTTCACAAACACGTACGTATCATCGGGACTCGTCGAATACGATTTTTATTACGTAAATATACGTAAATATCGTGCGAAAGCGATTCAATTCGTTTTTTCCCTCTGTTATTTTTGCAGAAGTTTCGTTCAATTTTGTTTATCATTTTTTTTTTTTTTTTTTTTTTCATTTACATACATACCTATTTTTTTAAAAATTATTCAATTATTTCGGATTCCTGAATGAATTTGTGCTGTTCGGAGAACAATGATTTTACTTCTTACTTCTTTTTTTTCGTCAAAATAGGTGTAATTTTAAGTTTGGTGCGCGAGCTAATTACCATAAGAGTATAATATTAATTAATTCGGATATCTTATCGAATCGGTTTTTGTGCCATTTGCGGTATTTTAATCGGTGATTTTGTTCGTATAGTTTGAAAATTTTTATCGTTCGATGGTATTTGCCTGATTTTCGAAAAGTTTTGGTTCAATTTTTTGCGTTATGATCGTGAACTTCTACTGTGTCTCGGAGGCGGAATGTCCTCCACTTTGACGATTACATAACAGGTAATTTTCATCGAATTTGATTTTTATTCGCTTCAGTTTCATCAATCGAGTAATTATTTTCAATTTTTGAAGCCTTTTTTGTATCCCCGTTTCCTCCCCTCATGATTTAAATACCAAACCTATAAATATTCAAATGCAAATACAACCGGTTTAGAATAAAATAAGTACCTAATCTGGAGATTTAGATTTTTTAAAAAATTCAAAATCGATATGCTATCAATTCATACTTATTTCACCAGTTTCTAGAAAATTTCAGCCAGAAGTGGTACATTTTAAAATCCAACGAATCATATTTTGACGATCCTTTTTAGAGATGTTCACCGGAGAAAAATTTTTCAAAAAGAATGGAGAGGGGTACTTTTTCAGTTTTTTTTTTTTTGAAAAAGTCATTAAAATAAAGAAAAAAATGTTTAATCGCCTGGATTTTTTTTTTTAAATTGCAACTTCGATTTTTCTAATATCGCAAGAAACATTGATTCATGAATAAAAATCGTCTTTTGCAAAATCTGAGTTCAGATAAAAGGTCAATTAATTACTTACCTAAATAAGTAGGTATGCAATTATGCATATTTTGCGAACATTTCAAACTCACATTTTCCAATTCAAGCAATCAAAACCAAGCTTCATCAAAACAGGATAGCCTGAAATCCCCTTACCCAAAATTTCAGGTACCTAACAAAGTTCTTTTTTGAATTCTGGTGAATTTTTGAAAACTTGGTAAGAAGGAAGCTGTTTTTATGAAGGTTTTTTGAACATTTTCATGCATTTTTTTCCCATTTCAACTTCTCCTGTTCAAAAACTACTAGATTTCTTTGAAAATTTAAAAATTGTTTGGGGAAAGAAAGGCAAAAATGAACTTTGTTTTTACCCTATTTCAGAACCTTTGAACCATTTTAAAATTTCTACAGAAAATTGAAAACTTGCTGGAAGCTTTTGAATGGTCTAAAACTGATGATTTTCGAAATGTTGGGAGGAAGGGGATTATGAAAAAGTTGAAAGATCGCCATATAGCAGTTTTTTTTTTGAATATTTTCAATTCTCAAAAATTCGCCACAAATCCAAAACTGAATTTCAACACAATTACTTATGGAGTTTTTGTCACGAGGGTCACAGATAATACTCTTTATTCAATACACCTCGCTGTGTTCAAATTAGATAGGTAGTACATATAAGTTCAATATTTTCACTTGTACGTAGCCAAACCACAATTACAATTCATCTAAAATTTAAAAAAATAAATATATCATCATAAAAGTCATAAACAAAAACTCTCTCCTCTTCGCTCTTCTGTCCTTTAAAACATACGCAGCTACGAGTACATATCTTCAAAACATATCCAGGAAAAAACCAATAACTTTTTAAAACTTTCGAAGCATCTGCTTATCAAAATAATGACATCATATTGAAAAAATTGCTCGAATTCAAAAAAAAAATTATTTATCTGCAGAGAAAACCAATGATGAAAATCAATTTCCTCGAGAAAATTTAGTCCTTTTAAGATGATTTATTCAAATAGACTTCAACATGAAAAAAAAATTCACGAGAGAGGAGATAGAATACCACATTTTTTTGCAATAATTAAGAATCATTAATAAATATTTAAATATAAACAATCGAAATATGAACTTTATTTAGACTGCCTCCTCCCTCCTTCTCACCTAGCTCGCTGTCCCATTTTTCAAATACTCGACACACTGATGAAAAATAACGATTTACGAGTAGATATTTTTTTTGATACAAAGATGAGGGAGCTTCAACGCCACACACGTAGCCTACATATTAAACATTCATTTCATTGCCTTACTTAGTTCTCAAAATTTAACGAGAAACTTTTAAATTTGAGAATTGGAGCTCTTCACTCACCTGCTTTATCCATCATTTTTGAGAATTTTTTTTAAAAGATTCATCTTGTTCGGTAAAATTTTAATTTGTTAATTTTTTTAAATTAAAAATTCGGGACCGTCTTCGTTTTTTTCGCAACTAGAAGGAGAATAAGTTCATTTTAAGATAAACAATTGAAAAAAACAACACAGCCAAATTCCTGCTGAAAAAGGAGACAGAAAATCCTCCTGTTTAATGAACTTTTCAACCAAAGCTTCTCTCATACAATCATTTTATCTAATACTCGTACTTCTAAAGCAAACACTCGAATTTTACATATCTTCAAGGGTGACTTACCCCCCTCTCCCCTCCCAACCGCCAATCACCACCTCCGTTTCGTTATCAAAACGACATATTAATATTTAATTCCAAAATGACCTCGCTTTACGTAAATAATTTGCTCATTCAAAAAAAAGTAACCCTAAAATAAGTATGTCCAATTAAGATAATTCATATCTAAGCCGACAGTTGACATTTGTCTCGTAAAAAGTGACGTAAAAATTAAAAATTTACAAAAAAAAACTATAAGAAAGAAAAAAAGAGGGTTAAAAGACGAAAAACACAAGTTTGAGATAAACTTTTCATGAATTTTTCATAAACCCAGACAACGAACACGAATCAGTGGAAATTTTTTGAAACCACTTTCACAATATTTATTTGTAGTTTGTTAATTCGTGCCTAATTTAAAAATTG
The DNA here is from genome assembly GCF_950023065.1 of Planococcus citri. Taxonomy (NCBI): domain Eukaryota; kingdom Metazoa; phylum Arthropoda; class Insecta; order Hemiptera; family Pseudococcidae; genus Planococcus; species Planococcus citri. The sequence goes on along the minus strand of NC_088681.1, from coordinate 46,041,617 downwards.
AAAAATTTCCTACCCAGTACCTATATGAATGACGTGGTGAAGATTGTAGGAAAGGAGAGAAAGGGAGATGAAGAGAAAAACAGTAAACGCCAGAGCGAGAAAAATACGAACGTGAATTATTCAATTTTGGTAGAGTGGGGAAGGGGGGAATTGTTTGTCATTTAAACGACTCTCGTCATATCGCACGTAGAATAACATTTTTTTTTTCTTAGGAAAACTTTGATTTACCTAAAGAAATAAAATTATGTCCAAGAAAACTAGTTTTTTCACAGGTGGGGCTTAAACTTATTTGGAGGAGGGGGGATGGGGAGTGGCAAAAATCACGTTTTCGAGAGCAGGCTGGAATATTTCGTTGGATGACTTTTTAATATTTTAATAACTGAAATTGCTCAAAATCCAGCTCTTGAAGAATTATTTTCTTTAATTCATTTTTTTGGTGCGGAAAGAATTTTGTTTAAAAAAAAAATGAACACAGAAAACACATTTTGAAAAACTGAAAGTTTGGACAAAATTGCTTTCTGAGTTGATTTCAAGGTCACGCCTTTCAGTTCCAAAAAAAAATTTGGTAAGTATTAAAGATCATCAAGAAGAATAACACACAAACTTCAATGTTTATAACAAAAACTGAAACATTGAGGAATACAAAAAAATATACATATTATATTATAATATAAAAATATTCGTACACGTTTAATAATTCATTTAGAAAACTTGACAAAGTTGAATTTCACCATCATCTGTTGCCTAAATCTGAATACCTGACCTGACATTGATTTTTTCAATCCTTAAGTAATTTATTTTCAAAAATTGTAAAAAAATTTTGAAAAAAAGTTTATGATTAAAGTTGTAGATTAAGTAAATCTTACCACACCAACAAGCTCATCTCCTATAATATGTATTTGTATAATGAGAAAGCCCTTCGAATATTTCATCACCCATCTCTTGGCAACATATTAACACATTCCAGTTTCTAAACTAATCCGGGCAAACTATTCGTGTAAATTAACTACACCCTACACCAAATCTGAACATCTTCGACGTGCATTCCAACGATTAAATTTCCAAACTACCTCTCACGTTTGGGGATCCTCGAACCGATAGATAAAATTGAACTATTACACGAACGATAGCAAGAAAAATCACACCGTTTGCAGGCCTTGGAGGGACACAACTTCGAAAACTCTTCATTTCGTAAAATTTTGTACCTGGTTCTATCTTAATTGGAAAATTTTCGCCTGAGAGGCCAAAAATAAAACGAGTACAACGACTCGAGATCAGCGGGAAAAATTTAATCAAGTTTTGCTTTCGACGAAGATAGACATTTTTTTTTTCAAATACGTAATTTTACTCCGGCATGGTGCAGGTAGGCAGTACCACGAAGTCACCTGCCATCGTTCATCGCTTCATATAATGAAGTCTGACGAAGAAAAATTTGAATAATTTCCTTTTGAGACAGTTAAGTGAGCAGAGAAAAAGAGTATTTACTCTTTCAATTTAATCATTTCGAAGAAAATACTATCCTATGTTCGCTTTTATACACGATTCGTTAATGGAGACAAATTGATTGTCCTTTGAAGTGATGAGTACTATTTCAAAACAGGGATATAATATTCCTTACATTATTTATTTTTCTTTTACCTCCCCCCACCCGTTCTTTTAGTACTTCTTTCATGGCATTTTTATCTCCCTGCATCTGCTTGTCATCTCATTCGTAGCTGTATAGCCACTCGTCATCGTTTATAACGTAATATGGACTACCAATTAGTTCGAAATACGTACGAGATGGTCGTCATCGTATCTTGTCTTCTTTTACTTTGAGTAAATACGGGCTCTTTAGATTCGTCGTCGTCGTCGTCGTAGTCGCGCTCCTTTACAGGAGATAGCGTATATGTCCATCTATATTAGCCGGTATCTAGCGTATCTAATTGTTTCTTTCAGGGTCTTGCAGGGGGAGTTGGCCGGTGAGTTTGTTGTTAACAGTTCCGATCGTTTCCTGCCTCTCGTCGATCTTCCTTGGATTTTCCCCTGTACCGCTAGCATGAAAATACCGTTTTCTCGTATTTTATGAGCTAAATACTTTAGCTTTCTGTTTTTGATGTCTTCACCTACGACTTTCCGCTCCTCTCCTATTCTTGCTAGTACTTCCTTGTTGGTAACGAAGTCCTTCCATGAGATCCGTAGTAGCCTTCGATAGCACCACATCTCAAAAGCGGATACTTTCTTCTCGCATTCTGCACTCATGGTCCATGTTTCGCAGGAATACTTCAGAACGGTCCATACGTAGCATCGCATAATTCTCTTCCTCAGATCAATACTCATCGTTCGATTTCCCAGCACATTGGCAAGGTTGTTGAAAGCAGTCTTTGCCATTCCAATCCGTGATTTGATTTCTTATCACCATTGGTTTTGGCTTGACCTCCAATCTCACGAGTAGTATCCTCTCTGATTTTGGAATTATGGCACTGATTTTATCGCTGATTCTGGTATGTATTAATATACCCACACCTTGTTCGTGTGTGTCTTTCCCAGCGAAGATCATTTCATAATTTTCATCTACCCGGTATCTACCGTTTCCAGTCCATCGGGTCTCACTTACTCCTAACACGTCGATTTGCAATCTCCTGCCTTCTTTAATTACAACCATTACACATACACACAGACTAACTATGCAGCGTTTTGAATTTATATTCTCTTCGTATATAGGTACCTACTTACCTCACCTACATTTATTTCGTATCGTAGAAAATCTTGTTATTTCGTTATTTCGACCTCAACCAACACTACTTACCTATGCAGAGTACTCGTGATATTTCTAATATCATTATTTTAAAGGTATTACGCGGCGTTTAGTTCACGTCGATTATTACGTCCGAATGCTACACAGCTTTTGCTGCTGCTGCTGCGAAAAAGATACGCTCAGCTCGTTTCACTTGTCCTTTGCTCTTTGACTTTGCAACACAGCTTACTCGATTTAAAATTACGGTAAAGTAGATAAATGGTTGGAATGCATTTTCATCGCAATTCTTCATCATCTCGCATTTATTCGAATAAACAAGACAAAAACAACAAAGAGGATTGAAAACTGATAATTTTCCGTTTTATGACTTTTTCCATGATTTATTCTCAGTTCAGCTTATTTCTTCGATTCGTTTCTCTTTGTTTTTTGTTGTTGTTTGTTTTTTTAAACATTCTCAACAATTTAAGTCGATTTTAGCATTTTCTCATTAAAACTGGATAAGATAAATAGGTAAATGCAAACTCTGATGTAAATATCGCTTCTGGATTCCCATAAATGAATCTGAGACTCTAAATGATTTAATTAAAATAAGCTGAACATTAATAGTTTTGCATTTAGTAGGGGGAGGGGGTTGAGTTTAGTTACTTTTTTTTTTTGAAGGATTGAAAACAGTGAATCTTAAAATAATATCAAATTTGAAATTTTTCGAAGTTATGAACAACCATGGATACATTTACTTATTGGTATATATGTACAGTGAAAGGGGTAGAATATTTGAGATTTTGTACAAAAATTAAAATTAAGGGGCAAGATGAGCTCGATTCTGCGCCCTTCATTTCATTCAACGTTTCATTAAATTCAAGAAAATGACACATTTTTACACCCCCTCCCCCTCCTTCGAAACAGAAAGAGGGCAGCGGAAAGTTACACCTCTCTCCTATTTTTATGGCTAAAAAATGAAAAAATTCCAATTCAATAAAAAATTATTGTTATCTTAACCAATTGAGTACTCAAAAAAGGACTTACGTGACAAGTCTTTGTCATAAAAAACTCCAACTGCAAATCGTCTTTATGGGATTTCCTTTCAATTTTTTCAGATCAAAAGCAAAAGTATAAGAAAAAGATGCAAGGGAAGGAAGAATCCAAATATGAATTCAAAATTCAAAATCAACACTTCTAAAAAAAAATAGCAATAATGGGTCACGAAAATTTTTCCAATTTTTTTGGTACATATTTGGAATCTCGGAAGGGGGGGAGGGACTCGTATCAAAACCAATTGGAATTCGAAATTTGCACCTTCTAAAAATTATAAAAAATGGGAGTTTTTCATTAAAAAAGTGACTCATTTAAAATCAGCATCTCTAAAAACCCAAAAGGTACCCATAAGTCAGGCAAATTCTGCATTTGTTTTTTCTTTTTGGAAATTTGAGAACTTAATGTCAAGTTTAGGGAGCTCTGATCAAAACAGTAATTTGAAATTCAATATCAGCGCTTCTAAAAATTCAAAAATCCAAAAGTCACACGAATTTTCGATTTTTTTTTGAATTTGGGAGTTTATTATGAAGCTTAGGAGGCTCGTATATATCAAGAAAATGACTTGAAATTCGAGATCAGCGCTCTTGAAAACCTGGAAAACTAAAGACCACAAGAATTTTTCAATTTTTTTAAAATTTGGAAGCTCAATGTGGGGCTCAAAGACCTTATACCGAAAAAAATACCTTGAAATTCGAGATCAACACTCTTATAGAAACCTGGAAAACCACAAGTGCCACATGAATTTTTTCATTTTTTTGGAAGTTGGGAGCTTAATATTATGTGAAGATAAGGGGGACTACTCGAATCAAAAAAATTACTTTAAATTTGAAATAAGCACCTTCCAAAACCCCAAAAAAAATTTAGTCACACGAATTTTAATTTTTTTTCTTGAAATGAAGTGTGGGCTTATTGGTGGGTCCAGGAGTAGGTAATAATGGTTCAAAAAAGTAAGCCGAAGTTCAAAATTGACTATATGGAAAACACAACAAACAGTCAAACAATGACTAACAAGGTGTCAATTCCCCCCCCCCGCCCCAAAATTTAATCAAAATCCGGAGAGAGCGTCCTTCTTTAGGGTACCTAGACCTACCGAAGACCTCAGAACGAAATCCAGTTTACTTGTGAAGAAATTTAACATAGACTAGCTACATTTTTCCCAAATATTTTGTGGTTCTTGAATTTTTGGTGGTGTCAATGCTCATTTTGAAACTTGAGTTTTTGCAGAAAATGTTCAACTTTGAAGTTTTCAAAATTTTACCTGTTATGAATCTTTTTTCAACGTTACTGTTCGATTTCATTTCACATGATTCCAAACTTCCAAAGTCACGTATACTGAAACGAAAAATTTTAGACATTTTTTTCAGCCTACAGCAGGAGAGAGGGAGGGAGGGAGGAAGGAAAGGAGCGAGGGTTTACAGATCAAAATACGACGTTTTTCTCACATACTCAGCATGAAGATTGCATAAAAAAAGTTGCCGAAAATTTGGAGACTGAAGGCCAAAAATGGTTCGTATTATAAGACTACCCCTCCCCCTGGTAAAATTCGTACCTAATAAAGCTGAAAATTTCAACGAGGGTTTGATGTAATTAGATTACCTAAGTCTTGATTAATAAACAAATATTTACCTAATTTTTTTCAACGATCCTTTCTTCTCCCATGCTTCCTGAAGTCATAACTCCCTTCAAATTTCAAAAACATAAACAATTAAACTCGTCACACTTGAAAAAATTACCAATTTCCATATCTATGTAGGTTTTTTGAAACATCAACTATAGAAAATAAGATTTCCACCATAATGTAGAACTGATAGAAAAGTATAAGTAAGTTTTCTTTTTACGAGTATCTCCCTCGAATGGAAACAACACATAGTCTGGCAACTTTTTTGGACTTCCGACTGGAAGAAGGTCATTGCTTTTTCATTCAGTTTCACTTAATTCGTATCGATTTCGCATATTCATTCATTCATTCATTCATTCATTCATCCAATCTAAACCAATCGTAATAACATATCCTTTAATCTTTCAAGGTCACTTACCCCACACTAACCAAAATCATCTCATCCTATCGATGCATGGTACAGTAACATTTAACTATTAAACTGAGCAACGCAATTCGCAAACACACGACACCTCCTCCTCCTTCCATACACCACACACACGACAAATCAACCCTTCTCACTCTCACACTCCAGCAGCACGTGAACCTCGATCTCGCGAACAACACAGAGCACGGCTCTCTAGAGCTAGACTATGCCATCAAATTCGCACTTGTCGAGAACGTGTCTGTCAATCAAGCTCTTTTCAATTAACACCTTCGAGTTGATATTCTTACACTAGAGCGAACAACCAGATACACCTCTAGTCCTCTACCCTATCATACAAGAACGCCTCAAGAAGCAGCCAAACTATAATCACACACCAATACACACATCATCCAAGTGACGAGTAACCCACTAAGGGGAGGGGAAGGGGGGATGTACGATATTCGCATTATCGGCCATTTTTCTTTCGTATACATAGTGAATTTTCTCACGCCGGATGGTTGGGTAATTAACGTCGAAAAGTTGGCAATTTTCTTCGAACCTTGTCGAATGAAATGCACCAAAGTTGATATAAGTATAAGCCAAGCTTTGAAATTAAATTTCGAAATAATAACGCGTCGAAATTAGTTTGCGAATTATTTAGAGCTTCCAACTCCACAAGTCTGCAAGAGTATGCTGCTGTGTACTTGTTAGTTATCTGGTGCTTTTTTTCTCTCAAGCTCTCTCTATTCATATTCTTCTTCTCTTTACTTTCTAAACTGCGAGTAGATATAAGTACATATATAAGTAGGAAGTATAACTTTTGCAAGACTTATCGAATTTTATTAGATGTATCGTCTTTCATAATACACTTTATACCAGTATCGTGATATTTCACAGGTTCACCCTTCTCTTTCTCTCTTTTACACAATCCAAGCATCCTCTCACCCTTTATCTTCAAGCACAAAAAGGAATTTTGTTTTTACCAACACAGGAAAAAAAATCATTCCACTGTAAAACCCATTTCAACAATTCGCAACACACGTAACGCGTAACGTAACGTGATTTTTATATTTCGTTATTTTTTGGCAACACATTTTCTCAGTAGCTTTTTTCCGTATATAATGATTCGTTGCAAAGGATCATTAAACTTTACACAATGCTTTCTTCGCTCGCTGGTATTGTGTTCATGGCCTTTTTTTTTCAGTTTTGTTCCACATTCGAAAAAATAACATAAAAAACAAGAATGGAAAATACCCACCCATATAAAAATGATAAAACAAAATTCCAAAATTGTAATTTCTCGGTGAAATAAAAATAAACATAATTACGAGAATCCTCGTTTTCATCAGCAGCATCTTTCAAACTATATTATACAGTGTCTTTGGTCTTTTATAAAAACGATTACACCGTGAACTCGCGTTTAATTAATATTATTATTCCAGTAACCTTGGCTCGTTGAGGAAATTTCTAATTGAAAAATCGCTCCTCTACGCCACCGCAAGTACAAATCCGCCCCGAGGTTCGCGTTTACAAATTACGTTTAATTACACGTTTTAATAATAACAGCGTTTTGCCAGCGTACTACTCTTCATATAATATATACTGGGTGTACTTGTACTATTTAGCTCAACTTGCGCGCATACAAATTGCATGCAAATGTTTCTTCATACGTGTCGAATAAGTTGCATAACCTTTTAGATGAAGGAACGCTGTGGGTTAGCAGCGATCTTCGTAACCACGGTACGACAGAGTAGAATATCATTTTATGTCAAAGAAAAACCCAATGAACAAGAGAGGTATGGAGGGAATTGTACAGAGTAGAAATGAGTTTGAAAAATTACTAATTTGCTCATCTTTTAGTATGGTAGGTATTGAAGGAGCTAGGTACCTAGGTACGTGAGTTATTTTCAAGTTTTCAGAAAACCTCTTGGTGTCTTAAGCTTGTTACTATAATCGTAATTCCGTCACGTGAAACGAGTCGATTCAAGTTTTTAGTTAAAATTTAAGAAGTTATTACGATGTTTCGATGTTTACCTCTGGAGGCCAAAAAAAAGCCGAGAACAAAATTCCTCGTGTTTCGAAGTTCTAGGTTTGAAAAATGAATAGCTTAATTGCTACGAAGTACGAACGGAGTAACTTAAGTTGATTTTAATTTGAAAAATAAGCAGTTTACTCACCTTTATGAATGTACCTTTCCCAAGCTTTCCAACTTTTTTTTGTCTGGTGCACGTTTTTGCAAAGCCACAAACCTGGAAAAATTGCAACTGTATTAACGTTTTTAAACCTAAGGTCGTATGTACCTATACTTACTTACTTAAATAATAAAATATTTAAAAAATTACTTACTCGTTCTGAAGATAAAAATCACTAATGACTAATGAGCTTATTTTATTCATTAACCAAGAAAAAAGTTTTGAATCCAATTGGATCTGAATACAAATCTGTGTTAAAAAAAAAAAAATGTTCATCCAATTGAATCGCGATTGGATTAAATTGGACTTGACAGGATCTACAATTGTATCCAAGAGAATCAAATCAGATCTAATGTTTAGATAGGATCAGATGTTATTTGTATAGGATTGAATCCAAAGAAAGTGAAAGGGCTGCGTTCAGATTTGTTTGAATTGAACCACTTTATCGACTTGATTAATTTTTTGAATGAACCATTCGCGAACGAATTCATCAATTCTTCAATTTATGAATCAATTTGTTCGCGAATGATTTTCCAAAAATTATTTAATTCGTTCGCGAATGATTCACCAAAAATTATTCATTTACCTCGTGAATGATTCACCAAGTCCAAAAAAATTAGGAAAATGAATCGTTTCGTTCGCGAACGAGTCACTTATACAAATCAATTGGTTCGCGAACGAATCACAAAAATTATCCAATTCGTTCGCGAATGATTCACCAAAAATTATTGAATTCCTTCGTGAATGATTCACCAAGTCCAAAAATTAGGTAAATGAATCGTTTCGCTCGCGAACGAGTCACATATACAAATCAATTCGTTCGCGAATGAGTCACCAAAAATTATTTATTTCGTTCGCGAATGATTCACCAAAAATTACCTATTTCGTTCGTGAATAATTCACCAAAAATCAAGTAAATGAATCGATTCGTTCGCGAACGAGTCACTTATACGAATGAATTCGTTCACGAATGATTCACCAAAAATTATCTATTTTGTTCGTGAATAATTCACCAAAAATCAAGTAAATGAATCGATTCGTTCGCGAACGAGTCACTTATACGAATGAATTCGTTCACGAATGATTCACCGAAAATTATATTATTCGTTCGTGAATGATTCATCAAAAATTAAGTCAATGAATCGATTCGTTCGCAAATGATTCACCAAAAATTATTCGATTCATTCGCGAATGATTCACCAAAAATTATTCAATTCGTTTGCGAATGATTCGCCTCCTATTAATCAATTCGTTCGCGAATGATTTACCAACTATTGATCAATTCGCTTGCGAATAATTCACCTAGAAATCAATCAATTTATTTAATCACCAATGCTTCGTAAATGATTCGATTCGATTCGATTGTAAATAGATCAATTGCTATACAAATGTTTTTAAAAAAAGTGAATCAATTCGTTCGTAAAATATTTTTATTTGAAGAAAAGTCGGTCTTCTCACGCATAATGCGTGAGTGTTTTTTTGGATTAAGTCTGGTTTGGTAATTTTTTTTTTTTAGTTTAATATTGTACCTACTCAGATCCAATCTAATCCAATTCAGATTTCATCAGGTATAATTATTCTGATCCAATTGGACAAAATTATTTGGAAACCTGGATTAGTTTTTACTCAGAAATGATATCATTTCATGTTTTAAGGTTATTAATGCGAAATATTTGTGAAGAAAAAATGTTCAAAACACGAATTTATTTACTGAAAAAATAAACGATTTGCAAATTTTCAACCCTTCAGTAGAACCCTAAAAGTCGTCCTGGATTTTGATGGCAATGACCTAAGTCGACGCAAAATCTCAGATGCCTACCATATTTTGGAACAGCCCCGATTTTTTCGAAAATGTCCTCTTTGAGGACCAATGACTCCCCTCCAGTACACTTTCAAAGTCAACGCTTTTTCTTGAGTGACTTTGAACTCAAAATAAAGGTCTCCACTGAATTTGGTCAAAATCCTTCGATATTTTTGTTTCGCGATCCTCCCGCCTAGGTGTAGGTATATCTACTATTTTGACGAATCACATGCAACATTTTGAAAAAATCCAAAAAATCATGACTTGATTTTGTGACAGGAAATTCTTCAAAAAATCTCAATTTCAAAATACATTTTCGTCGAATTATTTCAATTTCTGGCAAAATTTCAACGTATTCAAAGAAGGTTGAGACTTCTTCAAAGATTCCAAAAACTGTGACGACATTTTGGGGCTCCGAATTCTTCAAAAAGTTTCAAAATATGTACAGTTTAATAGAATATTAGAATTTTTGACGAGATTCAACACATTTTGATCAGCTGCATGACACTTTTTCAAAAATCTCAAAAATCATCACTCGATTTTGTGACTCAAAATTCTTCAAAATTGCCCAAAATACATTTTCGTCGAGACATTTGAGATTATGGCGAAATTTTAACACATTTCGATAAGCACTTTTAATGGCTTTTTCAAAAGTCCAAAAAATCGTGACCCAATTTTGGGCTCAAAATTGTCACAAAAGGCTCAAAAACACCTTCATCGAAATATTTGAATTTCTCGCGAAATTTCAATCTATTCTGATAGGTCGCATGGTCAGTTTAAAATAATTCTACAACGGCTCATTTTTATTGAAATGGGGGGGGGGGGGGGTGTGACTTTAAAATTTGACTGTGGCTTATTGTGCGAGCCGTTTTTTGCGAAATTTGGCTAAAAGGACAACAATGCATTCTTCAAAGCTATGGATATTAATTTTTTTGAACCCCGACATAATATCTCCTACGTAACCATTTTTGTGCGAAAATTGCCCAAAAAATCACACTTAAGGGACCATAGCGTCCCATTCTGCAACTACCACAAGCTGAAGTAAACATGTAGTCTGAGTAAGGATGAGTCCAGTACTCACCCGTAGAAAAATTTTGTGGGCTAGAGCCATTTTGAAAATCAGGTTTTTTTGTTGAGCCCATAACTTATCTACAAAATATCCAACTGATTTTTTAGGATGCAAAAAAGTCAACCAAATTCGATTTCTAGAGCATTCTTATCCAGTTGAACTGTGTACACTAGAGTACATCCGATATCATGATTTTCAGGTCACACTGTACATTATAAATGTTCCTTGAATGGGTATTTTAACCTTATTGATGTAATTTACGAGAATGCAGAAATAAAAATAAAACAATAAGAAAGGTATTCGCAATATTTTTAAATTTTGCCTATTTCCAGTACGTACGAGTACAATTCAATTGAAAAATACTCGTATCCTGGGAATTTCTCTTTTCGATAAAATATCACCACGGTTTGATGGTATTGGTAGTGGTGAAGGGGGCGATAGTTATCAACGTGTGTAAAAGTTTATCTCCCTGATTCGTGGCAGAAGGCTGGAAAGAGACGAAGGGCTGAAAATATGCAATATAGTATTCCGGTGAGCAGAGATGTCGTTAATTTTATACCTACTATGTAATTTTAATAGCCCACTGGTGTCGAATGAGTGATCGTGAGTTGTGCCTACATTTTGGACGGTGAAATATCTTGCGCCATCATTCACAAACCCCCGGATATGCAATTCATTTTACGCCGAAGTTGCAGAGATTGCTCAGCCACGCCAGAGACAACTAAATGAAAGATGATAGTTGCACCCTCCTTTAATTCGAATTGTATGCAAATTTTTCAATATACCAGTATCGATGTCAAATGGGGTGGACTTCGAGGCTGTTTTGATGGTCGTTGTGGTGTAATCCACGCCACCCACCCCCCCCCGTCTTTCTACTTTACTATACTCCTATTCTATATGGTTGTTTGTGAGTCGATGGGTTTATGGTTGAAGAGATTGAAGAGAATTTATTGAGGGATGGAAACGATGGCCACTTCGGAGAGTATCCTGAAGTGAAAAATGGGGGGGGGGGGGTTGGTTATTTTTCGTGTACTGGGTAATGGGTATCCATTTCGATCAATTTCATCATCCTGGATTTAAATTTTAACCAGAACTCCAAGAAACTATTTTTGAGCCATTAATTGTGGAGCAGCTCCAACGAGTAAATTTTCCACAAATTTTTAATTGCTCTAAAAGGGCCAAAAATCATCTGGTTTTGATCTTCTCAGAGTGATTTGAAATTTCTGTAAAAAATTGAAAACTCACAGGGAGCTCTAAAATGATTCAAAAGTGTATATATGTATGTTCATTGTTCTTGGAATAAACAGAATGGTTAAGAAAAGAAAAAAAATTCAATGAATTTGAATAATGTTTCCAATGTATAAGTTTTCTTTAATATGTATTTTTTTTACGTTTTCAAATTTTTTATTCGTTGCATTATTCTACAACACTGCCATTCTCTGAACAAATTTTAATATCATTAAGAAAATTTTACCAAATTAACTTCGTACGAAAATTTTTTGAAGCAGGCTTTTCTTGAAATTATCTCGTTTAAAATGTTCCTAATAAATTTCAATTTTGGCAACGATTCTCAAACCTTTGCCCAATTTCTCTTATTAGGTAATGAAATTTAATTTTCTTCACTTAGTTTTTCATTCTATCCTGTCTCATTTCACTCGAGCAATATCACATGATTATTAATTTTTTTATGCCCATTTCATCGTTCATTTTTTCAATTTATATATTTTTTTGCACTCGCTCGTAGTGAAATTATTACTCGTCGAAGTGATTCCAAATTTCACAGATTCAATAACGCATGAAGAGCACTCCTTTCTCCACTCCTCTATGTAACCTTCCTGCATAGCTTACTGAATTCCATGACGACAGCGACAGAGGTAACATAACAACACTGCCTGGAATCGTGTCACATCGCGTCGCTGCTGAAGATTGATTTACGGCGAACAGAATAGGCAATTTTATTAAGGGTACACTTTACAGCTGTGATCAGTACCGTTTTTTACGCCAAGTTACAAAGTAAATATCTCGGCGAATATTTGATGGATTTTGCTATTTTTTTTTTTATTTGAAAGATGATCCATTTCTTAACACATGACTTTCGAGATTTTTCGTATTAATCGATCAGGAAATTCATGAAAATGGCATTTCTGAAGGAATCCGTTTTCAAGCATAACTTACAATCGGATCACAATATTGAAAAAATCAAAAAAGTCATGTGTTCAGTTTTTTACCCTAAAAACGTTGGTGAAAAAAAAATTTAAGAAAATTCAATACTCAACGAGAGATTTACTTTGTAAGTTTTGATACTTGATGGGCGGGCGCGGAAGAAGGAGGTATGAGTGACGACGTTGTTTGCGGGCACGCAGTTCAGGCAAAAATATGTAGAGCGCATGGTTATAGGAATTCCAGTTGAGTTTGTGCAACATCGTTCCTTACTCAATTATTTGTATTTATACCGTATTTTCGCATTTTTACCTGATTTTTACCCGTCGTTGGCATCGTTTCTGTAAGAGGTCTAATGTCTTTGATTATTCCTTGACATGACTTTACATAAGTAAGGTTCCTAATGAAAAATTGTTTGAACAAAAGATGTTATGCGTTGAAAGCTCTAGAATATTTTTAGTTATTAGAAAAACTTTGATTTTAAGTCCTCAATTCCCTCAAATTTCAAAATTATTAGGAGTGCAAAAAACTTTGAATTCATTTTTATTCTCTCATCAAAACAATGCGAAAATCAAACCAAATTTTGATCATTTTACTGGCATTAATATAGACCAAGATATCAAAACTTGATGTTTAAGTAGGTACCTACTTGAAAAAAATTATTGAGCCAAAATTTCAATTTTCGAAAAAGTCGTATTTTCTAGAATAAAAACCGCAAAACTAAGTAATTTTCCAATTTTGCGTTTGCGCCAGAGGGCGATTTAGCGGGGGGTAGGAGGGATGTCACAGCCCCCAATATTTATAAAAATTCGTATTTGTCGGCAAAATCGTCGCCTGTCGGCAAAATTGTACTTAAATTTATTTCCGTACCAACAATAAAATTATCATTTTTAGAAATTATCAACGAGAATGAAATCAACACATCGTCAATTCGTCGGCATAGGCAAAATTATCAGTTTGCCGACAAAATCACTGATCTATCCACAAAATTATTACATTTTTTCAAAAATTTTCGCCCTCGCTAAATTGTTTTTTTCTTCTCAAATTATCCATATGATGCTTGGAAAATACTTCCCTATACCTATTAGTTCAAACTTTTGAAAATGTCAAGGGTGAAAAAATTCACTTTTCAAACCAAAATTACTGCTGTTATGCGTTTTGAAATTGCAAATTTCAAACGGCATTTGCCCTCACTCCGCTCGGGTCAATTGAGATTTTTTCTTCTATTTTGAAATTTCAAGAAACCATTGATTAATTTTAAGAAATGTTGAGATCAGAAAAAGTGAATCCTTTCATTAAAATTGACGTTGTTCTACTTTTTGAATTACAAATTTTCCAAAGCTTTTGCCCTCGTTTCGCTTGGGGCATTCGAGATCATCCCCTTGGGCAATTATAGAATTCAAAAATTGAATATAGGAAAATTCCAGGAATTCTCGTAATACCCAAACCATTTAAAAACTGAATTTTTCATTTTTTCTGAACAGAACCACCAACTTTTCAAAATATTTGATGCCACTGTGCTCTGATGAAAAATGTATAATAAAACATTAAGAATGGACGGTCGTCTTTTTGTTTTCTGAACAAATTATCTCGAAAAATTTTTGCTCTCATGAATCATCATGAAAGCTTTTCGGAAAATTACTTGAAATTTTGATGTTTCATGCCTAAAAATCTGGGTTTGCTCTCCCTCCTCCCCCCTCCACCATTCCAAATAAAAATGTATAAAATTTTGATTTTTGTCGGAAAAATCACAATTTTTTGTCGGCAAAATGACATGACACCCCCCCCCCCTCCCAACTAACATGCATTCGGTCCGCCTCTGGTTTGCGCCAATAATTTCCAAAAAGTCCGGCCTTCTGCTACAATTATGTCTATGTCTTACTTCTTATTGACAAAATCTTTTTGTTTTTTCGCAAAAAATTCCTTCATAAAAAAAACAGGAGCTGTCCAAAAATGAGATTTTTCACGATTTTGGAAAAACTTGGAGCATCTTGACAACTTTGGCATCAAAATTCAACTTTTTACCAATTTTGGACAAAATGGGTATTTTTTACAATTTTTCCAAAAAAAAAAATTAAACTTATCGACGATTTTGACAAAAAATGATGAAACTTTGTTTTCTATCAACTTTGCCAAAAAAGCAGGACCTCTTTAACAATTTTGTCAAAAAATGTGACTTTCTCACGATTTAAAAAAACTTGGAGCATTTTGATAATGTTTACAAAAATAAAACTTTAACAATTTTGGTAAGAAACCTGAGTTTTTTTTTTTTTTTTTTTAGCAATTTTCAAGTTTCATTTGACAATTATTGAGATTAGGTACCTATTTTTTGAATGTTTAGGCTAAGGGGATGTAATTTTGACATGGATTAAGCATGTTTTTTGCGCCGGTGGGATTTCCAAAATTTTCAAAAATTGTGAAACGTTGATCAAGCATTATTATGCTGACTTTTGAAACCTTGAAAAAAAATTATTGTATTTTTCATATTAGGTATGTCTATGTTACCATTTTGAAAACTTTGAAAAAATCATAATGAATTCTTGACATTACCTATGTCAGTTTTTTTTTCTCTGATCGAAGTTAAAGGGTAGAAAATTATGACTCCTCAAATCAAAAATAATGGTGTTTTACCACTCAGGAATTGTGAATCTTCGAAAGCTTTTGCCCTCGCTTCACTCGGGCGTTTATTCATATTTTTTAAACCGTGATGAATATTGAATACATGAATACCCATGAAATTTTCTGAACCAGCTTTTTTTCAAAATAAAAATAATCAAAAATTTCTCGTTTGCGAGAAAATTTTCGAAATTTGCGCGAATCGCAGTATTTTGTCATGAACTAATACCACGAGGGCGAATTTCGCCAATTCCAGCTATTCTGGAGGCTCCAGCGCGATTTTTCAATTTCTCCAGAATTTTAATTTGCTCCAGAAGGCGTGAATATGAAGTTGGGCTGCTAAAAATCGAGTTGTGTGTTATGCTCGAACTGTTTAATGAATTTATTCACATTTGAGCCGATTCTGGAGGGGACACCTTAAAAGTGGTTTTTTGACCAGCTTTTTTTCAAAATAAAAATATCCAAATAACGAAAAAATTCCTCGTTTATGAGAAAATTTTTGAAATTTGCGCGAATTGCTGTATTTCGTCATTAATTAACCACTTGAGAGCGAATTTCACCATTTCCAGCCTCTCTTGGGCCTCCCTTTAATTTTTGGATATTTTTATTATGAAAAAAGCTGGTCAAAAACCCACTCTTGAGATGTCCCCTCCAGAATCGGCTCAAATGTGAATAAATTCGTTAAAAACAGTTCGAGTATAACACACAACTCGATTTTTAGCTGCCCAACTTCATATTTGCGCCTTCTGGAGCAAATTCAAAATTCTGGAGAAATTGAAAAATTGCTGGAAATGGCGAAATTTGGATTTGGGGGGTTAATATCAGTTTTAGGACTTATTTTGAACATTTTTACAGATCAAGTACGTACTTTTTTTTAAAAAAGCATAAATTCACCAAAATAGTCAATTTTGGATTTTCAAAAATTCGCCAAAAATCGAAAAATGAACTTGGGTAGCTGAAAATTTGGATTTGAGGGTTTCAGAACATGCTCTTCCCAAAAATCACGGTCCCGTTCAAATTGGAGGCGGACACCTCAAGGTTAGGTATATTCTGAATCTCCACAGTTACGATTTTTGGGTAATATCAGAGCTTTTTGGGAGTTTATGACCAATTTACACAATTTTCAATTTTTCGAATTCAACCAAACCTTACTTTGTACTGGAGATAGAGCTAAGCAAAAGAAACGTTTTGAAAAACTGAAATTCTTTGATTAAACCAAAAAGTACTTTCTTTCCTTGTTTAATTGATATGACATTTTTGGAAAATTGCAGCAGTTATCTGTAACAATTTTACTGTAAAAATAAAGTATTCCTATGAAAAAAGTTCAAATTTTTTATTTTTGATCATTTTTCAACTAGGGAGGGGACCTCTGGCACCACTCACTGTTTTTCATAAAACTCAACTACCTACCTACCTACCTACCTACTTATATTACCTTGGTGGTGTGAGCCAAAAAAAATCAAAAAATTTGTCACAAGCATAAATAATAACCACCCTGAGACAAATATTACCTCCAAGAGCAAGATAATAAAATTAGCCCTGTATGTACATATGAAAATAATTATTTCTTCGGGTGCTTTCGACTCTGAAAGACAAGGTAGACTCTCAATCAGCTGAGTTTCCAGACATAGGAAATACCCTATGATGCAGTCATGTGGGTGAATGTGTTATACCGACCTACAGTATACATTATCTGCAGGCTCGTAATTGAAGACAGTGTAGAGGGTTGAAGCGGTAGAACGTACGGAAACCAGTTCTTGTGCAGTGAGCAAAAATGTAACATAGGAGTAAGCGAATGTCCGTGTATAGTGTGTATAGATGTTACTACGAGATCATTTTCTAAAATACATACAAAAAAAACCTCACCATTGTATCCCTGGTTAGGTATAGACATCGACGGGGTATAATAGAATAGTTACTAGGAGAACAATACATTTTTTTTGGGTGGATGAAAAAACACTATGCACCACCAGTTCGTGATTTCAAGTCGTTCACATAATGATTCCCTTGCACATAGTGACGTAGATGTTTTCACAGCATTGAAGGTTGCATAGGTGGAACCTTAAAATCGGCCTGTAAAGTGTACCCTTAACATATCGTATTCTGTCATGTCGCAGCAGCCAGCGCTCGCTTGTGGAAACGTTTTAGGTACTCTCTGTTGAAACGTTGTTGGTTGTTGTCAAATGAACCCTTTTGTGCATTTTCTACAATTATCTGCGAAATGAATCAACAACTACAAAACATTGAAAAAAGTTTTCCATCACCGTAGTTGTGTTTTTTTCAGGGAGAAAAAAAAAACACGACAGAATTCTGAAAGTGCAGAAAGAAGAGTTAGAAGGGCAGAATTTTAAAAAGAATTAGTTTTTTAATTCGTCGACGTCGACGTCTTCTTGAAGAAAAACTCAGTGTGGCGAACGAACTTTTACGTAAACTGAATTGTGTCTTGTGTAGTAGGGTTTCATTCGTTGAATAAACTACCATCCCCATTTTGCCACCGAGCAGGAGTAAGAAAATGGAATAATGTTGGCAAATGAAGCACTCGTGTAACTGTTCAAACGTAATAAGAATAAAGAAGAAAATTTTATGACTGTTTTCCTTTTTACATTTGTTCCATTCGTACGTACTTTTTGCTTTTTGCTAATTTATTACCGAGAAATAAATACTGCGAGAAGCGTCGTTGTCGTCGCGTTGAGCAGATGAATTGCGGAGTTGGTAAATTAGCTAGACTACGTGTTGTAGAATACAATTAAACGCTGATTAATCTGTTTTCGTCTGAGGATTTGAAAATTTTAGCTGCGAGAGTTTTTTTTAAAAAGTGAATTCTATTTAAAGTTGTGGCAATTGAAGTGAGTTTGAATTTAAAAATCAAAGCTGGGAATTATTTTTTCCTACGTACTTTTCAACGAAAGTTTATCGGGATTTCTGTAAAGTAGTAATTCATGAAAAGTTGCCAGTGGAAGTAATTCATCAAAAAATTACCAGTGATTTACCAAAACTGCACCAGTACCAGTAATTTACTGAAAAATACCAGTAGTTTACGTTTACCAAAAAAAATACCAGTAATTTACTGAAAAAATTACCAGTTATTTACCGTAAAAATTACCAGTAATTTACCGTAAAAATTTATCAGTAATTTACCGTAAAAAATTACCAGTAATTTACCGTAAAAAATTACCAGTAATTTACCGTAAAAAATTACCAGTAATTTACCGTAAAAAATTACCAGTAATTTACCGTAAAAAATTACCAGTAATTTACCGTAAAAAATTACCAGTAATTTACCGTAAAAAATTACCAGTAATTTACCGTAAAAAATTACCAGTAATTTACCGTAAAAAATTACCAGTAATTTACCGTAAAAAATTACCAGTAATTTACCGTAAGAAATTACCTGTAATTTACCATAAAAAATACCAGTAATTTACCATAAAAAATTACCAGTACCTAATTACCGGAAAAATTACCAGTAATTACTGAAAAAATTACCAGTAATTTACCAAAAAATTACCGGTATTTTTTTTGTTTTTTCTAATTTAAATTTATTTTGTATTAATATTACACAGCAACATAGGTAACACAAATTAACGACACCCCTACGCCAAGGGTGAGCAGGGGCCGGTAAACAATAGATAATCAAAGGTAACAAAAACAAAAAACAAAAAAAAAAACAGATGTTTCAACAAAACCATGGAAAAGAGTTGACAAACTACAAAGTAATGGTAAAGAGAGAGAGAGAGAAAAAAAACCAACAAAAACATAGTACACAATATAATATCAGAGGGGAGGTGGCCGAGAGTAAATGCTCTCAAAAAAACAAAAATAAACTAAAATTAGATAAGCCAACACAACAAAAACTAGACTACCTATTGCAAGAGGTATTTCTTTATGGCCCCGTCTCTCAATCTTCCACTAGCTATCCCCCTAATTGTTGCCAGTAGCAAATTGTATGTATATTTGTGGCCCCCTGAAGCCAAACTGTGCCTGAGAGTGCACCTTAATCCAACTAGGTACCCTGAGCCACATTTCACCAGCTCCACGCAGGCCTGAACGCATCTCTCTCCTGCCAACTGTCCCACCCATTTTTCCAATTAGCCTACATGTTTCTACTTTTAATATATCAATCAAGGCAGGTACCTTTGCTTTCTGAAATGCCTCTGTGGCTGATGCACAGCTATCTAAACCCACCAATGTCTTGATAGCCCTATGCTGTAAAACCCTAATAGGCTGAAGATAACAATCAGCATGTCCTCCCCAGATAGGTAGCGCATAACATAGCACTGGCTCCACAAGAGCCCTATACATCCTCCTCAAATGATATTTCCCTAAAAAATTTGACAAGTAATATAAAAGATAATTTAGACTTCTCATTCTACCCCTTGGGAATCAATGATCCATCCATGAGAGTGTTTCATTGACTACAACTCCCAAGTATTTGTAATTTGAGACTGTTTCTAAAGGTAAGCACAAGCAGTCTACTTCCTCATTTTCACAAGTGTGTACAATAATTGGGAGTCTCCATGCATACCCTATTTTAAAAGCATGTTCAATTTCAGTTTATGACACCATAACCAACGGACAATTTTTATTAAATCTTCCTCCAACACTCTCTTCAGTTCCCCTCTCATCTTTCTAGCACAAACGAGTGCAGTGTCATCAGTGAAAGAGTACAAGGTAGCATGCAAAGTCAATTTTAAGTCGAGATCATTAACATAAAATAAGAAAAAGAATTGGTCCCAATAGACTTCCCTGCGGAACTCCTGCTTTTATATCTCTCCAACTACTCCGAATGTTACCAATTTTAATTCTTTGCTTTCTGCCACTTAGATAGGACTTGAACCAGGCCAGCATGAACCCACAGATACCACAGTTAGCTAGCTTTCTGAGTCCCCAGTAATTTACCAAAAAATTACCCGTATTTTACCGAAAAAATAACTAATTTTCTTGGAACAACCTGCATTTAATGAAACTCAAAACAAAATTTTCAAGTACTGGAGGCATTCGCCAAACCTCATGAGAGGGGCAGGGGGGGGGTCTCAAAATTTGATTATCTAGAGCCGTGTTGGGTCTATTTTCATTTAATTCAAATCGCTGAACCCACAAATTTCATTACTTTCAAGATCTGAGGGGAAGGAGTGTCTTAAATTTGATATTTTTCAACTTGTAATGTGGTCTCTTTTCTCAAAAACATTCCAGAAATGCAGTTTTTTGGACTTATACGACTTACCTTCGAACGAAATTTTCATGATGATTTTTGGATTCTACGGGTGACGTTTGATGTATGTACAACGTTAGTAGTTCTCATTGCAGTCTCCCATACGCTTACCCTGAGAGTACAATGAAAGGGAGGGGGTGCAAACTGCAATGTTGCCGAAAATAGACATATTTTAAGCATTTTTGCATAAATTTCACGAATTTTTAAGGATACACGGCGAAATTTTGGCCAACCCATGTTTTAATGTAAGAGGCACTTCCTGTACCTCTCTTCTAAAGGGGTAGGGGTGACATTTGACCAATATATCGTCGACCTTAAATAATTTGACAATTTTAATCAAGTAGGTAGCACTTATTTTTATATCGAATAATCGGATAATGCAACTTTCGATATCCTTGAATTTTAATCTGGTATCAGTTTTTTTTTTGTAAAATTCAAAAGAGTAAGGTGGAGGTAGGACATGAAATTTTGACATAAAATCGATACCTATGCAAATTGAAATCGCGGTTTTTGAGGGAGATGGTTTCGAATATGATGTCAATTTTACAATTTGACCGAACAGCCGGTAGGAGGGAGCTACGGAGAACGGGCCATTAGGGCCTAGGGGGAATTTTTGACGAAATGAATGAGGAGGGGTAACCACTGGACTGATACAAGCTGTGCCAAAATTAAAGTCTTTGGTCTTATTCAATTTTTTTTTGTAAGTTTGAATGAAGGACTCTCTCTACTCAGTTATGGTTCGAATGATATTCACCAAAATATTAACTTCAGGCTTCCAGGCCACCCCGAGCAAAATTTCCTCAGCAATTTCACTTTATTATGACGGCTCGCACGTTGAAAAATCCGCAGAAGATACAAACTGTTGGAAAAGATAAAAATAGAAAAAACCAAGTATAATTTCATTGCATTCGATAAGGCATACAATTTACCATATCGAAGATTACGATTTCGCGATACCTTCGATGGTTTATACGCGGACACTATTACGTATCTAATATCCACTATAGCTAAAAATGGTCTCTGCATACGTATAATTCCATCCACTCGATCGTAAAACCACCGAGCTGGAATCCAATAAGGTAAACTTTTACCATACGTGGCTGCTAATCTACACAGAAGCAAAAAACAACGATGACGACGACAACGACGACGTCCACTATACAGGGCAAGCTCTACCCAAACCACCACCACCACCACCATGCATCGTCTCCTCGATGCTTGGAAATAGTATTCAAACTTTGAAGAACTTTCTCTCGATACGAATAACATGAAATTTGGCGTCATAGCATATTTAGATTTTCGATAAAATTTTATCTATCCTCTCTGTAAAGGGAAGAAACGGTGGCTGAGAGTCGGAGAGGGAACATCGAGGGGTAAATCTTTTTCCGAGGTATCTATTAGATTTTATTAAGCGGATATCTAAGTACACAAATGCGGATTGTTTACGAGTTTTTCATAATCTACGTAGACGTATAAAAGCATCGGTGTTGCCCCCTACCATCCTACTTATCGTATGTGAATTTCTGAGGGAGATAAATACAAACTATATAGGTACGTGCCATGTAAATTCTTCATTGCTGAGAGAAACTCGTCGTTGTTAATTTAAAACGAGTAGGTAATTACTACGTAATTAGAATTACACACGAGCTAAGCTGATACAGTGATACTGCGGTATACATGCTGGCGACAAGATCACGTCGCTCGCCATAAAATTTTCAATACGCGATTACGTGTTAATAGATTAAAATTGTAAAGGGGTACGAGCCCCTGCCCCTTTACTCTTCTTCGTGAGTTTGTGGAGTCAAGAAAACCACGCTTCAGACTTGGACGCGACGCAGCATAGATTTTAATCGTGATTTAAAACTTCATTAGTTTAACCAGTGGTACTCCCCTTCACCCCTTGATTCTCGTACGCTGCAAGGGCAAAGACTATGCCGTAAATACGTTCTTGATTGTTTTCGTAATAAATTTCGTGCCACGATTCGATGATTTACTATCCACGCTTACTAATATGCTATCTTCGCGGTTAAATTTCACTCGAGCTATAAAACGCTGTAGAAATTTTTTCCACCTCTTTCACCCCTCCCAACTCCAGCTTTCACTTCATTCGCGTGCTATAAATTTTTAGATTGTAATTAAAATACATATACGAACTATACATCCAGCGCTTTGATATCTATGCTCACCCTTCTCCTCCCCCTTACCTTCACGTTGACCCTACGACTATATTCGAGTTATATTCGGGGTATTCGGTTCGAGGCTTTCGACGAAAATAACCCAAAAGATAGCATCGTTTCATTTAAGGCTTATAAAATTTTAAATTAAAATTCGCGCCCCGACATTTTACCACTCGAGTCGAACATTATCCCAGATGTAGCTAAATTTTTATTTTTATTACTAATCGTTATATGTATCGCATAGTTTTCTTCTCTCTTCTTTCGTTCTCGCTCTAGGTCTTCGTCGTAAAATCCAGCCAGCGAACAACGAACTGCTCCATAAACGTGAGGATATAACGATCATCGTCCTATATATGAAAATTAGTACAATACTATTAGCACAGTATCTCTCTCTGTCTATCTGGCAAACAAAAAAACCATACTAATGATTCTGTCGCGAGCCAGCAGCACAGCAGTGTGGTCTTTTTTTCTCGTACAGTAAATTTTTCGAGTTGTTTCGTGTTATTTTTTTTTTTGGCTTTCGTAAATTACCCGCGTTTAAATAATATAGGGTCATTCGATTACAATCTCTCTCTCCTCCTCTTTCTATAGCTGTGGTGCTCGTAATTGTTTACGATTTAAGGTTAGAGCTCGACCACGTATTAGGCTATAACAGCATTTAAATATCTTCATCGAATAAGGGTTGGGAATTTTTTATACTTTTTTTTTTCACCGCCTTGGGCGCGAATTGCTTGCCGAACGGAAGGGTGAAATGGCCTTATAGGTATGGTATGGTGTGTGTGTGCTTTCGTGTAGGTATTTGTAGTATGCAACGATTGTGTACAGAGTGAGGTGCTCCGTGCTCGTATGGTACTACTTCACCTTTTCTGCTGCTGTGAAATCATTCGCGTTTAGAATTATAGCTGTTAAAGTAATGGCCCCATTTATCCAATTTAGTTAAATAAACAGCCCAGCTCTAAAACAAAGCTACCTCGGTGTACAGTATGATCCGAAAATACTGACTGATTGGTATTTTAAATATAAATTGCGAAAAGAGATGGTGGTACGATTCTAACGAGACTTTTTTTTTCACAACCTATTGCTCTATAGTGGCGTCAAAAATGCCCTTGATGTCTACGTACAGGGTGTTTCAAAAATTAGAATACCTATAAGCATGTTTCGTACACAAGTTTTCATCCAGTTTCGAACTATTTTTCATCCAAAAGTTGTTCTCGTGTACATAAAATTGGCTACCCGATTTCACAATTTTGCTCTTGTAGGCTCCAGAACAGTTTAAATTATGTACTTCCAATCGACCTATCATGTTGCAATTATGTGTTGGGAAGTAAATTTCAGATTTACAATTTTATTGAGAAAATTTCAATACTCAAAAATATGCTGGAAGCTCCAGAATTATTCAAAACGGTCCAAAAGAGTTTCCAACTGATTCACATTGGAGGAAAGAGGGGTTCGAAAATAGATTAAAAACAAAATTTCAACTTTTTGGTTTCCAAAAAACCACCAAAAATCGAAAAATGCACCCTGACATCTGGCGGGTGAAGTTTTCTGCATGCTTCTTTGATTCAGCTTTTTTTGGTTCGAATTTTTTTCACCCGTTGGGATACCATCCTGAGTCAGAACATTCGAGAATTTTGTATTCTCCTGCCCATAATGAAACATCACATTCCACAGATAAAAAATCTATAAAACGTTAAAATTTTGAGATCAGAAGACAAAAAAAAACTGGAAATCTTGAGGCAGAAAAATTTTGAGAAAAATACCAACAGAGAAATCTATAGAGTTGAAAAAATCTCAAAAATGAAAAACTCTGAAGGTGAGAAAATCTACCGATGAAAAATTTTCGAAATGAGAATCTGAGGAAATTTTTTTTTGAAAACTCGATATCAGAAAAATCTTAAGATCTTGAGGCTGAAAAATCCAAAGATGGATAAATCTCCAGGCATGAAATTTTCGAGATCTAAAGAATCTTGAAAAAATTTCGAGACAGATAAATCTTTAAATCAAGAGACAAATTTTGAGAAAAGTTTCCAAATGGAGCGAAAAATTTTCAAACTGAAAAAGTTTCAAAAAATTTATAGCTCGTGATTTGAAAAAAAAAGTTGGAAAATTAAAGCAGATTAATGGAGAAATTTCCAGATGTAAAATATTGAGATCTGGAAGATGAAAGATCCTGAAATCACGGTGCAAAAAATTTCAAGAAAAATCTTGAGACCGAAAAATCTATATGTAAAAATTTTGTAATCAATAAAAGACAAAAAATATGCTCCAACATAATCTTAGTAGTTCCTTGAAATTCGAGATTTTAAAATATCTTGAAATATTACCTAGCTAAAGCAGATTAAATGGAGAAATTTCAAAATGTAAAAAAATTGAAATCTGGCGGCTGAAAGATCTTGAGATCATACCAAAAAAAAACCAAAGATAATCTCGAGACAGCAAAATCTAGATGTAAAAATCTTGAAATCAATAAAAGACAAAAAAATATGCTCCAAACAAAATCTTGATAGCTCCTTGAAAGTTCGAGATTTAAAAAAAAAAAAAAAAAAACTTGAAATATCAAGACAGAAAAATTCAGATATGGAGAAACCTCATAATGTAAAAACATTGAAATCTAAAGAATGAAAAATCCTGAAATTTTGACATGAAAAAAATCTCAAGAAAAATCTAGATGGAAAAATTTCGAAATCAAAAGACGAAAAAATATGCTTCAACAAAATCGTAATTGCTCTTTGAAAGTTTATGATTTAAAAAAAGAAAAAAGAAATATAAAGACAGAAAAATTTAGAGAAAGAAATCTCAAAATGTAAAAATATCGAAATTTATTGTAAGAGAACGAGAGATCCTGAAATTTCGACACAAAAAACTATCAAGACAAAATTTTGAGACAGAAAAATCAAAATGTAAAAGTCACGAAATCAAAATACAGAAAAATCATGAAATCTGCATTCCTAAAACCAAAAAAATCTTTTCAAAATTTAAAAATCTCAAAATGAAAAAAACTTCAACAAAATCTTGAAAGCGCATTGAAAGCTCAAGATTTAAAAAAAAACTCTCAATATCATGACAGAAAAATCTAGATACGGAGGAGTCTGAAGATGCAAAAATTTTAAAACCTAAAAAAAACTCTTGAAAAATTTTAAGTAAAATCTCGGAACGGAAAATATATGAGAAATCTCGTGACAGAAAAATCCAGACGTAAAGATTTCAAAGCCAATAAAAGATAAAGAAATCTTAAAAATCGAAAAATCGCGAAATAAAAAAATTTCAAATTGAAAAAATGTTTTAGAAAACATTTTTCTCAAGATGTGAAAATCGAAAGATCTATGGGGAAAAAAACTTGAAATCACGACACAAAAAATCTTCAGAAAAACCTTGAGACATAAAAAACCAAGTGCAAAAGTCTTGAAATCAAGAAACAGAAAAATCTATACATCCCAAAACATCTTGAAAATATTTTCTGCTTCAAAAAATCTCAAAATGAAGACACCTCATCCGAAAAAAAAATCTCGAAAACTCGAGATTTGAAAACAAAATCTTCAAAATATAGAAAAATCTAGGATTGCAGATTTCTCTAGATGTAATTTTTTTTTTGAAATTTTGTGCAATGTAAATCTCTCTCCCTCACACACACACACACACACACACACACACACACACACAAAACAAAACGAAAAATAATTTCAAATGTTTCCACCAACAATTATTCTATTTTATTGAACACTTTAAGCTCCACTTTCACGGGCATAAAGGCTTAATGATTATTCATTTTCTCGTATTATTTTAACCTTTTTGAATTAAAAACTGATTTAAAAAAAAGTGTTAGTAATATTCTTATTTTTCTTCGTCTCCCCTCTTTCTTTCTGCCACATTTTCTTCTGTTTACAAACTGCGGACTTTTAAACACGTTTCAGTTTACTCAATTCGTGAGGTAATGTAAAATTTTATAAAAATATGTTGAGGTATTTATCAGATCTTTTCAAAAAATTAGATTTTTTGGAAATTAATTAAATTTTGCATAATAAAAGAAGACTTCTGATTTGATTCGCGTATAATGATTTCACGATGAATTTTCAAATTCCAAATGTGAGTCTTGCTCGTGGTTTCGATTTTTTTAAGTACAATTTGTTCGTTTAAAATTCTTCAAATCATATGCTTTCATTTTTTTTCTTCAAATGAGTCATTTTTAGTTAGTTTTTAAGTGAAGCTACATGTACCTTGAAATGCGAAGTCCTTTTCTCTCCCTTCTCACGCAGAGACACATTCGAATCGAGAAAAAGGTACATTAAATATTCAAGTACGATTTCACAGACATTTCCCTCATGAAAACTGTTAAGAGCATACTTACCTATTATAAATGCGATTTAATTACTCGATATAGGTACCTACATATGCATGCTACATATACCTAGACCTACCTATAGTTAACGTACGATAATTAATTATATATATCAACGTCGAAGTGAACGACAACGTAGAATCGTTGGGTTATTCAGCTAACCTGTTATTTTCTATTCGATTTTGTTTGAAGAGAGAGCATAAAAATTAATTTTTAAAACCTTTACGAATGTGTTAACGTATGAGTGTGTATCCCAGTGATAAATAACGAAAGGCGGGGAACTATCGTGAGATGATTCTCGGTGCAGTAATTAGACTGCTGCCGCTTTACATATAATCTACATGTACATGAAAGAGTCTAATAAAAGTTTCTCCTTCTTTAGGGTGAAAAGTAGATACCAAACTTGCAAAAAGTATAGGTAATGCAACGATGAAGGTCCTAGTGCCACTCGAATGCAGAATAATCAATTTGTCTGACCATTGCATTATTTAATAGCTCGTTTACACAAATTATTTTTGTTGACAGAAGAGCTTTCCCTTTTTTATACACATGTAGATACGTTACTGTGCTTCGCGTTCGGTTTAGTTTTTTTTTTTCGTTGTTATTTCATTTTCAGCAGGTACGAGCTTTTTTATCGTCTCCGGTTCTCTTTAGTTTATTAACGAGCACGAAACAACGAGCAGACAGGTACCAGGATGTACTCGATTTATCGTCGAATTATTCGCATCAATTACAACGATATCGATCATAGCTGCAGACATGCTAAAAAGCTTCTCTAAATGAAAAAATACTCGTCGTTTATAAAACGTATTCTTTTAATAAAATACCTAAAAACCTGCTATAATGAGACTTAAGAAACGTTATACGAATTTTTAAAATAAAATACAAAACGAAGCAGCGAACAGAGGAAAGGGGGGTTGAAAAAAATATACCCAGCGAGCACAATGCAATACTATACCATCCCAACCTTCTTCTTTCTACTTCTTTGTAAAAATTGTAATAATTTACGTACAGTCGAGGAAGGAAATTTTCGTTACGTACGACATTATATTTCTAAGCCCATAGTTTTCAGCAGCAGCTTCATCGTTGTTTTTGTTGTTTTTTTTTCTCTCTCACTCACTCTGCCTCCTATACGCTATTACTACGTACAATATTTTGCCTCTTCTCGTAACCCCCTCCTCTTCACCATCTCTCAGTCGTTCTCGTTTCTTCGTAATTATCCAAAAATCTGAAAACTTTACGCGTTAAAAATTTTTACGTCGGGATGGCCTTCGTCTGCGTGTTCTTATTCTTCTTTCGTCATAAGACTATTATGACCTTTAAAAATTATTTATATATTTTAAGATACGAACCAGCCTTTCTCGGTTTCGGCCTTTCTCTCTCAATGTGCATAGTACGCGCCTTTTAAAAGTTAAGAAAAAGCTAACTTTTAACCAACCAGAGTGTTCCCATCTTTCCACCTCCGCTCCTTCTCGTATCACCCTTGAATTCACCGAGCAAGGATTATGATACAAAGATGAAGGATACGCTCGATGAATCGTCGTGTTTTTTGCACGAATATTCTTGCATCGACTAGATACCACTTAAGTGGTGCGTAGGATAGATTTTTTTTTGCAAGAATTTTTTTCCCTTTTTCATTTTTTTTCTTCATTTTTTTAAGTTTCATAATAGAGTGTAGTTTTGGCAAAGGAACTGGTAATAAAATTTATCCATGTATTGAAGGCGCAATAAATTCGACAACGGTGGTGGATTTTCTCCATTCTCTCATATTAGAGTAGGTATAGATGTCTCGATGTGAACGAAAAAATGACCTAGTTAGGATTTGTGCGTTGCGAAATGAAATGAAATGCGCTCTTTATGAGGTTTCAAATTGCTTCGGAGATGTTGTTTCGTGTTTATGAGACAAAGAGTTGAGGTTTTTATGCCACACACACACGGAGGGGAGCAGGCTTTGTTGTGATTTTCGTAGACGAAAAATAGAATATAAAATGGCTGAGGAGGAGGAGGAGGAGGGGGCAGAAGAAAAGAGAGAAATTTTGTGGCGCAATTACCGAATAATGGGATTTAGTTTTTCTACTCGTACAGACAGTTTCGATTGAATCGGCTGGGAGAAGAGTTTGGTAATGGTGAGGAAGGAGGGGGGGGGGGTTTCTTGCTGTTAGTTTTCTTTATTTTTCAAATTGTGACTTGAATTTCGTCCGATTTGAGGAGAATTTAAGAAGCTTTCCAGGAGCTCAATTGCGAACAAATTGTTTCCAGAGAGTAATGATGGAGTTACATTTAAGTATGTCCTCGGGCGATTTAGTTGGATATTAGTGGATTTTCATCGATTTTGATGTGTGAAATTTTGCAATATTTATGTATATCACAAGAAAAATTTTGAAAATTTTCCAACAATAAAAAATTCAACTTTGGCAAATGAAATTTTGAAAATGGGGTGAGGATATTTTTATTTATCAGAAAATAAAGTAAACCAAAAACTAATGACAAGTTGATTTCCTATCAATTCCAAAAACCTTTTTGCACCAAAATGAAGTCAGATTTCTGAAATTCAACTCTTTTCCTCATAGATATGGGGTCTATTAAGCTAGAACAGAAATTGATGAAGGAAATATAATGTTGGAAAATTCACATCAATTTTATTATCCAACGAGCTAAATTCATATTTCTGATCATTCTATGGGTAGATGGGTTTTCAGATTATGTTAATAGTTGGCAGAAAACATTCTCATGTTTTTCGATTTTGGATCAACACTTTTTTAAAACCAATTCGAAACTACTAATATTTTTCTCACTCTTTAAAATGAATCTACCAGAGTTCCAAATTAGTAGACGCAAGACTTGAAAAAAAAATGAAAAAGACTGTATTAAGTACAAGCCATTTTGCTATAATTTTTTTGTTTTAGAGACGCTGGGTTCTTATTTTAACTATCTGTTTCTTAACTTGGCTCTTGAAACCCTTCCCTCCCCCCACTAATTCTTTCCAATTTGAGGCAACATTTCAAAAAAAAAAATCAACATTAAAAACTTAAAAATTATTTGAAAATGAGTCTCAATTTTTTAAAAAAATTTTTAAGAAAAAAAATGCCTAGGGTAAAAATTGAATGATTTTTTTGTGACACCCCTCCCCTTCCCTCCGTTTCTTGGTTTGATCAATTTGAAAAATCATTTACTTAACGTTGAAAAATCTAGCATCATCTTATTAAAATAAATAAATAAATAAAATGGATATGAATTGAAAGTTCAATTAATCGTAATTTTGAGACGCCTTTAAACGAAGAAATTTCTCCAGTCAACATAAACATCCTACTAGAATAATTGATGTAGCACACAAAAGCTCAACGCAAAATTTTAGAGATTGAATTTCATTTTTTATATTTAAGGAATTTTAAAACATTAAAATTTTGCTCGTTACCATCGAGAAAAATCAGAACTTGATCAAAATTGTGATCGAAAGCTATAAAATTGGGATTATCTCCAATTTTCGACCTCGAGAATCGAATGGTGATGGCTACGAGACGTTTTAAAGTGCCTAAACCTAGTCAATTTTTTGAATTTTCCAATTCTCAAAAAATGGTCAAAAAAGATCCAAACATGAATCAGCTATTCTTTTCTATCAATTTAGATCAGTTTGAGTTCAATTTTTCAAAATAGAAAACATATTTTTCTGACCAATACAAACCATAAATGTTGATAATCTTTTTTGAAGGCATCAGGATGTCTCAAAACCAACACAAATCAAGTTGAGAGATTTTGAAGTGATTTTGCTCACCTAATTGGAGATTCGAGGAGGGGCGGGGGGAATATGACTATACCCTATTCTGCACGATTAAATGAAAATCTTTAAACGAAAGGCCACCAATGTAAATTTTACTCGATTTTTATTATTGTTTTATTTAAGTACTCCACTAAGTAACGTGTAATATTTTTATTTTGTTTCAGGTGAGCAACGAAATTTCAACGATTATTTTTTTCTTCATTTTAGTAAGTAGAAGAATCTGATACTTATCTTGCCATCATCAGTTCTGTAAGAAACCGTAAGTTGAAAACTTCAATAATAAAATGGAGTTCGTTCTTACATTAATAATTGAGGCCTATAGAATCAAATGCCTACTTCTCCACTTTTTTTCGAAAATGAGTTAAGCATGGTTTGGTATACTACAACATGTCCCGCATCTGATGAAAATGTCAACCAGTGTTGCCAATGCCATATTGAAAAATCCCGCCAGATTGATCCTAAAAAACCGCTAAAAACCGCTAAATTCCCTATAGCAAAATCGCTAGACTTCCCGCTAGATTTTCATCATTTTTTTAAAACCTCAAGTCATGTAAAAAATACAAAACTGATGAAGATTCAATTTGTTGAAATTTTAAAACTGTTCAAAAATAACTAAAAATTAAAAAACAGTGAACTCATTCAAAAATTACCAAAGAATTGATGAAATTGAGTGGATGGCTTTTACAAAAATTGAATTTCATTGATTTTTTTTTTCAAAAATTCAATATTTTTTAGCTGAAATGCTGAATTTGTGAATTAAAATGGTAAAAGTGGCCATGAAGTCAAAAACGCTAGACTTCCCGCTAGCCGCTAGATCAACAATTTTTGGCGGTTTTCTATGTTCAAAATCGCTAGGAATGGCGGGAAAATCGCTAAATTGGCAACGCTGATGTCAACATTTGAATTTCGGTCAAGGAAGTATGGTAAAACAGCGTGTAAAGTTAGGGGTTAGAATCAAAACTCTACTTTTTTAATGGAGAAGTCGAGTTTTCAAACGAACCTGGCGGATTTCGAATGAAACACTAGTGTTATGCCTTGAAATTAGGCTTGAAATTGAATAAATTCATCAAGTGAGGACCCTTCCCCCAAAAAACACCTTTCATTTTTATTAACAAAAATTATTTTTTTTTACTTTGAAAAAAAAGGAAAATAATTTCAATTTCCAAATGAATGGTCAAAAATGCAATATTATTTTAATTTCTCAAACTTTCCAAGCTTTCTTCAACTTTTAGCACCATATTACTAGAAAATTTTTTGATTAAGTGCCCTAAAACGATGTAAAAAGTGTACGGTTGGAGACAAAACTTAACTTCTCCTAACTTCAAACTGCCCAGGAACTCTTACGGCAACGCGTAGGGTAAAACAAACATGTGGGTCACTATCGTCTTGTTGGTACAAAAATATTAGACATATTACCTCGGTATTTTATGTTATGATAAATGCTAGGGAGGTTTTTTGCGTTTTTTTCAAAAAGTTCGAAAATGGAGAAGTAGAGATTTGATTCTAGTGGCCTCAATTATGTACTTCTCACGTTTTCTGGAATTTACAAATTGGTCAAAAATTCTCCTTTTGAACTGGCCCTCTTAGAATTTTGCTCTATTTTTAAAATTGGTTCACTCTGGTCAAAAAATTTATATCACATGAAATAGCACGAGAATCACCCTTAAAACTGATTTTTTGAATTTTTTTAATTCACCAAGAATCCAAAAATGAACTTTGGGATCTGAAATTTTGATGAAAGAGGTTTTAGGACATGCTCATTCAGTTCAGTTCGGTTTTGTTCGAATCGGGCAGCGCCAGTTCAAACGGGTTTCTTCGTTAGAAGTGGAGGGGGTGGGATACAAAAGCCATATTTGAAAAAAAAAGAATTCAAACACATCGCAAATTGCCCTGAAATAAAAAAAGATGTAAAAAATTTATCGCTATAAAATAGAAATTTCCTTCAACATCGATTCACAAGGGTAGGTATATAGAGTACGGTACCTATAAGTATTTAATATTTAGTCCTCTACGAAAAAAAATCCAATTAAAAAATTACACGGGCCTTCGCAATTTACGCATATTGATTCGTGTGAAAATTCAAGGTCTACGTCCTTTAAATTACCCAGCTACCCTCGAACCTCATACGAACAAGTGCGATTAAAGTTAGAAAAACATTAAACCGTGTACTAGGCTGCCTCTTTCAGTCTTTCTCCCGTACTTTTGCCATCTCCTCCCATAAGCTCGCAGTTCAAAGTTTAATTAATATTTACAGCGTGTGTTATTTACGACGAGTTATCAACGAAAAAGCTCTCTCTTGCTTTCCTCTTCTATCTCTATCCATCTTTCCATCTCCATTTTTCCCTTACACAAGGCGTAAAACCACCAAAAAATGGCACTCTTGATTTCTACAGCGACATAATTACAGAGAGTAAAGGCGTAATAAAGTGCCTGGTAAAGGTACCTACGTATATGTAGTACGTATGTACTTTGCCTACAGTTGGCGGTGGTGGCAATATGGCAAACGCAACGAAATTAAAACCAATTAGTCAGCGTAAAGACGCGGCTAATTGTACTATTGCGCCGTCTGTTGTTGTATGTGTGCGTTGTTGCAAAAGCCTCGTCGTTCACAATCCTGCAATTCAAATATACATGCGAAAGGTTCATCCTTTCTTTTGCTCTTCTGCTCACCTCGTCTTCTTCGCTCTTTCAGTGAATCGCCTTTTTATGTATTAACGAACCGTTGAAATCGGATTAATGGATTTAAACCGCCAATGAATATCACTAATATGGCTAGGTAGATTTTTGGTATGCTTAGTGCATCATTCATCGTGCATATCGTATTTGCATCTTCTACCCATCTCTGTGTATATTAAGGGTTAAAATGCTTTGCTAAAAAAGTTGAAGAGAATTGCGAATTTTGATTCATATATTTTTTACTCATGTGTCGCATATTTGATGGGTTGTAGGTATACCGAGACCAGTCTGTATAATCGATTTAATTTCTCTATTCAGCTTGCTTCCTTTTAATCTTCTTAATACTATACCTAATCATTTAATTGGCCAATAATCTAATAATTTTATATCTATGTATGTAGATAACTAATTTAACACCCTTATAGCACATATACGGTGAATTACTTTCAAATTGCATATACTTAACTATTTCTAAGCAATTTTATAAAACCATGTATAAAGGCACATTAGGAATGTACAAGGGATAGGTAGTCGGAAAGTAAGTTTCACATGGCTGAAAAAGTATGAACGCGTGGATATTTTTTGATCAAAATTTGAGGAAATATAGTTCAAACATTCAACTAGATCTGACGAAATTTATTTTGCCTTTGGGTGCGTTGTTTGTATTTTACAGCGTTATTAGTAAAGTAATGATAAAAACATTCCGTCCAAAAATTATATTTTAAAAAAAAATTAATTTTTCAAGCTAACAAAAGAAAAATTCATTGGAAAATTTATTGAGAACTACTCAAGACATAACATACTAACATCATTTTGAAAAATCCAAATGAAGAAGATTGTTCAGTGATAATCTGCTGAATGTTGGCATTGTCGAGAGTCACTCAGCACCAGAAATTTTGCAACCATCACATGAACAATTTACAGCACCAATTAACGCCCCAACTTGAAATAACATTAGTATGATATGTTTTGAGTAATTCTCGATGAATTTTAGTCATAATTATTATTACAACCACAACATTTTTTTTTTTTGACCAAATACCACATTTGGATGGAATGTTTTTATCAGTACTTTACTAATAACACTGTAAAATACAAACAACGCACCCAAATGCAAAATAAATTTTGTCAGATCTAGTCAAATGTTTGAACTATATTTCCTCAAATTTTGGTCCAGAAACATCCATGCGTTCATACTGTTTCAGCCATGTGAAACTTACTTTCTGACTATCCCTTGTAGTTACTCTGGAGCGCTATTCCCGAAATTTTGTTATCCACTTTACAATATTTACACGCATCACATAACACACATAACTTTAGGTAGTCGCGTTATTTAAAGAACATACAGTTGAAAAGGTAGACTGGTAGAGTCATAGATTTCCAAAAATTACAGTA
Organism: Planococcus citri; assembly: GCF_950023065.1. Taxonomy (NCBI): domain Eukaryota; kingdom Metazoa; phylum Arthropoda; class Insecta; order Hemiptera; family Pseudococcidae; genus Planococcus; species Planococcus citri. The sequence continues at coordinate 46,006,409 of NC_088681.1, read as the reverse complement.
GATCACATTAAATGGCGGCATAAGGTAAGCGCAGGTAATTACGCCACCCTAAGGTTTGAGGTCATTTAGTGGGGTTAAAATGCATCTTTGGCAAAAATGTGAATGATCCACCTCAAAGTGCATCTTATTAGCTACCTTTCACGAAAAAAATTGTTTTCTTACCCCTCCCCCAATACCACCAATCTCCTCCTGAAAATGTTTAACAAAAGTGGCGTATGTAATTATCAACAGGTGCAGGTAATTACGCCACCACCCCCAAAAAACTATTTAAAATCTATGAAAACATTGGTAAAAATCATTTGACATTTTGGGCATCTTATTGGCCACCTTTCCCTAAAAAAAATGTTTTCCATCACCCTCCCCCCATCCCACCCCTCCATTTCTGAAAATTATTCACCAAAGTGGTGTATTCATCAATATATGCAGGTAATTCCGCCACTCACCCCCCACCACCAAAAAAATTATTTAAAATTATTGATAAAAACATCGCAAAAAATTATTTATTAGCTTTTTGGTCAAATATGTGAAAGTCCTGAAAGAGTTTTGTTAAAGTGGCGTAATTTTCAACATTGGTACTTTTGTATATTTTTCAACATTTAGATACTTACATTGAGAAATAACAAAAAACTGTTTATCGCATTGAAATTGTCATTAAATTTACTACAGGAAACATATCTTCAAAATTTGTTTTGCCCTTATTACGAATTACAGTACGTTTCCAAACTGTGGTCAATTTAACATGACGTTTTTTTTTGGCATCAAATTTACAAAAAAGCAAGCAACAGATCAGAAAATTATCCGGTCTGGTGATATTTTTGGTTTTCCTACCTTGGCTTTAACAGTACAATCACTACAATCACCTAAAAATCGTCACACGACGCCATCTACCCCTTTACTATGAGAACTGCGGTAGTGGTGTGATTGCCAACGTGGCGTAATTAGCTGCACTTACCTTATTACGGCGCAATCATTATTTTTATCAGCAAAATCGTAATTATAATTGGCATCGCATGTAAATATTGTAAAGTGGATAACAAACTTTTGGAAATAGCGCTACTGTATTCTTATAGAATAAATCTTAATATACAGTCCACAAGTTATCATTATTTTCATTGTCCTCTCCTCTACAAACCAGATAAAATCAGTAGCAATGTCTGAATCTGCTGAAATACACAGAAATTCTCCCAATAATGATGACAACAACAATGTTTTTCTCAATGATGACATTTTAACCAATGATGATGGTACAAGTAGTTCCTCGACTTCGACTTCAACGAATACAAATAATTGAAACATATTGAACATCTTACTCGGCAATCTTTGAAAGCTTGACATTGATTCAGTTATACCAATCCCAGAAATCATCAATGCGGAACTGTGCGACATAAACGACTTGAAAATCAAATTTGATAATTTGATAAAGTCGCCAGAAATTTATTAGCACGCTCCGGTGAAGACAATAACATTGGAAATACTCTATCCAACTTCAATGCATTATATCGAAATATAAGAAATGCGTTAATTTAGAAAAAACATGACCATCTTCAAGACTTAAAATTACCAAAGCTCAACATACCTGAATTCAACAGCAATGATAAAGATTGGCTAAATTTCCAAAATGTTGAAGTGAAGTGAAGAACAACCATTATAATACTAAGATTCTGCCTGAGAGAAAACACAGTTATTTATCGACTCTATTAAAAGAAGAAGCTCTCGATTTAATCAAAAATTTAACAAAAAACAATTTCACATGATGAAAAGTTTTCTTACTCAGTATTTTTCAATTCAAAACTTGGAAGGGTGGGATTGAAAATTGGCAGAGTAAGTGGTAGCCTAGTAAAATGGACCATCTTAGATTTATCTCTCATAACTTTTCACCTAAATGAGTATTTTTTGCTCATTGAGGGCTTAAATGTAACGTTAGAATATCATAATTAGAAATTCTTAAGTTTTCATGGGTGGAAAAGGAAAAGAATTTCCCCCTTCTGCAATCCAAACTGAGAAATGAGAACATGAAGACCATTGGAGAGGTGCATGGGGGGGGGGGGCTAAAAAAATATGGATTTTTTTCAACTCACTGTCACTCTCATCATATCTCTTTTATCAACCCCATTCCCCATCCAATCAATTCTCGTTTTCAATTCTCCGCTACTAAAAATTAAAACGAAGAACTATCTTTGCCAAAATTCCATTCAAATTGCTCATACTTATTCGTACACAGCTTATTTCTTTCATACCCATTTCCATCCTCATACAGTGTACATGTAGGTATACAATCACACATCTATAAATCGTACACAACACAAACATTCATAACCCAATCAACACAGTTCTACACATATTTGCGGTTCACCTATCGACCATCAACGATACTGCAGCATAATTAGCTGGAATGTAGGAATGTTTGCCTATCCATTCGTCAGTAGTACATATAAACGATGATTCGGCAACACAAATTATACATCGGTGTACAAATGTTTGCTCACTTTCAACACCACCGCACCACACTATGAGAATCGCAGTACCTATCCCAGTAACGAAAATTGCATCGCCTTGTGTACACCATAAGTTGTGCGCGCTGTTTTTTAGTATTTGCCTATCCCCAGGATTTAAAGAGATATAAGTTCTTATTTGTCTAGGGAAGTTTTTTCTTGCGCAAGTTTTCTTAAGCAGTTCAACAAATTTCACCATTTGTTTTTCTTCATCTCCCGGTGTATTGTTTACGAAGCACAATGAATACTCGCGAGATTTCGTCGGGTGAAGTTGCTTTTTTTAAATTAATGTTTTCAATGGAATTTTCCCTACAAAAAATAAAAAAGAATAGTTTATTTTGATTTATATTTTGGTCAAAATGGATGCGGTTACTTCTGCGCCAGGAGCAATCAAAATTCAACAAATTTGATTGGTGAAGGCACAAAGGAGTCTAGACTGTTGAGTAATTTCTCTCACAAAGGACAAGACCCCTTCAAGTCTGAAATCTACTGATACCTTTTTACAATGACATGACTACATCAGCAGCTGAATTCACTGCATTCATGAAATTTCCAACCTCTTGCACGTGGAGCCAAAAAAAAAGTGGAACGTTTAGTTGAAAATAAAACGCAGGTAAAATAACAGTATCTTGTCAAAATCACGACACTTTCATTTCCTCGAAACATGGAAAGACTTTCTACATCAATACGCTGTCTTCTTTAGGAGTACTCAATACTCTTCTCTCTTTCTGTAACCATACAAACGTCGAACTCACCCACACTCCAGTCACTACTCGAAGCTTTTTTTCTTTATTAAACGTATCAATCAGACACGCGCCAGTAGAAGGGAGAAAATCAGCACGTGAACAATACGCCAATCATTATTGCAAAGTCGTTGACATTACGTCTGTGTCTAGTTCTCGTCGATTCGAGCAAAATGGTTATTTTAAATCGCGTACTAAACATCGGTATACGAGTACAACGAGTCGTCAAAAAGTTACGATACTTTTGTTATCAATATGGACTAAATTTTAGGAAATTGCATTCGTCCAAACGAGACAATTTGACGTTGCAAAAACTATAATATAAGTTACGATGAGGTACTCGTTTGGAAACGTCACCATTAAACAGATGATGATACTTACCTTTGATGGGTAGCGATGTTTATCAGTACCACAGATACCTATTGGAACCATGACAAGAGGACATTTTGGTTTCGAAGCACTTTTTCCAACTGGACGAAATCACGTTGCCAAAATTTGTTCATCGTTGCAAAAGATAACGCGTACATAACGTTAATTAGATACATGTACCTTTACACGAATCTATTCACCTATCTACTCATCCTATCGACTCTAATAAATCACATTTCACATCTAAGTATACGTACAACCAAAGACCCTGCATATCGATAAATCATTGGCAAATCATGCGGTAAGATTTATACGTTTTACGCGTATTTAACAGCTTCGCTAGCACGTTATAAGAAGATTCATTTAGACGAAACCGAGCATTAGCAGTTTTTGAACGGATGCCAGTATAATACTTATGTATAGGTCACCGGTTAAAACTCATAAAGCCCGGTAAATGCGACAAGAAAGCCGGAAGATGGCTTTAATCAGAGCGCGCTCTAGCACAACACGACAGGCGCCACCGCAATTATATCACGTCTCAGTGCTGCGTTTTGCCTGCTCTGTGCGCCTTTAAAAGACGTGTCTGTCGTGGCTGAAAGGGGCACAGGAGCAGGGGGAAAACGTTCCGCACTAATTTACCGTGTACTTTCTCACATTATACCATGATTTTTCTTCACTTAACGTACTATCATTCTTTTTCATTATCGTTAAACACCGCACATATCTTTCCCATGTACTTACATTAAGAACGAGTGTGTTCGTTTTTGTGATACTATACTCTGACTCAGCCAAGGAAAAAATCCTCTCTTGGAATTTTTTCCAATGCAGGATGCTGTGAATTTTACACGACCTACGTTCACAATCCTTAATGAGCTGTACAGGCGAAGGAAATATTTTCCATAGTGGAAAATTTGCGAAATTTTTAGATTACGAGGCGAAAAAAAAATTTCAAAAAAATCAACCAACTATCTAATATAATCAATTTACTCGAATCACTCTCGTCAAGTGGATTTGTTAGCGATTCAAAGACATTATCTAACCTTGAGGTAATTTTACCATCTATCCATCTTGACCTTTCAATTTGAACTTTTTCCAACGACAGCAGGCGGAAAAAACCACAAAAGTATGGCTAAGCCAACCCACGTGGAAAAAAACCAAAGATACTTTTCTTCTAAATGAAGCCCACAAAATTGTTTCGTATGCGACGTGACTCTTTATAGGATACGTACATGCGACATTTTTGTATTTTATGCCACGATTATCATTTTTATAGAGGTATTTCTTACGTATTCTTTTTCCTTGTTTTTCTTTTTTTCTCTCTCTCTTATTTCTTCGCTGATCTCTCCGGTGTAGCGTATAGGTCTCTTTTCCTTTTGATATGTAAATTTTTTTCGACCGATACGAATTCGACATACGCGTAAAAATTATGTAGTTATTTCTAAACGATCGAATAAACGATCTCGTGTACTTGATATTTTTTCTCTTGTCGTGTATTTTATAATCTATCTTACGTCACCATCGTTGTTGTTGTTGTTGTAAGGGTAACGTATGACTATGCCCTTGTTTTTTTTTCTGATTTCGTTGGCTCGGTTAAGTTTGATTTGAATATTTGGCCAACACTTTGAGCTGGACTTTTCTCTAAAGATTTACATTAAAGATCGCACATACATACTTATTTATGTACATCTTCAAAGTTGACGTGAGCGTGACTCAGAAACGTCCAATTGTGCTTATTGAAATGAATACCTATTACTTGTACCTATGCCCTAATAAAATACCAAAAAAAAAACAAAAAAAAAACAACAATGCCAAGATTGTAATGTAGGCGAACTTGAAGAAGAAATATAAGAGAGCCATAGAATTCCCCAAAGTCTTTCAATTTGAAAAACAACGCGACTAAAAAAAAAGAAGGTAATAAATTCGTGAACTGGCTTTTTATCATCTGTAAAAACAGCGAAAGTCGTGAAAAAGGTCGTGAATTTTCAACTATCCACTCAAAGTTGTCAAAACAGGGAATTTTTAGGTTATTAAAATTTTGAAATATAAACATAACAATCGCAATCCTCCGCTGGAAATTTTTTTATTTTTTCCATACTTCGCAAGTGCTTCAAATATGGATCGATGAACGGGTACTTACCTACATTTCTATGAGGAAGAGGAGAAGGAGAGGGGGTGGGATGTAATAAAAAAGAAAAAAATGAGACAAATTTTTTTTTATTCGTGCTATATTTTTTTTTTTTCAAAAAAGAAAAGTTTCGAGTCGATTGGAAATTTTTCTCATTTGATTCTAAAAATTAGTCAATTTATTTGAAACTGATTCTGATTATTATTTGTAAGTATCTGTATAGATGGGTATGAGGTCGAAAATTATATTTTTTCTGGATGGAAGTTGATTACACCAGCGAAAAAAAAGGAACAATAATGGAAGAATTTTGGTTAAACCAACATAAATTAGTTCACTAAAAAAATTAATGCACGGAGTAAGGAAATTCATTTTACCTACAACAAAATCATGTGAAATTGTTTAAAAATTCCAAACGTTTGAAATTTTGAATATTATTAACAAATTGTTAATTTTAGCATGCATATTAGCCCCCCAAATGAGGTTTTTCGCCACTATGTCCCCAAATTATGGTCCTAGCCCAAAAATGAGGTTTATAAAAGTTGTTCTAAATCAAATTTCTTATCACATGAGCTACGAACCAACTTCGTCCCCTTAAGGGGGGTGGATCTACAGTCAATAATAAGAAAATTAGCATTGAATGGGGAAATGCGCGGGGCTGAGCTGAATTTTGGTATACTGGTTTTTTTTTTGTACCCTGAACGTGAATCCGAGGAGTCCCGACCATTCCCAAGTGAATTTTCCCCCAATTGTGGATTTTAGCCCCCCAAATGAGAGTTTTCAGACATGTTTCACCTCTACCGCCCCAAATTTCGGCCCTAGCCCAAAAATGGGGTTTACAAGTTGTTCTACGTCAAATTACCAATCAGATGACCTACGAACCAACTTCGTTCCCCCAAGGGGGGGGGGGAATTTGTAGAAAATAACATGTAGACAATCACTGGAGAACTAACTTTATTTTCAGTAGAGGAGAAGGTACAATTATGGACCCAGGTACAAATATGGACCCCCCTCTGTTTAGAGAATACTACTAGCGCTGCGGTCACGGTCTGTACTAAAAATTGTTCTAGTAGTGTAGTACTGACGATCTAGTTACATATTTTGGATCGATGCAAAATTCTGTGTCTGCAATCAGCATTTGATTTTTTTTTCGTGATTTTTTGTTGCCATTGGAACATTTTACTCTGTTTTCTTTTAATAATTGATGTACTTCCAATAACGTTCAAAAAAAAAATTATTAGCGAAATAAGTAGCTCTCAGTGTATACTTTCAGAATATGCTTTCATAGGTACTTGTCATTACTTTACTCGATTTTCATATTTTTTTCCATTTTTCATAAACTGACAAGTTTTTTTACGTTGGTATAAATATGGACCCCTAAATTTTTTCATATAATTTTTCCTAGAATGCTGAGAAAAAAGCAATCAACAAATAAGAGAAGTCCTAAAAGACGGAAATGGGACGAAGAAAGTATAGTACGGGCCATTTTAGAAGTAAAAATAGTAAAATCCAGAAAGTTCGGTTTTTTCTTATGAAAATCGATTTTTTTTAATTTCGATTTTTTTCATGTATATGATGTTTATTGTCATGCATTCGATGTTTTTTTCATATACTTAAGTTAAAAAACGTCTTTAAATATATTTTCGCATCATTTTCTGCAATTTTTAGACATTTTTTTAGGGGGTCCATATTTGTACCAATTTATGTCACTTTTGTAAAATTCAAATTTCTCCGTGAGTTTTCAACCAAAAAAAAATTTTTTTTACACAATATACTAGAGTCTTTGGCCTTTTGAATGGTATATTCAAAAAACAAATTTGATAATTTTTTCTACCCTTTAAAGCCAAAAAGCTAGAGGGGGTCCATATTTGTACCTTCTCCTCTATATGAATAATATAGTCGTCATGTTTGACATATGTGCCTGGAGGAGTGGCTTTGTGTAGGCGGGTACCAAGTATACAAATATACGTAATCTTAAGAAATAGGTATGTGCATTTAAAATATAATTATCAATATTTCTTCACTCCCCCGCACTTGGTAATCCGATTACTCTGATTTAAAAGCTGAATCTAAACAAACATAAAATAAAATGTACAAATTAATTACAATTTGGTTAAATGTAATTTTTCTAGTATACAGTTGAATCTTTCTTTTGGTAATGGTTTCGTTAATATATCAGATTCATTATTAGTAGATTCGATTTTTCGTAAAATTATGGTTCCAATTTCTAATTCTTCTCTTACGAAGAAATATTTAGTTCTCATTTGCCTTGTACCTTTATGATTTACTGGATTTTTGGCAATATCAATGCAACTTTTATTATCTTCAAAAATCATGGTTGGCTTTTCAATATTTACCCCTAAGAAATTGAACAATTCGCGAAGCCACATTATATCTCTTGTTGCTTCACATAATGCTTAATATTCTGCCAACATTGTACTTGGAGCAACATTAGGTTGGCGACAAGATGACCAAGTAATTAAATGAGTTCCAAAACTTTTGATCAAAATTCCACTAGTAGAGTGAGCTTTGAGATCGTTTGTTGCAAAACTTGCATCAGTGTAACAAATTAACGGATATTTTAAATTTGCATTTTCATGGTGAATCAATCTATAATCAATGGTACCTTTCACTTTGATTGAAAACAACTCAACAGACTAACAGCATAGCAAAGATCAGGACGTGTACAGAGCATGGCATACATCAAGCTCCCAATTAAACTTCGGCACAACGTTTCGTATTTTGGATCAATTTCAGAAGTGCTCAAAAGCTCAAGATCAATTTTATTTTCAATAGGAGTACTTGCAGAATTGCATTCACTCATGTTGAATTTTGATAAAACATTCTCTAAATAGGTATGCTGATCTAGAGAGATAATATAATCACTTGTTTGATTTATACTCATACCCAAATAATATTTCAGTGGTCCAAGGTCAGTCATTTGAAATTCTTTGAAAAGTAGTGATTTGATTTTGGATCATTTGAACAATATCTGCACTCTCTTTCCACATGACCCAATTTTTTGCAGCAGGTACAAAACATTGAATGACGAGAATTTCCATAGCCATGATTCGATCCTCTTGGTTTGAAAAAATTGGGATTGCGACCTTGACCTCGACCTCCTCTGAACTGAACAAATTTCCACCATTGAACGAATTTCCACCATAGAACGATTTTCCACCTCTGCCTCAAAATTTTCTGATAAAAACCACACTCATATCAAAAAAATTGAAATTTGTTTATTTTTTGAATTTTTTCGAATTTTGATTTTTTTGTGATGAGCCCGCGTAGCACTGATGAGATAGTCAGTGGCCTCGACAAAAGTATCAACATGATTTTACATGATTGTTGATTGAAAAAAGTCCAAACATTATCCACAAAGGGTTTAATCTAACTACGTTTAAGATGATTAATTAAAAATTGACACTTTTTTCAAAAATTATGATGAAAATGCTGATGGTCGTCATTGCTGTCTACATTTGTATCTACAGTCATGTGCAAGATTTCGATACATTGTAGATACCTTTGTAGACCCATGATCGATATCGAAATTCAGGTCGTCTTGTCGATCCGAAGTTGATGTTGACTATAAGATCGACAAAAGCATCTACAAAATTTTGATCTTGTATAGTTACTTTTGTCGATCTAATAATTGTCATCAACTTTGGCATCAGCAAGAGGACCTGAATTTCAATATCGATTATAGGGTCTACAAAAGTATCTACAAAATGTTGTCATCGAGTAGATACTTCTGTAGATCTTGTAATCGGCATCAATCATCTGGTTAATATTGATGAGGAAGTTGATGTCGATTACAAGATCTATAAATTTTTTTTAGAAATTTCGAAGTGTTTCCGACTCATTTGTGGTGTCAGAGTCGACAATACAATAAGAAAAATTTTCTAAGTCCAGAATAAGATGGACTGAATATTCTTTTGAGGCTTCTCCACTCAACAGCGGCAATGGTCTAGTGGTTAGAGAACGTGACAGTAGTGATGGCAACCTAGGTTCGATCCCTACCCAGGGCAACTTTTTTTCTTTCAAAAAAATTTTTTTGGAGGAAATACCTACTTTTGAGAATAATTTTACTTGAATCAAAAAAAGAGGTTTGGGCACATTTCGCATATTTTTCAATCAAAATTTGCTTATTTTAGACTCAAAGAAATTACACCAATGTCGAGACCTTGTCGAGACAAAAAATGAAGGGAGACGACAGTCAATTTTGATATCAACTTCTCACTCGTCATTTATCGACATTAGTGTCAACAAAATGTCGTGTCAACAAGTGACGGATTAGAGATCTCGTCTTTTCCATCGACGTTGGCATCGCTTGTGCTACGCGAGAGTTTACTTCTTCATCGAGTGAAAGAGGTTTTTCAATTTTTTCAACAAATACGTAAAAATAGGGGTCAAATGAGTCAACTTTACCTGTCAAAACTTTTCTTTATGCTTTAGGTAAATCAAAAAATTGTATATTTTTTCGCAAATTTTCAATTTTTTAAAATCAACTTTACGAAATAACGCCATCCCAATTTTTTGGTATGTTGTTCAGCATAAAAAGTTGTCCATAATATTATTTTCAGAATTTTTGAGAGTCGTAACGATATGAAAACTAGTTTTGAAACTTTTCGAGCTAATTTGTCGTTCAAAAAAAAAGTGGCAACACTGATTTTCATGATATCACCAAAAAGTCTTTCAAAACCCCTAACTACATATTTCAAAAGGTTCCATTTTGGTAGGTATTGCGGTTATCGACGAGTAACCTCTACTACTGAAATGAATGATATTTCAAGTTCACTGAAAACTTTGATACCCCCCTCCTACCACTTCTTGGTCAAATTGACGTGGAATGACCCGTCGATAGATCTTGAATGCAAAAAATATTCTCTTTGCAAGCTTCCAATATGAACTGGCGAGGACTTTCAGGCACAAATTTACGCTTGATAATGATGAAGTGAACTTCATTTATAGTACAAGGGCAAACTAAAATTTAAAATAAAACTACCTACCACGTTGACTTAACGAATACTTACATCGCAGGTCAAAATACCAAACAAACGTTGTCTTTGAACATTTCATTCTCATCGCTGCGCCTTCACCTTGCTCGTTCGAATGGTGGAAAATAAAGCAACGAGCGATGTCGCTTGCATTATACTTACGTAGAATAAAACCCTACCCACCTTTGCATCAACTTGTGTTGTTGAAAGTAAGGTAGAGGTACCTACCTATATAAATACGAACACTAGTTTAAAGAAAATTTTACTATTCATCATTTTGACGAAACGAATTTACCTACCTACGAATTTTTACTCGAAATGAATTTTTCTCCTCTCGACACGATTTCAATTACAAGGTATCCTTTAACGTTTAAATTAAGAGTAAGTGTAGTCGACACGTCGTCGAGTTAACCTTCCACTCAAGGTGCTCTCTAGTGCATATACCTACAGAATACAGATGATAGATGCAGCAACTTATATGTATAGTACGTTGCCAGGCGGGCTGAAACGTACCTATCTCGTGACGATTGCGACGACTGAATTGGAGCAAGTAGAGATGAATGACAGGGGGGGAGAGAAAGCTCAACTTTAAGGGGCATCTATCTAGTACGTAGTACTACGAAAGTAGTTTTAATTTCGGCGTTTGTTCTTTTCTCGACGAGTCAACATAATATAACCGTGTATCGCTCGTGTCGAGTAAATACGCTCTGGATATAAAATGGGTACGATATCTTACTGAAATGGCATCTCGTAATGTAAATAAAAACGTGACGAAATTGTTGTACGTAGAGGTCGAAAACGCGACGAAATATCAAGTATTTAAATAAACTATGTGTACCAGAGAGTGTCAACGGGTTAGTGAAAATAATAAAAGTACTGAGATGAGATGTGAAAAACAAAAAGAATAATAAAAAATATGAAAAATTACGCGAGTACGTATTATGTAGGTAGGTACCTACATAAATGTGTATAGATAGGTGAGGTAGGTATTGTTCATTTTGAGAACAATAGGTATACTTGGGAGAATTTTAAAATGTTGCAGATGTATAATTTCAAGTACTGTGTTTTGGTTGCCTGGTGTGAAAGTTCACTAAGTATACATATTTTTAATTTGAAATTACTCGCAGAGCTTTGGAGAACGTGTGTGAGAGAAGCAACACGTAGATAGGTATACCTTTGCCTTATTCGACGCCAATACGAAGCTAATGCGTGGAAAATTTTAGAAATCGCAAAATTCCAAAAGGATGAGAAATCGACCAAAATATCAATTTCCTAAATTAAGATAGTAAAACTTTTGAAAAGGAAATTCAAACTAAGCCCGGGCTGGGCTGGTTGGGAGCCCCTGGCGGATGCACCGAATGGGGTTCCAAGGATTTTATCCCCTCCCTTTCAGAATCTTCCTCCTCTTGTTTTTTCTCAGGTTTGGATACTTGAACGCCATAGTTGTGCGAATTGTTTTTGTTTTTGATTTTTTCATTCAATTTCGCAAAAAATAAATCAGATTTCAGATTGACAGGAACAAAACCAAAGGGGTTTTTTGGGAGGAGGGGGGGAGGGGGTGACTGAAAATTTGTAGTTCTGTATGAGAATTTAAAAAAAAACAAAGACCGTCTTTTCTTCAAATAAAAATCTTTTACGAACGAATCGATTCACTTTTTTTGAAACATTTGTGTACCAATTATTGAATTGAATAAATTGATTGATTTTTTGGTGAATCATTCGCAAGCGGATCAATTAATTTACGATTTATTCGGTTTTTGTGAAACTATTGTATAAGAATTTGATCTGTTTTCAAGCAAAGTGAATCGAATCATTCACAACCGATTGACGATTGAACAAATAAATTCATTTTTAGGTGAATCTTTCGCGAACGAATTGATTGATATTTGTGAATCATTCGTGAACAAATTGAATTTAGTGAATTTGATTCGTATAAGTGACTCGTTCGCGAGCGAATCGATTCAGTTACCTTCTTAGTTTTTGATGAATCATTTACGAAGGAATTGAATGATTTTTAGTGAATTATTCGTGAACGAATTGAATAATTGTTGGTGAATTTGATTCGTTTAAAAGACTCGTTCGTGAACGAATTGATTCAGTTACTTAATTTTTGACGAATCATTTACGGAGGAATTGAATAATTTTAAGTGAATCATTCGTGAACGAATTGAATAATTGTTAGTGAATTTGATTCGTATAAGTGACTCGTTCGCGAGTGAATCGATTCATTTACTTAATTTTTGGTGAATCATTCAAAAAAGAATTGAACTATTTTTGGTGAATTATTCGCGAACGAATCGATCAATATTTGTGAATCATTCGCGAATGAACTGGATTTTTTAGTAAATCATTCGTGAACGAATTGAATGATTTTTGGTGAATTTGATTCGTATAAGTCACTCGTTTGCGAGTGAATCGATTCATTTACTTAATTTTTGGTGAATCATTCGCGAACGAATTGATCAATATTTGTGAATCATTCGCGAATGAACTGGATTTTTTAGTGAATCATTCGTGAACGAATTGAATGATTTTTGGTAATTTGACTTGTATAAGTGACTCGTTTGCGAGCGAATCGATTCATTCACTTAATTTTCGCTGAATCATTCACGAAGGAATTAACTAATTTTTGATGAATTAAGTATTCGCGAACGAATTGATCAATTCGTTCGCGAATGGTTCTTTCAAAAAATTAATCAGTTCGTTCATAAATGATTCCCTTTAAATGAATTTATACTCTCACGAACAAATCACTGAGAGATGAATCAATTTATACATAGGTAAACAATTACTTTGAAATCAGATCCATTAAGTAAAGTTGAACTTAGGGCTCTGGGGGTTCCTTGGTGTCTCAGGGTCCCTGGCGATCGCCGAGTAACATCAATTTTAGGGAAAATTCCACATTTAAAAAAAAAGTACGTATTTGAGATTCTACGTCGACCAAGACCATTGCCATAAGGCTATTGTTTCACTCATCCATCCTTCGAGAATAGAAAATTTGCAAATACCTATACTTACACGAAAGAGAAAATTCAGCAGCGCGATGAATTTCACGTCAGTCATCTTCGTTGTTGGAAAAGTTGTGAATAATTTCGGGAGGGGAGTACCCGTCGTCTTCTCGCTGACTCGAAGAGAAAGCAGCAATCATCGATACGACGCGATAAAGGACGAAATTAATTAATGATTTTTGTATGAGTTGAATAATAATAATCGGTAGATATATGCCTTAAGAGGCTGCGTTTGAAGCATATCTGGCGGCTTAAATTGATAATTTATACGGATTCCGGATTCAACGTCGTCGTAGTGTTCGTCTGTTCGTCGTCTTCGTCGTATAATTAAGGTGCATATTGCATTTATCATTAATTTAGGCGCACTTTAGGTGTTTTCGAAAAATAAATACTGCGAAGAGAATAGATAAAGAGGCCGAAGTATGAAGAGTCGCGATGGTACTCGCTCGATAATGTAAATTAGGCCGAAGAGAATTTAATAATTTTATAAGAAAATGATAAAGGGAAGTTGATCTTCGTAGATTGAAAACTCGTTGGTGAAATCTGCAGCCTTTTGTGCCCTGTGTGATGGCTTTGAAATTTTGTTTTCGTTCAAAATTTGTATTGTTTTGAAATTTTCAATCTCGAGTTTTCTTGATCATGAAGGCTTGAGGGGGGGGGGGGATAATTGACTCTTCCAAGTTTATTACTCAGATTATTGGACATTTTCGGATTTTTTTGAAAAGTACATTCCAAAATTTCGAAGCTAAAAATATGATTTATTGTTTTTTTAGAAGGGGGGAAGTGGATCCAAAAAATGAATGAAAATTTTTTAAAGGCACGAATATGACTTACAATACCTGCCTACATAAACATAGCCTATTTTCAAACACCCTTTGAAAGTAAATAAGTAGCTACCTATCTTAAAATTATCATAGGTATAGGTACATATTTCAATGGGAAAAAGTTACTGAGAATGTTGAAAAAAATTTCAAGGACGTCTCTCTCAAGTGAACCTATTATTCTATCAATTTTAAAAAAGAAAATTGTCGAAAATCAACTAACTAAAACGAAAAATCTTAACGAGAAAATTAATCGCTTTCAGCACTGCGGGAGTAGATAAGGGAAAGAGCAGGGGGGCTAAATAAAAATATATTTCACAAGTGAGTTTTCAGACCATAGGGGCCAACCTCACACACCAATGCCTTTTCCATTTTACTTTAAATTTCGTCAACACGATTCTTTTTCAGTCTAACATTGTTGTCCTTGAAGCACACGAGTACATACGAGTCTTTTGCGCAAATATATTTGCTCTTTTTGAAACACAAACGTACGGTGGAAAATTTAAGACGATGGGAGACAATATGTTATAAAATGAAAATAACTCTCGTCGGATGGTGCACCGACTCTCTATGCTTTAAACTGGTACTAGTATTTATGTATATATTGTGTGATATGTGTGTAGAGAGGTAGGTATACTCCCTTGTTAGAAAACAATTTCCTCCAATAAATAATGGAACTGTTATCATACCACGGATAACTGCTTTCGCTGTAATTTCGCAAACACGATTTTCAATTATGCGGAATATGTATAACACTGGGCGAATGAGTAATGTCTTCGAATAACGTGTGAAAATTAGTTTTAATATATCGTTTTCCTTATTTATACACGTATAGATGTATAAATGTAATGTACGAGGTACTTGTATAGCTGAAACTGCTACGCTATGGTCTTATATCTATCTTTCTACGAAGCGAAGATCTATAGCAGGTATACTTATAAATCGACTCTGTAAATCAGTGTGCGAATTGTCACCCTATTGTTTATTATATCTACTCGTAGGTTTCTTTCGAACAAAGTGCGATATATGTACCTATTCTTTGATAGATTTCGGATTGCAGCAATGTGAGTATGTATTTGGTTTGAAGGCCTAGTATCGTTCATTTTTCAATTCATGAGATATTTAAACAGCAAAAAAGTGAACCTTTTAACTAGGTGGTCACGTTTTTGAAAATCAGTGAAATCAACTACCCCAGGACGAGTGAACTTGAAAAAAGAGAGCCAATATATATGCAAGAAAAATCATTCAAAGTATTGTGTAGTTTTAAAAATTTCAAATAAAAAATAATTAGGAAAAAAATTTAATAATCGTTTTAAAAAATGTTAAAGAATTTTGTGTTAAAAATATACATTTTAAAGAAACCTCCAATCGTTTTTGAAAAAAATCAATCATTACAAATTGGAACTTCGTCAACTTGTCACCTCGGATTTCGCTGAAATTTGGCTCGCTGAAAGTTTTCTATGTCCCCTACACCTCAATACCAAATTTTCAGTCGCCAACGTTGATTTTTCGAATTAAGGAAAATTTTAAAAAATAATTGAAATCCTCTAGGTATTTAACAAGGTTTTCCTAAAAATGGGAAACCACGAGATAAAAATCTGAAATTTTGTAATTGATTGCAACTATTTTCGAAACGATCTGGATCCTCCAGAAGAAATTAGTTTTTCTCGAGCACACTGGAATCGTTGTTTTTCAACTCACAATCAGCAGAGAAGTCGTTAAAAATCAACTCAGCCAACCGAATTTGATAAAATCTTGTAAATATAGTTGAAAATTTCGTAAAATTCAACAAAATCAAGTTGATATGAAAACATTTGTCAGTGACGTAAAAATGTATGAAATAAGTATTATCAAGGTCGTGTTGGTAAATTAAAAATCGATCGATTGCTGGAAAGCACAAAACGTGGACATTCGAGACGAAAATTCTTGAAATTAACGTAAAATGTGATGAAAACACCAAAATTGAAAATAGAACAAAAATTGATCAATCACCAAAATCGATCAAATTTTCACTAAAATTGTGGGAAATATAATAAAAGTTTCTGAAAGTACACAAAAAGTGCGTTAATGCAGCATAAAATAGAAAAAAATGATGTAAAAAAAATAAAAATAATAAAATATCAACTTTTTGGCAGAATTTTATAAACATACTTAGATGAAGATTTTGTTTTCAAAATTACCAGCAATAATGCAAAAAAGTTGTTAAAATTACGATGCAAATACTCGGAGATGGTATAAAAATTGATTAATTGATGATTTAAATTTGATTAAATCTCACGAAATTGAAAAAACATTATAAAAACATCTGAATGTACACAAAAAATTTGTTTAATCAACAGAAAAACAAAAAAAGAAAAATATGTGATGCAAAAATTGATAAAATAAGTGACAAAATTTTGGCAAAATCTCATGAAAATGGAATGAGTTTTTCTCCACTGTTTTCAAAGTACAGCTCACTGTGTTTCTGTTTCATAAAACTTCTCTCTGACTCCAGATTCTTGAAAGCTGCTCAAAAAAAAATTGATAAAAATTTTGATTTTCAGTCGAAATTTCAGCTTATTATTTTGATAGGTCGCACATGTCATATCTTTCAAAAATCTCAAGAACGATTACTCAACTTTAGGCTCAAAATTCTTTGAAATTGCTCAAACAAAATGATGATTGAAATGTTTGATTTTCTGTTAAGGTTTGAACTTATTTTGTTTCATTGCATGACAATTTTTCAGAAAACTGAATATTACGGCCCAATTTCAGTCTCAATATTCTTCAAAACTGATCTAAAAAAGTTCATGATAGAATATTTTGTTGGAGCTCAAAATTCTTCAGAGGTGCTCAAAGAAGTTCTGACAGAAATTTTCGATATTTTGTTGAAATTTCAACCTGCTTTGATAGACTGCAAATGACACTTTTTCAAAAATCTCAACAATCGTGACTCAATTTTGAGCTCAAAATCCTTCAAAAATGCTCCATAAAGTTCTCATTGAAATGTTTGGTTTTCTGTCAAAATTTTAACTTACCTATTTCGATAAATCGAATTGCACTTTTTCCGAAAATTTCAAAAATTCTTACTTAATTTTGAGCTCAAAATTCTTCAGAAGTATACCTTACTCAAGAAATTCTGACCGAAATGTTTGATTTTCTGTCGAAACTTTAACCTGTTTCGGTGAATCGAAAATGACACATTTTTCAACACTCTTGGAAATCGTAACTCAATTTTGAGCATAAAATTTTTCAAACGTGCTTTAAAAAGTTCTGACAAAAATGTTTGATTTTCTGTGGAAATTTCAACCGGTTTTGATGGATTGAATGACACTTTTTATTAAAAAAATCTCGAAAATTTTGACTCAATTTCGAGCTAAACAGTATTCAAAATTGCTCAAAAAAGTTCTGACAACATTTTTTGATTTTTGTCGAAATTTTAACCAATTTTTATAGGTCTGATGACATCTTTTCCCAAAATTACTGAAATAATAATCAAGTATTCAGCTCAAAATTCTTCAAAAATGTTCAAAAAAATCTCAAGTACAGAAATTTTTGTTTTTTTTTTGTAACCAAAATTCCAACCTCTTTTCGATAAATTCTCGTAGCACTTTTTTCAAAAATCTCGAAAATTCTGACCCAATTTAAATTCATTTTTTTTTTTCAGAAGTGCTCAAATTCCAAAGACCCAAAGTCAAGTTGTACCTTAACTATTTTTATTCATGGTTCAAAAAATCTGGATCTTAATAATAGGAATTAGGTAAGCTTCATAAGCACTAAGCATAAATTACAAAATACATTCGATGCGAAAATTAGCCAAGTCAAAAAATCCTCGCCAATCTATCACGTTTTCACGTCGTTTCGACTAGAAAATATTCATAAAAGAGCGCACCTAGTCTTCTAATTCGTTGGTTCACAACTTTGATAATTGCGTTAAAGGTACATCGGTAGTACATACCTACCGAAGTATGGTAAGTACTTATCTGCATAAAAAATCATACAAACTTTTGCTTAAAGCTCGAACTTCGTTCAAGTCAACAAAGTTCCGAATGGTACTGTTTTTAACATTATTCAAAATTTAATAATTTAATACGACTAGATATAATAACTCGTTAATTATGTAAAAGGGTTTGTCGACTTGATTTCACCTTTCACCAAACGTACCTACTAATTTAGCAATAGTGCGAAAAAAAATAACGTAAAAAAAAATGAAACTAAAAAAAAAACACCAGAAAACTTTACCGATGCAATGCAAATTTCCCTGTCCCCTTCGCTGTCGGTTTTCAAAATTATACCCCGCAATAAATTTACCAAGTTGGCTGCTGCATATTCTCGTTCTCGTACAGATAAAATTGCTCGCTAGTGTGCGTGTATACGAACATCTTCGCAAAAGGAAAAGTATGACTGTACCGTACAACGTGGTGTAATTGCGCTCGTAAGTTTAAATTCATATGCAAATGCAAAATAGTTCACATTGGCGAGGTCATTATCCATTTGACATAATGGAAACAGTCTCCGGAGAATCGTTGATTTAGTTGGGTTTTTTACACAATTTTCAGCTCTCGTGTTTATGGTAAGCTGGCGTGTGAAAAACTCTACTTATTCTCGCAAATTGGGTCGACAGACGAATAAACGAACGAGTTGTAATGATTATGTGCCCACCACATCGCCATATCTACCAATTTTATATTAAATGCTTCACCGAGTCGCTCGTTCTGCTGTAATAAGCCTCGACTTGTGTTTGGAATTTAGAAAATTTGACCAATTTAAATGCTCGCCAAAGTGGTCTCAGATGGTATAATTTGATCAAAATCAAATCAAAAAATATATATATTTTTTAATTTTATATTTTCATCAAAAATGATTTCTCTCGCGAAACTTACCCACACGTAGGGCAAAAGTAACTTCACCTCGTTTTAAAATCCATTTATCGACACGTAACTAAATGCTTGGCCCGCTATAACGATCGTTAATCAGAAATTCGCGTAAACGTCCAAAATATATACGTATAGAAAATAGAAACCAGTACGATGATAAAGACCAAGCAGGTTTTTTCAACTTGATATTTAGCTCGAACGAAATATAAAAAGAAAAAGAGAGCAAAAAAAAGAAAGAAAAAAAAGTATTGAAAAATGACCTATCGTCCGGACTGCAACATCCGACGTAAGATGTATTTAAGCGATTTGTCAGACCGACGAATGGGAAAAAAATTCTGACGTAGAAATCTGTTTTTTTCATTTTCTATTCTCTCGTTTCGACGTTATATAGTGTAAGTATATTATTTACTGTACTATCCGCCGATAGTGAATAGATACGAGTATATACGTACTATAAGCGTCGATAGTGGCGAGAGATGGACAGAGGGTGAAATTTTTCGATGGCTTTATCATCATGGTCGTATTGTACTGTGGTAAGTTTGCGATGAAATTTTAATTTTTCAACTTTTTCAATTCACTTTATAGAAGTAATAGCAGATATAGCTTTTGAAAAGACTACATTTCGTGTGATTTGTTGGGTACCATTCGTTTTTCAAAATTATACTCGTACGCTCTCGATAGTTTGCCGACAATTTTACAAATATTCTTGCGGCCACGCATCGGTTCGATTTTGTACGTAAATATTGGCGAAATTTTGGCACCATAATATGCTTATACGAGAGAAATGATAATGTATTGCGTGAGTATAGTTCCATATCCTAAAGTACGTGAAAGAATGGGTTTTCAAAGTTTTACAATACTTACGTAGAACGATATCTTAAGATAATTGATTTGGGTACAGCTACGATGACTGAGAAGGAAAATGTAGCCTTTTGTATGTCTTAGGCATTTGTTTCGAGGTGATTTTTTTTTAGGGTAAATTCTATTTAAAAGTATCGTATACACTCAGGCGAGTCATAATTATAGCAATTTCAGTATCCAGGGTCACATTGAGAAGGGTGGAAGCCTGGAAGGGATTGAATAGAAGAAATAAAATTATATTTGACATTCAAGTTCAGCACATTTGAAAACATACCTACCACCTATAGTTAGATACGTACTTATGTGTAATCAAAAACCATAATATTGATGGTTGTTTGTGACGTTTAGACGTACTAGTTTTGTTCTTCTAAGGGTGTAATCAAAGTCTTAATAACGCCATCGTTCAATAGTCTGATATAGGTACTCGAACCCAAAAATAGTATAAAAACTTGTATTCTGTTAAAATTGTCAACAAATGTTGTATATCTCTCTAAAAAAAAAGGGTGCTAAAAGTTAGGCATCAATTTTTTTGAAAAATCTATGATCTCCTTTTTTTAAAAGTTACCTAGTCTCGCTATTTTGCCCAAAAATTCCCACTACTCTGCCAAAAATTACAAAAAAGCCTCACTTTTTCACCAAAAAGTAGCGAAAAAATCTCACTCTTTCAACAAAAAAAAAGTAAAAAAAAAAATACTTTTTTGCGAGAAACTTACAAAAGTTTTCGCTTTTATTTTCACCAAAATTGCCTCCTTTTTGCTGAGAAAATTATTGAAAAAGTTTCGCTGATTTGACAAAAATTGCTAAAAAAAAAAAAAAATACCTAAAACAAATGTTGTATATCTCTCTAAAAAAAAGGGTGCTAAACGTTAGGCATCAATTTTTTTGAAAAATCTATGATTTCCTTTTTTTAAAAGTTACCTAGTCTCACTATTTTGCCCAAAAATTCCCACTTCTCTGCCAAAAATTACAAAAAAGCCTCACTTTTTCACCAAAAAGTAGCGAAAAAATCTCACTCTTTCAACAAAAAAAAAGTAAAAAAAAAAATACTTTTTTGCGAGAAACTTACAAAAGTTTTCGCTTTTATTTTCACCAAAATTGCCTCCTTTTTGCTGAGAAAATTATTGAAAAAGTTTCGCTGATTTGACAAAAATTGCTAAAAAAAAAAAAAAATACCTAAAACAAATGTTGTATATCTCTCTAAAAAAAAGGGTGCTAAACGTTAGGCATCAATTTTTTTGAAAAATCTATGATTTCCTTTTTTTAAAAGTTACCTAGTCTCACTATTTTGCCCAAAAATTCCCACTTCTCTGCCAAAAATTACAAAAAAGCCTCACTTTTTCACCAAAAAGTAGCGAAAAAATCTCACTCTTTCAACAAAAAAAAAGTAAAAAAAAAAATACTTTTTTGCGAGAAACTTACAAAAGTTTTCGCTTTTATTTTCACCAAAATTGCCTCCTTTTTGCTGAGAAAATTATTGAAAAAGTTTCGCTGATTTGACAAAAATTGCTAAAAAAAAAAAAAAATACCTAAAACAAATGTTGTATATCTCTCTAAAAAAAAGGGTGCTAAACGTTAGGCATCAATTTTTTTGAAAAATCTATGATTTCCTTTTTTTAAAAGTTACCTAGTCTCACTATTTTGCCCAAAAATTCCCACTTCTCTGCCAAAAATTACAAAAAAGCCTCACTTTTTCACCAAAAAGTAGCGAAAAAATCTCATTCTTTCAACAAAAAAAAAGTAAAAAAAAAAATACTTTTTTGCGAGAAACTTACAAAAGTTTTCGCTTTTATTTTCACCAAAATTGCCTCCTTTTTGCTGAGAAAATTATTGAAAAAGTTTCGCTGATTTGACAAAAATTGCTAAAAAAAAAAAAATACCTATAGATAACTAGATAACTATTGCTAAAATTGTCAAAGTCTCACTCTCTGTCAAAAACAACAAAAAGACACGACTTTTGTCCAAATTGACAAAAAATCTCCTACCCATCCAAAAATTGCTAAAAATGTCACTTTTTTACCAAAAATTTCAAAAAATCTCATATATTTGAAGGTTTTCCAAAAAATTTTGCTTTTTTGTCCAAAAATTCACACCTCTCTGTCAAAACCAGAAAGTCTTTTCAACTAGAAAAATGCGAATGATTCTCACTTTTTCGACAAAAAAGCGAAATAGAAAGACTTTTTCTCAAAAACTGACAAAAATTCCCGCTTCTTTACCAATCATTTCTAAACAGTTCTGCTTCATTTCTACAAAAAATTGCAAAAAAGTCCATTTTTTGGCTAAAAATTTCCAAAAAGATTCACTTTTTTTTGACAAAATTCCTAAAAAAAAAAAACTCAGTTTTTTTGGTGGAATTATCATAGTCTCACTTACTGTAAAAATTGACAAAAAGTCTCATTCCTAGCCAAAAATGTCTAAAAATTGTCATTTTCTTGCAAAAAATTTCAGTCTTATTTAAAAAAAAAAAATTACCCCAAAAGTTTTGCTTTTTGGTGCAAGAATTTTCGCTCTTCTGTCAATAACAAAAATTTTAAAAAATCTCTGATTTCTGCTAAAAGTGTCCCAAGTCTTACCTTCTGTCCAAAACAGTAAAGAGACTTGACTTTTGTAAAAATTGTCAAAAAGTCTCGTTTCTCGCAAAAAATTGCCACAAGTTATTAGGTAGGTAGGTACCTACTTCTTTGCAAAATATTTCGAAAAGTCTCACTTCTTTTAAAATTGTCAATGTTCTTTTCAAAAAGTTGTCAAAAATTCTAATTTTTTCCAAAATTTTTGTCAAAAAGTTTCATTTTTTCACCAAGAGGTAGCGAAGTAGTCTCCCTTTCTGCTAAAATTGTCAAAAAGTCTCGATTAAGTTTTATTATTAAATTTTAGTTGGAATGTGTTTTTTCCTGCAAGTAGGTTGAGTAGGTATATTTTTTCTTTCTACTTAAAATTTGAAATGGTATGTTTTTTGCGATTTTTTTTTACACTAAAAGTAACGTTTTGCTCACGTTTTGTTAGTTTTCAGTTACACCTGTTTTTTTTTTTCAAAACTCAAATTTAGTGTTTTTTTTTTATGAAAGAATTGAGTACGAGGCTTCCAAAAAAATTATCAAACTACTCAAATTGATTTTCTTATTTTTTTCCACAAAATAGGATGGAAGAATTTCCGTAAATCGTTTTTAGGGGCTCTCAAAGTTGTGAAATTGCATAAGTACCTACATACGTATGAGGTCTCTTTGTGGCTCAAATCGCATGCGATGATCTACCATCTCACTACTTAATGATATTGTGTCCTGCAACATTATTTTTTTATTGCAGGGGTACTCAAAATGGACGTTTTATTCACATTTCAAAATTTTAAACTCGAACAATGGCGGTATTCCTATTCATCATCATCATCCTCATTGCCCAAGAGGCCGGTATTCCTATTCATGATATCGAAAAAATGTAAGGAGTTTTGCAGTTCGATGAGGAGAGCACTTTTCAATATTACAATCGTGTTACTGCCTTCCTGAAATGAATCATGGTACCTACAAACAAAATTGAAAACAAAATTTGTTTTAAAATCTTTTCAACCACATATATTTTGCTTCTTATAAAAATTTCATTTAAGGAATCTTTTAAGCCTCAAATTCGAAAAAAAATCCTCCAAAAGTTACCAAAATCGTGTTTTTTTTTTTAGATTTACTGAAGGGTTCCAACTATGAGTAGATAGAAATAATGCTTATCTGTGAGGGGAAAATATGGATAAAATTCCTTTCGTTGTCACCGAAATGGGGATTTTTTAAAATGACTGAAAATTCAGGAATAGGTACAATAAGATGATGAAAAGAGTCAAAATTTTATGAAAAATTTTTTCATGGACTTCATTTAGGGCCAGTTGGAGTTTTTTTTTGACTTTTTTGAGTTCCTTATACCTTATCATTCCCCTCCCCAAATTTAAAAAAAATGTAAAATTCTAGGAATAATTCAATTTTTAGGTTTTTAGGAGTGGAAAAAGAGTAAGTGCGAGGGTAAATCATTCTGATCATATAAATCCACTTAGATAAAAATTTTCAGAAATTTTTCAAACCCAAAAGAGAATTGGACAAAAGGGAGCTTGATTAATCAACTTCCCTATATGTACCTACATACTAAATATACTGTTTCCTAACACAATATTTTCTCGTCATCTGAATTCCTCCTCCTTCTACCTTCGTTCATCTGTCTCAGTCTTGGTCCAACTGCTTTCAAATAACACGAAGTGTTTAATTTTCACTCGTAATAAGTGAAGCACAGGGCTCATATAACGGTGAACAAATGCTGACCTAGGTATACTGGCTTTTCATTCCCAATAACGTAACTACGTTGAAAACGTATAAAAACGTCAATTTCACGCCTTCAACTTGAAAGACAGGCTACTTATCACGAACCTACTCTGACCAAACAATTGCCTGCTCTTGAAACTCGTACAGATATACTATAAAAGTGTTATAAGCCTTGTCGAAAATTCTCTCTCGTCATTTTTCCACGCAGAAAATTTCGTTTCGACGAAACTAAAACAAAGTTTTCTCTGGCATTGAGCAATTCTACGAGATCGTTTTGCTGAAAAATATCGCAAAATAGGCCAACCATATCCGCGTATGTATAGTAGGTATTTGTAAACAAATACCTAGTTTCAGCTATTTTGAAAATTATTTATCATTGCAGTTTTCAACACGAGTCGTTTGAAAAAAACATTCGCGACCTCGAAAACACAACAACTCTAGAAAAAGAAGCTGAGAATGTAGCCAGCCTATAAGAGCTAAGCTATGTGTTAGAGAGTGAGAAATACGAAAAATAAATTATTCATCCGGAAAATCTCATTTCTAAACGCGAAACATTAAAAAAAAATCTTACGCTAACCTTTAAAAAACACGCAATAAACGAAAACTCGACGGCACACTCTCGCTATATACAACCAAAAAGTTGTTTAAAATATTAACGTTAAACGAATTAACGCCCCAAATTGCTTCTTCTTTAATAATACCCGGACAGAGGAGCCGTCCTCGGTCGAAACTCGTGGAAAAACAACGGTCACATTTTGAACTTTCTTGCAAACCCCCTCCCGCCTCTCCCCATCGTCAACATTTAGTCTGGTATGTATATTTTTGGCGAAGTAAACTTAGTCTAAGGCGTTTTTACTTGCTCGTAGAACAGCTAAGTAAATACTCGTCGTAAAGTATGGCAATTTTTTTTCTGTTCTGGGTTCGTTGTCGGTTGTGAAAAAATTCGTCCTATTGGACTGAGAAAGAAAAATTCTTCGCTCGGAGCCCAAAAAGTATAACTACCTAATTAAAAAGTATTTATTTTTCAACTCGCAGGTCGTTGTAGTCATCGTCATCGTCTTGGTTTAGTTGTAGTAAAAGGAACCAAATTGCTCTTATTTTTTGGGGCTTGAAAATGCGAGAAAAAATTAAGAAAAAGAAAATTTCTCGTTTATGCATAAAACGAGCTGTGTTCTTCGTTATACATTTAAAGGGGCGGAAGTAAGGGAGAAAGGCGACAGCGGCGTTTGCTTTTACTAAAATAACATAACAATCGTTTCTTAATACGAGGCGTAAATTTTTAATTTTCGCGCCATCATTTTTAATTATAAAACTTTACGAACGTCGTCCTCGACCCCGCCCCCGTCCTCTATACAGAGTCGGGGCCGAGCAACTCGACCTGCTTGCTCTGTGTAGTTTGGGGTACATAGCAGTGTAGTTTAGTTAACCAGTATTTCAATTAATTTATGGTTTAGTAGTATTCCTGCGGACGTTTATGGTATTTCGAATTACGCTATATAAGTTTCGTATTTATACATTTTATTCGGCTAAATACCCAGTTTACTGCGCGGTTATATACTTACTCGTCCTCGTCGGTCGTCGCTTTTCACGTCGTTCTCCATCGGTTATTTGGTCGCTGTACGAAATGCGAAAATGCCAACGATTAGCTTAATTTAATGCTTTCTTCCGTTGTTGTTGTTGTTGTTATTTTTTTCCCATTTTTATTATTGATTTATCGTTAGTCGAACGTAGATTTTTTATTCCTTTTTCAATGAAACCTCGAATTTCGTATGTTCGTCTATAACAATAACGTTGGTATATGGCATTTTTTCACAGGGTGAATGGGGATTTTTGCCCCCTTCCATTGTACTATACGTATGTGGTATGTACGCTGAAAAGAATGCATATAAAATGCATAAATAAATCATACGCCAGACTGAACTCGCCTCTGGAATCGATAAGTGTTTTAAAAGCATCACATACGCCAAAATATTCCCGAGTTCCGACCAAAACCCCCGCCCCCCAAACCTATTGTGAAAACTCGACTCTATACTGGAAAACCGAAGTGGAAAACACCATACCACACAATATACTCGTATTAGGCGCAGATATTGCATCGTGTTGATATATTTTTCGCTGGCTGGTTCACATTTGCGGTCGAAAAGTCTCCGTCACTTTTGCATTTAGCGAGAAGTAAAAATAAGTAGGAAAACCGCACACCGCCAACGAATAATTAATTGCGCGGAAAAAAATACCGACGCCTACGAAGTAGGTACAAAACAAGGTACCTACGTAGGTACGTGTAAATACGGACGTGAGTGCGGAAAAAACCACCACCGGTAGCAACAACAAAAACAAAAACAACAGAATAACCGCATTATTAAAAAAAAGGCACACACCTGGCTGAATTACTTCGTTGGCAATTTTGTGTAAACTTTGCAAAGTGCGAAAAAGTCAAGCTATGTAAATAGTTGAAATGGCTTGGCCAACTTTCCTCCAAAAGTTACAAGGTCCTTGATTTTTTCGAATATGGTGGCTCTTTTTGACAACCCCCTCTTTTCCCACCCACTCTCCCTCGAATGTGGAAATTTTAGCGGGAAACATCAAAAATTTTGTTCTTCGTACTCATTCATTCATTCAAAAAAAAAAAAAAAAAAAGGCCAGGAAATATCTGAAAATTGACTCGTTGATTTTCCATAACCTTTACAACAATGGTCGACGTCGACTAGGGGGAAGGCGCCTTATAGTGCGCACCTAGTACCAAAATCGCTGTCATTCCGCCGCAAAGTCACCTAGGATCGTGATTTTTGGATATGTTGTAGCTCAATCATTCTGCTACATAATACCAGAGTTTCAAAATTTTTCATTGAAAACTGACTGAGAAATCCTACCTTGAGTAAAAAATGTCAAATGCGCACTTTTAGGAGCCATGTGCGCCTTTAAGTGCGCAGTAGGGTTCCTATTAGTGCGCGATGTGTAAATTTAATTCAAAAAAATTAATTCCTGACAAAAATCCCAATAATACGTTTCATTGCTATGAGAACACTGAGAACAGATATAAAAAATTGAGTACTTGACAAAAATTGCAAAAATATGTTTTATAATGAGTAGGGGTTATGTATGAGCTCATTTCTGCAAAGAAAGCCCATTGTTCAAGTATTCTTTCATTCTTAGGAATGTTTCTTCACTGAAAACTAACACCCTTTAGCCTTTTACAGGTATCTAACACTCCATTCTATCAAAACAAAAGTCATGTAGTGAAAAACACATGTGTATTTACAGATTTTCTAGGATGCGCACTATTGGGAACCCATAGTTCAGAAATATCCTCTCTTTGTTTAAAAATTATTCTCAAGAAAACGAAAAGATGAATTTTCAAACTCTTACAACCATATTAAAGAGGATAAAATTCCCTACAAAATGATATAATCTAACTTGACTCATAAATTTTCGCAAACCGACGAGATGAAAACAAATTGTTAACTTTTCACCAAAAAAAATTGTATCAGAAATCAAAAATTCACACTTTTTGATTTTGCACGCGTAAAATTTAGCCAAATGGCATGTATGATACATCAAAATGATCGTCACGACACGCTCTTTCAAATGAGCCAACTCACGAATTTTTCAGTGGTGCCAATCACGAGATATGGCACTGCGCACTATTAGGAGACTGCGCACTTTTAGGCGCCTTCCCCCTATGTGTTTTTCCATCATATTGATGGGAATATGATCCAATTACTTACCTAGTTATTTAATAGGAATCTTCTGTCTGTAAAGAAGCCACGTCAATAAAAAAATTTGAAATTTTCTCATTATTTCTGATACCTTGACGTACCACCTCGACAAGTTGATGTAAAATGTGATGCTCAAAATTTACACCTACAACAGAATCGGTATGAGTTAAGAGGTGTCAAGTGCCCAACTGCAATTTTTCAGGAAATGCAAAAACTACTTAATTTATTCGAAAACTGAAAAATTGTCAGAAACGTCAATTCTGTACTCCAATGCAAAAAGGATGGAAGTCCAATGACCTGGCATAAGGAAAGGAGGTTAGTGTGTTCAGTGCAGTTTTGAGAAACAGGAATTTTAAATTTTGAACTGAAAAGTTTAAAATCCCTGTATCAAACTGCATTAAACACACTAACCTCCTTTCCTTATGCCAGGTCATTGGACTTCCATCCTTTTTGCATTGGAGTACAGAATTGGGCCTAGCTGGTGGTAGAGGTTCATTTTAGACAATTTTCAATATTGGTCCAATTGAAAAATATTTAAGTGTTCTGGATATATGGCTCATCAAAGATTGTGGACTTGACCTTTTTTAACTCTTAAATGTTGACTGTATATCATTGGCTTTTTAGATATGGACTGCTAGCAGCCCATAAGCTTAACATACGGCTATTGTCTTGAACATAGTAAGTCGCAGGTTGCGATCTGCGCATGCGCCAGCTCTGTCGTGATGTTATACCACCCAGGGCTGCGATTATGAACTTTCGTTACAGTTAACAAATTTGTTAACTCGCATATTTTTTCTGTGACCTTTCGTTAACTTTTCGTTAACTTTTCGTTAAGCCATGTTAAGTTTACGTGAGAAAATATCTCTCGTTAAGTTAACGAATAGTTAACGAATTCGTTAACTGTAACGATAGTTCATAATCACAGGCCAGGTATGGTTACACGGAGGTACGGGAGGTATAACATCATCACCTGGTACAACGTCAGTTTTCAGTTCCGGCATGCACAGAAGCCAAACCTCAACTAACTGATGAACTATGTTCAAGGCCATTGGCTTATGCACCGCTAGCAGTCCATATCTAAAAAGTCAATGCTGTATATACTTAAATGGACAAATAATTCAAATCGTTGTTTTTGACGGCTACATTTTGGATGCAGAATCCAGGAAATGTTCTGCACATGCGCCAGTTTACTAGTGGTGGCAAAGTGATTGGTTGTATTAAGAGTGACATCGACCATGTTGTGACGCTGAACCAGCTCTCTCTCCACCATCATCGTACCCATACCCGACGTAGGTACCCTGATCACTCAGCTCAATGTAAATATCATGTCTGGCCTCTGGCGCATGCGCTCAAGGTTTCCTGGATTCTGCATCCAAAATTTAGCCATAAGCTTTGGGTGATTTTTCAATGTTGAATTATTCGTCCATTATATATGTTACTGTTAAAGTATTTTACTCCAGGTAATGTATATTTCATACATCAACGAAAAAGTATTTAATGCTAGTAAATTGTTCACAGTTGTTCACCTAGGAAATGTATGAAGAATCCAGTGTTGCAAGATTGGAGTAAGAGTAGGAGTAAGTTTTTTCATCTAGAAATTCGAGTTATAGAGGCAAAACATTGGCAATGATCAACTTATAGAGGTTTTTTCTATATTTTTCAAAAATCTTACTTCAAGTTGTCGGAGGTTTTGGATTTTTTACTTCCAGGTAAAGAAGTGAATTTTACATTGAGTCTTATGGGGAGTTGAAGGGAAACAGACTTTGCTTCAAGTTACCGGAGTTTTTGAGTTAACGGAGTTTGAGTTATTGAGACTCCACTGTATTGAGTTGTTTATTTTTTCATACCTAACATGTGTATGAACTTTTTCTGTTACCTAGGTACAGTAAAAGCTTGTTATAACATTTTTCAGTTTAATGCTGATTTTGTTATAACGCTGATTTCCTCTTAGTAGGGGTACCAAAGTGAAAATTATCAAAACAATGGCATCGGAAAGATATAAAATTTTTGCAATATTCCTTCGAAAGGGGACCATTTCCCGACCCCAAAACCACCATTACATTTTTGAGATCGAATTGCAAAACCGATCCAGGGGTTCCCAAAGTTGTGAAAATTGAGCACCTTCGTTGTCATTTGTTTTGGCCAATAAATCCTAACCAAAAGGGGGTAGAGGGGTGTTTGTGGTCTCAAATAACTGGTATTGGATCACTCTTGAAATATCTACCCATGACCGTTCTCATTTAGTGATTCCCGACATTTCAGTGGTTCCCAAAGTTGAATTTTTGTGTTCCATGTTTTTGAAGTCACGCATTCAAACGAATATTGTCAGTACATAAATTTTCAAATCAAAAAATGTTTCAGACAAAAAAGTTGCAAAATTTCATGACGAATTCAAAAATGTGTCATTTTTTTTCTTATCATTGATAGGGGCCGAGGTGAGGGGGTTGGAACGTCGAAAAACGTGATCTAACAAAGTTGCATTCAAACCTGAATTTTAATTTCTCACACGGTTTTACCGTTGAACTGTCCTCTACAGTTAAACTTAAGATTGTTCTCGATACACGCCACCACAATCCACTCCCCCATGCCTCACCCCCCTCGCTGGAGCTTCAATAACAACTAAAAGTGCACTCTGAACCTGAAATAGCTTCACTTATGAGGTTATGTTGCTAAAGTGTTGACTCTAATTAATGAACTTTACATATTTTCCGATGCACGGATCCACAATCGACCCCCACACCCCCACTTAAGCCTCTATAATCACTCGAAGTCTACTTTTGACCCAAAGATTATATTTCACGCCAGAAATGGATATAGAAAACATATACCAACGGCTACTGGTGATTTGAAAGATATAAAATTTTCGCGATATTTCCACGAAAGGGGACTATTTCCTGACCTCGAAACCACTATTATATTTTTGAGATCAAATTGCAAAACCGATTCAGGGGTTCCCAAAGTTGTGGGTGAACAGTTTTCAGCTATTATTTGTGTTCTTCTTCAACTGTGTAGGTGTCCAAGTTTCGAAAAAGTTTACACTTTAATTTCATTTTCAGGTTTGCGATTCTATGGATAAATGCATATCTTTGAAAAAATCAATACCTATGTATCGACCTTGTCATTTTTCAACTTTTATTTCATTTTTCATCTCATTTGTAAGTTCTCGGGGTTGAAACTGTTGAAAAACTAAGAACAAAGAAAAAGCCAAACATAAATCGGTTGCGTGCAAAACTCAAAACCAAAAATAAAAAATATTTGATCATAACCAATTAATTATAAACCAAATACAAATTCAACGAAAACTGTGAACCAAAAACCAAAACCAGAAATAATCGTTGCTAGTTTCTGGGTTTTTTCTGTTTTTTGACCCCATGACTGTTCGTAACAGTTATGTAACATTGTAACCTGTGTGCTTGAAAATAACAAAATCGTATGAGGTAGCTGCTAAAGTGCCAAGTGCTGACAAAGTGAGTTCTTCAAAGTCATAATGAAAATATGAAATGTTCAGTGTGATTTTTTTCTGTAAATGTGAATTTCAATTTTCAATTTTCAAGTTGCAGAATAAAGTTTGAAAAAAAATTGAAATTGATTAAAAATTATATTTTTAAGAACATCTTATCCATCTTTTATTTTTGAGGTGAAGTGAGTGGAATAAATTGTCACCACCAGAGCTTATTTTGTGAGGGAGTGCGGCGCGGTGGAGGGACGCAGTGTCGCAGTCTTCCCAAAAGGAGAGTTTGAAAATATCGAAAAATTGGCATACAAAACTAAAAAAATTAAAGAATTAAAAAAAAATAAATTCTGGTAACTTTTTTAAAAAATTTTGAATTTTTTTCAGGTCACAATTATCCAAATACAAAATCTTTCAGGTTTGCCACATTGAAAATTTTGAACTATGGAACATTATTACTTGAAGAGCAAAAAAAGTGACCAAAATTTTTCATTTCAAAAAGCTTATATGTACTTATTTCCAAAAATATTTTTTTAATTAATAAAAAAATAATTTGGGTACTTGATTTTTTTCCCGAAACACAGTGCCAGCCACGGGGGGGTTATGCAAATTGGGGAACTGCAACTTCAATTTACGATTTAGCGTCTCCTAAAGAAGGAAATACAAAAAAGGTCCGATTGTCTTGTCACTATACATGTATATGTATTACTAATACTACCCAGAATAAGGTTGCATAATGCTGTAATTGGCAAAAAAAAACTGAAACCTGAAACCAAAATCCCACAAAAACAAATAAAAATACGGAAAAACTAAAAACCAGAAACCAAATATAAATGCGGCCAAAACCAAGAACCAAAAATAATTTTATTTCAGTTCTCAACCCCTAATCCTATCCTATATCGTTTTTATTTTTTCATTTTGTTTCATATGTAGAATAATTTTTTTGTAAAAATATTACAACTTTCAAGTTCTAAAATGTAGGCTACTTTTAATGATAATGGAGCAGTAACAGAAGGAGGAGGGGGATATCATGGCCCAGTGCATCGGAAAATATGTAAAGTTCATTAATTAGAGTCAACACTTTAGCAACATAACCTCATAAGTGAAGCTATTTCAGGTTCAGAGTGCACTTTTAGTTGTTATTGAAGCTCCAGCGAGGGGGGTGAGGCATGGGGGAGTGGATTGTGGTGGCGTGTATCGAGAACAATCTTAAGTTTAACTGTAGAGGACAGTTCAACGGTAAAACCGTGTGAGAAATTAAAATTCAGGTTTGAATGCAACTTTGTTAGATCACGTTTTTCGACGTTCCAACCCCCTCACCTCGGCCCCTATCAATGATAAGAAAAAAAATGACACATTTTTGAATTCGTCATGAAATTTTGCAACTTTTTTGTCTGAAACATTTTTTGATTTGAAAATTTATGTACTGACAATATTCGTTTGAATGTGTGACTTCAAAAACATGGAACACAAAAATTCAACTTTGGGAACCACTGAAATGTCGGGAATCACTAAATGAGAACGGTCATGGGTAGATATTTCAAGAGTGATCCAATACCAGTTATTTGAGACCACAAACACCCCTCTACCCCCTTTTGGTTAGGATTTATTGGCCAAAACAAATGACAACGAAGGTGCTCAATTTTCACAACTTTGGGAACCCCTGGATCGGTTTTGCAATTCGATCTCAAAAATGTAATGGTGGTTTCGGGGTCGGGAAATGGTCCCCTTTCGAAGGAATATCGCAAAAATTTTATATCTTTCCGATGCCACTCTTTTGCGATTTTGAAACGATAGACCGACATGGTACCCCTACTATCTGGTCCCTAGACAACCTCATTTAAACCAATGTAATTATATATCGCGTTTAAACGCTCTAAAATTTATGGAAGAATGACATTTTTGTTATAATTTTGGCAACAAAAACCCATTTTCACTACAAAAAAGCAAGACTTTCTGAAAATTTTGGCCGCAACAAACAGTTTTTTTTTTGCAATTTTTGCAGTTTTGATTTTTAAAAAAGTAAAGTAAAAGTTTTTTGGCAATGTTTTTCCAAAAAATCTGTTTTTCAACTTTCAACAGTTTCAAATCATCAATTTTGGCCAAAAAAAAGGTAAGATTTTTTGATATCAAACTTCAATACGAGCTTGATTAATAGTATATTACGTGACAGGAGCGGAAAGTATGCGATTAACGAGTGCCAAGTTTAAGGAGCGAGGCGAAGCCGAGCGACTTAAATTGCACAAGTTAATCGCGTTACTGTCCAATCCTGTCGCGTATACTATTTTAATTTCATATGAGAGGAAAATAAATACTAAAATTTAAAAAAATGGCTGATTTCGAATTTGTAAACATGTGCGGAAAACAGTTACTTTCCTCCCTAGGGAGGAAAGTAACTGTTTTCCGCACATGTTTTGATAGATGTGTTAAAGACGTATTTTCCAAACACAAAACTGTCTAGGAAACTACTCATTTTCCAATCATGTGAAATTAAAATTGGAAAATTTGGAACAAAAAAGCAAAGCTTTCTAAACATTTTACCAGAAGAAAACATTACCTATAAGAAAAATTTCAGATTTTTTAATTTCCAACTGAAACAGTTGTTCAGATACAAAATAGAATTCACGAGTCAACTTCCTTTTATTATGCTTTTTTTGTTTTAAAACGAGAATTAGTGCTATAACGCTAAGCATCATTAAAACGAGACTTTTGGTTGTAACACGCTTCAGCTTATAACGCTCTTTTTCTCCGGTCCCTTGAAGAGTGTTATAACGAGCTTTTACTGTATGTAATTTTAAAGTTTTTAATCATACTGTTTTTGTGTCCCAACTTTTATACATCAAATTTCAGTAAGAAATCAAACATCGATTATCCAACTTTTTAGGTTATCCCAATGCCTCTCCACCCCAATTGACATCGGGTAATTCAGAGTCTACTGTAATCATCTTTAAGATTTGAGCCTTTGTTACTTTGAAAATCAGCCAGGGCTGGTGAACAGAACAGAACAGAACCAAACACTATCTAAAATTTTCAAATTTTCTGAACATTACCCAAACAGAACGATATAATGCTCTGAACAAATGAACGCTAACTGAACAAAATGATTCAACATTTTGAACAAAAAACAATAATCAAAACAGAACAATATCTTTCAATTTTATTCAAATTATTCACTATTTTTCATGTTTTAGACTTCATTTAAGTTTTGTTTTGTCTGTCAAAGGCAGTTAAGGCTTAATTTTAAGGTAAAAAGCTATCTATTATGAGAATTCATCATGTAAGTGAAGAAAAAATGACTGCAAAAATGAGAACAGAACAGAACAAAATAGAACCAAATCAACCTGAACAAAACCAGAACAGAACAAATGAATCCAAATTAACTTGAACAAAAAACAGAACAAAATACTATGAAAAGTTGTTGCTCATTAACAGAATAGAACAGAACACTATGATTGTTTTGTTCACCAGCCCTGAAGTCAGCTTTGTAATGATAGTCCTCAATAAAATATCCTGTCCAACTTCTTAAATGTCAATTGAACTCGTTTTTCAGCATCATTCTCATCACCTTGGCATTTTTCGCCGGAAAATTTGTTAATCAGATGGAGCGATGTAAGGTGATGGAGTATGACTGACAATTCAAATTTGTTGATCAAAGCTGTAGGGACTTTGAATTTGTTGATTAAACCTCTATAATGACATCACCAATGCTTTAATCAACAAATTCAAATTGTCAGTAGTACTCCATCACCCCGCACCGCTCCGATCATGCACCGGGTGGCCAGGTGCACTTTATTTCTCATCTGAAAAACAAAATTTTCCGGCAAAAAATGCCAAGATGACAAGAATGATGCTGAAGCTGATTTTTAAAGTGACAAGGGCTCAAATCTAAAAGATGATCATACCAAAATGATCTAGAAAGTTCAGAGAATCAAACCATATTTCAACTTTTCGTTTTAGTTTATTTTTTACACAAATGCCAGGGGAGGGAACCTTACTTTTTGACCGTCCCTCGTATTTGCATTTATCCCATCACATGTCCCAGTGGTTAGGTAAGTAGGAAAGTCGCTCTCCAACTCAGAGACCTGGGTTCGATCCCTAGCAGAGCCAAAAAAATTTTCATAAATATTGGACATTAGCAGAATTTATCCCGTAAAAAAATACACACGCTGATTAATGATCAGAAAAATATTGGCGGAAAGTGTTGCAATTCCTGCCTTGTTTTTTTTATTGCATATCATCCGCAGATTTTCACCCAATATGGGGAACTTGAGCCGCATATCCACTTGGAACCTTTTGAAAATATGACTACTGGGGTGCATGGCATTCATAAGCAGATGGGGAAAATGCTTTTTCTGAGGAGGGGCACATTCTGGAGAGGCGAGGAACTCGAATAGCTTGTGCAAGTGGCGCCAAGTTCATGAAATTGGATAATGCAGGCCTTTAGTGGTGTTTTGCCTCATACACACGTTGCCTAGGCTTTGTTTTGAATGTTTTGTGGGCAAAAACAAAAAGTTTTTTTGCAGCCTGGTATTGGGCTGCAAATAGTCCAAATGGGCCGCAAAAAGTCTGAGGTTTATCTAGCTGTAAAGGGAGGAATTGCGCCATTTTCTATCGCTTAGGCGAGAGAAAATTGTTCTCTATTTATTCCTTTTCTAAAGTAGTACCAGTTCTCTTACGTAACCACGCTATCTAGCGGTTTAGTTCGCGTCAGTGAAGTGTTTCACGTTATCCGATCAGTTCGTCAGTCAACCACAGACTCGTAAGCTTGGTTTCCATTCGAGAGATAGGTCGAAGTGCGGAGCCCTATCTAGTACATTCTGCGTATGGGTTGTGTACTTTCCACCTATCAATTACTTGAATATGAAGTATTCTCTTACGTGATATCAATCGGATCGGATGCTGTGATCGTGGTTACTCAAGATGAACTGCAGTCATCTTTAAATTCTCTCAATGAGTCATCTATGACGGACCTGCCCTATCCGGCATAAATGCCCTTCTTCCCTGGGTGGTGTTTTACACAATTACACGAATACTGAGTATTCGATTCCTTTATTAAATCGTAATTCTATTACGTAACCTTAAATAATTAGACTATGTGAATACATGTGCTTAATTAATAATAAAGCAAGTATTAAATCATAGTTGTCCAAGTATTTATTTATTCTATTCAGTGTGCATGAATATTTTATACTATTATATCCGAAGAGTAGGTATACGAGGCAGTAAATCACCAGTGCCTATCTGTGTATAGCACTAGGTATAGGTCCAACGCGTTTGTAGGGTAAAGTTGGACCATGTAAGTTTTTAGCACGAGAGTGCAGAGAATAACTGTCTTTACATAGCATGGGCTGGGTAATACTACTTTTCATGTGTCGAAGTATTGGATTTCAGCGCTGAAACATTTCTAGGTACCAGACTGGACACTACAACAGACAGACACATACCACTTGTACAGAGCACTCAAACTATGTGTAAAGTTCACTCTCGCTTTGGTCCGATTTATGCATTTTGTGCCCGGAGCAACCTACAGAAAAGGATACATGAACAAATACTCAGCTTTAACAAGCATAAACCACTTATAGAAATACTTCATGGAATGAAACAGCGAAACATTACATCTCACAATCGTGTTGATAACATTTTTGCAATTTCAGCACAATTTACCTACTTGTTGGATACCTATCACATATGTAAAGCCTGGATATGGCTTCGGGACGAAACGAAGACGAATTTAAAAATTCTTGTAGAGTTGTAGCTGTGTAAATTTTATCAAAGAACATCATGGAACCCGATTACCCACCTACACAAGTACCATACTCGTCGCATCGAATACAAGCAGATATGTTAACACGTGATAGAAGAGTATTGCCCGCGAGATAAAATACTCCAGGATATGGTACATAGATAGGAACAGTACGGGTACACCGAGCATATACAGACAGGAAGAGGTACACCGTACACGCGCTATAATGTCTTTTATTTCAACCTCTCCTTTTTACATCGACGAAAATTTCATACATACATAGATGTAGCATCGTACTAGATAGAGATACGAATGAAGAACGAATTACTACACGTATTTTGCCGGAGCACCGTTACCAGCAAAGTATACCTATATTTAGTCGCTCATCGAGTCAAGCTATATGCTATAAGAATATAAGGAATTTCTCTATAAAAATACAAGCTTTAAGGATTTCATCCGCGAGCTTATACTTGTTGAATTATTGGCGTCGAGATGGTTCAATTTCAGGCAGCATTTACGCGAGCTTGTTTCTCATATTATCTTACCTATTTCGTAGGTTATACTATACATAGCGTAGCGTAGAATAAAACGAGTATTATTTTTCCTCTTTTTCTCTTATTTCCTCTCGTTCGCTTCCTTGTGCTCGCTACGCGAATGAATTATTTAGGCTCGACCGTTTTCTTTCTAGAGATGTACTTAAAATAAAAACAGGGAAATTACGTTACAACGACCGGTATTAGCATATTTATAAATAAAAAACTAGTATGCACCTTACTTACCTGGATAGCCGGAGCACGAAACTTCACACGGGTCTATTTATCATCTCTGACTTTAAATTATAAAAGGAATAAATTCGTTCGATAATTAGATAGACGAAAAATGTCAGCTCATTTTTTTGGGAGGAAATTTTTTTCAAACAACTTTATGTTTGAGAATATTGTGTGAATTTTTTTTTTGTTAAATTACCGGTAATTTTTGGTAAACTACTGGTATTTTTTGATAAATTACCTACCGGTAATTTTTGGTAAATTACTGGTAATTTTTGGTAAATTACTGGTAATTTTTGGTAAATTACTGGTAATTTTTGGTAAATTACTGGTAATTTTTGGTAAATTACTGGTCATTTTAGGTAAATTACTGGTAATTTTTGGTAAATTACTGGTAATTTTTGGTAAATCACTGGTAATTTTTGGTAAATTACTGGTAATTTTTGGTTTTGGTAAATTACTGTTAATTTTTGGTGAACTGCTGGTATTTTTTGGTAAATTATTGGTAATTTTTTGATGAATTTCTGGAAATTTCGGGTAAATTACTGGTAATTTTTGGTAAATTACTGATAATTTTTGGGAAATTACTGATAATTTTTGGTAACTTACTGGTAATTTTTGGTAAATTACTGGTAATTTTTGGTAAATGATTTCTGGGCATTTTTTTCCTTATTCACTTTACCTTCTTAAATGTTTAATACAGCTTTATGACCTAGTAAGAAGTATAATTTTGAACTGGATATGAGGGAGACAGTGAGATATTACAACACGAAAAGCTTGAGTAGAAAAATATCAATCAGTCCTTGCGCTTATAAGTATTTATTTCGAATGTCTATTGGGCTTTTCGATGAGTATCGTAACTTTTGTAAAACGTGTCCTCACATAACGTTATACTACCAAGAGTAGGTATAAGTACGTACAACTCTACACACCTACACCATATAACTCGAAAAGATATATAATTTTTTTAATTCCAGAAGTTTTAATTGCATCGAGTATATAGTTCTACGGTTTTTTTCCTTACTAGAGAGACGTATATACGAGCAATTCTATTTAACGAAGCAATATCACTTTTTTTTATGAATGAGCGGTGTTTTTTTTTCGGCTCGAATTTTACGAGCGGTATTTTTTTATTTCGTTAATTCGCGAATAAATTTAATTTGCCGAGTCCAAGGGTTGTGATTTTTACGTCGTAATTAAGTTTATCTTTGTTAATAAAAAAATCTTGATAGCGGATTTTTTTCCCGCTCGTTCCACCGTTTCAGAGACGAGAAACGTACTGTTTAGGAACGTTGAGCCGCGCGTTGTGTTGAAGACTATACATAGGTACAGCTAGAGCTAAGGGGTTTGAGTTTTTGACGAGCTAGCGAACGCAGGAGAATAAAAAATCAGCCTCGGCAATCCGATTTATTTGGGATTAAACTAGATTAGCGAGGGTATCACGGGCTGCATGATTTAATCTATCAGATTTCTCTCTTTTTCCCGTGTACCGAAAAGGTAAAAAGGATTTGGAAGGTGAGTTTCGCCGGTTTCGATTATGACATTTGAAGCAACCCGCAATGAGCGCGACGTACGAGTAACTAACCGACACGACGACGTAGAAAAAACTTACTATACGAGGTAATGATGATGATGAACTACCTTCTGTGCAATGAATACGGTTTTAGGTGAATTTTTTCCAATGAAAACGAAGTAAATTGCAACAATTTTCTAGTAAAGGTGAAAGTACAAGAAAATTATTTTTATGTATATTCTAGATAATGGAGGGAAAAGTTCCAAGTTTTTGGTTTGCTCCAGCTCATACATTAATTCGGTTTCACATTTTTATGCTCGAAGGGATCAATTCTCTTATTTTATTTTATTAGTTTTTGTCTTAGCTCAATCTTAATATTTTGAGGTCTTTTTCTCAAATAAAACTCTCGGCCCAAAATTATATATTCGCTAATAATGCACAAATGAATGAGAAAAAATTTTCCGTTGCTTTTTTTTTTGATTTTTTTGACCTATCCCTCATTAACTAAAATCAAAATTCCTTTGGGGGCCACATATGGTTCTTTAATGAGATGGGTAGATACTAAAGATACTACCTACATATAAGTACTTACTAAAATATTATGTTGTAATTATTTTCAAGTTTTTTCGAAACTTTTGAGAAGGGGGTCTAAAAATGTCAAAAATTTGGTTTTTGGGGCATATCTAGGCCCCCAGCAATGAAACCCAAATTAATTCGAAATTTGGATTCGAGGTTACATAAAATGCATTTTGGAAAAAATTCTTTCAAAATTTCCTCATGTCGATTTTGGAACCGCCTTTTCTCAAATTTGGGGCCCTTAAAATCAAAATTGGCGCTTTTGCTATCGTGAAGTACATACCTATTCATTTGAAGCTTCGGATAAAAAAAAACAGATTTCAAGATTTAATTGAGACCAAATGAAAATCTGCTTTTTTTTGTCTAAATCGTAAATTTATGTGAGCATAGAAATATGTTTGATTTTCCCTCCATCCCCCTCCCCCCACAATAGAGGCCAAATGATTCCAATTTTCATTAGATTCTATATCTATGTTATGGTTGTATGTACAATATTGTACATACTCGCAGTTGTTTCAAACTGTTGGAGGAAGTGGTTCAAAAATTCCAAAAATCGGGTTCATTGTCCATATCTGGGCCCTTAGGTCTCATCGAGACTAAATAGGGTTAAATTTTGGACTTGCGATATTAAAATATAATTTTAGTGAGAAGGATTTTCTTTAAAATTTTCGCAAGTGTAGATTTTACGACTCTCCTATGTTCAAATTTGGGTCTCTCAAAATCGAAATTAGCTCTCTACTATACAGTTTTAGGGGGGAAAACGCTTTAATAGTTATCGATTTAAAAAAAAAGAAAAAAAAAGAGCTTCTACATAGGTTTAATAGAGACTGATGAATGAATTTTTCAAACAATTTTTTCGTCTTCAGCTTTCAGTAGATGAGATTCTTTAAAAAACCCTCTCTTTAAGGCTCACTTTAATCCTGGCCCGAGAAAAAATTCAGGACACTAGAAATATTGGAAGTTTGTTAATGAACAAAAAAAATCAATGAGCTATTTCAGCCGTAAAATAAACTCCAAAAGAAGAAAATAAGCAGGAAATTCAATGTTCAGATTTCTACGTAAGAAGCTAAGTACATATAATCGTCATAAATATCAAGAGATAAGGTGAGAGGGGTGGGCAACTCTCAAAGTTATTCAGCAGACCACTATTCACAATATTATGTGCCATAATAGCTGTAATCCTTGATTTTTTTCTTAATGCTCATTTGCCTGAAAATTTCCAGATTTAATTTCTCCATTAAGTATGTAGTATTCGTGTTAATAAAATTGCATAACCGGTTTGCCGTAAATACGCTATCAAGACGTTCGCATTCCGCCTTGATTTCAAATTCGATCTTGTTCAGAATTTCCAAATTAGTTTCTGTAATTAGCAAAGCTTGGAAATCCACCGTACTTCATCCCAGGTCAACAACCATAATTTAAGGAGGGAGAGTGGGAATCAGGCTATGTAATTCCACATTCTGCAATTTTCTACCAAAAATTGATCACTCATATATTACCAAGACTGGTTCACCTCAGAAATTCGGTTTTTTGGCAGAGTTTCAGAAAGAGGAAACATTGCAATTTGAAATTTCCAAATCAGAATAGGTACTGCACTTTTAAGGTGAAAGCTCAACTTTTCATAATAATTGCAAATAACGTTGATATCCTACTATTTAGGAAAATGAAAAATACATTCGAGATGTATTTTTATTTTAAATATTTTTTGGCGATCCAATTTTTAAAATACGATATCAACGCCTGAATGAGGGGGAGGGGAGGCTCAAAGGCTCCAATGTTGATGGAAATTTTTGAGAATCCTAAGAATCATGCAGCATATCGATTTTCACTAATTCGATAACAGCAGATCCGAATCTAGACTTATTTTTTAATCAAACCCCTCTGCCTCCAAACCCCCTCCTTCTCCACAAATACATTCAAAATAATCAAAATATCAAAAATAAAAAAATTATGTAGTGCTCGTCACGCAAAGCATCTGAGGAAACGAATTTGAACACTCATTTATTTTTTGGAAGGGATATGGATTGAGAGGAGGGAGGGGAAGGGAAGTAAAAAGGGACTCAATTTTGATAAAAACACCAAAACACTGTAAAATTCATGAAGCATATCGAATAATATACTAATTCGACGACGTTAAGCCCAAATATAGACTTATTTTTTTGGAATACCACCCCTCCAAGTCCCCTCTTCTTTTCCATACCTAAGTGTTTCTTATCGTGATCAGAATACCAAAAAAAATTAAAAATTGCCCATTGCGTGAAAATTTGATCAGAAAACGCGTCAAATAATACAAAAAAATCAGAACTCTTCACGAAGTATCCAAAACAGAATGAATTTAGCTCATACACAGAAAAATTTCCTACCACAACTTAATCTTCTCGCAGCAAGCAAGTCGAGTTTTTATACCCTGCCCACGCAGGTTACACGAGCATAATAATAATAAAAATGGTCAACTCGGTAGCACTGGCTCGGCCATAGAGCCACTATTACGATGTAAATTAACCAAGCAAGTTCGTCGTTACGAGTATGTGCATCATTTACGTATACATGGAAGGCCCATCACAATGCTGACGCAACCAGCTAGGCAATGAGAAGAGGAAACCCTCTTCTCTTCCTTCTGCCTCGGGAAAAATAACCAACGACATATTTTTTCCTATTATAAGCATTTTACCACGGTTAGGTTTTACAAACGTGTGTGTTGCGTTTTGCACTCGTAACGCGATTTCAGGAGTAGAATTTTGATGAAAACTAAACCGTAAAATTTACGTACGTATCCTGTTCCAAAAGGTACCTACCCTTCTGCCCTTCTCACTGTTGAACGTAAACAAAGAGCCATTTTGAAAATTACTATCTTTTTTTCCTCTTATACTATACGCGTGTGTTGATAGGCTAAAAAACAAGAGGAAAAAAATACTTTCACGTTATAGTACACACTAAACAAAATACAAAAAAAATCCTCCCCCGCAGCTCGTTTAAAATATCAGCAGAATGTGCCCCCCGATCGAGCCAGTCCGGGCTGACTGTGCCACGACCTAGCACATTACTCTAACGTGCCTCTACCTGGTACCTATTTGTATTTGTATTTCCAGATGAGGAGGGTTTTTAACATCGCATTTTTATTTCTCCGGCTGGTTCACCTTTCACCTGCGCATTTTTACCTTCTTCCCGAGCTTTCTGGGTGCGCGAAGGTATGCGAGAAAGAGAGAGAGAGAGAGAGAGAGAGAGAAACAGAAAGAGAGAGTACTATAATCTTATAAATTGCGAGGCACAGGACGCCGCAGAAAACGTTTAACGGATGCGGCTACAAGATAGGGGCATTCCTTCGCAATGTTCGCAGATGAAACTTATTCGAGTATTTAAACGTGTTTTTTTCTTACTTTTTCGACGAATTTTCATTAGCTTTTCCGCTTCGCAGGTCGTAGCCTTCTGTTTGCCTCATTTATTCGCCACCTTTTTTGCGAAGAAATTGGCGATAAAGAAATGGCTGGGGTTGGGAAAAAAATAGAAACAAATTAGAGGTTTCCGTTAAGGTGAGAAATATAGTGTATAAGTCGTCCACGATGCCCCTTTATTTTCTCCCTTTATATAAGGGTAGGTAGGTAAGGTTAATGATATTAAGGTTGTTTTCCGGGTGTTTATTTTCAAATAACAGGAAAGAGATATTTTCACAATGCTAACACAATTTTCCTGATACGAAAAGATGTACTTTGTAGTGGGTTAGTAGGTAGATGTACGTGTAAATACAGATGTGAAAAAAATATCGATTTCAAATGAGAATTATTTTATAAAGATAGAAAGAAAAATGTAGTACTTTTCGCCAGCTTTTAGCATAATCTTCAGAAGGGTGCGATAATCCGCGGTAAAGTGATTCACCGCCGTCGTTGTTGGATTTTATCTTTCGTTCTATTAATGTGACAGCGACTTTCACGAATTTCTATTACGTGAGCTGCGTGTGTCTTTTCATCCGAAAAAGTATCACGAACAGAATGAGATATCTACTCACGTACCCGACTTAATATGTTTAAAAAATTGTGAGAGAAATATTTAAGCAAATAAAATTAATTGTGAATAATGTATTTTTTTTTGTTTGTTTCAGGTGAGAATTCGAATAAGTATATTCAGCCATATGATGATTTT
Source organism: Planococcus citri (assembly GCF_950023065.1). Lineage (NCBI taxonomy): Eukaryota > Metazoa > Arthropoda > Insecta > Hemiptera > Pseudococcidae > Planococcus > Planococcus citri. Next base: position 45,961,948 of record NC_088681.1, on the reverse strand, counting down.
TTTCATTTCAGTAAGTACCTACCTATACCTACCTATGATTCTGACGAGATTAGTTTTGTGAGGGAAAAAGTAAGAAAAATGCTAAAAATGAGAAAAGTGAACTCGAGCAATTTTTTTTGAATTTTTTGCACTCAGGTATACAATTAAGTATGTATTTTGATTCGTTCATCACAGAAAAAAATCCCTAAATTGTAACAAATGACCAAAAAAATTGGTTGAATTGAAAAAAATTGATGAAGATAAATATTTTATAACTTACCTACTGTGAAAAATTGGGAATTAAAGAAATACTTTCCATAACAGTCGACTCAACATCGATCTCAACAGGTCTGACATTGTCATTGGGCTTTAATGAAGATGCAATCATTTGACCAGTACAGTTTTCTTTCCATATTCCAAAGAATCATCAATATGCCATTCTGCAGGAGACCAACTTTTCCAGCCACCATACCTTTTTATTTCTAATTGATTTGCACCAGCATTTGCCAGAAATGTCCCAGAAGTTCGTTGGAACGAATTGTAAATAATGATGTACGAAATATGGATACCTGAGAAACGAATGCTTCAAGTTACCTGTATAGTCGCTAGCGTTGTCCAAGTTTAAAAATTTAGCAGTCTGTATCGGCATTGAAGCAAATTTATTCCATCCAATAAACTCTTGAGTGCATTTACCTTTTTGATAGTTGACAAAAAATTGCCATCTAGGTTATTTGGTCTCAACAAATTGTACTTTTTGACTATTGCAACCATGTTCAGGTTCATGTATGGTAAACGATCGAGGTTTTTTATTTTTAGTTTTGGGAATTCTAACAAATACTGAAGGTTGAGGATCATTGAGAATATTCTCAATACGCATAATTTTATACCGCATATTCGCGAATATTCTCAAATGCTATGAGAATATTCTCTCAAAAAATAAAAATCCTGAGTTTTTTCAAAAAATTCAAGTTTTTTTTTACAATTTTCCCACCATTTACAAGTTCTACAACTACTTTTCTTTATAAATTTCCAATTTTTCTTAATAATTTTAAAGTTACCAAAACCTTTTCATGGAAAGTTTCCTATCATCTCTAAACTAAGTAATAATGTTGTAATTTTTTGAAAAGAATATGCGGAGTCTGATCGGGGTAAAATCTCAAACACTGTACGTGTTAAACCTACTCACCTGTGAGACCCCTAATACTAGGTTCAATCAAAGGTTCTACATAGTTAGAAGAAGCACATTCATATGGGTTGCCTTTTTCCCAGTCTGGATTCTGGTAAAAGGTCCGAGAGATATAAAGATATTTATTAAATCCCCCATTTGGGGGTTACGTTAACACATTGAAATAAGTTACGTTAGCCACTGGAGGTGGAATAGAATACATAAGGCACTGGCACGACACAACCTATGTTAAAGGGTATGAGGGTCATACCTAACCCAGACCTTGCCATTGCGAGTAGCAAAAACTGAGTAAAGATGCGAGCTTATTGAGGATCTACGAGAGATCTCGAGTTTGCGAATTGTCTGTGACGTCATAGAGTTCACACATTGCCAATACTGTAGGGTGAGAGGTACCTGAGGGGTAAAGACCATAGAATAGTCTAGAACGATTGATACTTGATGATCTTCACAAGGTTCATCTTCAAATAATCACCTAGAGCAGTGAGCATGATATGGACTACCTAAGGCAGTCAGGGCATATTTCCCCATTACATAGGAACTGTTTGAATTATAAATATTACATAAATTTACCTTGACAAAAAGAAAATCAATTGGAGCTTTTGTCAAAAATTTTGTAACTTTGTCAGGTGTGAATATCTTTGCCTTTTTACTTTTGAACCCTCCGCTTTTTCTTTTTAAAAGTGAATTACCTACCTTCCCGTATTTCGATAAGTTGATGTCATGATTCAAATTTATTGTGGATTTAAGCATAGAGTACCTGCTCCACAAGGTTGATGGCTTTTTTGTTTCCAACATTTCTTTAAAGTACACCAATAACGCAATAGTCCAGTCATTTTAGATGAAATGAGAGGATTTATTCGGACTAATTCCTACAAAAGGTTTTTTTGCGGGATACTGTAGTGGAAGGGGTCTTATTTAACATAATAAAAGTCCCACCCCGTACCCCGCGTGCGTCGCGTGCTAGAGCGTGAAAAGTGTCCCGCCGCGGCGTTTTTTGCGATTTTCTCGCGAGGGTTTGATTTTACGTCGAAAATGGCTTTATTTTTGTGTTCTACGTCAAATTTCCGATCTATTGATATATCAACTGCCCTTCTACCCCCAAGGGGGGTGGGGCCGGAACCATTCAAATGAGAGGGGTTTTCTAAAAAAAAACAAAAAAGCTATCGGCGCATATGGGGGATGAAATGGTCCCGGAGAGTGTTCGAGTTGATACCAGCATGGAAGATGGGTACCATCGAGAAACTTCCGCGTGAAAAATTTCTGATCCACGCCCCCTCCCCTTTTTGGGGAGCCTCCTTTTCTGAAATTTCAATAACACTTTTCTCAGCCCCATTTCAACCGATTTTGAAAATTTTTCAGTATGTTATGTATATCCTTAGTAAGTATCCCCACAAAAATTTTCAACCCCCTCCCCTCATATTTACCCCTCAAAATGGCGTTTTTTAAATATTTTTTATGCCTATTAACAATCAATATTGCGAGGTAAAATTTTGGAAACACGTTTTTTGGATGTATTTTCGGCCCCCAAACATCATATACTGTTTAAGAAATCTTTGCTTTGGTGCGCCGTGGTGAAAAATTGGATGAATGTGTTTTAGGGGGGTAGGGGGTGAAATGGGAATTTTGAAAAAAATAACTATTAACGAGTAGGGTATCGTTTTCATATGATTCGATACCGCTGAGAACGAATATGACTTCAGATTTTCTGCTACACTCACCTGGGCCCCTCCAGAGCCCTCACCCCCCTCAATTTTCACTATTTTGGAAATGAAGTTATTTTGGTGTCGTTTTCATATGATTCGATGTATCTGAGCACGAATATGGCTTCCAAAAAACCACATAATTGAAGGACAGCTGACCACCAACTGAACACCACCTGCACTCCGTTAAACAAGTTAGAACGTGATGTTTATCCCCTCCATTGAGTGTGACCTTGAAAAACGTCATCCAGACATGGAAATGACGAAATAAAAACGCAAATATGCATCATGTTGAGTGCAGCTATGTACCATGGAATAAGAAAATGAATGTGCACCGCGATAGAAACCGCCAAATAAAAATTACGATTTTTGGGAGATTAAATTGCGTTTTTTTCAAAAACATGATAAGAACCATTCTTATAGGAAATTATATGAGAACATTTTTTGTATAACAACTTTGTCGAAAAACGCGTTATTTCGCGAGATAATCAAAATATGAAAATGACTTTATTTCCAAAATAATGAAAATTGAGGGGGCTGAGGGGCTCTGGAGTGGGCTAGGAGAGTGTAGCAGAAACAGTATATGATGTTTGGGGGCCGAAAATACATCCAAAAAACGTGTTTCCAAAATTTTACCTCGCAATATTGATTGTTAATAGGCATAAAAAATATTTAAAAAACGCCATTTTGAGGGGTAAATATGAGGGGAGGGGGTTGAAAATTTTTGTGGGGGTACTTACTAAGGATATACATAACATACTGAAAAATTTTCAAAATCGATTGAAATGGGGCTGAGAAAAGTGTTATTGAAATTTCAGAAAAGGGGGCTCCCCAAAAAGGGGAGGGGGCGTGGATCAGAAATTTTTCACGCGGAAGTTTCTCGATGGTACCCACCTTCCATGCTGGTATCAACTCGAACACTCTCCGGGACCATTTCATCCCCCATATGCGCCGATAGCTTTTTTGTTTTTTTTTTTAGAAAACCCCTCTCATTTGAATGGTTCCGGCCCCACCCCCCTTGGGGGTAGAAGGGCAGTTGATATATCAATAGATCGGAAATTTGACGTAGAACACAAAAATAAAGCCATTTTCGACGTAAAATCAAACCCTCGCGAGAAAATCGCAAAAAACGCCGCGGTGGGACACTTTTCACGCTCTAGCACGCGACGCACGCGGGGTACGGGGTGGGACTTTTAGTATATTAAATAGGACCCCTTCCACTACAGTATCCCGCAAAAAAACCTTTTGTAGGATTTAGTCCGAATAAAAAATTTAAAATGACTGGACTACAAATTGGGGAGGCAAAAGATCGTCCAATACTGCAGACACGACAATATCTAGATCAAAATATGAAGTTGTACTTGTAGAATTTTTGCCTACAAATAAGTACTTCTTCTTCACTGTCATTTTCCAATAACATTTTTGTGAATAATGAAACAATAAAGACTACTTGTTTACAAACAGTACCAAATTCAAAATGAAACAATATCGCATGCAATATCGAATGGATTGTAAATCAAGAATAATAATAAATTATTCCCATACCAGCATTGACAATTGTTTACACAGCCAACGATTTGTGGCAACTTCCAAAAATGTTGAATTTTATGAAACTGATTAAAATTGATATCTATACCTATCTAAGAATTTCAATTTTTAATTAATTCTAATTTCTAGCACACTAAACAGGTGAATATAATTAATCAATTTTCGAGTGTGAATGGAAAAAAATATACCTAGTATAAAACTTGAGTGAGGAGTGCGTGATTATTGACAAGCGCGAAGTTTATAACCATGCACTTTTTACTCTAGTTGTACACATGAAATGTGGTATTATAGGCAGCCCATACTAGATAAACCTCAGACTTTTTGCGGCCCATCTGGACTTTTTGCAGCCCAGTACCGGGCTGCAAAAAGTCTGTTCTGTTTTCGCCCGCTACAGCCATTCAAAAACAAGCCAAGCAGTGTGTACATTTCGCAGAATACCACTAAAGACTTGTATTATCCGATGTTATGAACTTGGTGTTACATGCACGAGCTATTCAAGTTCCTCACCTTTCTGGAAGTGAATGAAAACATTTTTTTGATGGCGGAAAAAGTCTGGGGAATATCAAAAAAACATACACTTGAGTGGGGAGCCCTCCTTAAAAATTTAAAATTGAATTACAAGCCTAAATATAAGTCTTTCTCCAACCTGGTGGAGTATATACCTTCTTCTCATGGCCCAGCAGTAAGCTGCTGTGAGAACACGTGGAAAAAATCAAGCACGCCCCTGCTAGTGCTAACCAAACGTTGGTCAGCAAAAAGTCAGTGAAATTTCATGGGCTGCGTAATGTATGGAAGGAATCTATATATACATATAATATCTATACTTAATTGTTTCTTTCATATGTAAAAGTATTTTTAAAAACCCTCTTTACAAAAATCGTAATGATCGATTCGAATAATTTTTCATCAACTCTCGTTGAAAGGGGCTAGACACTACAGAAGAGTTACAAATTTTTTCGAACCATTTCACGTGTCGAGCCTGAGTTCCAGCCGTATATAAATCATTTCATATTATCAAAATACTAAAATATTCATGTTCAAAATAACACGTCAGACTGCAAATAAGGTAGATAGGCTACTACGAAGGCAGGTGGGTAGGTAGGTAACCGTACAACACAAATTGTTCATCTTAATCAGCTGTCTACGTAATACCATTAATATTTCAAAATCGTAACGTAGGTACGTATACCATGGCGCTTAATAAATTCAAAATTTGTAGGTAAACGAGCCACTTGTTGTGCAAAATTATACTTGTAAATTCATTTAAAACATTAAACCGTACTAATTGACGACGCCTGAGGAGTAGCAATTTGGGGAGAATCTCTCATCACCGGTGAAAAACAACATAAGCCTGTTATAAAACTTCCAATATACAAATATACCATATCCACCTGCCTATAGCACCTCATTCTAATGTTCTCGTTGACGTCGAAATAAAAACCGTCTCAAGTTTCACTCAAGTCAGTCGTCGAACAAATACTCCTATCTTGCTGTGTATCCAGGCCCACATTTACATTGATAAATTGCTCGACGTGTTCGTTCGTTCACCGAGCACACAGGTAGGTATTATTTCTCGTATAATATACGAGTAAATACGTATAACATTACAATATGAAAGAATTTTCATACGTTCAATATTTTTGTTATTTATATCAACTTTCATTTTATTCGTCTTCTCGTTGACTAACGCCTCCACCACCATTCGACGATATCATGCTATGCTCACCCAAGCTACCTTTATCTATCTTTACATCTTTTTTCATTCCTTCTTCCGTGGGATGAAAATATGTACACTCGATTGTCGAGACTTTCTGACGTTGACAGCTGACATCTTAATCTAAACCTAATCCTTATGATTTGCTTAAACGACCCCAATACGGACCCGTGTCGTTGTCGTGCCGCATTTCCAAAATATTTCTCGTCTGCTTTTGAAACTTTTTTCTCTCTTTTTCTTCCTCTGAAACCAAAACTTAGCTGTATTTCTCGCGAGATACGAGGCAGAAAAAAAAGATGACCAAAGTTTAAAAACTCGATCGAGTAGAAAGTTAATTACGAAGAAATAAATGGCTCAGATGTGACGCGAATAAAGAGTTATATTGTTCGACTAGCAAATAAGTCAATTTCATACTCGTAGTTTTGCTGTCGAGCTTTTTTTTTTTTTTTTTTTTTTTTTTTTGGAAAAACTTACCATTTACCACCATTACTGAAACCAACCGCGAAGAGAAAGCCTGCACAGTAAGTTACTCGTGAAAGACAATACTCTACACGACACTAATTCCACATCTAACGAAGATTAGTTTAATTAAAATTAGTACATCTCGGTAATTTAATTTCGATTCCGGTATCGCTGCAAGTGGATGCTTTACCGCGTATTTCCCCCTCCCCCCTTTCCATGGTATCATGCTGGTAGGTATTTTAGCGCTGCGAAAAGTCTACTTTTTCAACTTGACAAAAAGTTTTATCGTTTATAAATTATTATTATTATTGTCTTCGTCGCTTTTTTTGCCGCCTCGTATTTTGCTCAGAAGTTTTCCAGAGCGAGATCTAATCGAATTTAGGATAAATTAACGAACAGTAAAATATATTTGCGTTGTTTTTCGTGGCAAAACTTAAGCTTCTCATATTTGATCGCGAGTCTTGACTCGATCTGTTTGTATTTTAACCGTTATTTACTAGTATTTTTTTTTTTTTTTTTTTGGAAGCATCAAGATCAAAAAGTTCAAGTACAGGGTATTGTAATATCATCAGCCAGAGGAGAGAAGAATTCGGTGTACCATTCATTCATGAATTACCTGTAATTTACCAAAAACTACCCTTAATTTACCAAAAATTACCCTTAATTTACCAAAAATTACCAGTAATTTACCAAAAATTACCAGTAATTTACCAAAAATTACCAGTAATTTACCAAAATTTAGCCGTAATTTAACAAAAAATTACCCGTAAATCAACAAAAATTACTCGTCATTTACCTGAAAATTACCCGTCATTTACCAAGAAATTGACCCTAATATACCATAAAATCACCTGTAATTTAACAAAAAATTTTCCAGTAATTTACCAGAAATTCACCAAAAATTTATCAGTAACTTACCAAAAAATTACCAGTCATTTACCAGAAAAATCGCTCATAACTAACCAGAAAATTTACCTGCAGTAATTTACTGGAAAATTACCTGTAATTTACCAGCAAATTTACCTGCGATAATTTACCAGAAAATTACCCGTAATTTACCAAAAAATTACTCGTATTTCGAATTTGAAATTTATTTATTGAGATAGCATTACACAGCAGGTATACAAATTAATAACGACACCCCTATGCCTGGGCGAGCGGGGGCCGGTCGCCTAAGATATACACAAGAAAAAAACAAAAAGTTAATATACCTGAAAATTACCCGTAACTTACTAGAAAATTACCAATAATTTACCAGAAAATTACCCGTAATTTACCATACAACAACCCGTAATTTACCAGGAAACTGGCCCTAATTAACCATAGAATCACCCATTAATTACCAGAAATTCACCAGTGATTTACCAGAAAATTACATGTAATTCAACAAAAAACAACCAGTAATTTATCAGGAAAATTACCCTAATTCACCATAAAATCACCCGTAATTTACCAGAAAATTTTTCAGTACCTAATCAGAAATTCACTAAAAATTTACTAATAATTTACCAGAACACTGCCTGTAATATACAATACATGTAATTTACCAAAAAATTGACCGTCATTTACCAGAAAAATTGCTTATAATTCACCAGAAATTCTCCAGTAATTTACCAGAAAATTACCAGTTCATTACCAGTAATTTACCAGAAAATTACCAGTAATTTACAGGAAAATTACCAGTAATTTACCAGAAAATTACCAGTAATTTACCAGAAAATTACCAGTAATTCACCAGAAAATTACCGGTCATTTATCAGAAAATTACCAGTAATTTACCAGAAAATTACCAGTAATTTACCAGAAAATTACCAGAAAATTACTAGAAATTTACCAGAAAATCACCAGTAATTTATCAGAAAATTTCCAGAATTTACTCGAGAATTAGCAGTAATTGTCTTGTGAATTACCAGTAATTTACCTCAACTGTAATAACCTTGTAATTTGTTTGAAATTACCGGGTATTCACCAGAAAAAAGTTAGCAGAAATTTATCAGAAATTTATTCAAAATTTTCCAGCTATTCTCCAGAAAATTACCAGTTAGATATTTACCACAAAATTGCGAGTAATTCACCACAACATAGCCAATAATTTACCAGAAATCAACACTATAATTTACAAATAATCACCACTAATTAACCAGTAATTACCAATTATTTGCAAAAAGTTTCCAATACTCGTATTTTACCAAAATTGTCAACAATTTAATTAATGAGCAGAGTTTTTCCTCCTCGTGAGTTTTTTAATTATTTTCATTTCTAATCCAGATCGGGAAAATTTCTTAATTTTTTCCTAATTAATGAAGAACGTTGTACAGTAGATACCTACCTATCAATCATAGAATCATCGAGCACATTTTTTTGGCATGAAATTCAAATATCTTAAAGAAACTTTTTGAAGGCCACCAAAAAACACGAAATAACACTCAACACCAATAACCCTGAAAATTGTCAAGTACTTGGGTGATTCTCGACCGGCTAAACCGTTCACCTCATCTCAGACTCCAATCCATTGAAATTACGTAGATATCGAAATTCAGCAGCAATCACTATAATACAGACGAAGGATACGAAATACGACTACGAGTACATTGCACAAACCATCTCGTAATATAAATCGCCAGTAATTACTTATCTGCAATACGAACCAGACCACACGACCGAATCATCTCGTTCTGTTCGCACAAAAGAGTGAAATTTTCGCGAAACTTTGGCGCCAATTTTAAGCACCCATTATTCGGAAACGATCGTCTCTAACGCGTAAAATATCTACTTGTCGAAAATACTCAACAAATAATGTCGAACGTGTTACAAAAAATGGCGCTATTGAAGAGAAAAAGTTAATTTTTTGTCTTTTCACCTACTCGTAGAACCGCACAAAAGGCGCAAAAAGAAAATGGGTTTTTTCGAAACGTCGCCAAGTTGGCAGGCTTTTTAATCTGGATATTCTATAGGCCTATATATACCTACTCGTATATGTGTGTGTGTGTGTTAGCTAAGTATAAGGCAGGGCTGGGCTGTGAGATGAGCTGGTTATACACCTACTACGTCTACGTATATCAAAAGACAATCGTCGGTTGGAAAAATTCGCTATTTTTTCCGTATCCGAATCCGAATCCATTTTATATACTGCTGATGATACGATAAAAGCACCTGAAATGGCACATTTTCCATTGACAATCGATCTTATTCTATTTTTTTCAAAATACACTAAGCGCAATATTTTCCTACTTACAACGGTGGAAAAAATCATTCTCCATTAGGAAATACGTAATAAACATTAATGCTTATCGTTGATCCGCAATGATACCCCATATAAAGTTCTACGAAATGGAGGCAGCACAAAATTCAATGTACATTTTTTGTTTCCATGCAACTGTTAACTTTCCTGTATTAAAATTTGGAAAAATTGAATGATACGTAATTCTTGACTCGAATTCCTCGTCGTGGTATTTGGTGAGAGAGAAAAAAGTCGAGAAAATTTCACATGTTAGGATAAAAAATTTGAAAAATGAAAAAAATACCAGGGGAATTAATAAAATTTAAAATGAAACGTACGAGCAATTCTACTTTGGCATCGGATACCTCATCGTTACATCATTGTACTTAGGTACCTATACCTACACATATTTCCATTTCGGAGGATTTTTTTGTACCTTGGTAAGTTTTTATTTTTCCTACACGAGAAAGTTCAATCTTTTAATGTTTTCTCATGTTGATAGACTTAAACAAAAGAACACTATATATCGTAACATGCGAGTAAAGAATATAAAAAATCTGCGAAACTGCAAACTCGTATTCCTGCGAGCGAGGCATTGTTGTTATACCTATTACTCGCTTACCAAATACATTGTTGCAAAAGTTTGCCGAATAAAGAAAAAGAACGCGTTTCTGTACCATCAACGATTCTTGAAATTTTTTTCCACCACTCAAAAAATACGATGAAAAATTTTCTCTTGTGCCGAGCCGATTTCCGAGTACACACGGAAATGTGTTCTAGTATTGTGTGTCCAACTGTCCACTTAATAAGATAGCCTTTCGGCTTTCTTACGTAGGTATTTTTCTTTGTTATTTTTTATTTAATTTTTTTTATCATGATAAAAGGTAATTTGTCTCAAGGTTACGTCGATGTCGTGTCAAGTAGACATGTACTCGTACCTATAATGTGCTATTTATTCGCTTTGGGATCCAATGTGGATAACCTGATGGATGAATTTTTTCAATATTCTTATTCGTGACGGGTTTTGGTTATTTTCAACGACTTACGAGTCAATTTTGCTAATTTGTTGCTGATTTCTCAAATGAGTGTTCGAATTTTGTTGTGTCTCAGGAGTTTTGAGTTCATTTTTAATATGCCTAATTTGTCTTGGTTTCGCTATTTGGATGTTAATTTTAGAAAAGTTTTGTCTTTTTTTGCGGCAATTTTCGCAATAATGCGTGATTTGAGTTTGTGTTTGGAAAAACGAGAAAAACCAAGTAATTCGACCCTTCTAAAATAGTAGGAGAAATCTCAATTATTTTTTTTGGCACTAATGAAAGTTGACGTGAATACATTGATTTGTTTAGGGTAACCATTAGAGCCTTGAAAGAAACTGAAAAGTCATGCCCCAGGATTTTGAAAGTTAGTACATTTTCTCCATTATTTTGTCACCGCGTCGAGTTTTTACTGCTCAAAAATTGGATAAAAAAAATTACTAAAAATTTGAAAACTAGCCTGATTCAAGAATGTGTGATTTTTAAATAGTAAATATGTACCTAATGACTTGAAAAAAGCTAGGAAATGAGACTCAAATGCTCTCGAATTTTTTCTACACTTTTTGGGCATGGTACGATCAGTTTAGAGGAAAGAGCATAATTTTAAAATAAATAAAGTATCTAGGTACCTATTGATTTTTCAAATTTTCAGGGCTCGTACTAAAGTTACTTTTTATTTTTTATATTTTCCAAAATTGAAATGTTTGTAAGGAGAATTATGGCCTGACCGCCTTAGGGAATATTCGAAGAATATGACCTTGAGGTGGTCCATATCGTACTCATCACGTATGTGAGGAAATATGGTATCTACCTCGAGAGGGAATTGCTCTCTCTAGAGGATAACGTGTGAACTATTCTCAAAACGATCTGAGGTTCGATCGGAGGATCGTCTTCGCTGCTAAATCACTGGTTCACAGAGTGGCCAGCTGTGGCAACGTCTTTGGAAACCTTTGGGGCCCGAGACCCCCCGATCTTTAACTATCTATCGTACCGTCTTTGATCGGTGAATTTTATTAATTTATATCTTTTTAACTTTTCACCACGTAAATTCTATCTGAATTATTCCAGATCGCACTGTTACATGTTCCAACTCTTTTTTAAAAAAATGTTGCTGTTTTGCAAGAATTTTCCAAAAGTTTGACTTCCTCCTCCCCCTCCCCCAAAAAAATTTCCAAAAAAGCTTCCTCTGTTGCCACAAGCTTTTGAAATGATCTCAAGTTTTTGATAAAAATTTAAAAATTGTAAAAATACATCTTTTCTTTGCCAATAATTTTGGTACAAAAAGTACTGATTTTTGTTGAAATTTTCAACGTTTCAAGGAAAAATTTTTTGCTCGCGTCTTGTAATTTTTTTTTTCATTACTTTTTAATTACTAAAGTCACTTTATTTTTGGAAAAAATTGGGTACCAGCCCTGGATTTTGGAATAGTTCAAACCCATTTCCCTTCGTTTCTAATCTCCGTGGGATCCCTCATATTTCAATTAATTAATTACCTATATTATCTTCAGATTATCCATTTGAATTTGTGCTGTTTTCAAAAATGTTTTTGGTTTCAAAAAAGTCAGGTCCATGTCTTAATATCCGAAAATTACTGAAATGTATACTAAAAACTCGAGTCCTTCCCTGATTAAAATTCCCTGCTGATGGCCTCCGAAAGAAGTTCATTCTTTCTGTTCTGTTTCTTTATGCTTATGTGCAGTTGATATTCGTTGTGATTGATTTTTTACTTGATGACTATTGGCGAATCTTTCTGACTTTTGGTGAATCAGTCACCAAAACGTCACCGAAGCATAGCATACTCATATTTGGCTGTCTGGAGACCTCCTGGGTACTGATTCACCAAGCATGTTACAATACGTGATCGATTCTGATTCATTTTCAACAATTTTCATACAAATCATGGCATTTTATCAATAACAAATTTCAGATTGTTTCCAAGTTTTGTGAACTAAGAACTGCATACCCATTTTAATAATTCAAAAATACTGAATTCTGATTTAATTTAATTTATTTATTAATAATTTTCAGACAATTTCGTGTTGAAAAAATTGTTACCTTATTGTTGTCTGTCTGTTCATGAATATGTGGACTTCACCTCGGACCAATGATGTAGAGTGGATAGACACTAAGCGCATGAACATTTTTCACTAAGCACGAGAAATGCTGAAGGCCTCAGCATTAATATTTTTGAAGCACCTATTGCTGATACGTCTTGATCACTGCAATAAAGCAATGAATAAAATATTGAAAGTTAGGTTATTAGAAATTATCTAGTACCTATAATAGGCTAGTTTGAACTTCAAAATTTACAAACCCGATTTTGTAACCAGAATTCGGACTGGCCACTTCAACTGTCATCAGTTCTTTGATATTATCAACGTTATTATAGATGTCGATGAATTCAGTTTCGCTTCCCAAATTGAAAACCATGACATAGGTAAGATGAATGTTCTTCCAATGTCCTGCATAAAATTATTCATCAAAATACATCGAACAGAAACCAAATAGGTACCTATATTGAAACTGAATAATTGTCAATCACGCCTGAACCTACCTTGTAAACCCAAAAACCCAGGTGGAAATCACGTAAGACTTGAAATCTCCTAACTTCACGGTTTCAGTAGTTCTCAGATCCATTAATATTTTAAATATTTGATAGTAACTTTGAGACTCTGCTTTCTGACGTTTCACGTTATTTTTCCAATTACCAGGATTCAATGGTAGAAACACGTTCTCATTGGTAGAAAATCCTTCAACGACAAATCAGTCGAAAGCATTAAACATAACGAACAAATTCATCATTTCATTCTAACCGATCGCAATACAAAAAATTCCTTTTTTTACCTCAATTAATCGAGTCAGTCCAAGGCATAGGCTGTCTATAAGAATCGCGATTAGCTAATGTGAACGAGTCGTGGAATTGATTTATCTCTTGATCCGGTCTCATCTTGGAACCAGTTAGACCTATTTCCTGTCCATAGTAAAGATACAGCATACCAGGCAACATCATCTCCATTGCAGTCAGCATGAACCCATATTCTTCAGTGAATACATTTCCTTTTCTACCCTTATCATGATTTTCAGTCTAAAAAAAAATGAAAAAAAATAGACAAATCGAATGAAAATATTAAAAAGAAAAACGCAACTTGATGGTGTATATACAACTTACATTCCAATTGGGAACAGCTCCTTCTGGTAAGCCATTAAGATACGTATTGATTGTTTTATGGTAATGCGAGGAGTTATGATAATGAACGGTAAGAGTTAAAATGAAATTTAAAGGTAAATGCATGATTCTGTACGTGTCAGAACCGTAATATTGGTACAGCAATCTTCCATCGATGTAATCTTCATTAGCCATAATTCTGGAGGAAAAGTCAAAATTTTAAGAAAAATTCACCCATTAGTGGTATAGATTACTGTGCTTGAGTAGGATTTCACTCATATATCTGCGTAGGTACGAGTATACCTCTCAAAATCTTGATACTTTTGGGTAAGCTTTTCCAGAAAAGTACGTAATTCATGAAGTAATTTATAGGAATCTGGCAAATTATCCGTATAAATGTGTTTTAAATCACTATACTGGTATGGCACTTCAACGTCAGGCGACGAAACAGGTTCATCCCTGAAATGCTCATCTTCCAATAAAAACTTTGTTGCGTCGAATCTAAATCCAGCTACTCCTTTTTCCACCCAGAATTTCATGATTTTCTGCAAAACAATGATATAAGTTCTAACTAGTGTGACTATATTATGCATCTAAAATAGAGTGGATGAAGTGGGTCCATAACGTCGCATATTTATCTATTTTGATTGAGACAAGTCACTCATGCATCTACTGACCTTCAATTCATTTTTCACCGCTGTATTACGTAAATTGAAGTCCGGTTGTTGGGGAGAAAATCGATGAAGATAAAACTGCTTGCGTCGGTCGTTCCATTTCCAAGCACTTCCAGAGAAAACACTGAGCTGTAGGTAATTCAGTATTAGCATAAACGGAGAAAACAATCAGGTACCTATTTTTGCGATTTCAACTCTTAGGATGTTTATCTATACTCTTACCCAATTATTGGGTGGTAATGGGTTTCCATCTTTGTCGTATCCTTTTGGGTCCTTCCATATGAAATAATCAGTGTAAGGGTCTTCTTTGTGTATTGATTTGATGAACCAAGGATGTTCATCGCTGCAGTGATTGAACACCGTATCTATTATCAACTTCAAGCCTTGAACATAAAATGAAACGTGAAGTTCCCTCTCCAAAAAATTTTAATCATGGATATTTGGCTGTCTCGCGAAAAGTATATGTTGGAGGATTTTGACGAAATGCAATGGAGACCTTATTTTGAGGTTGAAAATCATCTAGAAAAATTTCTAGCTTCAGAGGTGCCTCTCGTGGGAAGATATGGGTCCTTGAAGAGGGTGTTTCCCTCAGGCCCCATAGATTTTCCCCAAAAACTCAATTTATAAAAGTAAAAATTTCTTGCAAAAAGACCTTTTTCGGAATTCAAAAAAAAAAAACTAGACTTTTTGGCAATTACAGAGCAGGCTTTTTTGGAAATTTTGGCAAAAAAATGATAAGTATTAAAAAGATGACAATTTTTGTGATTTTGGGAAAGAAGTAAGATCTATTAATAGTCTTGATACAAACTGATTTTTTTGCAATTTTGGCAAAAAAAAACATAGGTGGGAATCTATTTCTCGGCGACAACACTTTCTAAAAATTTTCACAAAAAGAGTTTTTCAGAAAAAAAAGTTGGCAAATTTAATTCAAAAAAGTCGTTTTCGACAAGTTTGACAAATCATCGATCTCTTTTTAAAGTTTTTACAAAAAATAAGGATGTTTTTTTGTTGTTAATTTTGATTTTATTTTTTAAATTTAAAGATAATTTTGACAACAAAAAGATTTTTATTACCTAGCAATTTTCGAAAAAAAAAAAAAAAAATAGGTAAGTAGCATTTTGTGCAATTTTGACAAAAAACAAGAATTCTTGAGAAGTTTCACAAAAAAAAGAGGTTTTCCTACGATTTTAACAAATAAACTGAACTTTTGTCAACTTTTGTGCATTTGGGATAATTGGGTTTGGGGAAACTGGATAAAATGACAATTTAGAAATTATTGTGCATTCCGTAAAATATTTTCGGAGGAATTTCTAGGAACCTTTCCAGACATACTCTCAGTGCAAATAACATAATTATACTCGTACAGTACCTACCTATGTTAATAATATAATACATATCTAGTTGAGTATCAGAAATTGGAGTGTTTCTCAAAGCTATGCATAATGCATGTAAATAACGATTGTACATATATAGGATATCGAGTAGGTATGTCTAAGTACCTCTAGCATTCATTTCTCTAATTAATGTTTCGAAATCTTCCATTGTTCCCATCATTGGGTTGACAGCAGTATAGTTAGTTATGTCATAGCCGGAATCCACCATAGGTGATTGGTAATTGAGGAGTTATGTATATTGTTTCAACGCCTATATCCTTAAAATAATCGAGTTTTGAAGTCAGCCCTTTGAAAAAAAAATCAGAATGTAGTTTGAAGATTAACCCAGATTATAATTATATTAATAGAAAACCTCACAAGTAGATACGTTTACAAAAGCAAAGGATACAATATATGTACGAGTAACATACCTTTCAAGTCACCCATTCCATCACCATTACCATCGTTAAAAGATGGTAAAAATACTTCGTATATAGTGGTGTATTTCCACCATGTCTTATCTTTTACGCACCATGAAATTGGTAACGAACATAACGTTAAAAACAATAAGATTTTCATTTCAGCTCGGATTTCATCAAATAACATATTCTTCAAATTCCTAAGTAAGTATCTAGCTTAAGTTTCAAGTTAAACGTTACAACTGGAGGATGAAGTGTCCGCCTTCAACATATTATATAGAATATTCATTTGTACCAAATTGTTAAAGTAATTGACTGAGCTTTCAATATTGTTTTGATGATTGGGTACTCAATTAAGAGAGTTCATGGAATAGATACTTACATCAGCAGTCATAATGCACTCATAAGTACTCACACGATTATTATCAGAATTGGGATGGATCTAAAGGTAAGAATTTATTTTTTATGAGTACATTTTGACTTTTGTTTTTTTTTTTTTACTTACTTAAGTAAGTATACATATTAAAAACGTAATTTGTTGGATGATTAAATGTTTTACGAAGAAATTCACTCGGTGAAGTTGAGTGAGTAACTTATGATTTTGATATGGTCTGGAAGAGCAGACGAATGGCACATGTTCGCATTTTACGAGTAAGTATCTAAAAAACAAACAAAAGTAGAAAGTGTACGTTGAAGAGAAGGTACGGTGGTTATATGTAAATCATAATTCATAAGTAAGATAGGTAGGTACACGAAATGCGCAGTTCAACAAGTGGGTACTTTCAGGAGACACACGCGTCGTTATGATGATGTGTTTATTTTGATAATTATCAAGGTATTCAGATGTGAAGTTGAAGTCTTAATTGAGTAGATTGTTATGATCGATATCAGCAGTACCTAGTATTCGATGCAATGTAAGTATTCATGCCTCATAGCCTCTAGAAAAAAAAAAATTATGAAAGGAATATTTTTATTTTTTTTTTGTTATGAATCACATACCTAAGAAAGAAATGCGAAATACACAGCCACAAAGCACGTTTAAAAGATGTCGAGATATGGTTTGAATATTTTGTTAGGTAATTATTCGATATACTCGAATCTGCCTCTCAAATCGATCTTTGATACCCCCGTCCCGCGCCCCCTCCAACAAGAGAACTCTTCAAAAATTGTCTTTCAATTTATCATACGATTACATCATCCAATGTTCATTCCATACGTACGTTCGTGACAACACTTTATTATAACTGACAAGGAAAGTACTCGTAGGTAGGTATCCCAACTGACACAAACATTTTTGAACCTGACGCAACCAGATCGAAAGAGAATGAAACATATAGCAGCTAGTCAATATTTTAGGCAAAAAATTGTATTTTCCAATTTTTGAGAATCAATAAGGGGTAAAAAAAAAAGCGAAAAAAAACAAAATTTCTCCAAATTGACCCAGAATGCTGAAGTTTGGTGATATGTCTCATTTTGACTCTTCGAATTTATTGGAAACGGTTACATAACGATTTGAGCTGTTCCGGAGCCTCCAGCAGATTTTTGAAAATTTGAAATTCTCACAAAATTGTACCAAATAAAGTTGGAACGCTAAAATTCACTTCATACACCAATTCAAACTTGCCCAAGTCAATTGAGAAGGTTGTTTCAAGTCATTTTGGAGCCTCCAAGACATTTTTGGAAGTTGTAGTTTTCCCAATCTTTTTGAAATTAAGGGTAATTGGTCAATAGGGACACTAAATAACACTATATTTGCAAGAACATATCCCAAAGTTAGTTTGGGCAGATTTTAAGATTTTTTTTTTGGAAAATTGGAATTTCCAAAAATGGTTGGAGCCTTCAAAAAGTGACTTGAAACCACCTCTAGTTCACTTTTAGCATGTGTAAATTAGAGTAGGTATAAGTTGCATTTTGATTTCCATCTTCATTTGGTGTTTTGTGAGAATTTGAACTTTCAAAAATCTTCTGGCGGTTCAGAACTCCTCAAAATGTTTTGTAACCGGTTTCAATCAATTTTGCGGGTCGAAATATGCTGTATGTAGAGGGTAAAATGAGAACCCAAAGTACTCGGCATACCAGGGAATATATGCCCTTGGTTGTTGCCTTGTTGGTAACACTGCCATAGCAGTGTTATCTAGCGGATTAGTACCGTGAGATGCGCCAACGACTAAAACAGCCGGCTGTGTCCGCTTCGCAGTTGTCTTACATAGGTTGCTTAGGGTAATCACTCCTCTAGACAGATGTCTGGACAACAAGCTTTGAGTAGAACTGCTCGGACGCATGTGTACTAATAGCTATAGCTATCACCTAATAGTAGTGCATTGTATGTTCATTAGGAGAACCCCAATAAAGTGTTAAAACAATTTATTGTCTTTTATGTTACTGCAAAGAGGCTTAGGGACACACACAACCTGTATGAGGGATTATGAAGGGTATTGATTAGCCTAGCACACCTGGGACAGGTACCAGGACAACTCTCCACCCTTTGGAGAACCAGTTCCTCACCTAAATCCTCTCTACATTGGCGTCCAAAGTTGGGCGCCAATGTAGAGAGGATTTTTTCAGTCGTCGCCGCATCTCACAGAAGTAATCCGCTAGATAGCACTGTTACAGCAGTGTTACCAACGACTGAAGGCATATATTACCTGCTATGCTGAGTACTTTGGGTACTTATTTACCCTCTACACTACATAGGTATATCACCAAATTTCATCTTTTTAGGTCAATTTAGCAAAATTGTAATTTTTTTCGTATTTTTGCCCCAAATTCAAATTTTTGAATGAAATTGACCAAAAATCGAAAAATGCACTTTATTGTTTGAAATTTTGGTTTGTGATATGTTTTTGCATTCTCTTTTGATATAGCTTTGTCCTATTCAAAAATTGTGGTGCCAGTTGAAATGCCTCCCTCGTAAGTATTTGTCCACTTTTCAAGACAACGTGTTCCCTCACTTTCTCCCTCTGCGGTAAAAATTATAGTTTCTTGCAACTTTCGTGCAATTCAGTTAATTCTCAGTTTCGTCATCTCTTCTCCATATTATTTGTCCAATATATATGCGAAAAAATTAATTGATAAAATTTTGAAAAATGGTGGGGGGAGTGAAAAATCAGTTCACTTTTACCTAAAGGAGCTCCAATGGAGGGAAATGGGGTCGACACACGTTTAAAATAATTATGTATTTATCTAAAAGGGGACGGTTTTAATTCAGGATGATTCATTTTTCAAAATCATGAACAATATTCCTGTGGCAAAGGACGGAAACATGGCACAATTTCATGATTTGGCTAATGTTTCAATTAATACCTATGGATGGCAGGTAATAGGTACCTATTTGTATTTCGTACACTCTTTTATGTCAATTTTTTACATTTTAATCAAATTTTCACGTTATAATTAACTTCTTTGGTATACAAGTTGTTCAAATAACAAAAATTTGTCGAAAAATTTTCTCACAGCAACATTCTAAATTTTCTACTCGAAATATTCTCGTAAATTTTTCTCATTCGCTGACAGCTACAAGACGATACGCTTCGCCAAACCATACATCAGTTTTCGATCAGTTCAACGTACAGTTGATCTTATCCATCTATCGGCAGCTCGGATCGTAAAACGCTGGAAGCAAAATTTGCGCCATCGAATCAGCGCACACTCGTGAATTTTCAATCGCCAATAAAATCTTAACGCTTTTATTATACGTATTTGATTTATTTTCAAACATCATAAAGCGCCTTAAGTGTCCTAGAATAGTAAAACTCGACGATAATGTCGAGGAAAAAAAAAACGAAAATCAGTCTCGAATCAAAATGAATTAAGTATTATAAAAGTTGGCTCGAAAAATATTTCCAGCTAGTCCATTCTAAATAGCGAAAGTTGCCGAGTAAATGACTTTCGAACACATTTACGGCTTTGGTATACTACTTGAAAATCGATAAACTCCGAGGAGCGAATGCTGTAGAGCAGGAAGAGCTGAGGGAAGGCAACTCCTTATAATAAAATTTTTCCACCGGCTTGGTATAAATTTTCGACCGAGCTGGTAAAAAATTTAAATAGTTTTTATCTAGATTACACATTTCGCTGTATTCTGGGGTATTTCGCGATTTATCGCTAAATACGTCAGAAAAAGTTGCAAAAATTTTAAATTATTGCAATTTTTGGTAAATTTTTTTTTCCCACTCTGTCGTTCTTGTTATACTTATGCGTGAGTATTTTATATCATCGACGAATTTCGAAAGATTTTTATGTGCAGCATCTCGTGCAGACCAAATCTACACTCGGTTAATAGTTGCAAATTTTCAATACTCGTCTTAAACTACCCTACCAGTGTGGTATATTTTTGCCGAAATCGTACATGCGAATGAAGAAATTCCGTTCGATTCTGTGTTCGTAATCGTAGACGAAAAATTTTTTATACGAAAAGTTTTCATCGTAGTATCGTTGAATTTTTGTCTTTATGATAATTTACCCAATTCCGAGTGGGCGATTTCGAGAAGTTCAGCCGCCATTCTCGCGTCGCTCCTAGCTCGTCTCCGAAAACCCCGACGAATTCATTTTTCAAACTGAAGAAATTTTCGTAATTGAACAAAGTGGAACACGAAAGAGAAAATTTACATCGGAGGAATATTAGAGGAGTGAAAAAAAACTCGAAATTTATACTCCAATAACTTCTTTATCATTGTTATATTCTTCAAGGTGTTAAAGAAACAACTCGCGAATAGGACTGGAAAGAAGGGATAACATTTTCCATCCAAAGTTTTTAATGAGCTTTCGTTGCGTTCTTTTCAAGATCAAAATCGTTCATCAGGCTTCAGGTTGCTCTTTTTCACACTGTTTCTTCTTATTTCTTACATTGCAGGGCTTTTCTGACTTGCCTAATCTTTCTAATTTGTACCGCAGTAATCGTTTTTTTTTCAACCTTGCTCCAGGTACGATGACCTTATAGCGAGAGAATACATCACGGACGTTGTTGTAAGCGAAGGAGAAAAAAAGACCAAATTTTTCAGGCTTCAAAAAAAAAAAAGCAACGTTAATATTTCATTTTTCAAGATCGATTATTCCGATAACGTCATCGAAACGCGAAACTTTTTCAACTTGCAATTTGCTACATAGTACAACTTTTCACCATCGTCGTCGGTTTTTTCGCGATAAGGACAAAGACGAGGACGAAGACCTCGTAACCGTATTTCAATAATCACCCATACACCCATATTTCTTCTTTCGTCGCTTTTATGGAAGCCACCTGTTTGTCGCCAGAAGTCGCCAGAAGTCGCCATTTAAGGGGGTATTTTGTATTGGATTGGATCGTTTGATTTAAATCTTCAGTTTGATGCACTCAATGACCTACTTTGGATCATTGGACAATGCTCGAGCATCAAGAACCATTCGTTAGCTTTGACCTGAAAATGTCCGAAGCTGCTGGCACAAAAACGGTCGAGTTGGATGGTTTCAGGGAGTCTCAAAGTGGAAAATTCATGAGAAAATTTTCGATGATTATCCGGAAATTCGTTCTCTCTTATCAGATCTCAAAACCATACAAACAAAATAATCGACGACTCAATTTTCACTTTTTATCCGTCACAGATCAATTTTCGATATCGTTTCAAAATCTTTAAAAAATTCGGAGTTTTTTTTTGTTTTTTTTTTTTGAGATTTTGATTTGAAAAGTAGATTTGAAAAATTGACGAAAATGATTTTTGGGAAAATTTCCATCCAAGTACATATTACTCGTAGTGATCACATTTCAGCTCAAGCAGATAGTGTTGGATGATTCTCAATTTCACCTCGACCTGCTCTACTTTGTTCTCCATCACCTTTGAAAAATCTACAGACAGATGCAAATTTTTAAATTAAGAAGAAAAGCAGCAATCACCCAATATGAAAATCACTCCTTCTCCCTCTAAAAAATAATTTTTATTCGAGGGTCGTTTTTTTGTGAGAGGTCTCAATTTTAAAAATTCTCTCCCCCCCATCACTCTCAAATTCCACTGTTTTGCAAAGAAAAAATTATAACAGGAAAAGACAAATTAGGTATCTTAAATTTTCAGGATGCCAAGTTTGAATTTTGAGACATTTTTCAAATTTTACAAGTCTCCTCTTTCCTCATCCCTTCATTTTTGAAAAAAAAAGATTGAAATTTAAATGATTCTTCTTTCTTCCTTTTCTCTTTTGAACGAAATAAGTTTGAACCCCAAAATCACAACTTAGCCTTCCCCCAAGCCTCAAGAAAGGACTAGGGGCTCAAAAGTAAGCCTCAGATGAGAAATTTACGAGTATATCTAGAGACCAAAATTTTGAAAAATGCTTCAACGGTGCTATTTTCAATTCAACATAATCACATATTTTCCCTCCTTTTTTTCGTGATTCTGGAATATTAAGAGAGTTGTGGAGAAAATTATAGAGATTTTAATTCATGATTGAGTATAAATTCAAGGACCAGATGAGAGGCAAAAAATTGGCACTCAAGGCTTCTGTCTCAGATTTGAACGGGACTATATGCAATTTTAGGAAACAACTGGGCCTGAAAATCCCAAAACCGAAATGTCAATAACTCAAATTGATTTTTCGATTTTTTGGTGAATTATTAAAAATTCAAAATCAGTCATTTTTGGCAATTTACAATTTTGAAAAAACATTTCATATATTTATGCAGGAAAATGTGTGAAAATTACTTAGAGGGGCCAACAATCGAGTTGTGGCATTATTCTCAGCTCGTTTCACAAAATTACTCACATTTAAGCCAATTTCTAGGCAGACACCTCGAGTGTGTTTTTTTAAACCGCATATTTTAGGATTATTCAAAAATAAGTCAACATTTTTATGTTGGTAGAGCATTTTTTCAAGTTTGCTGGAATATGACTGTATCTTGTCTAAATTCAACACCCTCTACTTGAATTTCATCACTTTTGGGCCATTTTGGAACCTCCAGCACGATTTTTAATTTCTATAGAATTTTTGAATTTCTTCAAAGGGTAGAAATGAATTTGGATAGCTAAAAATGTTATCTATTAAAGGTAGATACCGTATAACTTATTAAGTTTCTGAAAAGCATAAGTAGGTCATGGAGAATAGTCAATTTTGAATTTTTAAAAATTTAGCAAAAAACAAAAAATCAGCTGTTCAGTTAGCTGAAATTATGATCATGAGATTTTCAGACCATGTTCTTTCCAAAATCGTAATCCCGATGAAATTGGAAGGGATCACCTCAAAATGTGTTTATTTTTAGTTTGGAATTAGCTAATTGGCGACTTGAATTAATTATGAGTAGATTTGTTTTTCTGGAACAGAGATTTCATAGTACATCCGACAGAATCTCTGATTTAAACCTCATCTGGGCAAACCAAGATTTTAATTTTGAATCACAAATTTATACTGTGAGGAGCAGGAATGCCTTAACCGCGTATCGTGGGTATTCCTATACCCACTATACTCGCGGGTATTAATGTATCTTTTCGTTATACTGGTTTTTCTATGAAAAACCAGTACATGATATTTTCATGTATTGTTCTACTGTGGTGTGTGTGTGTGTGTAAGTCTTGACGTCAGTCAAGGACTTTTTCCGATTTCGCATAGGGCTCGTCTCTAGGCGAACCGCACTCGATTCTCACTTGATCTTTTACGTCTGGCCAGGGTAGAACTTCTCGTCACCAAAACGATTGTTCATATCGTTCAATGGGTTACACAGTATCCTTCTTGCACTTTATTCTAATTATTACCCGCTTGTTCGGTGTGAATTTGTATGTCTTTTAAACGTAATGTAAATCGTGAGATACATCGTCTCGTTATATCGTTTTTATGGTATTTTGGATCACGTCCCATAATCCGGATCTTGGGGCTGTGATCTAGTTTCAAAATGTATTCCTCAGACTTAACAGAATTATCGATCGGACCTAGTATTGGTGAGTCCACTGGAGAGATAATTTAAAGTGAATAGTTCTGGGTAAGTAATGAAAAAAGCTTACTCGTAGAGTCTGGCACTCTGCTGTGGTTAACTCCTTTTATTAATTAATCATAATTAATATTACGACTAACTAATAGTGAGTAGACATAATTATACCGTGTCTATGTTCATAACTTTATTATTTCCTTAATTGACAACTAAGTATTTACGTGTTGTCAGATGTTGCTTATTTTACCGCATACTCGAATATTTGTTCATTCGAGATGTATTTCTATGTAAATCCTCTTTTGGCTACTGTGATTTACGTATTTTCCATGTATAATTGTATAATTACAATATAGGCGAGTTATACATGTTCTTTCGAGTTTTATTTAATGGTACGTAAAGCTCAACTTTTATAAATGATAGTGAATCGCTAATAGAAAGAGCCTGCCTCCAGAGCTAGTTAGGTATCAGGCAATTATTCCCTTCCCAGGGAATAATTATTTGATTCCCTTTTTATGAGCCGCTAGACAAAACTTCTTACCGTCAAAAGTAATTAGTTACTTTCTACCACTGCCATCTATTACCATCTTCACTATATCAATACCTAGTATTAATTAAAAAGCCATGAAAAATTACAGTTTTTTCCCATAAAAATCGTGAATTTTTCTATTTTGAATTAGAAGGACAGTATTCCTTCAAATACTTCACCAATAGGTACTTGACCTCGTAACTACAAGACTCTTGCAGAAAACCAATTCCCAAAAAATCAATAAACCTGTGCTTATTCACAGCCACAAAAAAAATGAAAAAATGGCACAAGCGATGTTTACTCGAAGTAATGAAAAAAAACTGTGATGAATTTTTCATAAATTGAAATTTAAAATTGAATGAAACATCAAGTAACGTATCAAACTCAAACGAAGCGAAGACAAAAATTTTGTAAAAAAATTTTCGTTCGAAATATTGCCTTCTTTGTTCTCACAGCCTATTTTAATTTCACGTACAAAATCTCGATGAAGCAGCATAAATTTTATTACGTCGAGCTTTCTTTCTTTACTTTCAATTTTGTAAAGAAAAAAAAATCACGCTCATTTCATTCCACAAGAAATAACTCGTGTACAAAAAAAAGTGCCAAAAATAACAAACCACGTCCATCTAACTATATAACCAACCCCTTGAACACAGTTTTCGATAACTTTCTCCGCAAGCAGTGTAACCATCAAGATCGAAACAAAATACAAATAATCGTATTAGTCGTTCTATCCGTTGAGAAAATCAGGGGGAAAAAAGAAAGAAAGAATCACTTTTCTCGATATAATAATAATTTCTTTCACGCGTATAAACCTATTTGCCTCGGCTTCCAGTCAAACTTACCCTTTTTTTCGGTAAAGAAATCCCCATAAACGACGTATAAAAGAGGAGGGAAAAATAACACGCGACAAAAGCGACAACATAAAGTTTCGAATCGTTTATTTAATTTGTTGGCGACAATGACGATGTCGACGACGACAACGATACGTGTACGAAGGCTGAGAGCGGTGGAGGGGGCATACGAGGGGAGGAAAAAAATCGCGCGTTGAACTTGTCAAAAATAACGTAAATTCAAAATAATTTAACGACTGGCGAAATTTTACGTTGTATTTCATGGATAATTCGGTTTTTATGAGCCCGAAACAAGTTTACAATCACTTTCAACCCTCTTCGGCGTTTGAAGGTGGAGGTGGAGATGGAGATGGCGGCAACGGCTGCGACGATGGCGACGACGACGTAAAAATATTTTATATTTATAACTCGCAGTTTTCTTCCTTCTTCTTTGCTGTGTAGAACTGTTGTCGTCGTATAGTTTCTTTCATGGCTCTAACTACCGCGTTTATGTGTACTTTCTGTGTATCTTCCTGTGAGCCAATTGTGGGTTAGATTGAAGAATAAGGATTTAGAAGACCGACTTGACTTGTCTTCAAATAAAAATCTTTTACGAACAAATGGATTCACTTTTTTTGAAACATTTGTATATCTATCAAATTGATCTGTTCACAATCGTATTGAATCATTTACAAACGATTAGTGATTAAATAAATTGATTGATTTTTTGGTGAATCATTTGCAAACGGATCAATTGATTTACGATTGATTCGGTTTTTGTGAAACTATTGTATAAGAATTTGATCTGTTTTCAAGCGAAGTGAATCGAATCGAATTGAATCATTCACAATCGATGGGAAATTGAACAAATTGATTGATTTCTAGGTGAATCGCACGCGAACGATTTGATTAATAGTTGATGAATCAATGCCCCCTCTCTGAGACACTGTACTCCCCTCCAGGGCACCCTCGAAGCCAAAATTTTTTCCAAGTGACTTCAACTCAAATTAAAGGTCTCCACTGAATTTGGTGAAAACCCTCCCACATTTTTTCACGATACAGGGAGGTTCCAGTAAACCAATCCAAGCCTGAATATTCCAATCTCACCCTATTTTTTCATCACCCAAATGGTTGAAAATGGTTTAAAAATTGACTAGGGTACATTTGACGTTACTTTTTCGTCTTGGAATACCTTGCTATACGCTGCAGAATAGGTTAAAGCGGAAATGACATTTACACCGGAAAAACTGCCACCTGCAAGTCGAATCTTTCAACTCGTCGGTTTAGAATTTGATTCACTTTCGAAAAAGGAGGGAAAAAAAGGTTAAAACTCGAGGCATCATTTAGTCAACGACACAAAAAGCAAATACCATTGAAAAAAATTCGTGTCGAGAATTTTAAAAAATTCAATTGATTTTCTGACACCGGGACGACAACTTCCCCTGTCTCCTCGGGTGCTCAGGTCAACGTTTTTTTTTCAACCACACGTTTCAACTTGAAAAAACCTCAACGCTTCGTGCGTCAAAATTCGTCGAGCGAGTGAAAAACCGAAACTTTTTTTTTTCAACCGAGATAAGTAGGCGACGATGAAAATTAAGTCTAAAATGATAAAGAAGTCTTAACGAACACTATTTTAAATCCTCCTTTGTATAATTTTTTCTTCCACGAGTATTTCGTTGTTGGAAAAAGCTTCCAAATCCAAAGATTAAAGTGTACGTTAGCGCGAGAAAGAATCTAAAATCCTTTCTGGAAGCTTACTTACAGTTTTACCATTCATGGTACAATGAAAAAATTATATGTATTCTCGACGGTAAACAATTCGACGTTTCCAAGGTGCTAACTAGAAATTAACTTTCTCTTCTGCTAATCCGCCCTTTGATTACACGTCAGAAAAAATCCCGAACACGAATATTATTAATTTTCACGTACAGGCATCTCTTCCTCCTCCTCCACCGTGCTGGTGTTTCCAACTACATAGATACGTGGAAGTCCACGTGTTCGGGTTGTAGTGTCTTACTTTTTCCCAAAAAAGAAAAAAACTTTTAATAAGATATTTACAACGTTTTTGCACTGCACCGTGTCTCGAGTCAAGCCTTCATTACTCATCGCAATCACGTATCTCAGTTCTTATGATTACTATACGAGAAAAATAAAAATATCTCGAGTAAAAATCGTGATTTTATATTTATCCCGACCATGTACGTAACTACGTATCTGGATACCTATGTTTTTCCAATTATTTCCTCATCTCCGAAGAGAATTCGTCCGGATTTTTTTCCTCGTGTTATTTTCATTATTCGACTACTACCTTTTTTTTAGGTCAAATTTTCGTTCAATTTTTTTTGAGGTTCTTGTTTTCTCAATTTTTTTCCTGAATTTTAGACAAATGTGTTCAGTGCTCTTTTCTCCGTAGTTTTCCAAAAATCAGTTTTTCGCTCACTTTTTCCTTGCTCCAAACTATACCTAAGTGAAACTAGATATCGAGAGTAAACGTGAAATCGAAAACAATTGAAACATTTTGACTATAAAATCAAAACTAAGGAAAAGGAATGAAACAACGGAAACCTGTTTTTTTAGGTATGAGATAAAGGGTGAGGGCGAGGGAGGAGCGGAAATTTTAATTTTTGGTGAATCATTTGCGAACAAATTGATTCATAAATTGAAGAATTGATCAAATTCATTCGCGAATGGTTCTTTCAAAAATTGATCAATCCGTTCA
This sequence comes from Planococcus citri, assembly GCF_950023065.1. NCBI lineage: Eukaryota > Metazoa > Arthropoda > Insecta > Hemiptera > Pseudococcidae > Planococcus > Planococcus citri. The sequence continues at coordinate 45,933,513 of NC_088681.1, read as the reverse complement.
CGAATAATTCTCTTAAATAAATGAATTAAATAAGCCGTTTTCTCGATAGATACCTACCTAATGAGTTTTGAAAAATGTTGAAAATAAAATTTGCAAAACCCTACAAGTGGTATTGGATTTTGATGGAAATGGTCTATAGAGGTCTGTGCAGAATCTCATAATACTATTTTGTGGACCCCAAAATAGGTTGGGTAAGGTCTAGAGCAAAAAACACGATTTTTTTTCGAAAATGCTGCCTCTTTAAAATATCACATTTCCCCTTCATTTTTTTTTGAATGACTTCAACTCAAATCGAAGGCCCACACTGAATTTGGTCAAAACTCTCCCACATTTCGCGAACCATTCACCAAAAATTATTGAATTCATTCGTGAATGATTTACCAATAATTGAGTAAATGAACCAATTCGTTCCCGAACGAGTCACTTGTAAGAGTCAATTCTTATTTCTTTCGCGAATGATTCACCAAAAATTATTCATTTCGTTCGCGAACGATTCACCAATAATTAAGTAAATAAACCGATTCGTTCCCGAACGAGTCACCTGTAAGAGTCAATTCTTATTTCTTTCGCGAACGATTCACCAAAAATTATTCAATTCGTTCACGAACGATTCACAAAAAATTATTCAATTCGTTCGTGAATGATTCACCAGTAATCAAGTAAATGAATCAATTCGTTCCCGAACGAGTCACTTGTAAGAGTCATTTATTTCACGAATGATTCACTGAAAATTATTCAATTCGTTCGCGAACGATTCACTGAAAATCATTCAATTCGTTCGCGAACGATTCACTAAAAATCATTGAATTCATTCGTGAATGATTCACCGGTAATCAAGTCTTTATTTATTTTTATTTTGCTGGTAATACGCGGTTCAGCGGTAACGCTATTTCACGCGATCAGTAAAATTATGGGAAATTTAGAAAGTCTTGTGCTAGTTTTGGACGGAGACGTCGATTTATGGTTTGTTCAGGATAAGTTCTTTAAAGGAATCTTGTTTAAACACTCTTCGAAGGCAATTGAATGTAGCTTGTGTTACATAGTCTTGGATAGTGTCTATTTCAAGTTCACATCGATTCGTTCCTGAACGAGTCACTTCTAAGAGTCAATTCTTTCGCGAATGATTCGGCGAAAATTATTCAATTCGTTCGAGAACAATTCACCAAAAATTATACAATTTCGCGAACGATTCACTGAAAATTATTCAATTCGTTCATGAATGATTCACCAGTAATCAAGTAAATGAATCGATTCGTTCCCGAACGAGTCACCTGTAAGAGTCAATTTTTATTTCTTTCGCGAATGATTCGCCAAAAATTATCCAATTCGCTCGCGAAAGATTCACCAATAATTAAGTGAATAAACCGATTCGTTCCCGAACGAGTCACCTGTAAGAGTCAATTCTTATTCCTTTCGCGAATGATTCGCCAAAAATTATTCAATTTGTTCGCGAACGATTCACTAAAAGTTATTCAATTCGTTCCTGAATGATTCACCAGTAATCAAGTAAATGAATCAATTCGTTCCCGAACGAGTCACTTGTAAGAGTCAATTCTTTCGCGAATGATTCGCCGAAAATTATTCAATTCGTTCGCAAACGATTCACTGAAAATTATTCAATTCGTTCGTGAATGATTCACCAGTAATCAAGTAAATGAATCGATTCGTTCCCGAACGAGTCACTTATGCTAATGAATTCGTTCACGAATGATTCATCAAAAACTATCCAATCCATTCGCGAATGATTCACCAAAAATGATTCAATTCGTTCGCGAACGATTCGCCAAAAATTATTCAATTCGTTTGCCATGAAATCTTTACAACCTGAAAATACCGTTTACGTGCTTATGTTCCTGCGAATTATCCGCATTCATTTTTTCACCATTCGTGTTAATAAAATTGCATAACTCGTTTGCCGTAAAAACGACATACGATCAGTAGGTACACAGCAAACTGTGAGTTGGCGACAAATCATAATAATGTTTTGAAATTTGGTGTGATGAACGAGGACAGCAAAAAAAATGTTAAGCTCGGGAGGATAAGTCGCCAAGTCTCATCCAATGGGAAGGGGGTGAGTTGGAGGAGGGTTCAACCCCCCCCCCCTTTATAAAAATGGGACTATCGGCGCGATATTGGTGTCAATTCCACATGATTGAACTCCGCTGAGTTCGAAAATACCATTACTTTCAAAATCTGAGGAAGAGGCAGGCCTCAAATTGGATTTTCTGCGTGAGGTTTTCGCATTTTTCTCCAAAATACCCCAAAATTACACATTTTTCAACTCTTAACGACACGCTGACCATCCTTCGACATTATTTTTGTTATTTTCGAAAATGTTAAATTTTCATGATTTTTTTTCTCAATATTCGTCATTTTCCAATTTTATCGTTCTGAGTCTGATCAGATGTTGAAAGTTTGGCATTCTTTCTTAGGTATAATGTTCATATTTTCTTCGAGGGTTTTTGAGATGAAAACAGCTCTTTTAGAACTTTGCAACCAGGTAGCAGTACCTACTTATTGGGTACACTTTTTTTTCAGTCACCCTCCTCCTCCAATGCTGGTCAACATTTCACAGAAAGAAATATTGTGACGTAATTCTGCGTTGGTCCTTATTCAAGAAAATCATTATTGAGCCATGCGAATGGACATCTGAATCCCTATAGTGTGATTACAACACAGTAAAAAGCTGAAGTACATAACCTTTAAAGACTGTGCGGTGACGATGACGATCACATAATGACGATGAACTTACCAAAATTTGTTCATTTCGAAAAAACTTTCGTTTTCGAAAAAATACGCAACCACGCCAAGATTACCACCAAATGGTTAACCTTATTTCGCCATTGTTTCCACTTGTTCAGCCTATTTTTACTTTTTACCGCGCTTTTTTCACGCTAGTATAACACTACATACCGAGCGAATAAGATTCTTATCAATTTGTTTGCAGATAACGTTAAAGCTTCCACTTGGTTTATTTTTTGCTGATTTGGATTATTATACACGTTGAAACCAACGAGAGAGAAAAAAATTCGCTATGTTGAAATCACGACTGTAGTACTCGTCGTCGTCGAGGTTTATTTACGAAAATATTTTCTCATTTAATGTAGGCCGTTTGTTTTTTACTACTGGTGTTGTTCTTGTTGTTGGTGGTGTTGTTGCTTCTTTATTACACGTTTAAAAATTATCTCAGCGAGGTTAAAATCGTTGTAACGAATCGTTGTATTCATTTTTTTCTACGGTTTGGTTGTAGAGCGAAATATGCTGCTGGATTATTTGGAGTTTCTTGGTGTCTATCTCGTATCTGGATGGAGAAAAGGCTGGAACCTTGAGAGTTGAATCGATAAATGAACATTCAACTTTTTATACAAATCTACAAAATCATGAAATCAATTTTTTAGTTCTTATTACTTAATTAGCTCTGAAATCTGCATCTTTCATGTGAACTTTCACTATTTTTTCTTCTTTTTTTTTGAGGGATTTTTCTTGTGCCTTGAAAAAAATAGTCTTTCGAGGCCTTTCACATTCTGAAAGTAGGTATTTTTGAACAAATTTCAATATTTTTACGATGGTTCTGTAGAGATCATACTTGTAGGTAAATATTTGAATATCATCCACCAGACTATCTCTGGCTCCCATAAGAATTAAAGAAAATCCGAAACAACATCGCATGCAGTAAATTGAAAATTAACTCGATAAACGCCCACTATTTTCAGCTCCATCGTGTCAAATTAAACGTTTAATGCTTTGGTACGTCATTCATCGTACCGAAAAAACCAATATCTCATTCTAGTGCAGATATACGCAGAATTTTATATTTTTATAAAAAGGTTTTCTCCTCTCAGAACACCAGCACGAGACGATACAGGAAGCGCAGATCCCTTTGGTAATTATCTTTTTCATCCTGTTTCATAGTATCATAAGGGTGTTTGTTGTTTAATCGCCACGGATTTCCTATAATAACCTCTTTACGTCTTTACACCCACACACATACGAAAATCTACTCGCTTTGGTCGCATGAGAAGTAGAAAATTGCTCGTTTCCCGTTTGAAATGACAGCAAAAAAAAAAAAATCACAACGTGGAAATGAAAAAGTTTGAAATGTTCATGTCGGACTGTAAAATGAACTTTTTTCGAGTGACAATGACGTAGTATCTGATATCTGTTGTTACTCCATATACGATGAAATTAACGAGTCCATAACTAAGTATAGGGGGCGTTTTTTTGGCAGAAAAACTTCAGAATTTCGCATATTGATATCGAATATTATGCATAATGAAGAAAGTCAGCTTCTCATCGTCATCTTCGTGTTATGGTTTTACGACTTTTGAAAACATTAATAAATAATAATATAGGATCGCGTTGTTTTGGTAGACTTTTCGAGGTATTATATGTACCGCGAACTAGCGAGTATGCAAATAATAAATGTATAAAATGTCCTATTAATGTGGGAAAGAACGCAGAAGGCGTTCGCTGGCGCCCGAAATTCATTTATGCAAAGGAAGTAGCATCAAATGCTGCTTTTACGTGCTCCCCTCTTTTTTTTCTTCAGTCAGCGATAATTATAATGTACGAGTACGAGTAGAGAGTATTACGATGATTGATGTTTTCACTTGTACGAGTATATTATGCTTAATAAGCTAACGATGATGTAATTTTCAAGCGAATTTAAAGAATTACCTACCATAGAGACGAGTATACTACGATGACGTCGAAAAAGAACGAACGAATTGTCGTAATTCTTCTTCCCCATTGAGAAAATACGGTTTCAAAAATACAAGTACGAGTATACACGAACACGAGTAAGTATAAAGAAAGCGAACTATAAACAATCGTAAATTGTTGAATTGTGCGTGAAAGCCAACAAAAACGCGAAATATTTTGTCAAGAGTATAATACATTTTAATACCCGACCATTTTGTAATGCACTAAAAACAGAAATCCTACGACGAGGGGATTTTTCTTCCCGATGCATCCAGTATCATCAAAATAGTATGTAGATAGGTCTAGATATACCTACTTGAGATTATAAGAGAAGAGAGAGATGCGAAAGGATGAGAATTTATTCTTTTTTGTAGTATGTACGAATCGGGGAAGTAAAAAAATGATGCCGTCATCGTACTAAATGTGTTAAAATGCATGTGGGAATGTATTTTTTCTTTGGAATATTTTTTAGTCTGGTGATTATGTATTTTGAGAACTAATACCTCAAAACTGGTTAAACTTACACGGGAACATTTCGAACGGGCACTTTTTGATTTGAACGAAACCCAGTTAGTTGATCGAAAAAGCGTGTCTTACAACCAGGGATTGTACTCAAATTTTTCTCAAAAAAAGTAACTTTAGTAGCCTAACCCTAAAAAGCTGGAAAAAGTAACCAGAAAAAAATCATCAAAATTCAAATAAAAACTATAGTGAAAGTTCAAAACATATAAAGGAATATGAAAAAATTGCAAAATTGTATGGAGGGGGGAGGAGTCCACCGAAATTGGGAGAAACTAAATTTAATCTTATCTAAAATAATTTCAAAAAATCAAACACAAAAATACCAATTATAAAATTGCAGAAATTTTGACACGAACGAGCGGTAACCGGACACTTCCCCGAATCCACTTTCCCGAAAGACGTTTTCCCGAATGTCAAAATCCCGATTTTTTTAATCCCGAATCCATTTCCCCGAATCCGTTTCCCCGAAAGACCTACACCCGAAAATTGAAAGAAAATTGAGTTTAAAAAATTGTTTATTTCCTCTCGGACCTCTTAGCAATTTAGTAACTTCTCTTAAAATCATAAATGTTCTCCTGTCTGGCCTCTCAAAATCATTGACCCGTCCATCTGGCTTGAAAAGGTCGTTTGTCTATCAGTCTTCTCAAGGTCATTGGCCGGTATGTTCAACCTCTCAAGGTCATCAGTCTTCCTGCCAGGCCACATAAGATCTCTGAACTGTCTCCATAGCTTCGCATGGTCGTCTGTCTGGCTTCCCAAAGGTGCCCATCTGGCCTCTTAAAGTCTTTGATCCGTCTGTCTGATCTCTCAATATGTTTTGGTTCCATCTGTATTCATCTTCGATTTCACATATATAGGCATCCTCGCAACAATAATTTCCTGTCACTGATGGCCATTTTTTTATACTCATGGAATATTCAATTTTCATATGAGTAACCTGAGGTGCTTACAGGGTATAGGTACCTATTACACCTGATCATTTTTATTTCCATGGTAAATGTACTATGTATTATTCAGGATACACCGAGGCATTCGGGATGTAGGCATTCGGGATTTCGGACGTTCGAGTTACTGGTTCGGGTACAGGGCATTCGGGTAAATGGATTCGGGAATACACAAATCGGGATTTTGTCATTCGGGAAAACGTCTTTCGGGGAAGTGGATTCGGGAAAACGTCCGGTAATCCGAACGAGCAATAGACGAAAAAAATTATTCAAGTGTTGAGAAAAAAATAAACACTAATTGTAAAAAATTTCATAAATAGGAAGAATCACTTCAAAAGAGAAAACTTACTGAAATCAAGGGTAAAGGAAGGGGGAGAAGAGCTTGTAATCCAAATTTCGGGAAATAGTGATTTGTGAAAATCATTTTTTTGCGAGAAAAAGACATCAAAACCAGGAAAAAATTGATAACAGTAAAAAAAAAAGGGAAAAATGCAAGAAAATTGAGTATTGAAATTGAGAGAAAATGACCAAAAAAGGAAGCAGTGGAAAGATCAAGATCTAGAGAAAAAAAAATTAGTCAAAGAACAATGCGGAAAACATCAAAATCATAAATCCTCAAGAATAAAACTCAAGAGCGAAATTCAAAATAAAAGCACTGAAATATAAGAAAAAACATCGTAAAAATTGAAAAAAAACACTCACGAAAACTCACAATACATAAATAATTGCGGAAACTTCACACGAATTTAGGCACAAAATAAAACACGAAAATTAGGGGAAAATCGTCGAAAAATTAGTAAACAGAATTTACGAGAATTTAAAAGAATACGACGTGAAAAAATTCAAGAAAGCCCCCAAAAAAAATTTGAAATAAAAACATCAAGTCTTGAAATCCAAAAACTCTCAAAAACTCTAAAAAAAACTGTAAAAAGGAGAATTCCGTAAAAATTGAAGCAGAAAAAATTACTAAAATTTGGCGAAAAATTAGGAGAAAACCTATAAATCTCGAAAATTCAAGAAAAATGGTTTTTGTTGAAATTAAGAACAAAAAACAAATCGATAAAATTCAAACAAAATCGTGTTAGGAATGAAAAATGGAAAACTCTCAAAAATTTATTTCGGAAAAATCACTAAAAATTCAGAACAGAGGACTCGCGAGAATTAAAAGCATGAATTCGGAAAAAATGAAAAAAAAAAAAAATTGAGAAAAATCATCGAAAAATTTCAAGCAAAACTCGAGATGATTCAAGAGAAACGAATAATTTGTACTTGAAACAAAAAAATGTTCAAAGAGAGAGGAAATTTTGAGAATCTTTCCCATAACTGAAGGGAAGGGAAAAGGAGAGAAACTTCGCCAACATTTAAAGGAAAAAAAATGAAAATTCCGGAAAAATCATGGGGAAACTAGAAAAAAGAATTTACGAAAATTCAAAAGAAAAATCACCAAATCGGGGATTTGAACAATAAAAATATACAAACTTTTAAGACAACATTTTTATGAAAAAATCACGAATACTCGAGGTGATAAGATTCAGCAAACATTCAGGCGAAAAAAATATCAAAATTCGAATAAAAAAAATAAGTATTTTGTAAGAATCGATCAAAACAGGAAAAAATCCACTAAAAACTATCGAGAAATTCTAAAATAATGCGTATTGACTAATGAGTAACACTTTGTTAAAATCAGGAAAAACTTGGAAAAATTTCAAAAGAAGAACCATAAAATCTAGAAAAATAAAATTCAAAACGCTGAAAAAGCAGTAAGAGCATCTTTTTTTCGTCAAGAATTCTGGTTATGTTTTTGAAAAAAAAAAAAGGAAATTTGTGAAAAAAACTAGGAAAAAGTAACGTTTAGTAACCAAAGTTTTCAGAAAGTAACCAAAAGTTACTATTGCTAACTTAATAGTAACCGAGTTACTAAAAAAGTAACCGAGTACAATCCCTGTAACAAGTGTACAACCCTGTATGACCAAAATTTTAAGAGCTCAAGTTGATATTTTTTGATCGAAATCTTGATTTTAATACAAATTCTTTAAACAGTTCTACTCCAAAAAAATGATAATAAGGGTATAATAATTCAAACAAGTCGCCATGTCCTCCATGGCTACTTCAAATCAAAAAACAATCACATTATAAATTTTTTTGTTCACCTCCTGCTGCTTCATTGCTAGATAGGTAATTGAAATTTGGCAAATATTTCTCAGAACACGAGTAAAAAGAAGCTCAGATATTCCCTCAACCCATTCATTATAGATCATTCGTTCATTCCTAAAAAAAAAAAAAAAAACAAAAAAAAACAAGACATTTACCTTAAAATAAGACAACGACATCTTCCAAAGATACAAATTTCCTATCTTAACGTCGTCAATTCATCATTTTCAAAAAAATAACACCGCGTCTTGACGTCTCACCATCCTCATCACAAAACTGACTGACGCGTCATTAAATCATTTCCGTCGAGTAATCCGAATACTATGCTCGAGTAAAAAAACCACCATCCAATACTTCGAATCAAATTCCAAACTATAATATAGTAAAATTACGATTCTGTCGAACTCGTCACAGGAGTAAAATTTTTTCAATCGAAACGTGTCAAAAAACTCGAAATAATTATTCGCAGCAACGACAACGACGACGCCACCAACGTCATCCAGTAAGGCGTAGTAATAAAAATTTCACGCGTCAATACGACGATTCTCGTCCCAAGTCTCATTGAAAGCCCACAACTATATCGAAAATGTACTCGTATTTGGTACCAATAAATGGATGGAAAATTTCGACTATTCGTCAAGCACAGAGTAGGATAGCAACAGAGCCAGGGACGAATTTGAAATTTTCATTTAGACTAGTCAAGTTTGACGTTTGAATTCAATATTCACGAGTCTACTTACACCGGTAGGAGGCATCTACATACAACCTAGGTATGTGTTTGGCGTCGATACATGTAGGTTAAATTGGAAAACCCAGTCTTGCATTGGAAATGGACGACTCAATAAACGAGAGTTGAAAATAGGCGAGGGAAAATTTGACACAGGCGAATATGGTTGTGTGATTCGTATTGTATGAAAATTTCGATTTCAATGATGAGATTTTCAGTATATAGTAGGTGAAAGTAAGGTACCTTTCTCCAATATTTACTCAGCGGAAAATGCTTCTATAACAGTTTTTCTTTATCTCTCTTATCTCATTTTCTGGTAATACGAATAATACACTCGTTGGTGAGATTTTTTAGACGCCTTTTAAAACGCCAAATGAATATGAACGAATTAGTGTACCTAAATTTTAATGCGAAAACTTTTAATGACAGTTTAGACCCAAAAACAAAAAACAGAGTGAGGTTTTTCAATTTGAGTTGTTTTTGCAGTTTGGGGAATAAATGGCCAGATTTGCGAAAATGGCCGGTTTTGCACTATGGTTACTTCAACAGTTTGTAGCGACATCTAAACAATTCATATTTAAAAAACTCACTGTGTTTTTTGTTTTATGGTCTGAATTATCAATTAAGCTCATTTTCTACTCAAACACTAAAAAAAAGTTCAAAATTGTTGCCTGTAATTTTTTGAGCAAGATATTAACCAACGTAATAGCAATTTCCTTAATTCAACTCCCTCCCACTAAAAACTATTTTGGCGTTTGGACCATTTTGGAGCCTACAGCGATTTTTCAAAACTTTCCTGGAATTTTAAATCGTTTTGGAAGTGCCAAAAATGTGAGATTGTAATTGTTTTCGAGTCAAACGATATCTTACCCAAACAGTCGTTAAAGTGACAGTCCATTTTTGATTTTTGGTGAACTTTGGGTGATTTTTGATGACTTACTGGTAATTTCTGGTAAATTACTGGTAATTTTTGGTAAATTACTGGTAATTTTTGGTAAATTACTGGTAATTTTTGGTAAATTACTGGTAATTTTTGATAAATTACTGTTGATTTCTGGTACCTTACAGGTAATTTTTGGTAAATTACTTTCAATTTCTGGTAATTCACTGGTAATTTCTGGTAAACTACTGGTAATTTTTCGTAAATTGTAGGTAATTTCTGGTAAATTTTTGGTAGTTTTTGGTAAGTTACTAGTAATTTCTGGTAAATTACTGGTAAATTCTAGTAATTTACTGGTAATTTCTGGTAAGTTACTGGTAATTTCTGGTAAATTACCGGTAATTTCTGGTAAATTACTGGTAATTTCTGGTAAATTATTGGTAATTTTTGGTAAATTACAGGTAATTTTTGACAAATTACTGGTATTTTTTGGCAAATCACTATAGTAATACCAATTCTTGGTATATTACCAGTAATTTCTGGTAAATTACTAGTAATTTTTGGTAAACCTAATTTTTTGAGATTTGATTTCTTAGATTTTTAAATTTTTTTTGGAGAGCTGACACTCCTAGAATTCGCGATAACCATCTAAAACAATCAAGAGGATGTCCAACAAGAACTTGCCAAAATTACAAAATTCCGAAGTTTATTTTGGGCTACTCCAGAGTCATTTGAAATGCCTGGAAAAAGTTATTCTAACGTTGATTTTCAACCCCTCCAGAGCAATTTTGAATTTCTGGAGAAAATTAAAAATTTTCTGAAGGCTTCAAGATGGCCCAATACTAGTAGTTGTTGATGTCTGAGAGTTCAATCAAAAACATTTTACTCACATTACTTAGTTCTGTTTGCTTTTGAAAAATGCACATTTGATGGAAAAGTTCAAAAATCGTACCTAAAAACAGTTTTTTCAAATTTTCAATTTTTTTTAATTTTCAAAAATTTGTTAATAATATAAAAATTAGCTCTCGCTCCTGAAATTTTAGTTACGTAGGTTTTAGGATTTATGCTATTTTGATCTAGCTCAATTTTGTTCAAATCCGAGAGTGCAGTCAGCTCAGAAAATTTCCTAGTAAACTGCAGAAATTCGCCCAATGTTCCAAAAATGTAAATGCATTGAAGCAAAATTTATTTACAAAAGGAATAAAAAATTTAAACATGAATATCATGATGATTTTTTTTTTTAAATTGAGACCCAAAACGTAGGTTATTAATTTTTTCAATAAGGTTAAAAGTGGCATTAAAAAAAAAAAAAAAAACGACAACAGTTTGAACGATATTTAAACAGAGGATCTTCGAAGTTATAGCTGCTCATGCTCAATCGTAGGTTTTGAGATTTTAGTGCATAAATAGTGGAGCCCAATAAACACAATTTTGAAGACTAACTTCCACTAACAAAATTTCTAAATTTTTGCTGGAGATTGAATAATAATTTTCAAGAGAATGAGTTTAAGTAGTTTAACAAATCCGATCGTTTCAAAGCCCTCACATCTTGAGTGTGTCCTTTTCATTTTGCTCAACACCAGAAGAAAAAAGTTCCTTCCAAAACGAATTTTCGAACCTACGTGTTAATAAAATTGCCTAATCAGTTCGCCATAAATAAGTAAGAATAAGCAATTTCTGCGCAAGGTTACTTTATTTCTTTATTTTTATTTTTCTAATAGTAAAGAGAAAAAAGGTTTGAGAGTTGGTAAAATTGAAGAATGTACATATGTATTTTTTTTCAAAAGGAAATATTTTTAAAAGTAACTATAAGGAAGTAAGCATTCCAACCGGAATAAAATTTTTTGAACTAGGCATGAAGAAATCAACAAAGGTCTCCAAAATACACCACCAACCAACATTTTAGGTGCTGAAATTCATTTTTTGACTTTCGGCGATTTTTTGAAAATTCAAATTTGGGTCAAAAAGGGGGGGAATAAGAATTTTATCAAATTGACCAGGAAATCTGAAATTTGGTTTGTACCCTATTTTCGAAATTCCGAGTCGATTGGTTATAGTTTCGAATTGTTCGGGAGCCTCAAGCATATTTTTAGATTCTCCAATTTTTGATTTGGAAAACAAATAGGTACCTAGACAGGGTGAAAATTAAATTCAGCGACTCCAAACTCAGATTTACCATCTTTGTGGCTCATTCGATCGATCTTGGTACTTATTTTGAAATTATTCAATGTTCAGTTCGAATCCATTTTTTTCCAGTGAAAACCTATTTTTGGAATAGGTGAATGAAAAAAATTAAAATCTGCTAGAGTCTCTAGAATCGGTTCAAAACCACCACCAATTGACCCGAAAGGTCAAAATTGAGTTGCAAACGAAATTTCAGCTTTTTTCGTTCACACCTTCGCAAACGATGATTGTTTTCAAAAATAACATCGAGGAATGATTTGCCAAAAATTTCCAACACTTTTAAATTCTAGCATTCGAGCAAATAGCAGATGTGTTGCTGCGCTATTTCACTCAAAAGTCATTTAGTAAACCACGTCATCGTGTTTTCTCCAGCTCGTGCTTCGTCCTCGGGGTAAAATAATTTTAAATCTTCGACTGTACGCGAATCGCTCGTCTACCAGCATTTTCGTAATCAAAGCTCAACAATGAAAAATTATCTCAGGAAATTATAAGCGAGCGATGGAACAACACGTCTTCGTCATCGTGTATTCTTCGAACAACCAGCCAAAACATCAGCTCTATATCAAAGGCAGGGAAGCAGGTGGTACCACAAACGACCGACACGAGTTTGATGAAATAACTAACGTTGTAGCTGGCGAGCCAAGCTGGAGCGAAAGCGCAAAAAAAAATGAAAATTTATCCCCAAATTCGGCTATATTTGCATTTAATTTGCTCGCCTCATTGCCATTGCCACTGTCACTGTCGATGTCGTTGTCTATACTTACTCTGTGTACAGAATAAAATTTCAAATTAGGTTTATAGTGTAGCGTTTCTCTTTCTATCGTCGAAATAGTACAGATACGACCGAGATTTTGTAGCATTCGTTCGGATTTTTTTTTCATCTATTAGGAGATTGCTGAATCACACTGATGACGATGGGTTTTTTTCTTCTCGTGTTATGGCGTCTCGGTAATAAATTTTTTTACCAAAAGTATCGTCGTGTTTTTTTTTTTTTTTATAAAGAATTTGAAATTCAAAAAAAAAGGGAAAAAATCAAAGTAGATATTTTGTCTTATAGTTCAATTCGAATTTTCTTTACGAAAAAAGGAGAAAAAACCCAACAGTACAGACTTTTTTTTTTAGTTCGGTAATCTAATTCTGTTCGTTACAGTTCGTGTATCCCGAAGTCAAATAATTAAACGAATCAGTCTCCGGTTGAGTTTTGAGTTATCTCGACTCGAGTACACTTCGAGGAGGAATTCGCCAAGTTCTTCAGAACGAAACGACGTGAGGAAAAATTTCAAAAATTCGTCGACTTATTTTCTGGCTGCGACGTTGTTTCCAAAAATCTTCCAAGTATCAAACCAAACGGTGAAAAAAAAACACTTTAAATTTTAAAAATACTCGACGAAATATACTTACGTTTACTCTTTCCATAGTTACCTATCTTCACGCTGCTCGGGTTACCGGTAAAAACGAGCCCAAAAATGAAACGAAATAGTCTGTTGGAAAAATACAACGACGAATTTGGTAGGTACGAAGAATTCGTACCAACCCAGCTACCCCACACGAAAAAAAAAACACTGCGGAAATCAAATATACGCAATTTAAAGTATTTAATTTTTATCCTTATTTCGCATTCTTTCACGAGCAACTTGATAAAAGTTTAGATTTAAATATGAATCATGTTGATCTCGAGCGAATTCCGTAGCAAACAAACCGGTCGCTCGGGAATTTTTTTCATTTCGAATTAAGGACCGAAAAAAAATACGAGTATTGTGTTGTGTTTGCCTACCTCCTGTTTTCGGATAGCGGGTCAAATTTCGTTGTGAAAAAAAACTACCTCCTCGGCGAATAGTGAGTTTATACAATTAATAAAACTGCTAAAAACCCAATTCTTTGGCCCAGTTTTTAGCTTAGAATACTTTTTCGCAAAGCAATAAATTCTTTTTTCGTCGTACCAACACAAACCAACAAAAAAGAAACAACTATCAAAAGATAATAAGGAAGAGTTGTTTTCAAAATTGCGTATGTGTGCGTATTTGGCTTTCGTATATAATGTGTAAAAGCCTGACGATGACTTGGTTTTCTTGCTCGATTTTGTGCTATAAGCTTTATCTGTTAGTTGGCTATATTGTATTGCGGATGTACTCGTAGATTTGCTAGGATGTACTACAACAACCTATCAATCGGATACCAAATAACAAAATGTACGTTGTTTCGTACACTAGGACTAATCTATGGTACCACCAATCACCTTCTCAGATACAGTCTGAAGCCCACACACAAGCAGACGTTTGTCTTGTTGTAGGTGAACTTTTCACAACTAGGACGAACTATTAATTTACAACGTCGATACTTTTACTAGTTCGAATTTCGACTTTTTAAACTGCTTTTCTGGTCGTATTAAAAGTTCGAAAAAGTGAAATCCTGTCGTAATTTTTGTTTCGAAAGCTCTATCATCCGCTCTTCGCCCCTTTCCTTAGTTCTAGATACCGTTACCATAAACAAACCATAAGACGCAGTATAACTGCACTATACTCTTCAGCCTAAAAGTGTAGGTATTTTTTCAAGGACCTTTTCTCCTCTTGTTTCCTTTCCAATTTTGTCCTACTAAAAAAGGAGAAAGAAATAAAAAGAGGGAAAAACACCGAGATTTTATTTTCGTCTTAAAGATAGTTAATTTAGAGGTAATTTATCATTTCTAGTGAAAGTTAAAATATATTATTTTTTGTTCTGTTGGTAGAGGTGTTTTTTTTTTTGATAAATTATAAAAATTCCAATCATTAAGCCTTTTTTTATTTTATTAATATTTACAAGGATTTTTCAAATTAAACAGCTGCTCACATCATTCCTGAAACTGTGAAAATATATTTACATGGATATATGTTTTTCGTTGGGGGGGGGGGGGGGTCTTTGACTTATCTATCGATTGTTTTTATGTCAGACCAATAATAACTTGGAAAAAAACTTGATTAATTTAAAGTAATCTAGTTTCACAAATTTTGTCTCACTTTTAAGAAGTTGGAAAAAATTTCCATAAAATTCTTGGCATTTTGTCACTTTTTTGAAAAAATCTGAAAAAATTGTCAATTTCTGAAACTTTTCAAGTGAAAGAAGTTGTAATGTCTTTACACGAGAAATAAAACAAGAAACCATTACAAAACGAATGAAACTTTATAATAATAAAACACACGTAAGTATAAAGGTACCAAACTAAAAAGATGATGAAATAAAAGTAATAAGTTGCGCCTACGAAGACATAGATCGCGCTATATCGATTAAAATAATAATATTACCGAAGTAATACGTATCAACCTCCCTCACTAAGGGGAAAAACGTTTCGGGGATCTCCTGTCACGAGTAGAACGACGAAGAACCGGAGGAGGCGAAGCAGGAGCCTCTTGAAAGGATTGCTCATGAACATCGTGATCATGAAGCTCTTGATCTTCGAATTGATCCGCAAATGAATAAGGAGTAGAGGAAACACCTCCGGCAACCTCGAATGAACGACTTCGAATTTGATTGGCATGTCGCTTCGCGATGGAACCATTATCGTTGATCAAATACAGCACTTTACCAAGACGACTATGAATAAAACCATAGGCCCATTTTTCGCTTTTATTATAGACGCGATATTGAACCTTTTGATTAGGACAAAATGATCGTCTAGGTTCGTCCGCAATCTCCTTGGTCTCAGAATCCTTCGGTAGCAGTAGATCGAGCGTTGTGTTCATTGAACGACTGAACATTAATTCGAATGGTGATTTATTTGTAGTAGAATTAGGCGCACGACGATAGGACTGCAGAAAACGAGCCAATCGTTGAGTTAAAGTGCCGTTGGTGTCGCATTTTAAACCATTTTTCACCGTCTGTACATATCGCTCGACTTGTCCGTTGGATTGAGGGTGAAACGGAGGGGAAGTAACATGCTTTACGCCAATACTTCGCAGGTAGGTACTCATTTCCGATGAAACAAACTGAGGAGCGTTGTCCGAAATGAGCACAGTAGGATTACCAAAACGACTAAAACATTCGACAAAACATTCGATGACCTTTTCAGTAGTAATTGACTGCATCGGATAAACTTCTACCCATTTCGAGTAAGCATCGACCAAAATGAGTAAATTCGTACCATCGAGTGTACCAATATCGAAATGCACACGTTGCCACGGAGCTTTAGGATTCTCCCACTGATGAGGCGGAAGTTTATCGGCGTTTCGAGCGTTTTTACCGCAAATTTCACACTGAGCGACCATTTTTTCGATGCACTGGTCGATTTTCGGCCAATAAACGTAGCTCCGAGCGAGTTGTTTACATTTTACAATTCCCAGATGACCAGAATGAATTTCGCGTAGAACCGCATCGCGAAATTTGGCAGGAATGTAAACACGTTCGTTACGAAAAATACAGCCATTATACAAAGAGTATTCGCACAACTCCTTGGGCTTTAACAAACATTGCTCTTCACCGGACAGCTGACGAAGTAGAGAAGCTGTGATAGGATCTTTCAAAGTTTCCTCGGCAATTTGAGCAGCAGTAACTGGAATTTTCTGCAACAACTCTTTCTGTAGAAACGTAGGTGTATCGATTTGGTTAACATCGACTTCGTTGTAAGGAAAACGACTGACAAAATCGGCATTGGCGTTCTGTTCGGAACGGCGGTACTTGATTTCGTAGTCAAAACCTTGAAGAAAAATGGCGTAATGCAAAAGTCTGGTAGCACTGAGAGAAGGTTTAGCAGCATGAGCGGCGAAAATCGATTGAAGAGGACGGCAGTCAGTAATTAACGTAAATTTTCTTCCAAACAAGTAATTGAAAAACTTACGCGTTCCCCAGTAGATCGAAAGTGCCTCCTTATCAATCTGGCTATAACGCTGCTCTGTAGGAGTAAGCTTACGAGAAACAAACGCAATCGGGCGCTCACCATTTTCATCTTCGTGACTCAAAACGGCGCCAATCGCTTCTGGAGATGCATCGGTTGCTAGAATCAATTTTTTGCTCGGATCGAAATGAGTCAAAACGCGATCACTAGCTATCTCCTTTTTAATATTCTCGAACGCAGCACTGCAAGCTTTATTCCATTTAAATCTGGCATTTTTCTGCAAAAGTTTACCCAAAGGAGCAAATAATTGACTCATATTAGGAACAAAACGCGCGTAGTAATTCACTAAGCCTTGAAACGATTTCAGCTCAGCAGCAGTACGAGGTTGTTTAGCATTTAAAACTGCCTCAATTTTCTCTTGCGTTTTATGAACTCCATTGGAATCAATTTCGTAACCAAGGTAGGTTAAACGGTCAGTAAGAAAATCGCACTTTTTCTTATTCAGACGAATGTTGAACTTACGGCATAATTCGAAAAATTTACGAACTCGCATTAAATGTTCTTTAGCAGTAGCAGAAGCGATTTTAACGTCATCGTAGAAAACGCACGATCCTGGAAGATCTTTCAGCATAGATTCCATAAATCTTTGCCACTTCGCTGCGGCACATTGAACACCGTAATTCATACGATTCACGTTGTGTAAACCTTTTGGAGTATTCACCGTTAAAATTTTCGAAGCGTTCAACGTAGTACACATGTGCATATAAGCTTCACTGATGTCAAACTTCGAAAAATAACGACAATTACCAGATCCATGAAATGTTTCTTCCACGTTGGGAATTGGGTAATCTTCGGGGACGATATGTCGATTAACAGTAACACTGTAATCGCCTACTAAACGAACACGACCGTCAGATTTAATCACTGGGACGACTGGAGTAGCCCATTCTGAAGAAGTAACCGGCGTATAAACTCCCTCGGCGACCAAACGATCAATTTCAGCATTAACAGCAGCTTGAAGCGCATATGGAACTGGTCTAGCTCTACAGTATATCGGAACAGTCTCAGGTTTCAAATAAATTTCAGCCTCGACATCTGGAATTCGTCCAATACCGCTGGCAAAAATATCCGCGAACTCTTCGGTTAAACGTAAAATACCATTTTTCAACTCGACATGTTCAGAAACAGTCTGATTGATAGCGTTCTCGGAATCAGCAGGTTTGTAGCAATGATCTCGAATATCGATATTTAAAGGTAGCAACCAATCGAGACCAACAACACTTGAATAATCACCATCGACGATTTGCAGTTCGAGATCGAGTGATTTTTGTTTGTAGGAAACCGTAACAGGTACAATACCGATGATAGTAAGTTCACCACCAGTGTACGAAGTAAGTGGGATATTTTCAGCTCGCATATTTGATAACAAACCAAGCTGACGTGCTTCACTCTTCGATAATAAAGTGTAAGCAGAACCGCTATCCGCTTCGAAACGTACATCACGACCATTTACTGATAAAGTAAGTTTTATCTTCGGCATTGGAGCACTGCTTAAGGCGGAAATACTAGCGATATCAACCACTTTAACGGATCTAGCTGACTGAGATTCGTTTAACGCACGTATCATTTCAGATCTAGACATACCGCAAACGCTAGGAAGATGACCCGTTTTACTGCACTTTTTGCATTTCGTATTTTTACTGCAATTCCTGCACTCTGTTGCCTTATGATCTTTTCGTCCACAACGGTAGCATACAATGACTTGAGATGACGAATTCGATGAGGCATTAGATTTGGATTTTTCACTCTTCGAAGAAGACGTATTCGACGCAGCGGCAGATTGGGGTTTTTTCTTCTTACGCACTGTCTCGTTGATTTTGTTCATCGAGTTATCACTATTCGACCTTGACGAATTGGTAGCAGTTTCGCCAGTCGGAGCAGATTGTAACTGAGTAACACCCTTACCTGCTTGTTCAGCAGCTTTCGCACGAGCAATAACATCTTTCAACGCAAGATTCGGGGTAGAGAAGTAATAATTTTGCAAACTCGTATCACGTACTCCCGCAATAATGCGGTCTCGAATCTCCTCGTCTAAACGTGCATCGGTATCAAACTCGCATCCGATTGTAAGTTCCTTTAAAGCAGCATGAAACGAATTGAAATCTTCGTTTTCTTGTTGAACACGGGAGCGAAATTTGTAGCGACATACTGCTGAAAGCGGTGATGGGTTGTAATGTTCGATTAAGGCTTCAGTCAACGTTTTAACCCTTTCGCGCCGACTTTTCATTTTACAGCAGAATTCTGATTTTTTTTGATAAATGTGTTCCTTGTACCACCCAAAACAATATCCCTTTGTCCCGATTTTTTCCCCCACCCCCAACATTGAAATTTGGGGCTGGGACAGCATATGTCCCAGCAGGCGTGATGAACTCTTCTTGTTGGGACAGCGTATGTCCCACGCAGTGTTTCGGGTACATGGGACACATGGGACTCCCCTTCATAGTGATACGTATATTTACGTAAAATAAACTAGATTTCAATAAAGAAACAACACTTTTGTTTATTTTTAAAAAACACAGTTAAAAATTAGTCTTATTTCTTAATCTTAGCACCATTTTTTGGCACAAAAATCACCGGAAACGAATCTTTTTTTTTACTTTTGGCACAATTTTCTCTTATAAAAAATACCCAATTGGATTGGATTAAAAAAAATGAAATTACGAATAAAAAACGTCTCAGTTACTAGTTTTGGCAGAAGTTTTTGGTAAAAAAGTTACTGAATTTGATTGAAAAAAACGACATCACTTTTTATGATACTTGGCAAAACATCCGACACAATCACTTTCCGTAAAATCACCATCCTCATCTAATTCCTTACTATATTTCTCGATTTGGTCGTCGTCAATGGATCGTTATTCGATCCTAATATGAAAGAAAAAAATCATCAACGTTGAGTAAACAATCGAAAAAACGACTAAAAATTCATGAAAATTTGAACCAAAATTTACTCAATTTTTCAGGTCTCATTTGCAGCACGAATTTTCATCCGAACTCCAATGTTTTTGCACCAAAATATTCCTCAATTCATCTACTTTTACTAAAAAAATTCGCGGTCTGAACGAAAACACCGAACTATCAAAAAAAAATTCTTATCAATCGTGTGATTTTCAGAGATTTCAAAAATGTACTGGATAACACACTTTTTTACGAAAATACGAAATCAGTGCTGCTTTTGAGCCGGACAAAAAATTTTTATGGGTAGTATATGATGCCTAGTACGTCTGGGACACATTGCCGTATTCGTAGCATCACGCCATGTCCCGCTAGAAAATAATTAGTGTCCCGGGACATATGCTGTCCCAGCCGGCGCGAAAGGGTTAAAATCCATATCCTTCGGCTTTTTCGGTACTGAAATTTTCTTCATAATAGAGTAAGTTTCAGGTCCAACCGACGCAATTAGAAAATTAACTTTGTCGGCATCGAGAACCTTGTAGCAATTGAGATGACTGGTAAATTGCTCCAACCATGATTCGAAATCTTCTTTTGTAGCATCGAAGCGACCAAACGGAGGAGGAATATTAGCCGCCATCTCGCATGAAGAAAACGACGCACCGGACTCGGAGGAACTATCGGAATCGGAGATATTATCTCTTACATCGTCGACCATAACAATTCGCACATAAGAACATATTTAAAAAGCATCCTCGTCGCCAGTTGTAATGTCTTTACACGAGAAATAAAACAAGAAACCATTACAAAACGAATGAAACTTTATAATAATAAAACACACGTAAGTATAAAGGTACCAAACTAAAAAGATGATGAAATAAAAGTAATAAGTTGCGCCTACGAAGACATAGATCGCGCTATATCGATTAAAATAATAATATTACCGAAGTAATACGTATCAGAAGTATTCATGATTTAGAACTTACTTACCTTAAAAAATAGACTTTTACCCTAATTTTTTTCCAAAAATCACCCAAAAGTCTCGCTTTTCAACCAAAAAGTACAAAAAAATCGCTTTTTCAACATGGATTGCGAAAAATTATCACTTTGTCAGGCAAACAGACAAGTTTGGGAAGCCATACAGACAGGTCAATGACCTTAACAAGCCAGAGAGGCAGGCAGACGACTATGAGAAGTCAGACAGGTTGGTCAGTGACCTTGAAAGTCCAGACACATGGGCCAATGACCTCAAGAATTGAGGCAGTAAGACAGACGATCTCTAGAAGCCTGATACATGGGTCAATGACCTTGAAAGGCCAGACAAGAAGACATACGACCTTGAGAAGCCAGACAGACGGGTCACTGACCTTGAGAGACCTGACAAGCAGATAGACAACCTCGGAAGACTTGACAATTACCAAGGTCAGTGACCTTGAGAGTCCGGGCAGACCGGTCAATAACCTCGAGAGACTCGGTAGTAAGATATACGACCTTGAAAAGCCAGATAGATGGGTCAATGACTTTATGACACCAGATAGGAACATGGACCACCTTGCAAAACCGGATTGATGGGTCAATGACCTTAAGAGGTCAGACAGGCGGACAGACGACCCTAGGAATCCAGTCAGGCAGACGAGCAGACAACCTTGAGAAGCCAGCCAGACGAGTTAATGACCTCAAGAGGCCATATAGGCAGACATACGACCTTGAGAAGCCAGACAGATGGGTCAATGATCTCAATAGGCCAGACAGGCAAATATACGGCCTTTGAATGGCAGACAGGCACATAGACAACATCGAGAAGCCAGACAGGCAAACAAAGGACTTAAAAAAATAGACATAGTAGGTCAGTGACCTCAAGTGACTAGACAGACGGGTCAATGACCTTAAGATTCCAAATAGTCACATGAAAAACGAAATGATCTTTTTTTCCAAGTTCTATGTAAAACCAAAACTCAAATGTTTTCACGTGAAAAATAATTACCTACTTCAAAAAGCAATCTAGCTGTTCTAAATTGTTTCCTCATTTAAAAAAATAGAGTAAAAAGTCATTTTACAAGAACTGAGTTTTTTTTTTACCCCTCCCTCTATACTCAAAAAAATCAAACTCGAACTTTCACCAAAAAAAAATTGCACTTGAAGAGGCAACGATTTCGATTATTTCGAATACTTCATTGAACTCATCGAGAAAGCACTTTTCACAGACACTTTCATCGGACCAAAAGTTGATTCTAAAGATTAGTATCGAATTTAGTCAATTTAGTCAATTCAGTCTTTCACAATATGATCATTTTCAACTTGAGGATCCACGACATGCTGAGAAAAATTTCGACATCAATAAAATTTTGAATAAATATGACCAGCCTCAGCCGTTTATATTTTCAATAACTTCTTATTTGCACCTTATTTTAGAAAACCCACCTCTGAAAAAACCTATAACGAAGCAAAAAAAAATATATACTCGCAAATTGAATCCAAGTAAGCAATGTTCCAAATTGAAAAATAATAGAAAAATATATACTGGAGGTCGTGGCACAGAAATAACTCGTAATTATTGAAGATCATCTCCGTTCAATTCGAAAATCGGATTTTATGCTTTCGATATTACTTCTTATACATATATATAAAAGAAACCACATACACACCTCATTGTCTAGGTCATCTGTTCAGTGCTTACAGATCACTGTCCTCCTTACAAATAACACAGTGTATAGCATAATGCCTAAAATCCATTTAGTCTGCACGTGCAGAAATTCGCGTAACTTAATTTATTAGGTGTTCTGTGCAGTACGTACAAGGCAAAAAAATACAGAAAAAAAGACAAAAGAGCACCATAAATACGCGAACGTACAAAAAGAAATTCCTTATGATTTCTATTCTTTTGTAAGAAGAAGCAGTAGAAGGAGAAAAAAAGAAACAGAAAAATAAAAGAAACGAAAAAGCGAAACTCAACATATACGTCTTTTACCAGTAAATTATTGCTAAAAACGAGAAAAAATTAATTCTATACATTGCATACACACATTCGAAAGAATCGTTGTTACTTCGTTATTTTCTACCCTCCCGTTTCTGTTCTTTTTTTTTTATCTTCGCCAAGACGTAAAAATTATAAATTTTTAACCAGCATGTACCCTCCTTTACTTTTTAGCCCCTCTCACTCCCTTTCCTCTTCATCACAGGCATAGACTGTATAGTACCTACTTTTCTTGTAGTTGTACCATACTACAATTGTACGTAGCAACCCAACACAGTCCACCGCGTACCGCATCGCGTACCACAAAAACGCATTAATAATTTAATTTTTTTTAATGATGACAGTTGCTTATTACTTAGCCAGCGGCAATAAAAACTACTTCGAAATGCGTTCTTCGCAAAAGCAGAAAAAAAATTCGAGGAAATGAAAATTTAGAGAAAAAACACGAAAATAATTTATGTACTCTTAGCCGAGCTTAAGATAAAAAGCGAATAAAACACGATGTAATGGTGGAATAAGCGAAACGGGGTAAGTTGGGTGAAAAAATTATACGATATAGGAGAGAAGAGTTCCTCTCCTGTAAATAATACTCGGGTATAAATTCGAACAAAATTAACATAACGGATATAAAAATTAATACGATAATGGCGCTCGTTTTTCTCCCTTTTATTTGCCTCTAAAGCAATTAGAATTATGTATAGAAAAACACCCAGTATGCAAACCCGCAAAGAGGAAAAAGGAAAAAGATAAGTGGAAAATTTTCTAGCGCAGAATAGAAACACGCATACTGTCAATAATGTCACATTTAGGTAAATATTTTCCATTTTAAAGTTCGACCTCGTCGTTGCAGATACGCTATAGAAATTCTCTTCTCGATGGTTGTGTGTATATTTACACAGATAGGGTGTTTCAAAAAGTAGGTACCTCACTATTATGTGTACATAAATGTGCATTATGCATAAGGTTGATACTTGAATAATTTAATTTTAAAGCAGTTGACTTAACCTACTCGTTTGTTTACTTCTATGATAAAATTTTGTACTCACCTGGAACAAAAAAACAAAATATAACTAAGTACTTATTAATGAATTGGCAATCGTATCACTATGTGCAAATAATTTAAAACCCTTATTTAATAAGTAAGTACTGCGAAGCCTTCATATGACAAGCTGATTCAAAACTGAAAAATTCTTCGAAATCGATGAACTCATTTAATGGATTACAGAGTACAGATAATGAAGAGAAAAAATAAGCCTGATTTTTGTACATGCGTCCAGAGTTGTTTCTCGCTTCACTGGGATCGTCAACCCCCCTTCATTAATACAAGTGACTCACCCTTTTCGAGGCTCGCCCTGATCAAAAACCGCACAAAAATAAGCAAAAATCCACTTTTTGTTGCTGGAGAGGTGTGAGGAGAGGCTGAAAAATTAACCTCTTCTCCAAAAAGCACACCTAGTAAATTTCAGTCTTTCGCCTCAATTTAGGGAGGTTCCAGCAGGTACCCAAAATTGAAAACCGTTGAAAAAAAGTCAAGCATTTTGACCAAATTCAGTGTGTTTCCTATTTTGACTATTTTTGACTCCTCTCACAGTAACCCCCCTCCCTTCCAGGATATCGACTGGCGATCCCCAGGGGCTCGAAGGCCCCATGTTTAAATTTAAAATAGGCACCTATACTATTTTCACTCTCTCTAGACTTGAGTTTTTGTAAGATTTGCTCTCGCTTCGTTCGGGCTTGTTTACTTTTCATTCGATTCAAAATTGAAATTTTTAATCACTTAAATATTCAAATTCTTAAATTGTGGCCACAAAAAAATATACCTACCAATCATGAAAGAACATTATTTTTCATTTTTCAAAATACAAATTTTTGAAAGCTTTCACCCTCACTTCGTTTGGACTCCTGTGTTTTTTTAAAATTGAAGTTTTAAAAAAATATGTATAATTCAAATTTTAAGAAATTTTCAGGTCAATACCCTCGCTTTACTCGAGTCTGTTTGCTTTTCATTTTCGAAATTAAAATTTATAAAAACTCATCATTCAAAAAATTTTAAAATTTTGGGTAGAAAAAAAAATAAACAAACTTTCAAAACATTGTTTTTACATTTCGAAAACCAAATTTTTGGAAGCTTTTGCCCTTGCTTCACTCGGGCTAATTCTTTTGTCTAAACTGAAAAAAATCCCTGTTTTGGACTTAAGTACATTAAATTCAAAAGAGAAAATAACAATTTTTTAATGGATTGTACTCAATGTGAATATTTATATCAATTGGCAAAATTGTCATTTCATCTGGCAAAATTGGATTTTTTTAATGATACCCAGTCTGCAAATTTTCATGCAACCTTTCCCTTCCCTCCAAAAAAAACTCAAGTTTTTTTGTCAGGGTGATTTATTTTCGCAAAATTGAATGAAAAGGGCAGGAAAAAACAATTGTACAACTCACATTCAAGTATTCGAACTTGAGAAAAAAAGAAGAGGGAAAATATTCTGGGGAAAAAGGGGTAAAATTTTTGAGGGTCTCTTTCGGTGCATCCACGAAGGGCTTCCAACTGACCCAGTACGCGTCTGACCTCTCTACTTTGTCTCAAAAAAGACCCCCACCCCGCCCCAATTAAAAGTCAAACTCTAAGCCTAAATACACCAAATTTGAGCATATTTCGTTGAAATACTTTTGTTCCATGGAAAAATTTTAGACAAAATGAGCAATTCGTCTCAACAAAGCGCAATTTTCTAAGCATTATGGTTCTTAAATGACGAGACATCAAAATTGCCACGCCAAATCGAAAACAAAATTTTTTCATGTGAGTAAAATTCAACCCCTTTAAATGGGGGGGGGGTGGCAAATATGAATATTTAAACTCAGGATGGGTTGCCGATGTTACTGCAAGTGAAAGGGTCTTATTATGTCCTGGGACACCTTGAAAATAGGGGTCATTCCACGTCAATTGGGCCAAGAAGTGGTAGGTGGGTTCAGCGATTTTTTTGAAATTTTTCCTATGGAAAGACCTTCCGAAGGGATGACCTGTAGTGGTAAACACTGACTTTGACTTACTCTTCCACAAATGGGTTGGAGTAAGCTCGCATCCACCCTTCCTAGTATACACCTAGACAAGGATTCACCACTAACTAACAGTAAACAAGTCAACACAATATTCCTTTCAGAGGTTTATTGCACAATACTCGATTACAACTTTGTATAAGAACAACAATGAACTTATAACTTCTGCTACCTAAAGCAACCATCAGAAAACTGCGAGGCGGACATAGCCATCCGTTTCGGCCGTCGTCTGCTCTGGCGGAACTAATCTGACCAGAGCGCGCTGCTAAGCAGTGCTGCCTCCGACCAAGGGCATAAAGTTCCCTGCTATGCCGAGTAATTGTGGTCCTCGGATACCCTCTACAGACCAATGGCGTAAATCGCAGCCTTCTAGCTCATTTTTAATGGCAGCCAGGAGGTGTCAAAGTTTTCAGTGAACCTAAAATTTCATCCATTTCAGCAGTGGATTGCTCGATAACCGCGATACGTACCAAAATGGAACTTTTTCCCATAGTTAGAGGTTTTGAAAGGCTTTTTAGTGATATCATAAAAATCAGTGTTGCCACTTTTTTCGTACAAAAAATTAGCTCAAAAAGTTTCAAAAAGTAATTTTCATATTGTACCGACTTTCAAAAATTCTGAAAGAAATATATGGACAACTGTTCATGCTGATCAGCATATTAAAAAATTGGGATGGTAACTTGTAACAAAGTTGATTTAAAAAAATTTAAACTTTGCGAAAAAATGCGATTTTCTGATTTAAAACATGAAAAAAAGTTTTGATTAGTAAAGTTGACCCATTTGATCCCTATTTTCACGTATCTGTTGAAAAAGTTGAAAAAACCCCTTTCACTCAATAAAATGAACTCATCACAAAAAAATCAAAATTTGAAAAAATTCAATTTTCAATTTCAAACATCAAAAAAAGTTTAAATTTATGCAGTTGTCTTATTTTGACCACTTCCCTATTGACAATTTCAAGTGGCAGAATGCTAGCAACAGTGCTAGCATGACCATGCTAGCACTGGTTGCACCATTTTGAACACCTTTCCTAGCATATCTGCTAGCAAACTGTTGCCAGCACAATGCTAGGAAAATGGTACTAGCACCATGCTAGCAGCATTTTTCGGTGTTCAAAACGGTGCCATTGGTGCTAGCATAGTCATGCTAGCATATTTCTAGCATATGCTGGCATACAATTGGCATAATTCTAGCAGGGGGACTAGCATTATGCTAGCGTCAGTTTGCTAGTAGATATGCTAGTGCAGGTGTTCAAAATGGTGCTACTGGTGCTAGCATGATCTTGCTAGCTTTTTGCTAGTATATGCTAGCATGTGTATAATATGTATAATGCTAGAAGTGCATTAATTTCCTTATAAAAGAATAGGGTATTTTTAATTATGGTACGTTTCCCAAAAAAATCCAAAAATGGGCAATTGCCCTACAATGCTAGTTTAGAACTAGCATTGCACTAGCATCTTGTGCTAGTATAAACTGAGTGATTAGTTTGCCAACTTCACTCTTCTTAATTTAAACAGGAAACTGTATTGAGCTTATATTCGACTTGACTACATACTTCATCTAAGAGAAGTTAAGTGTATCATGATAAAGAAAAACAACGCTAGCAATTTGCTAGCATTATGCTAGCACTTGACTTCTGGCACCTGGATAAGAAGTCTTTTAACAAAAATCCAGCACCATGCTAGTACTTTGGCTGCTAGCTTTACCAAGGTTAGAATAGCGCTAGCAGTAGACTAGTGCAAGTTTACCTGTGATTGTATTTCTAGCATGTAACTAGCAGATTTCTAGCATGCCTTTTGCTAGTTCACCTCATGCTAGCACCATTACAGGGTGCTAGCAATGCACTAGCAATAGGCTAGTAGTGACTGCTAGCTTTACTCGGTGGTTATGCTGCTAGCATGTAACCAGCAAATTGCTGGCTTGTCTTTTGCCAGTTGTATGCTAGGACGAATTTTCCAATAAAATGTTTACTGGCAAAGTGCTAAGTGTTAAAACCATTCTAACTGGTAATCAGCTAGTTGATTCCATGCTAGCACCGTGCTAGTATTCTGCTACTAATGCTAGCATTCTGCTAGTAAAATTGTTGATAAGATAATTATTCTGCTAGGATTAACTAGTGTATGGCTAGTGTACTTTTTACTAGCTCATATCATGCTAGCAACATGGTAGCTTTATGCTAGGAGAAACTGCCAGCATCGCTCGATAATTTTACGATGCTAGGATATAACTAGCATGTTGCTAGCATACATTGTGCTAGCTCATCTCAGGCTAGTATTATGGTAGAATTTTGCTAGCAGGAGCTGCTGGGATCACTCGATAATTATGGTGCTGGGTTTTAACTAGCATATCCCTAGCATACATTTTGCTAGATAATTTCACATTAGCAATATGATAGCATCATGCTAGCATGGACAACTGGCATTACTAGGTAATTATGAGGCAAGGGTTTGACTAACACATTACTCGCATACATTTTGCTAGCTCACCCCATGCTAGCGATATGATAGGATCATGCTAGTATGAACTGCTAGCATCACTTGGTAATTAAGGGGCAAGGGTTTAACTAGCATATTGCTAGCATGCATTGTGCTAGCTCATCTCATACTAGATATATGATAGCATTTTGCTAGCGGGAAATGCTAGCATCATTCGGTAGTCATGTTGCTAGCTTATAGCTTGCTCATTGCTAGCATACTTCTTGCTAGTTTGTATCATGCTAGTAATAAGCTGGCATTTTGCTAGCATGTTATGCTAGTTCATTTCATGCTAGCATAACGTTAGTATCATGCTAGTTTCCTGCTACTCATGCTAGGTGGGTGCTACTAATGCTAGCATTCTGCTAGTAAAATTGTCAATAGGGTTTCTGACGTATTTCATGAAAAAGTTGATAAAAATCTCCCTCACAGCAAAAAAAAAAATGAAATTTGCTTTTTTTTGAATTTTTTTGAATTGTGATTTTTTTTTGATGAGTTAATTTCACCGAGTGAAGGGGTTTTTTCAACTTTTTCAACAGATACGTAAAAATAGGGATCAAATGGGTCAACTTTACCAATCAAAACTTTTTTTCATGATTTAAATCAAAAAATCACATTTTTTCGCAAAGTTTAAATTTTTTTTAAATCTACTTTGTTACAAGTTACCATCCCAATTTTTTAATATGTTGATCAGCATGAGCAGTTGTCCATAATATATTTTTTTCAGAATTTTTGAAAGTCGGAACAATATGAAAATTACGTTTTGAAACTTTTTGAGCTAATTTTTTATACGAAAAAAAGTGGCAACACTGATTTTTATGATATCACTAAAAAGCCTTTCAAAACCTCTAACTATGGGAAAAAGTTCCATTTTGGTACGTATCGCGGTTATCGAGCAATCCACTGCTGAAATGGATGATATTTTAGGTTCACTGAAAACTTTGACACCCCCTGACTGCCGTTAAAAATGAGCTAGAGGGCTGCGATTTACGCCATTGGTCGTCCCTTCGGAAGGTCTTTCCACAGGAAAAATTTCAAAAAAATCACCGAACCCACCTACCACTTCTTGGTCCAATTGACGTGGAATTACTCATAGTGGAATGTAGAGGAGTTATTTCATCGCCAAAATTCGAGTGTACAAAGTTTATAGAAATTTATTTTCAATCGTCAATAGTCATTTTTGTGAATTTCTGTTTTTTTATATAAATTACTACCTGATAATTATTCGTAAATGACACATAATTTTTCGGGGTGAAGTGCCCAAATGAGCCACCTTAAGGTTTTTTTTTCAGAGAAAATTACCTAGGTACAACTTGGCAAGGCATAGAATCATTCTTACTGGCTTCAGAATCATAGCCTCTGCCCATCGATTAAAAATGAAGAGAATTTCGCATCTTTTGAACAAAATATTTTCAAAAAATTAATACCTACCATTTTTGGGCAACATTTTTTATTGAAAATTGTAATATTTTGCCCCCAAAGTGGTCATTTGAAAAAATCCAAAAGAAAGCTGAAAGTTGGTTTGGTATACTCCATTTTTAATTTGTCAAATCAATTAGAAATGGTTTTTAACCGTTTTCAGCAGTTCTGAAGCCTACAGCAAATTTCTGAGGGTTCACATTTCTTTCCGCGAAATGCTGAGCATATTATGATCATGGATGATCAATTTTGATCATACTAAACCGATGTTTCCATGCATGCTCATAATTTTTCTAGCTGAAAAATTGATCAGAAAAAATTTCCACGTATATTTTAAAGCTGTGCAATAGAAAAATCCCAGCATTTTGGTGTCAGAGTGTATCATTTTGAAACTCTCCACGACCGAGGTAAAGTCTACACAGGACTTGGTGAAATTCAACAGAATACGTAACTATGTAGTATAGGTAAGTATCGTATGCCTATACGAATACTTAATCACCAAATTGGGTATTCCGTTTGGTGCTGATATATGTTTTAAAGGCAAGTCGTATAAATACGGTGGTCGAGGAAGGGATCTGAGGAGCAATATACAAAATACAACACCGATAAATATTTTAAAAGCGATGCTATCATCGACGATGTGTCTCCACATCGCGACCACTACCACAACGCAATTTTAAAATACCTCTACACGTAAGGTTTACGAATTAAATTCCAGCAGCAGCACGCGATACACGTAATAAAGGAAGGTTTTCGAAATTGGCAAGACACATAGAGAGATACGTAGATACATTTCCCATATGGTTTACAGTGAAGCGGCGCGGTGGCGCAGGGTACAGTGGTGTTGTACAAAGTACAAACACACAAGCATACTCATACATACGTAGCATTTGAAGATAATGTAGCTTATCCATCGTCCCCAGATACCAACCAAACGAAACGTTTGTACGAATGCTCCACATGTACACCCATCCCATCTCACATCGGATCCGAACCGAGGCGTAAAACAATTTACGAGAATGTTGAATCTCGGCTATAGGCTGGAGATATAAGGTTTTCTTGTCTCGTTTTTCTGCGTGTTTTGCCACCGCAGTCGTGACTCTTGCGGTACTAAACCGTATAATTGAAAAGATTTTCAAAATCGCGAATGAAAAAGCGAGGCATTTTTCCCCCTCTTGAGCCTATATTGTCTGAATCGTGACCTTATAGAATAAGAAGGTAGGTAATTTATAAGGAAGATATGATTCCATTGCTAGTCGCGATACCTTGGCCGCAAACTTGCCGAGTTCGATAAATAAACATTTGCCACGGTAAATTAGATTAAAACGCGTGAACGCGATCGAGGCACAGTTAGTTTGAAAAGTTCATTTTGTTGGGGGAGGTGGCGAGGGCGTGTGTAATTTCGAGCCAGAGAAATTTACGCTTCGAAGAGCCATCTAGAAACGATACACCAGAGATGGCAGCCTATTTAATACCGTACTCGTATACCATTCTCATCGCCCCATCCGTTTGTATCCGGCCACTTTACACCATCGCGTCGTCGATATACTACTTCATCTGGTTAAGGTCGCCGGACGTAAATTTTCTTCCAAACAAATGCTCGATAGGAGAAATTCGCTGTGAGTAAGGCTTGAAAGGCTATAGGTTATGGAGACAAATAGATCGAAGGCGAAGGACACTCTGGGATTGTACTTATTTATATTTATTTACTTGGTTGGTCCATTTTCGTTGTAGTTCTTTTGAGTCAGCTAGAGCTGTACTTGAATAAATTCGAATTTTGGGACGCCAAAAACTGTGACATTAGCAGCTCGAGAATGACGAGTGAGCCCCCGTAGGTATGTGATTTTGAAATTAACCAGTGCAAGTTGGCCCTTGTGGTACAAATTTTTCCAAATTGAAAAATAATCAAATTTCATGAAATGAGAGGGAAAAACTCAAAGATTTCACATTTTTCTGAAATTGCAACGTGTACGATGTACTTACTTGTATTTTAAATCCATTCTATCCTGAAGGATCAGGGGTACCCAAAATGCTGCTACACAATTTTTAAAATTAAAATTACGAAAAGTTTCTGCGTCAGGAGGCGTTTAAATGAAAATATATTTTGACCAGGTGATAAAATTATGAAAATCTTGCAGAAAATATCTTTATTTTTATTTTTTTACTAAAACAACACGATTAAAGGGTGGAGGGAAAGAACCAGATTTGAAGTAATAGAATGCTTCAACTTTGGAGTGAATTTTAACTTCAAAAAAGTACTTATTGACTGCAAATATATTTATCACACAACATTCCACGAACACAACTTGAGGCAGGGCAAAAGCTTCAAAAATTTGGGTTTCGAAAGGTAAAAACAATGTTTTGACTCGAACACTTCTTAAAATTTGAATGATATATTTTTAAAAATTCAAATTGAGAAAATAAACACAGGAGCCGCGAGCCGTACCCTGGTGTGTGAAGGAGCTGAATTTTACTCACTTAAACAATTTTTGTTTTCGATTTTTCGAGGCAATTTTGACTTTGCGTCCTTCAAGAACCTTGATGAATATAAAGTTGCGTTTTTGTGGCATCGAATTGCTTATTTTATCTAGAATTCTTCTGTGTGGCTAACCTTCAAGCTAGATGATTAGGAGATGAAAAGTTTGAAAGAAACGTGTTCAAAAGCTGGTCATTTTTACATTTTTTCATGAAAATCTCAAAAAAGTCCTCTTCACGTATCACTATTATTGTTTCTCGAACGTCATTCCACGTCAATTTGGTCAAGAAGTGGTAAGAGAGTTGGCGATTTTTTTTAAATTTTTTCTGTGGAAAGACCTTTTGAAAAAATGAACAATAGCGCAAATCGCAGCTCATTAGCCTTTTTTATAGGGCTACTAGGGGGTGTCAAAGTTTTCACTGAACTTGAAGTATCGTCCATTTCAGCAGTGGTTTACTCGATAGCTGCGATACCTAACAAAATGAAACTTTTTCCAATAGTTGGAGGTTTTGAAAGGCTTTTTGGTGATATATATCATAAAAATCAGTAGATATTGCCACTTTTTTTCGTACCAAAAATTAGCTGGAAAAGTTTCAAAACGTAGTTTTCATATCGTTCCGACTCTCAAAAATTCTGAAAAAAATACATTATGCACAACTTTTCATGCTGAACAACATACCTATTAAAAGATTGGGATGGCGTTATCATGTAAAGTATAAATTTTAAAAATTGAAAGTTCATGAAAAAATGTGATTTTTTGATTCAAAATGATAGAGTGAAATCTAATATTATTATGATAGAGTGGGATTAATTTAATTTTTGCCTAAGGTGGTTAAGATAATTTTCATTCCCCAGAGAGTGAGATTTATCTGCCAGACAGATGATTGAGTCGGAGAGCTTTTTAGAATAAAACCAGATCACCCTAGGTATACACATCAAAATTACTAATCGTGGTTTAAACACAAATAAATAGATATCTCCAGACATGTCAATATTACCTATTTATTCTTCATAGAAAATACAATTAAGAGAAATCCATATAAAATACTTGCAGATATTTTATAGTTAAGTGGGGGACAGCTTCCAACTAGACGACTCGAGTTAGTGAATCAAGCATTAATTAAAATGATATTTAAAGGTTTACATTGATTTTATACCTATCATTGGCATGAGCTTATCTTGTGCACATGTCGCAGACAGGTATTCATCAATTAACTACGATGAAATTGCAGTTAATTAACTTTGAGTCTTTCGACTCAAGGTATATGATATTTCATCACTTACCCACACTGTTCTTATCTTCTGCCTCTCCTGTGCTCTACCCATACTAAGAGTGACAACAGACTTAGGTTGTATTGTTTCATATAAACTGATGGCTGGCAGGATCAGAGTATAACATTTTGCACCACAATTGATTGAATTTGTCAAAAAGGTTATTTTATCACAAATTATCCACAGAATTGTGGGCAAAAACGAGGAAAGAGGGGAAGAGGTTAGAACTCTTCTGCCTATACATTTGAGAAAATACACTTTTTGGTGACATTAGTACCGACAAGCTCGAGATATTGATGCTAAGTAAAGTTAAGATTTTGCAGTGAACACCAGGGAGGGTGGAATAGTTCCCACGTTCTCATACTTCCAGTATAGATAAATCATGTCATGTTATGATGTACATAAATCACGTACATCTTTAAAGAGAGATTATGTTAAGAATTGCTAAGACGATTAAGGCATATATCACTCTCTCATAAACATGAAAAAAAGTTTTGAGCTCATCACAAAAAAATCATTTGAGAAAATTCAAGAAATAAACGAATTTTAATTTTTTGCTATGATTGAGTTTAATAAGTTTCTCATGAAATATGTCAGAAAGAGGTCAAAATAAGACAATGACTAAATAAATGTGTACCTATATCTATGTAGGTATTTAAACTTTTTTTGAAGTTTGGAATTAAAAATTGAATTTTTTCAAATTTCCTCTGCTGAAATGGGTGATATTAATTACCCACTTGACAAGAGATTTGCCAGTTAAGCCGAAATGCCGGTTGATTTTTGTAAATTTGCCGTTTAATAGGCCCGCAAAAATGACAGTATTTGCCGTAGAAAAAACGCTGGTTAGAAAAAGCTACTTTTTATAAAAACAGCCATTTAAACAGCCGTTTTTGACCAGTGAATGGCAGAATTTTTTATTTGCCGAACTGAGGGTTCTCACAAATCAGCTGTTTTTTATTCACCGATTATAGTGCACATGCACAATGGGTATTCACAACTTCTTTTTAAAAAATTGAATAAAAGTACAAAGTGCGGTACATGTATACCGCTTGAAAACAGAAATTTTCATCTTGCAATGATAGCTGCATGGTTAGAGCATTGGATTGTCAAGCGAGAGTCCTGGGTTTGATCCCAGCTTGGGCTGGAAGTTTTTTGTAGATTTCAGGTTTTTATTCAGCGATTTAATGCATTAGGTATTTAAACAGCAGCCAATTTTTTCATGGCGTTTTTTTAATGGCAAATTTACTGTCATATTTGAGCCGGCTTTTTCACTGGCTTTTTTTATCGGCGAATCTATTGTCAAGTGGGTAGTTCACTGAAAACTTTGAAACCCCCCTAGCAGCCTTCAAAAAAAGGGTAGAGGGCTGCGATTTGCGCCATTGGTCATCCCTTCAAAAGAACTTTCCACTAAAAAAATTTCAAAAAAATTGCTGACCCCCCTACCACTTCTTGGTTGAATTGACGTGGACTGACCCTTCGAGAAAAAAGTGTTCTTTTTTATGGCGCAACCCCCTTACTCTATCTTGATTAGTTGAAAAAAGATAATGATTTAGACTTAAAAAAATCACCCTCAAAAGAATTTTTTAAAAAATGTTGCCTTAAAAAATGGGATAAAATTTATAAGACCCTCATAGAAAATCACTACTAGCGACTTCAAAAAATTACTAGCGTTTCTGAAAAAGTTACTAGTGATATCAAAAACGTTACTAACGCCTGTACTGACGCTACTAGCTACCAACTTGACACTACTAGCGACCAGCTCGACACTACTAGCGACCAGCTCGACACTACTAGCGACCAGCTCGACACTACTAGCGACCAGCTCGACACTACTAGCGACCAGCTCGACACTACTAGCGACCAGCTCGACACTACTAGCGACCAGCTCGACACTACTAGCGACCAGCTCGACACTACTAGCGACCAGCTCGACACTACTAGCGACCAGCTCGACGCTACTAGCGACCAGCTCGACGCTACTAGCGATCAGCTTGGCGCTACTAGCGACTGTCTCAACATTACTAGTGAATGACTTAACGCTACTAATGACCAAGCCGACACTAGTAACGATTAAACTGACGCTACTAACATGCTATGGCAGGCACCTACAATTAGTGAAAAATGAAAATTAAAGAATTCCCAAAAACCATGTTTTTTTTTTGCAAAATTGACTTCTCACATCACAAATAATGCTATTTTTTTACTTGATTTTTTTTTTTAAAGAGTCCTCTGCTGCATTTCAGTCAAACTACCAGAAATCCTCAATCTAAAACTCCCTATTTTTCACCAAATATCTGGAAACAATCATTTAACATTTCAATTTCTTGCATATAGAAATAATTATATCCTGAAAAAATGAAGAATTGTCAATTGTCAAGAGCTTTTGTCATGGCTTGCTCAGTTGCTCGGCCCTCATTTATATTTTTAAAATTCGGAGAGGGAGGAGAGGGGAGAGGAACGGAAAAAAGTCCATGATTTTTGCAATTAAAGCCTAAATTCCAGTCGAAAAATGAAAAAAATTCGAGGTACCAGCCCCCTCGGAGGGGGAGAGGAGGGGAGAGGAACGGAAAAAGTCCATTTTTGCGAATAAAGCCTAAATTCCAGTCGAAAAATGAAAAAAAAAATTTCGAGGTACCAGCCCCCTCGGAGGGGGGACGAGGGTAAGGGGGTGAGGAAGGGTCCATTTTCGCAAAGGAATATCGAATACGAGTGTATGATATCCATTTAATTTTTATCTAGAAATATCAACACACCAAAAACTCAGTTTTAATTTTGTAAAAAATCATCCGACTTGAAATTTTTTAAAGTCCAGAGTGCTAAAAAGTGCATATAAATGTTTCAAACACCTCACCTTCCAACTTCCTCAGTTGCCTAGTTGGTTAGGCAGGTGACTAGAGAGTGAGGGATGGCAGGTTCAAACCCCATCCCAGGCATCAAATTTTTTT
Organism: Planococcus citri; assembly: GCF_950023065.1. Lineage (NCBI taxonomy): Eukaryota > Metazoa > Arthropoda > Insecta > Hemiptera > Pseudococcidae > Planococcus > Planococcus citri. The sequence goes on along the minus strand of NC_088681.1, from coordinate 45,897,034 downwards.
TGATTTTCAAAATTTTTTTGGGGAGAATTCGTTGTTCTAGGAGGGTCTACGAGTAAATAGCTGCCATTAACATGTTTTTGCCATGATTTTCAGTGCAAAATGCGCAAATTTGCGCGTGTCACTACTATTGACAAACGTTACTAGTCATTAGTAACGTCTGTCAGTAGTAGTAGTGACGCTACTTGCCGAAAAAGTTACTAGTGTTTTTTTTTAGTAATGACGCTAGTAGTGATTTTCTATGAGGGGAAAACTGTTTCAGGTCAATTTTTTACTTATATGCTGCGTTTTTTATGTATTTAAAAATTTTTTTCGAGAGTGATTTTTCATTTCCCTTTTTTTCTAAAGAAAAAATATCGCAATTCTGGATAGTTTAATGGGTTTAGATACATACAAGCGTTCAACGGTTTTAAAATGCAAGTAAAGAATCCAGAGATTTTTACTTTCACTCGTGTGATCTTAAATCATTAAAAACGAATGTACCTATCTTAGGTATGAAACATGTACCTATTAAGCTTGCAATAATCTCATTTCTACTATCTTTAATCTAAATTTCAACCCTCAGTTTTCCCAGCAGACTTGAAATTTTTCCAGCTTAGCAAATTTTCACGCAGTCTACACCTCTTCTTCCTCACTGCTCGCCTCACTCAGCCATCTTTTCGAATTAGATCTCGATTCAAGGTCTTTAAAATTCTAATCCGTTTCACGCGACGACGAAGGTTCAATAAACGTGATTTTCGCTTGCATTTAATACTTACGTAGGGTTCAAGTTCATTAGTCTAATTTTACGAGCCCATTATTATACATAGAAATGTGCGGCGCAACGCGGCACATCGTAGAAATAATTTTCACTTTCTCATCGTTGGAATATTAAGCGCGAGATTCGAGTACAGAAGAGTACATTTCGTATTAGGCTATGTAGGTAGGTAGTACGATGAGGTATACTATTACAGTACTCGTATCACGTAAAAGCACTCCATTTAGACGATGATGATATTATTTCATTAGCCTTAATCGCGTATTATACGTGGACCACGCGCGTGTAAAAAATACGCCTTTATGCCACGGTATACCTATGGTGGAAAAAAGCATAGAGGAAGAATGTGTACTACACACAATAAAGAGCTCAGCTATTAAATGTACCTAAACGAATGTACTTGTACAAGAAGCATTACAAGTAGAACAAAAAAGCCACTAAAATATATGTGTGTGTGTATGCTGGGTACACCATGTTTAGAAAATACATGGACATGATACGTACATATAACTCGTAGTCCTATATAATTTGGCCAGAACTAAGGCGAAAAACAACAAAGGTGGAATAGGAGGCTGAGGAAATGAGCCAGCCTGAGCAACAGTATTGTACACACCACCCTATGTACTCGTGCATAGGCCATTAAAACGTCTAATGCTACTATTCGGGGTGTAACGAGTTGATGAGCGAAATTTCGCAACTCTGTATTCGTACTTTTCGGGTTTAATTACGCAGACAAAAGCTCGAGACGCCTTATACACATATAAGATACCCACACAGAGATCGTACTTACAGTAAAAGAGAGCAGAAATATATGCTAAGACTCGCGCCAGCAAGCTTACACATTTCAAGCCCCTTACCCCCTTGCTATGGCATTGCTACGTATACATCTATGGTGCTTTGAAGAACACCATCCGAACAAGTGAAGCATACCGAACCAACCAGCCTGCAGACAGGGCAAACAAGAGGAGGAAAAAAATACACGCACCTTCGCGAGTTAATTCCATTGTTGTTGAAGGAAAATTAAAATCTATAATGCTACAGTAAACTTTCAACTACATATAACGTGTAGATGTAGACTTAACTCTTGAATTGGAACTTTGCTCAATGAGAAACAAGAAATAATGTAAACTTATGTATATAGGTATTATGTAGGCTACATAATATATATAATACCGAGTGTAGGTATGTATTATCTAGGCGATGTAGTTTTCTTCCAGCTTCGGGGTCTGGAACCCGACCACCTTCACCACCCACCTGGTGTTTATTCGGTTACCGCGCCATCTCCACCACCACCGCCGCCGGTGTTAAAGATAATCAAAAAGTTCATCCGGCAGTGAAACTTAAAGATATCGGTGGTTGGCAGCAGATAATTCGTAGGTCAATAAATCCTTAGGGTGTGTAGACTGTATACCTACCTATGTACTGTAGAGAAAGCAGAGAGCGAAGGCAGAGAGGATTTGTCAAAATTATTAACTCAGCCTGCCTTTTGGAATTATTCGCAGGTACTTGTACTATCTACCTGCCTTCTTATTCACTTGGCGTACCGTGAAGGGTAGGTATCGAAGCGAAAAGTTCACCTGGCTGGGCTGTTTCGCTAAGTATTGTTGCTCCGGTGGTGGTGTTAACTTCAGCCGCTTATTCTTGCCCCAGCGATGACATATTTTTGTCGAGAGCGTATACTATTATTTTTCGTATACGCGGTTGGGCGTGTAGAATTTTACATAAACGCGGCAAACGTCTCGATATAAATGTATTATTCAAACGGAACCCAAAATGGCGGGAATTTTTAATGAGATTTACGCCAGAAAGCCGGCGAAATAGCATCGTAAAAATGATTTAATTCTTGGAGGCATTAAGGCCGAAGTAAAGGATAATTGGCGTAAGCCGTGTAATTAACTCGAATATAGAAATGCTGCTTATTAATTTATCAACCCCGGCTATTCGACCTGTATCGTGTATTATTACATGTTTGCGTACGCGGTGTATAGGGTACAGTGTGTCGCAAAAGTCTCCAATAGGTTGTGATAATTTTTTTGAAGCCTGGTTCGATATGTGTTTGATTTGATGATTTTTTCCCCCGTTGATAAAATAGGAATTGTTTATCGTTCTTATTTTCTCTCAGCTTACTCTACGTAGTTAATCCACAAAATCGCACAATGATTATTTTTTTGCCTTCAAAATTCAATTCGGAAATACCTATAAAATTTCTCGGATCCGGACACAGTATTGCACGATGGGTTTACTTGTTTTTTTTTATTGTTTTTTTTTTTAGAAATAATAGGTACATTCAACGACAAATTGTCCACGCCAAAGAAATAAAATATTGGATGACATAAAAAATTCGAATCAAACATACAAAAATTGATAAATAGCACTTCAAAAAAAAGAAAAAAAAGAATACAAAAATAAACAGTTCATCGACATAGCACAAGTAGTGTTTTTTTTTTTGCTTTTTTGGACAACAGGAAGAGATGGGCGTAATTTGGAGGATTAAAAATGTCACCAGAGAGTTTTTAAACACACTTTTGGCCAGTTTTAAAGAAAAGTAAGATTTTGACAGTTTATTTTTTCAAAAAACACACAATATTTTTTGATAGATTCGATAAAAAGCAAGATCTTTTTGGTGATCTTGATTAAAAAAGCAAATCTTGTTCACAATTTTAGCAATCATGAAAACAAAAAAAAAAAACAAAAAAGGCAGTAGATGAAACTTTCTATCAATTTTTAGCAATTTGGACTAAGTATTTTTTTTTTTTAGAATTTTATATAAAAAACGTTTTTTGCAGTTTTGTAAACAACAAAATTTATTTAAAATTCGGGAAAAATGAAAGACTTTTTGAAAATGTTTGAAAATGTTGAGACCAAAAAAACAAAACTTTTTCACAATTTTAGCAATTAAAAAAAAAACACAACTTTTAAATCATTTTTAGCAATTTCTGCAAGTAATCAAATTTTTTTAGAAAGCAAAAGTTTTTTGAATTCAATTCGAAAAAGGAGTTTTTTCGAAAAATGAAGGACTTCCTATTCGTAAAATTTATTAATTCATTTTTACCAAAAAATTTGTTATTGTTATTACAAAATGAGTTTTTTTCTGGGAAAAATTTTTTGGCGGAGAATCATTTATTTTTCCGAGCAATAATTTTTCTTGGCGGTCAAAATTTTATTTGGACATGGATTACAATTCTTTTGTCGTTATATGTAGGTATGGAATCGAATTGTCGTTCGTATTACCTAAATTGTTGTGCTGAACCGTCGTTAACAATTGTCGTTAAAATCAAGCAGTCCGGTCGGACTGCCCGACAAGGTAGAGAAAAAAAAATATGACATAAAAAAAAATGTTAAAAATACCAAAACGAAAAAACAAAACAGTCCGACCACTACTGCTTATATTCTGTGCACAACTATTCGGAGATTTTGACTCCGCCGCAATAGCGAACCAATTGACATAGGGATTTGAAATTTTAATATATCATTAACCTCGCCGAGCTCTTCAGTTTGAGCTATTAATGAACTTTGTACGATAAAAAATAGCGACAGTCTGCTGGTCTGAAGTTGGCGTTTTGAAGTAAATTTTTAGATCATATTTTCATTACTAATAATCGTCATCATCATATTATTGAATGAATATTTTGAAAATCTGATAGAAAAAGCACAATCTACGATAAATTTACCATAATTGTGCAAAATTTGAAGAAAATCGGTTGCTTCTGAGAAGCTGTAGGTCTGACAACGGAAATATGATGTGCATATTTTTGCAGTACGTAGAGACCGTAGAGTAAGTTAAATAACAACAAATCACAGATTTTGACTCTGCCGCAATCGCTAACCAATTAACATAGGGGTTTGAAATTTTGATATATTATTAAGCTTTTCAAGCTCTTCAGTTTGAGCTATTAATGAACTTTGCATGATTAGAAATAGCGACATTTTGTTAGTCTGAAGTTGGCGTTTTGGAGTAAATTTTTAAATCATAATTATTTTCATTACTAAACATCGTGACATCATATTTTTGAATAAATATTTTGTAAATCTGATGGAAAAAGCACAATCTGTGATAAATTTACCATAATTGTGCAATATTTGAAAAGAATTGGTTGCTTCTGAGAAGCTGTAGGTCTGACGACGGAATATGTATAGTGGCTGTATTTTGTATGTTTCTTACGGTTATTGCGAGTGTGGTGAGTTGATACGAAGAGAGAGAAGGAAAAGAAAGGAGAAAGTGGTTTGGGCGAAGCCCAAGGGGGGGTGTGGGGGGGACCGGGTCCCCCCCACACCCCCCCCTCAAATTTATTGTTGAACTTGTAAAACTAAGTTCAAATTTCATAACTTCAAAGAACGTTTTTCAAAAATTTTACAACTTGTGTGAAAGTGATGAAAATTTGTTGATGAGCCTTGGCAATTTTTTTATATCACTTATTTTTTTAAGCAAATTTTTTTTTGAAAACTTGTTTTTTTAACTGGGAGAATTTTTTTGCTTTAAATTCATTTTTTGGGATACAATTCCATTTTTTCAAATTGAATTTTTTCTCTAGCTTGGCGGGTTTGTTGCTTTTTTGAAGCTTTTTTTGAAATGATACCCTATTTTGTTGTTCCAATGTCCTGTCATTCATATCACTTTTTCTGCCATGCCAATATATATTCCCAATTTAACTCGCCGGACGAACATGACGTTTACATCTTGAAACCAAATTTTGAGTTTGTGAAGCTGATTCTCCGATTTTTGATGAGTTTTTGGAAATATGTAAGTAATACATAAGAACATTATTTTCTGAACATTTTTGAAAAATTTTAAGCCAAAAATTGTGTCATAATTTTAAAGATTTCTGAGAAAGATGTCAATGTGACCAATTTAAATGGGTGTTAATTTCTTGATAACAATGTGACCAATCAAAATATGTGTAAATTTTGCGAGAAAATAAAGTAGGTATACAATCACAAAAATGTTTAAGCGAATTTTTTGAAGAATTTTGAGCCGAAATTTTGGGCTATGAGCTTCGAATCACCTTATCTTTACATTTTTCAGTTCAATTTAAGTATGTTTCTTTTTTAAATTTTCAATTGTTTCAAACTTTTCCTCAATTTTTTCGAAATTTTAATCATTTGAGCGTTGAAGTTACAAGACATTGCTTTATGCATAGGTAGGTAGGTGCTGTAAAATCAGCGAACAGGCGAACAAAACGACCCTGCGGAGGTTCAGTAACCATGAGAGTCCAGACACACGGGTCAATGACCTTAATAGGATGGATAGGTGGGTTGAGTACCGCGAGAGGCCCCAAAGGTGTGGTGAACATACGATCTTAAGAGGCCTTACAAATGGGTCAATGACCTTAAATAGGCCAGATGCACGGTTTAATGACCTCTCGAGGCCACATAGACATATGACCTTGAGAAGCTGAAGTGACATTGCAATAAAGCCAGCGATATAGGTCAATGACCTTACAGAGCTGGGTAGACAACCTTGAGAGGCCTTACGAACGGGTCAATGACCTTTCTAAGTCACACAAAGATACAATCTTGAGAAACTGACGTGACCATGTTAAGCCAGAAAGACAGGTCAATGACCTTGAAGGACCGGGCAGGCAGACAACCTTGGAAAGTCAGACAGACACGCAGACAACCTTGAGAGACCAGACAGACAGACAGACAGACAGATAGACGACCTTGTGAAGCCATACTGATGAGTCAATGACCTGAACAGAACAGACACTTGGAAAACTAGACAGGTAGGTCAGTGACTTTGAGAGTCCAGACACACTGATCAATAATGACCTCCAAGAGGCAAGAAATTCAGACAAACAGCTTCTAGAGGCCAGACACGCAGATAAATGACCTCGAGAGAGCAAATAAGAAACAGATTGAAGACCTTCACATGTCAGACAGACGTGCCAATGCTCCTGAGAGACTTTACAGGCGTACACACAAATTTGAGATTTTAATCAGATTGCTCTGTGGTGAAGGGGAAAGGGAAGTGCTCTATAATGTCGAGACTGAGAACCTACCTAACTCTCAACAGCTCTTACGATGCTAGATCCTTTAGCTTAATTTTCACAGACTTTGGCAGCATTAGTAGGACTACCATTTCGCCAGTCCTGTCGGAAGATTTAAAAAAAAATCGGGCTGGGAGGAGAGAGAAATGCTCCAACGTCAGGACTGAGTGAGTGAGTGCTCTAAACAGCTCTATCAATAGGTACTCTATCCTTTAACATGATTTTTCCTGATTCTGGCTCCATTAGTAGAGCTGTCTTTTCGCAAGCCCTATCAAAGTTTTTTTTATTAAAGGAGAAGAAGGGGGTTGTTCTAAAGTCCGGGCTGGGTGCTCTAATTTGCTTCTTTTCGATGCTCTATTCCTTTCAAAGTGGCCCCTTCCCCTTGTGAGACCGATAGGGATGGCGAAATCCATCTGAAATGCAAGTCAGCTCAACATTTTCAAAATTTGTACAAAATTGAAAATAATGTTATTTTTTGGTTTTTTCTTTTCACCCTCCCCTTACGTGACCTTCTGTATTACCTGATTGCAAATAAAATGTATAGAATAAAATATAATTTTAAATTCAATTTCCACTATTACTTACCTAATATCCACGTCTCACTTCTCGTACCTACCCATCTATTTCTCATAATTCTCAAATAGGTAATCTAAAGCTTGCAACGTTGACGCTGCAAGTTTTCTTCAAGATTTTGAAATTCCTTCAAAATAAATGGACATTTATTTTCTAAGCTTACCAGCAATCAATATGTATTTTGATTCGGGCCTATTTCAGAGCCGTATGATTAAATTGTATGTTTTATTTCAATTTTCATTGAATTTTAGTTTATGTTATTAAATGAAAGAAGGTTCGAAATTGTATTTTTATTCCTATCGATGTTTGTAGGTATACCTTCCCACTCGTGTACTTGAAACAATATGATTATTACCTCATAAAATACAATCAGAGAATAAAAAATTCAAAGCTTTGGAAACTCGAAAACACGTAATTTGTCAATTCCCAACGAGTGTTTTCCTTTATCTTATATTTTATTTTACTTTTTCAGCATCCTTATGCATCGTAAAAACGTATAAAAACGGTAAAATTCAATATGTGTCATCTCGCTAACCAATTAGCTTCAAATAAATAATGAATTATAAAAAATCTCAATCCAATTTAATAGTTCATCTCATCTTCCAACGTGAATTCGTTAAATTATCGCGAGACATTTAAAGAAGTTAATTTTCAGCTTACACAACTAATTACAAGTAATCAGACGACAAAGCATACTAAGTAAGTAAACTCGAAAACTAACAAACAATCGCACGAATGGCAAAAAACCTAGCAATAAAAATCACCTCGCTTCGTCGTGACACAACCAGAGAAGAATATTCGTCGCTACGCTTACTGGTAATTTAAAACCATAGCCAAGTTCCTAACATCTAACTTAATTTCCAAGTTATCGAGAGATGACCCGTTTTTAATCTCAAATCCCTGAACGTGAAATTGATGCTGATGTAAAGTCAACGTGAGCAATGTCGCGATGGGACCTTTGCTTTCTAAAGAAAAAGTAGGTACACTCGTATTCGACACAACGAGTGACTCGGAGACGACGAGACGAGACGAAAAACTTAGTACTTATGTAGCAAGAGATGGAGCGAGAGTCGAGGGGTTGAACATGACTAATTAAACATTCATTCATGTTTTTAACGCTTCAAAGCAAAGCTCACAAGGCGCGAAAATACCATTTTCTACGAGAAAGTTGAATTAAGCGGTGGATTTTTACGAAAAGTGTGAGGTTTTACATTTGTAATTTAGCTTCGCTGCGAGTTGGCGAGTATTTTAATGCTACAACCATTCGACCTTAATTGGTATACGTTGAGCTTTTCTGCTCTGGCTATGGCTACAGCTGCAGCAGATTTCACTGTTTATTGTTTGATGAAAACTCGCTGCTGATAATTCTTACTTTTATACCCAGCTAGGGTTACCTTTCGTTCGATTTATAGAAGACACGTTATAATTACACTTTTCGATGGAATTGCAATTCAAAAAACAGTGAAATTAAAGGTACCATTAACTTACCTTTTTGGTTGGACATATGGATATTTTTTCGAGAAACTCCCGAGGCCATGACAGTTGATAAAACATGTTTGGTTTTTGATTCGAAGACTCAGAATTGGTTTGCAGCTTTCAAAAGAGCCATTTCAAATGTCTGGAGAAGACGCGGGAGGCTCCAGAATGACTCAAAACTTGTAATTGTTGATTTGGGAGAGTTGAGTAAATTGAAGGCATTAATTTTAGAAGGAAAAAATTCTAATCCCAGTAGGAAAGTTGAAGATTTTAATTTTTTTAGCCTATTTGAGTCGTCATAAATTTTCAAAATTCATTTTCAGCAATTTATTGAAATTCAGTTTCTAGTATATCTGCAAAAAATCCAAACTTTCCACGAAAAAAAAAAGCTAATTCACCAATTCAGTTTCTCATTGAAGCCCATCACGACAGAGTATTCGCTATACTTACCTACACAATTATTTTCGAGGTAGCTAACCTCTATTTTATTCGAATAACCTTTCTATATCAAGGTCACTATCACGAGAAAATTTCAAAAGAAAAACTTTTGTCACTTTTCTCCCACCTGTAATAAAAAAAGAAAATAATATAATTGAATTCCCCTCTTATTTTATTCTATTTCTCATCTGGCGAATGGCGAAAGAAAAGATGTAAACTCTATATCGACGATTTTACACGATAAAATAAACATTTCACGAGTTGATTTTCAATCTGTGCTGCTGGCGCTATCGGTGAAGATTTCAAATCGTGACCGCCAAGATATCTCCAGGTAAATAAATAATTCAAGTCAACTTTTTTCTCTTATTTCCACTTCAAATACCCGCCATGTAAAAATCAAGACACGAAGATATTCGTCCTGTAGTAACTATATTTCACCTTCGAAACGACTATAATTTTGAGTATCCACCCCTTTCTTACCTACCTCATCAACCCTTCTAAAAACTTTTATTGCTAACGTTTACTTTTAGCGGCGACTTGACAGTGTAAATATTTTTTCTGAATTTTACTCCGAATACATACATATTTTTCATATTGGCTTTTATAACATATTTTTTGTAGGTACGAGTAGGTGCCTTATTGTGCTCTATTTAAGCTTATTGTACTAGCTAATAATAAGGCGATCGTCATTTTTGTTTCAGGTTCGGGATTCACGTTGAAAATATCTCGCCCAGAGCAGAGTATCCGTCAGTCAGCATGTAAAATCGGTGAGAAATTATTTTATATTAGATTTTTTAATCAATTACTGGTTTTAAAAAAAAGTGAACACATCTAAAGAAGTAAAAACTCCCATCAGCAGATTCATTTTTTTAAACTTAAATTTCAAAATCTAGAAATTACTTTTGTGGGTTGAATTAAGAAGTACGCAAAAATAGACACACTTTCGATGAATTGGAATGGTTTTAGTTTCCTAGTCGTTGTCGCTTCTTCAATATACACGCAAGTCGCAAACACGTCATTTTTTCAAAAAATAGATAAAACTTTACGCAATCCTCGAGCGGATTCCAATTAGGTTAGTTTTTTTTTTCTTTCTTTGAGTGTATTAGGTACAATTTGTTAAAACAAAAATGTTTTTCCTTGTATGTAAGAAGTAAGACCTTCAATTACGGTTCATTTTCGTCACATACCAGTACCATTAGATAGGGTCACGTTGCGTCTAGAGTTCAAAATATTAACCTATGATTAGCTATAAATACGATAGGGGAAAGTAGCCTCAATTCCTTGGCTACTTTTCACCAAGATCCATCGGCAACTTTTGACTTTATGAGAGCTTTTGCAAAAGTGAAAAAATGTGCAATTTTAGGCAATCTGTTCCTATAGGTGCGTTCTCATATAAAATTTGTATATTTTGAGCGAAATCAAGAAAATTTCATTAGGTTGACTTTATTAGGTAATTATAAAATTTTCTTAGAATCCCAAATTGAATTAAAGGACCTGAAGGTTTGGTTTGTGCGAGGAGGGGAGAGGTTTGAAATTTCACTACTAATTTCAGATCCCTCCTTGTGATTGGGCTACCAATACCAAATTTTATTATTTCACCCTAATATCGAAAGCTTTCTGCAGAATTTAGTGCATCCTTTCAAAATTTCAGGCTTCAAAATTGAATTGGGCAGCTCTAAATAGGATTTTCAGCCAAATATTTTGGATTGGAAAGCTAGCAAAAATAATTAAAAATTACTCTAAAATTGGTGCAAAAACTGTGTGACAATTATCAAATGTGAAATGTGAGCTTCCTATGAACTTATTGCAATTGCAATTTACACAATAATACGTATCTATACCTTTGTGTTCTATGATAATGAGAATGTGTCAATTTTTCTAAAAAAAATTAAGTTCATGACACTTTATAACATTTTTTTCAAAAATATGACGTATGACAGGCAAGTCGAAGGACATTTGGGGCATAAAATCGAATGTACACCAATGAAAGGAGGGGCTAAAAATCTCAATACCAAATGTGAAATGTGTGTGTGTGTGTGTGTGTGTGGGGGGGGGGGGGAGATGATCCTTCCATGGATCAAAAAAAAAAATTCATGCTAAAACCTTTGAGAAATTTTCGATGTACACGAATTTTACCTTTTTTGAGAATTACCCAAATCCACTATTTTTGGTGACTTTAGATAGGTAGGCATTATCTATAGACACCTCAAATGTAGGTAATTTTATTACATGACTTGAATTAGGAAAAAATAGGTACAAAAAAAACTAGCCTTACCTAGGTAGCTAACTACAATGAATTTGAATTTATGATAAAAAACAATTGAATAATTTTTTTGAAAAAATTGAGCTGACAAAAAAGTCCCTCATTTTTTGATTTTGCAGTTACCAATTTCGCTCATTTTTGAGAACAAAAACATTAGAACCCATTAGATGAATCAAAAAAAAATAAAAATAAATAAATAAAAATACAGCTAGCTGGTTTCAAGAAGAGTTCAACACGTTTTCGGTTTTCAAATTTTTGGGCCTCCTTTTTTTATATACTTATAAGTAACAAACGTTGCCATAACACTGTACATGATGATTCCTTACATTACTCTGGATAAATTTTGTGCTGGTACTCAAAGTGGTAGGTATGATTGTAACCCAAGACTTCAAAAATAAACTTTTTACTCAATTGAAAAGTGTCTCTCAAAACATGCTGATATTACTGATGGTATAAGAATATAATACAAAATATGTTCCCAGCGTTTCAACTGCTCAGTTGCACCTTTCAAGATATTGGGACATTTTTTTGAAAAAATTTGGGTTCAAAAAACAGGTACACTGTTTTTTACCTACATAAATGTTGAAAGTGGTCTTCAAAACGCGTGTCGGTTGTCAGAATATGACATAAAAAGATGATTTCCGGAGTTGTAGTTGTCCAAAAATGCCATTTAAAGATTTTAGGACACTTTTTTAAAGAAATTAAACATTTAGAAACTACCTACAATATTTTCCCCTCATAATGAAATTTTCTTCCAAAACACCTCGATATTTAGAATATTACCTAGAAAAAAGATTCCTGTCGTTAGATCTGCTCAATTGCTCATTTGCTCATTTCTAGATTTTGGAACATTTCTTTGAAAAATTTCGGGTCAACGAACCAGGCACATTTTCTTTTACCCTGGTTGAATATGGATCTTAAAATGCATTGGAAATCAGGTTTCGAAATTTTGGGCTTTGTTTTTCAATTAAGTTATGAGTTCCTAAAAAGCCCAATTTTTCTGAAAATGGCCCTCAAGACGCATTGGTAGCTATAATATGACCCAGCCCAGAACTTCAATCACCCAATCGCCCATTTAAAAATTTTGGTTTGGGAACTTTTTTGTAAAATTTTTGTTTCGAAAATACAAGTTTTTTTTACTCATGTCGAAAATGGCTCTCGAAACACATGGTAGTCAAAATATGACTTAGGTAGAAGATTTCAAGAACTGCAGCGGCCCAACCGTGAATTTCAAAATTTTATTCTTGTTTTTGTTTTTGCTGTTTTTTTTTATTTTTTTTTTATTTTTTTTTTTTTTGGTTGAAGAAACTGAATTTCTCGAAGATACTATTTCTCTCAATCATGTCAAAATTAGGTTCCCAAATATTGAAATCAAGTATTATGTAGGTAGCCAAAACTGTGAATTTTTTGGGCAATGACTGGCCCTTCAATTATCCTATCAATTCACATAATTTTTGAAGTACCGATTCTTAAAAATTCTAAACTCTGCAAGAGCTCTTAATTTTCTATTTCAAGAGCTGATTATTTCTGAAGAGCTACCTTATGGGTCCCTATGATCCGGAAAACTGAAAGTGACTGAGATAAAAGATTTCCTCTTTGCCTTTAACTTCATTCAATCTTGTAGTAAAATTATTTTCCAATTTTTATCGTGCATTCTGTCAACGAGAAAAGGAAAATTTCGAAGTTTCCACAAAATTCGTACCTAGTCTCAATGACCTACAAATCTTGATTAAAATTTGCATTTTCAAACGAAACTTTTTTTCGAATGTTCTTCCCGTGGAAACTCGACCAAAAAGAAGAGTTTGAAAAGGAGCAGAGGGTAAGAAGCTGAACTTGAATTCAATTCGTAGGATATTTTTTGAAATAGGTTAGGTTTCAACGCGTATAAAAGACCGACTGCAAGAAGAGAGAGGGTGGAGGAAGCCAAATTATTAAAACGATCTCATTCCAGGGCTCGAATTTTACCATCGTTAAAATTTTCTTTTACGTTTAAAAGATATTGAATTCGTACGCAGCGAAACTACATTCGTAGGGTACGTCTACGTACGTTTAAAGCAGACACAACTTTCCAGTAATGTGTACACTTATAGCACACAGCAAAAGAACGCAAACGAACGAATTCCGTTAGCGACGACAACACACACTCTCCTCCACTTACTTTCACCCCTGAAAAATGCGACATGGTGAAGAAAAAGACAGGAGGAGAAAGTCCCTATTTGTTGTAGTATAGGTCGAATGGTTAAAAAACAATTCACGCGAAACGCTTCATCGTCAATTTTTATCTATACTGTTACGAGAGTGGTAACAATAGATGATTTTGAATGTAACCCAAAAACTTTCTATATGGGATTGCTACAGAACAGAAAAGCATAACAATATCGAAGATTTATAAAATAAAAACGTAGGGCCTAGTTTTATCCTATTTGTACGATTGCGATTGTGCGTCTCTTACTCTTCATCTTGTTGTGTACGCAGCAGTATTTTCAAGTATATACGAGGAGAAAATGGCTGACCTCGAAATTATTTATTCTTTTTGCCAGAAAATCCGCCGCTAATACGGGTCATTCGGGGAGGCGATTTTCAACCACCCCCCCCCCTTATCCCATTATTGCGCCAGATAACCGTTATCATCGTACCTTTACCTATTATACTTAAACCAATCGAACTCCTCATCCTCTTTTTTCCTCCTCTGGCGGGCACCACGCCACGTAGGTAAAATTTCATTTTACGATCCTACTTTCCCCCTTTCAATTTTCAAATTTATAGGTATATGTGCTCTGGCTGTGTATGGATTTTTTGTGTTCTTTCTCCGTCTCTCTTACTCAGCCATCATAGAGTACAAGATCAAAGCATCCATATAGCTGTAGGTACATACGTGTAAACGCGAATTTACACGTAGCATATGCAATTATGCGGTACATTCCGGCGCTGATTAGAATATGTATACTCGAGTCGCGGAATTTTTTCCATTTGATTGAATTTTTCGCTCAAAGGGATCCGAACAACACGTTTATGGTTTTACGACCGACGATGAGGAAAAATACCATTACCGTAGCACGCGACCTCGTATTAAAATCAGTGTTTTCTGCGATTTCGTTAACGCTCTCCTCGTCATTCAGCTTCCGTCCCTCTCTTTGATCTTCCTTCTTTTTCGCGCTGGATGTAGACGAGAAAAAAATTTCAATTTTCGCCATCGTTATTAAGAATAGAAATAGCAGCATGTGCACATACAGGAAATATGTGATGGCTGTGTGGAAATATGTGATGGCTGTGTGGAAATATACGAGTATTATAGATGTACTTATTGGTTGGAAAGCAGCGAATAGCGTTTAGGTATTCTTAATATGCGTTTATGTAGGTACCAGGGTACCTATTTTTATACCATATAAGTAAACAATTTTTTTTCTGACAAATTTACTTCGTATCAAGCTTTTGAATAAGAGGCTTGTTTTTGACATAGATTGTTGTATTATTGGAGGAGGGGGTCGTCTTTTTGAGGTGAATAAATTTCCGATATTTTTTCATGTGAAATTTGACAAGTAAACTTGTGTTGATTTCATGGAGAAAATTTTTTAGGCGATTGAGAACATAAAAAAATTGAAATAAGAAGGTATTCAATAATAGGGATGTAGAGAGGAGGTGGATGAAGGGAAGCGGGAGCGGTTTGCCCGGGGTCTGAATTTCCAATGGGTTCGTGCAAGGGCTCGAGATATAAATAGAGTTCAATATAATTGTACAGGGATTAGACTGACAAAATTTAGGTAGGTACCTAGGTTATTAAAATATTTCAATTGGTTTGATTTTCCTTACAAATGGAATTGGCTCAACTGGAAGAAATAATTTCGAAACGCTAAACAAGAGAGCACGCAAAAATTGCTTTTTTTAATTTTTGATAATTTTTTGAAAACCGTTGGCCCAAAAATTCGAATAGGTAAATCAAAATGTTACAAAATCAACTTGAGAAGCAGAAATTTGATCTATCCACATGTACCTGTATACCCTATTTTCGACCAGTCACATCGATTGGAAACAGTTTCGAACCGTTTTGAGCAGTTCATGGAGCTTTCAGTAGATTTTTGAAAACTGACATTAATGAAGTTGGAACGCTCAAATTCACTTTACACCTTAATTTCACCACGCTGAGTCAACTGGTGCTGGTTTCGAGCCATTCTGGAGCCTGTAGCACATTTTTAAAATTCCAGTTCTCCAAAGAAAAAAAACCATAAGATCACTCCAAATTGACTTCAGCACGTATATGCTCTCGATTGGTGCTTGTTAGTGAACAACTTGACCAATTACACAATATTTTTCCAAAATTGGTGTCTGCTACTTCAAAATCGTATTTTTTTCTTGCGATTTCATAATTATTTAGATAGGTACTGAGTTGATTTCAGGTGGTTTTAAAGTATTTTTAAAAATTAAAGTTTTCCAAAAAAAAAACAACAACGCTAGATATAATAAAGTTTGTCGAAACTACCATTAGCACGTATGATTGCAGGTGGTCCATTTTATATGCTCATTAGGAGAGATTTATGGCATTTTTTGGAAAACTGGAATTTCAAAAAAAGTATTGGAGGATTCAGAGCGGCTTGAAACCAGTTTTAGTCAACTCAGTGCGGTAAAAGTAAGGTATATAGAGTAAATTTTAGCTCCGACTCCATTTCGTGAAATTTTGTGGAAATTTAAACTTTCAAAAATCTGCAGAAGGCTCCAAAACTGCTCAAAACTACCAAAACAGAGCACAAATTTGTTCTTTTTTCATGCAATTTCGATCCAGATTTTCAACTGTGAAAATGGCTTCAGAATTTGCTGTGAAAAGTTGAAATAAATCCTCGAGGAAGGAGTCCAGATCATTCTAAAAACGCGTTTTTTCTATATTATTATATGAATGGGTCAGAAAAGAGTTCAATAAAACAAAACTGGATCAAAAAAGCATTAATTCAAAACTACTGCAACCAAAATAATTTCAAGTGCTGAACCATCTTTTTGGATTTTTGATGAATTCTTAAAAATTAAAAAAAATTAAAAAAGGTGCTATACCTACTTAGGTAATCTATGTATAATGAGAAATTCACGTTGGGCGCCAATGAGAGATAATCTAATGCTCTGGCCGAGGGTTTGGGATATGGAATGAAGCTGGGATATTCCTTGTATATAGAGACTCCCAGAATTGTTCTCCTGGAAGGGAACATGTCCGCTAGGGGCTCAGCTAGTTCTACTCGAATGAACTCGGATAACTCTCCCCAATTGACAACGAAAAACGCGATCCGCTAGCGAAAACGCTGGCGGATAGCTAGTTTGTCCTAAAAAGTCGCTAGCGTTTTTGCTTTTCGCCATTAAAAACGCTATCTGGAGTTCTTTTCACATGGCGGAAATGACAGCGGATAGCGAAAACGCTACTGCCAGTTTTTATCACAGAGCATTTTTGAGAGCGAAAAGCGAAAACGCTATTTCAGGTATATTAATTTACTTCAGCATTTCGCTTTACTATTTTTTAGCCATTCTGGAACCTCTGGTAAGTTTTTAATTTTCTACAGGGATTTTTAATGGGGGAAAAAAACATCAAAAAATCAAGTTGGTTGGAATAGCAGAAAGTTTGCTCTATTTTCAAAAATTATGATCCTGTTCAAATCACAGGCAAGCACCTTGAGCAGTTCTGTGGGTTGTAAGTGAAAAATTGACTGTTGAACTGACACATCTGAAAATTGCACATAAACCAATCAAGAGGATTCTTCCTAATCATTGACTTGACTCTTACGCGTTAAAGTTCATCTTCCTTGAGAAAATTTGAAATTTTCTGAGGTCAGCAGAGCGACCCAAAAGTGTTTAAAATCAAAACTGAGATTTAGTTCAACTATTTTGGGCTCTTTTGAAGTGATACCCATCTTGAACATCAAAAATTCAATTAGGACTTTAAGATGACTCAAAACTGCAACTGGTAATCAGTTCGGACAACCGAATTGGCGTGATTTTTTTTTTAAATAAAAAGTGCTCAAATTTTTAGAAACTGCCAAAAATTAAAAGATTGAATGTAGTCACTGAAATTTTGATTCATCAGAATCAGACGCTCTTTCCATGATTTTCTGCCCGGTTCAAAAATTCTTCTTTCAGTTAGGACAGGTACAAATCCTTTTTGTGTACCTACCTCATAAATGCCCATATTATTATAAATTAAAATTGTACCAATTTTGACATTTTTAAAAAATTTACGAACGATGATCTAATCAGCGTAGATAATTCAGAGCATTCCTCTAAAATATTTTCTATTCGATGAAGCCGGGCTGCGCTTAATACCTCGAATACGCCACGAAATACGGGTCGAATTAAATAATAATCGCACGTTTCGTTCGAGTACTCGTAATTCAGGCGAAATTTTGGACCGCCTACTTAATGCAGTTATTAAAATTGAATCGACGCAGGTAGGAAAATCTGCCCGTTACATTGTTCGACTGCATAATAATAATAATAATAACAACAACAACAGCAGCTACATCGTTCGATGAAAATGGTCATACGAGTTCAATATTAGAATTCATTTTTGCACACACGTAGCAAAAGTTGCCTATTCTTCGGCTCACAAAGCGTACATGCAAAAAATACGAACAAAATTTTTCTCGCTTTGAATTTTCCATTTGGAAAAAAAAATCAGATCAGCGAGGTAAATATTTTGGCGCAGAGAAACAAAGGAAAACGTACTAAACTCACCAAAACAAGGCTATAGCTGAGTAGGAATTAGCGATGTAAAAAGTCCAAATATAGGATCACGTTTTCGGTAGTGGTCTTTTGATTTAGGCTTTCGGCATAGCTCATCGTCATCGTGCAATACGTAAGTGTAAATTACACGTTGTGATGCTGGTGTTGGTGTTTGTAGCGTACGATGATTGTAAATCCAGGAAAACGTTCTTCGAATAACAAAATGAAATTCAAATGAAGCGTAAAACAAACAATAAAACTCGTTGCTTCGTTTAATATGATCCGTATTAAGTTGATTAACAATTTAACTCTTTCGAATTCGAATACAGATGAAATGCTAATAGAAATGCTCTAAAATACTCCACGATACTATATTTTGTAGTGTACCTACCTGCTCGTACATAGGCTGCGGATTTATTCGAATTTCAAAACGTTTTCGAGTCTCATTTCACAAGATTTTTAATTTCTCAAAGCTAGCTAGCAACCAACCGACGTTTAACCGAACAAAGGAGCAAGCTGCCGAGAAATTAATCAAAAAGCATACCTCATCATTAATTCGCCGGAAAAACATCCAGCTGGATAAAAACATATTTGTACAATTACACGAGAGACTGATGTAGTCTATTTTCACGCGGTTCCAGCCTGTTGTCTATTTACTGCCTATCTCTACCTATGTTACCCACCGACAGTAACTATGTTATACCAAAAATAAATAGCTGGGTTAGTCGTGTAATTTCAATTTCACCAGTGACCATCACTACATAATGGTAAACTGACCGCAGGCCAAGCGTGGGTTAAATTTTAGTGGGTAAATGATAATACGTATAATAACGACTTTGCAGCGAATGAGAATGTTGTTGAACTGAGGAAATACTTTCGCAAAAGCCTTTTCCGTTTTGACAATTATGTCGCATTGTTCTCAATGACGAAGATGCGGCCTGTATTCCTCCCATTTTTCAGGCCAAAGCTAAACGTTGAATTCTCGAGTAAATGATTTCCGTGAAGGAAACTAGCCTGCAGAAAGTTCACCGTTCAAGTTTAAAAGGATCGTTTAATTTACTCGTATTTAACAGGTAGATGAGTACCTATTCGAGAGGCGAAACGGAGATTTGCAGATGGAAAAAATGAAAAAGGTTAGGTATTGTAAACAACAGGTTTAATATTTTTTTGGCCAGGGCCAGCTAGTCAAAAATTCACTGAAAATTGAATCAAATGTGAGTCAAAAGCCATGAGACTGGTTCAGTTGATCAATTGTTATTTTTGCAGGAGCCAGATGGTGTACCCAACAACCGAGATTTGATAGTGAGCTTGGTTGCTTTGCATAAACTCAAAGGCATCCTATAAAATGCACCTGATGTTGTGAGTGTCGTTTTTCTCAATTTGGCAATTGAACTAAAGTGGGTAAAAGTTGCAAAATAAATGTGAAAATGTGAGTAATAAACAGAAAAATAAATTCGCAATCTCAAATTAAAAATTATTCAACGATTTTTTCTTCTATCTTCTTATTTTTTTTCCAAAACCACATCATCTGGAACCATTTGGCTATTAAACCTACCGAATCACGTCTCAAACAAACTCTACAAAACACCCTCGTCAACTGCACTTGTTGCTTTACAAAACCGTACGAAATAAACGCAGCTTAAGCTAAATTATCTTCAATCTCGTTACCGTACAAAAAAACACACAAAACAAAAGGATTAACCATGACCCAGAAAGAGAACCTGCTTCAAAAATATATCCTTAGGGTGGTCAAGGGGGTATAAATTCGTGTTTTCCACGTACGTTTTTCTTTATGGGCTGCTGTAGTACAATACGTGTTATATATGTTCCCTTATCAGCCAGTTATTCTGTTCTTAATAATCCACATTAGTGATTTATTTCGAGGTTTATACTGGAGAGTTTTGCTTTAACAAACTTGTACCAAATTTCGTGAGGTGCATAAAAATCATATCTACTTTAATAGGTAACTTCGAATCAGGAAAAAAATGACCTTCATTTCACAATTAAGTTCGCTCTTGAAAATTATCATCTATTCTATGTATCTAAAACGACCTATAGTTAGAAGTGCCTATTGCAGAAAAAATCTAGCAAAGATAGCATGCATGTGTGCATTATTCTGTACTTACCTATTGAAGAAAATACTTCTACCTATTTATAAATGTGTCCTGGTGAATCGTTGTAGATACTCGTAGGTGAACCGTATAAGAAATATTCATTTGCTGCCTCGTTACATTTGGTTGTTTTTCACTACATGAAACAAGCCAGCTGATCCCCAAAGTATATTTGTAACTGCCAACGCAAATAAGTTGTTTCTAAGGTAATAGAGAGGAAACCACTTATAAAGGCAACATTTACTTACATTTTTTTTACTCTTTGGTCCAACGATAAAAGGTATAGTAAGTATAGACATAGACCTACACTCGTAGTTGTCGTTGGATCCTTTACAACATATGTGGGTATCTCACTACACAGGTGAGAAGGATGGACAAAAGGCATTGCAAATTTCAGCCATGCCAAAGCATCTCATATTTCAATATGCAATTGTCACGTTGAATGTTGAATGTTTGTTTTCGGGGTAACATAACGTTTGTTGATTTCTTCACATCAAGTTTCACCTTGAAAAAGATATTCTAAATTTACATTCCACTCAAAAAGTTTCATTTCATGTTGGAAATAAAAAATTTCAACAAATTTTGGATCTATAATTTTCAAAGTTTTAGTATTTCTGTCTGTTTTTTTTTTTTTTTTTTTTTTTTTTTTTTTTTATTTTTAGAATTCCATTCTTCATATGGGGTCATTCCACGTCAATTCAACCAAGAAGTTGTGATGAGCAGGTACCTATGTCTGAACTGCTGTAGGTGGTTCATAATGTAATTCCTGTATGGGAAATATTAGTGTACTGCTTTCATAAGAGTGGGAAAAACAGGTATACGTGTTCAATTCTTACGATCTGCGGTTCCGAGCATGGATCTTAAACCAACACGAATCACTCTTGGTTTGACATCTTGCGAGTAAGCCAATGCTGATCGTCAACGATGAAGATACAAAGGCAGGCAAGGGCCACCCCCCCTCATCACCTAGAAGTGATGTAGTCCATTTTATTGGTTAATAAGTGTTTGTTTTAACGTATATTAACGTAATGCCGATTTGATTTATGGTTTCTCAAACCATCTCTCTATTATCTGGACATAGAAGAGATGTACCCAATTTTTATATGTCGTCTTTCTACCAATGACTGCCACCGAACCTAGTGTTACAGGATGTAAGGGAGAGACAGTCAACGTGTACAGTGTTAGGGAGAGGTTGAAACACTTTTCCTACAGGTTGCGTTCGCCCATCCTAAATTAATCAGGATATTGCAATGGTGAGTGTTTATCAGTCATTAATTCGATATCTGGTCAAGAAATGTGATTTTAACGCATCTCCGATTAATCTACCATAGCATTTTGTGCAATTGCCAGGTTTTTCCTGTGAACGTTTTGATTGATCTAGTCAGATTGGCCTATATGACCATAGCAGCAAGGAATTATTCTCCTTGCTCACACACAGAATAATTTTAATTATAATTACGTATTAATAGTTATTTGGTATACTCGTAATAGCTGAACTGTTTATAGTTATCATTATAGGAGTATAAACTGTTCTGTCGAGGTGTTTTATTACATTTCAAGACATTTCTGGTGTAGTTGAGACTTGGTGTGATCTGTAGCCTACCCATCCGAGCTAGTCAGGTAGAAAAGAAATATTCCCTTCCTATAAGGAATAATTTTTGGAAAATCTCTACACAATAATTACAATAATCCTTACCATCTCCGGTCATTCCAAGCCCCCTCTTTACAAAGTGGTAAGGGGGAGGGTCGGCGATTTTTTTAAAAATGTTTCCTGTGGAAAGATCTTCCAAAGGGATGACCACACTGGGGCAAATCGAAGCCCTCTATCCCCTTTTCAGAGGCTGTGAGGGGGTGTCAACGTTTTCAGGGAACTTCAAAATTGAACTTTTTCCAATAGTTAGGGGTTTTGAAAGGCTTTTGGTGATATCATAAAAATCAGTGTTGCCAATTTTTTTGTGCTAAAAATTAGCTCGAAAAATTCAAAACTTAATTTTCATAATATTGTTTAGACTCTCAAAAATTCTGAAAAAAATATATTATGGACAACGTTTCATGCTGAGCAACATATTAAAAGATTGGGATGGCATTATTTCATAAAGTCGATTTTAAAAAAATTGAAAGTTTGCGAAAAAATTCAATTTTTTGATTTAAAGCATGGAAAAAGGTTTTGATTGGAGATTGGAGAAGTTTGCCCATTTGACTCTTATTCTTACATATCCGTGGAAAAAGTTGAAAGAACCCTTTCACTTGATGAAATGAACTCATCACAAAAGAATCAAAATTCGAAAAGATTCAAGAAATACCTAAACGAATTTTAATTTTTTTTTTGCTATGAGAGTGTAATTTTAATCAAATTTTTCATGAAATACGTCTGGAAGAAGTCAAAATATGAGAACCGAATAAATTAATTTTTCTGTATCTTCGGAATTGAAAATTGAATTATTTTGAATTTTAATTTTTTTTGTGATGAGTTCATATCATCGAGTGAATGGGTTTCTTCAACTTTTTCAACGAACACATAAGAATTGGGGTCAAGTGGGCCAACTTCACCAGTCAAAACTTTTTTTCATAAAAAATTGTATTTTTTGCAAACTTTCAATTTTTTAAAGTCACCTTTATGAAATGATGCCATCCCAATTTTTTAATACATGTTTGTCCATAAAATATTTTTTAGAATTTTTGAGAGTCAAAACGACATGAAAACTACGTTTTGAAACTTTTCGAGCTAATTTTCCGTACGAAAAAAAATGGCAACACTGATTTTCATGATATCACCAAAAAGCCTTTCAAAACCATTAACTATGGGAATAAACAGTTCCATTTTGGTAGGTGTCGCGGTTATCAAGTAATCCCTCTGCTGAAATGAATGATATTTCAAGTTCACTGAAAACTTTGACACTCTGCAGCCTTTGAAAAAGGGCTAGAGAGCTGCGATTTGCACTATTGGTCTACCCTTCTGAAGGTCTTTCCAGAGTAGAAATGTCAAAAAAATCGTCCACCCCCCCTTACTATTTCTTGGTCTGATTGACGTGGAATGGCGCAATGGTGAAGTTTTAAAAGAAGAAGGGAGGGAGGAGAATCTGATACAGTGAACAGGATCTCTAGAAAAAATTGCAATTCGAAATAGGTACAAGATTTGATTTAGGGTTTCTGTGAGACTTCAGGCGATCATTTTGCAATTCCCTTTCACTCCCTCTCTGCTCTTCTACAAAATATACAACCTTCTTTATGGTACCTACCTATAAGGGACGATTCGATTCAAAATTTGGGGGAAAAAAATGTCGTAAAATGATGTTCCTTCCGTTAACCTAAAAACATCATCCAAAACCCATCTCCAGATTTTAAGAACGGTTTTTTGTTAGATTTGATGTTGAATTTATCGCAATGTTTTTTTCTACTCTTCACTCACGATTATTTTCTTCCATTTTTCCATTTTCTTTTTCAAATTTTCAAGCATATGGAACCCTTTTTTTTTCAATTTCCTTCATTTACGCCTACGCAATTTTAATTCATCTCACGAATTCGTCTTTTCTTTTCGATTTTTCGAATAATTTTCAAACACTCGACTTGGCAATTTCATTACATCTGTTTTTCTATTCACCGGCTGAATTAAAGATCTCGTGAATTTGATAAATTTTCGCAATAATGCGTTCAGTTTCCACATACGTTGTAGGTGCGTCGTAATCGTAAATGCGGCATACTCCGTGCTAAAAAAAAAACCAATTCTGTAGGCCAAGGTCATCCCTCTCAACCACCAACTCAATGCTCATCCTAACATAACAACACTACGCGACAAATACCTACCTTTGGGTACTGCGACAAAACGACAACATTTGTGATATTCTTACGTATTCTACACGGTGGTTGTTTAATATCATCGATAAAAAATATTAAATCGACGTGCCATGCCGCAGATATGAAAAAACACACACACCCTTCAACTGTAACCGTATAAACGTCTACTTTTACGTATAACCAGACACCTATCAGTATCACATATTCTCGAAGAGCGAAAAATATTCAATCTATACGAAGACGACTAGGTATACGGTGCTGTGGTCGTCGTCATCGTCGAGTACACGCAAAAATACGAGACGTTCTTGTCGCTTGAAGAAAAATTATATTAACGGAGTGTTTACGAACGACTGCACTGCCATCCATCCCTTTATGTTCGTCTTTTCGACGTGGTGTTTTACCTCATATTATAACAAGGCAACCAACGCACGAAGTAGCATTACATATCACGTGTTGATATTAAGAAAAGCGACGCGAATTCGCGAACGAGAAAACGTATCGTAAGAGAAGGGAGGCAAAAAAAAAAACCGTAAACGTATCGTAATACCTAGACTATACTTACCCATTCTATACCTGTATACTTATCTACATATTATATTGAATCGTGTTCTGAGAAAAATGAGAGAATTAAATGCAAACGAGTTTTCCCACAATAGTTTCCAATAATGCTGAACGATAAATAAAGCTAACAAGACCGAGGGAAGCTAATTCATCGATTGTGATATACTATGCATGAGAAAATTTCATTTTTCCAATTTCAAGCAACTGAAAATGACTGAAGGCTACAGGATGGGCCAAAGGGGTTGGTTTTCGAGCTAGGTAGAGGAAAGGGGAGGAGAAATAGGGGGTAGCTGAGTTCGTTTTTTTTTTAATATCTCAAAAGAGTGGAAAATTTGTCACAATTGTACAAATCTCTGAAATTTGTTAATTAAAAAAATAGATTTCATCAGTTTGTTCAATTAAAAAAACAAAAAAAAAAAAAAAACGACACTTTGCCGAAAAGTTTAAAAAAATTGAAAATCTGTAGAAGTATGAATTTAGAATTTGAGGAGCTGAAGAAATCAATTTCTTTTTTCAATCCATACAGAGTTTTCCTCCAAAAAAATTAAGAACTGATAAGTGCTCATAAAAAAATGTTTTAAAAAAAAACCATGCAATATCTCCTTTTAGCAAAATTGATACAAAAGCACTACCCAATCTTCGAATATCGCATACCTACACGCTAAAAGCTGTCTTACCTCTAAACCTATAAATTTTATCCTATTTTCAATTCGAACTTGGCCATATATGTAAATACCAGACCGCAGCTTAAATGGAACCATCCTTAAATGCGGAACAACGAAAAACAAAAGGGAAAAAAGGTATTTCGCGAGGGCAAAATAAAAAAATAAAATAAAAACGTAGAAAAACAACATACCAGCTACACTACTTTTCAAGAGCCGAATTTTTTTCTCGACGTGACTTCGATGCTTTTTTTGTTGTAGCCCATATCGATATTATTGTGTAAGTTTTTTCGATTTTTTTTGAAACCAGCGTCCTATATATTGTGGCGATAAAAATAATTTAGAGTCCATCATTAGAATCTTGCCACTTTCTTGAGGAAAGGAAAAGTAAAACGACCTCAAAAATTAGCATTTTCACACTTTCAGTTTTATTTTGGTCATTTTCTGGTCAAAATGGTATTAAATTTGGCATGATGAGAGTTTCCCAGTAAGTACAAGAACCTATTCCAGTTTTCCCGTTGTTTTGGAAGTTTTTATGGTCTCGGAAATGGTTTTGAAATTATCAATACGAGCCTCCCCCTCTAAGCCCTTAGTTCGGTTTCGAAAAATTTCATTTTTTTCAAATAAGTAAATATTTCTGTTCGAAACTTTCCCACCTTCGAATCAATTTTCTTAACTTTTTGAGCAGTGAAACGTGCCTAAAATGATCAAGAAAACGTGTTTCAATACGTAGCATTTTCAGTCTTGAGGACAGCTTCATTTGGGCAACAATTTTTTTTTATTACCATATTCAGACTGTGAGTCAAATCACCTCAATTTTTACTCTTTTGTCAAAGATTACATTTTCTATAAAAAATCAAGGCATGTAGATATCTACCCACAAAGCAGGTAGTCAAGATATCAAATTTCGAAAAATTGAACCAAATTGAAAAAAAAATGTTCTCCAGGGCAGTTGAGCTCTCAAAATACGATTTTAAGATCAATCCCACTGAGTAGAACAGTGTCTGTCTCAACCACAGATCCTTACTTGGGTCTGAACACACCCACTAATTAAAACAGTGTCTGTCTCAACCACAGGTCCCTCCTTACTTGGGTCTGAAAACACCAACTCATTGAAACGGTGTCTGTCTCAACCACAGTTGTTTTCAATTCTGATCGTTTGATTTTGGCCACAATGTGGAGAAGGTTTCTTGACCATTTTTTGAAATTTCTGGTGAAATTGAAACTCATTGTTTCAACCACAGGTCCGGCCTTACTTGGGTCTGAAAACACCCACTGATCGAAACAGTGTCTGTCTCAACTGCAGGTCCTTACTTGGGTCTGAACACACCCACTAATTAAAACAGTGTCTGTCTCAACCACAGTTGTTTCAATTCTGATCGTTTGATTTTTGC
The DNA here is from genome assembly GCF_950023065.1 of Planococcus citri. Classification (NCBI taxonomy): domain Eukaryota; kingdom Metazoa; phylum Arthropoda; class Insecta; order Hemiptera; family Pseudococcidae; genus Planococcus; species Planococcus citri. The sequence continues at coordinate 45,870,327 of NC_088681.1, read as the reverse complement.
CACAATGTGGGGTAGAGGTTTCTGGCTCGTTTTTTGAAATGTTTGGAAATATTGAATTTGAAACTCTCTCTGTGTTTGTTTCAACCACAGGTCCGGCCTTACTTGGATCTGAAAACTCCCACTGATCGAAATAGTGACTGTTTCAAACACTGGTCTTAACTTGGGTCTGAACATACCCACTGGCTGAAACAGTGTTTGTCTCAAACACAGGTCCTAACTTGGATCTGAATACACCACTGGTCATCACTAGTAAATACCACTGATATTTGACGAAAGTAAGTACCAGTGGTGCCCAATGGAAATTACCACTAATACTGTTCCGCATGGGTAGGGCAACTCCTTAATTATTGTAGGTAAGTAGAAATACAAATAAATTTTTCAAAGATATGTAGTATCGAAGAGGGAGAAGGGCTCAATTCTAGAAAAAAATCAGTTTTAAACTCAAAAAAAATTTTTTTTGCTCATATCTTAGAAGAAGCCTTTGAAATGCAATTCTCAGACTTGCAGTAGCATTCTAGGTTCTTAGGCATTGTTTTGAAAAAAATTTAGTTACTTATAAAAAAATATGTACAATTTTTTTAACTCGAGTTGAATGAGAAGCTGAAACATGGTGGTAGCTGAAACAGGGAAATGATTTTGCAAAAAATATATTTAGGCCCCAAAAAATGCACCTTTTCTCACTCGTGTTGAAAAGATCCTCAAATGTGTAGGTATTGATTAAAATATGACCTAGAATGAAGATTTCCGGTTTTGTACGAGCTGCTCAAATCACACAGTTTGAGCTGTCAGGGAATTTATTTGAAAGATTAATAATTGTGATATACTACTATGCCATACGTGAGATGTTTAGGGGAACCCACATGGTAACACTGCGTTGTACTGGCAACACTGCGTTCTATACTTGTAAGCTAGCCGCATGAGCTGAGCTACAAGTGTAGGAAATGTCAGTAATGTGTTCGAGTCGACGCGGGCATGTTATTCATCTGCTAATCAGTTAATTCTTCAGTTAGTTTATAAGTTTTACTCTCGAGTTGTTAAGTGTTTATGTTTAATTCCTCAGTTAGTTCTAGTTAGTGTTATTTATCTTAAGGTACGGTTTAAGGAGCAAGATTAGTAATCTACTCCACCAGTGAGAAGGATTAACGATCTACTCACATCATCTCAGGAATGGATCAGTGATCCATTCCACCAAGGTAAGATCGTATCGTTGAATACTATTGGGAACTCTCACTGAAGAGTACCTTTTTACATCATACACCGCTCGAGTGTACTAGCTTTAGCAATTATCCACATGTCAACTAGTATAATTACATTCATTGATGTATTCATACTGTACATGTTAACTGTGTTGTAAATATTACACGCATTATATATTTCTGCATATTTATCTGTGTTGTTATTTATGGTGTGTGTGAACATCTGTTAAGAGCGTAAATACAGTACTTTCCTACTCACGACCATAGCTGGGGTAGTTATATTCTATAGAGGATTTATTAGAAGTACTCTTAGGTATATTTCCAGGAAACAACACGATATATCTAAGCAGTCCCACTGTCCACTTTAGGTCTTTTTACCCTCTTACATAATTAAGCTCAATAACATTTTCTTTTTCAATATTGAGTTGAAACCAGCCTTCAAAACGCGGTGAAATGTGACCGAGAAAATTCTCAAAATTGCAGCATCCTTAATTAAAATTTATAGTATTTTTTTAGAAAAATTTGGGCCCAGAAAATGAGTAGGTAGTTAGGTAGATATGACTACTTTTCACTTATGCCAAAAAATAGATTTCTATCACGGTTGTAGTAAAAAGCAATCGCACAGTTCGAGATTTTGAGCCAATTTTACAAAAAATCGGACCTTCAAAAATGCCACGATTCACATTTATGTCTAACTTGGGCCTTTATTAATGCCATCATAGATTCGTTTTTTGAAATATAATACCCAATTTGTGAAATTTTGGGACCATTTTGATAATTTTAAATCCCTGCAACACCTTCATTTTTTATTTGGCAGCTGAATAATTTCTCTGGACTTTCCGATATGATTCGCCATGCTCAGGTAAAAAAAAAATGACCAAATTACGAGTAGGTATAGTAGCAGAATGACACTTCGAAAAACAGATTTCAAGGTTCCAAAATTGCAAAAAAAAAAACAAAAAAAAACATTATGGTTACTGGTAGGTACACCAATAGCCAAATTCCTCGAGGAAAATTCATCCAAAATAAGGAATAAAAGTAAACAAAAAATAAACGAAATAGTTTACTATATCGTTTGCACGAGATCGTCGTCGTCGTCGTAAATTTACCGCATTTGCAAACAAAGGCTGGCCGATTGCTTATCAAGTCGCATCCTCGGCCACAGCGGTGACCCGGTAAAATTTCAAACTTTTGTTTTAGTATGGCGCAGTCCGATAAAATCAAAGGTAAAAAAAAAACAGACTGAGACAGAAAGATAGAGAGCCAAAAAGCCAAAAAACCAAAAAGAAAAAAAACATCTTCTTTACGTACCTACCGCAAATTTATTATTCGTCCAAACAGCGAGACTGAGGCGAAATGAATGTACACGATAAAAGAGGGAAGAGGTACAACTATAGGGGAAAATACGAAAATTTGTTAGAAAACTTCTTCCTTGAGATATAGGTACAAGTTTAGTTACGAGAAGAGATCCCCTGTTTCTTCTTCCTCAGCTCTCCCCTTCACCCATCACTTCACTACTCATTTCCTACACCTACTCACACTTATATTTATTTACGACAACAACACGTAGTAAAATACTATATCAGCATTCATCTTTGGCACAAAGTAAGTAGGTATTTCCATTCCTCACCGATAAGATTTCATTAAAGTCGACCAAAAATGTAAAAATTAAAATATACTTTTACTGCCAATCAAAAATGAGATCTCGTACGCAATTCAGTGTCCTCGCCAATTTTATTCTTCACCATATAAATTTTTTGTTCTCTTTCTCCATCTCTCTCCTCGTTCGATCGTTTATCGAATTCGAAGAAAACAAAACACGCAAATAAGAAAGTAAATAAATGTGTTAAAAAACGGTAAACAAAATACAGGGAAAAAATCCACCATTTTCCCATACCTATTTGGACAGACCGTTGTGATCGTTTTCTGCATTGGTACCTACGTCTCATATATACGTACACGTGTGTCAAGGGAAAACTTTCTGGAGCGAAGAAAACCCCGACTTGGAAAGTTTTCATTTATAATGATGCATGTGTTTTTGTTTTACCTATCAATATTGGCACCCAATGTACTTTCTTTACCTAAACATACCCCTAATACGTAGATTACGATGCACTAGTTCGTATATACTTCGTATCATTTTATCGTCGATACAGGTGTTCTGGTGAGACAATTTGCTCGCAAGTTGTTTGACCGTGTACACGGATCGAAAAACCTGTACCAGCGTCCAAGTCATTAAAGCGTGAACTGTGAAATAAACTCGAGTTTTCTTCCATCAGTGGACCGATTTTGACGAGACGTGTAAAGCGATCCGCTATGAAAAATAGATGCTCTCTCATGGGGTACTTATCTACCTAACACTTGCACATTGCATATAGAGAAAATACAACGAAAGACAGAATAGTACGCTTATATGAGGTGGCTGGGAGGAGGAAAAGGGGCGAAAAAAACAACGGTGTTATTACACAGTCGGTACGTCTACGTAAGCTATATGCACGACATATATTGAAAACTCGTTAGACCGATTGTCGAACTGCAAAATACCATTATTATTTGTCAGCTGAAATTGAATAACATCGGTGAGCCAACGTGTAATGTACCTATATACCTACACACATAGTACATATAACGCGTGAATATGCGACGAAACGAGAGAGAAAGAGGGTAACACGAACAAAAAATACCTATCTGCGAATACACGAAGGTGGTATCTCGTCGCGAAACAAAGGTGTAATGCAAATTCTCAAGATATTCGACATGAAGGAGGAAATATTTCATCGTGTTGTCTTAGGTCATACGAGACGAAAGAGCGAATCAGATTGAAAAATACCACTGCGAGAAGCTGTGAGTAATATTAGACGGTAAAGTGCACCGCACACCGCACATCACAGTAACGTATGTTACAGCATTGGTATTTTCGTATAAGTAGGTAGGTGTGTTTCAAAATTGGAAATTTTTTTCAACGAAAATCTTTTGAGTTCTGACATGCGTATTTATCGTAATCAATTTTTCACCTTCTTGTAGTTGGTGAGGAGGAGAGGTGGATTAAAAAAAAAAACAAAAACTTATATCAAAATTCGAAGCTGAAGATCTGAAGTTTATAAAAGCCCGCCCATAAGAAATGTTATTGGATTAATTTATAAATTTGGATAATTGAAAATTTCTCGAGATTTTCCAAGCGAAAAATAAAACTTATTCACCCCCTTTTCTCATATCACTTCACATGTCTTCAGATCACGCATTCCAATATTTTATTCGAAAAATTCTTCCATAATAAGCACTATCTAGTGATGTTGATAATTCTGATTTTAAAATATCGATAGTTTCAAACAAGTATTGATATTACCTATCTATCTGATTATTATATGTATCTACCTACTTATACGAGTATTTTAACATAAAATTACAAAATCAGCAGAAATACTATGTAATTATAGCAGTTTTAAAGTTAGTATTTTTTTGTGGGAGGGGGGAGGAGAATTCAAAATGTTTATTCAAAAATGGAATTTTTAATACCCTATATTTAAAGACTTTGAAGGAAGGAGGACTGGAGCTAAATTATTCAATTACTTATTGTTGCATTTGAAGTAGGTAAATTTTTGTTCAAGTTATGATGTCATAGAAGTAGTAAGGGGGGGGGGTCGGCGATTTTTTTTGAAATGTTTCCTGTGGAAAGACCTACCGAAGGGATGACCAATGGTGCAAATCGCAGTCCTCTAGCCTTTTTTTAAAGGCTGCTAGGGGGTGTCAAAGTTTTCAGTGAACTTGAAATATCATCCATTTCAGCAGTGGATTACTCGATGATCGCGATACCTACCAAAATGTAACTTTTTCTAATAGTTAATGGTTTTAAAAAGGTTTTTGGTGATATCATGAGAATCAGTGTTGCCACTTTTTTTCATATGGAAAGTTAGCTCGAAAAGTTTCAAAACGTAGTTTTCATATTATGGACAACTTTCCATGCTGAATAACATTTAAAAAAATTGGGATTGCATTATTTCGTAAAGTCGATTTAAGGAAATAGAAAGTTTACGTATCTGTTGAAAAAAGTTGAAAAAATCACTTTCATTCGATGAAATGGTCATCACAAAAAATCAAAATTCGAAAAAATTCAATTTTCAATTCGACAATTCCAAACATCAAAAATAGTTTAAATTTATTCAGTTGTCATATTTTGACCTCTTTCTTGCGTATATCGATCAATATGAAAATTTGATGAAAATTACACTCATAGCAAAAAAATTGAAATTCGTTAATTTTTTCAATTCACTCAGAATTTTGATTCTACTTAAACTTTAAAAAATATTTTTTGGAATGTTTTGCTTCGATCTCCAAAGATTGCTGGATTTCATGAAAAAATTCCTCGAAATTTTTGTCCCCTCAACTGAAAACAAAGTGTTGCAAAGCCCAGGTCCTTCAAAGTTGAAAACTAATGATTAGTTATAGTACTTATTGAAAATTCTCAATTCATACATCAATTTTTTCGTAATGTTTTTGCTATCTGTTCTCCTTCCTCACTAAGTGATCATTTCTCTGAAGAAATATTCTTGATAACTTCAGCCTCTTCCCCGTTAGAAATTAAATGATTCCAGAAGCCCTCAAAATTCGAAAAAACCAAACAAAATGTGATAAAAATATCTTATTATATTTATGTATTGATTTTTTACAATCTTTTTGCTCTTATAACCTCTCTTAAAAATTGTAAACCCTTGACTGAAAATAAAGTGGCAGGAAGGGCACCCAAAATTGAATAAGAAATGCAATAAAATTTCAGTATCAAAAATTCTAAATTTTTATGCATTAAAAGAATCACTCTCTGCCCTCTTTGCAAAGCTAAAAATAATTAAATAAACAAAATTGAAAAAAAGGTCGATGAAAATTTTTCAAAGTTTATGAATTTTTGTGCCAGAAATTGCCCATGCATTTATTTCAAAAAAAAAAACTTTCGATCTCACTAATTACCACTGTACAAAGCCTCATTCCTGTGAAATCACCAGTTTTCTCAATAAATACCTATTTCTGTGTTCTAACCGGTTAGTTTTTTGTTTTTTCCCCCTTCAAATCTACCATAGTCTCTTGAACAATGTTGCATCTTCTTCAAAAAACCCTCAGAGTTGAAAAAAATCAAAGAATCGAAATTTTTCAAACACTTTCCAAAAGAGTAGGAAAGGTCTTTTCCTCTGGAATAAAGTCACTGAATCAAAAATTTGTATCAACTTTCATTTTTTTTTTCGATTTTGATTGTTCCAACTGCACAGAAAAATCAAAATTGCTTGATAAACCAGGGGAAATGTTCCTTATTTGAAAAAAGATTGCTTGAAAGATCTCCGACGATGCAGGAATTGAGAATTGAAAAAAAAACTTCTTTGCATACCTCTATTTTCAAGTATGTATTTATTTTTTCGGGAGGGGGGAAGGGGGTGTCAGTGTACCTAGCAGTTGAAACAATAATTCTGTTCGAAAGACTGGGAGAAGTGTTCCTCTGGTGGGGGGTGGGGAAGAGTTATTAAGAAAGCTTTCATCACGGAAATTACAAATATTTCAATAAAATTCATTTAGGTAGGTACCTATTAAATTTTGTGGTGTTTTTTTTTCAACTTGAAAAAATCCGAAGTATGGAATTATAAGCTACTTATTATTTCTCAAAAAAGTCCATAAAATTTTGAAAATTAGAGCATAAAAATGCCAAATTTTGAAATGAGGATCAGCTAAATTATATTGTCTGGTTATGGCCTATGAGGTCAATCCCATAACATGAAATAATGTACCAACAAATTCGCTGTGATGCTAATTTCAAAATTTTGGAGACTCTTTATTTTTCCTCAAGCTCAAATATGATTGGAATTTTTAGGTACTTCAATTATCTGGTCAAAAAATATTTTTGAACAAATTCATCATTCGGTAAGAACATTCCAAGGTCCATAGATCATCCTAAATGATCCAATTATATGAGAGGTCAAAATCATTTCACAAAGTTCACCTCATCGTCCTCACATGAATGTTCTAATTTTGAAGTCAACAATTCAACGAGACCAGGATTGTTTTTCATTTGAACCTCAATTTGTGGCATCCCAGCTCTCGTTCCTGCCCCACAAACCTCCAATCGACTTCATTTGGTAAAATTTTGTAGAAATTTCCACTGTCAAAAATCTGCTGGAGACTCCAGAACTGCTTGAAACAGTTCGAAATCATTTACAATCGATTTGGAAGGTAGAAGATACGTATCCTACTTACCTACCTACAAATTATACCAAATTCAAGTTTTTTAAGAAATTTGGCAAAATTTTCCTTTTTTTTACGCTTCTGGCACGAAAATTTATCAAAAACCAAGAAATACACTTTGGTATTTGAAATTTTTTTCTGGTGACTTTTGCACGTACTATCGATCAATGTAATTTTATCCAATTAAAAAAATGTCGAGTCAGTTGGGATACCATCCCTGGTAGATATGCATTTTCACTTAATTCACAAATGAATCCCATTCGACAAAATATTCCCCTGAAATTCAAATTCTTCAAAATTTCCACTCCAAATACCCCCTCTTGGCACCGTCTGACTACTCCACTCCCACATTTCAAGCCTTTCGTCATCCGTCACCTGAGAAAATATGCCAAGTTTCATCACAAATTTCAAACCAAATAGAAGGGTTGAGGAAGCGAGATGAAAAAAAAAAAACTGAAGCAAAATTCAACCTCTTCTCATTACGTATACGGCAGGAAACCGAGAACAGGCTTAGTTATTCAAACGTATATTAAATTAGCAGAAACTTCGGTGTATATAGAACGCATTTGACGATACATAAAACATAGCACCCTATCGTAGGCTATATATTCGTAGGTATTGTATGGAGTAAAAACTTTTCAAATATTTCAACGACAACGCAGACACCGAAACCGACGTCGACCTTGGCACGCCTTTGATGGCAGTGATTTTCTTCCAACTTATTATCGAATGAAAATCGAGTTACGAAAGTTTTGAACGCGAAATTATACAACAAGAGGGGGAGAAGGAGATGATAAATTAATTCTCAATTAAAAAATATACCTATCTGTCTACTTTAGTTGGAATTCATTGTGTAATTTTCATATTTTTTCCCCTTTTTTTTCAGATTGCTGCTGCATTCGACGTGCTGGAAGAGTAGTCGCTACGATGGGCAAATTATTGATGGTGAAACTTTGCATGTTATGGTGTTTTTTCATCAATGCAGGTAATTTTATAAATAAAACACGAGTGCTTCAGTCGTGCTTTTTCGAATAAAACGTAATGATAATTTTTTTTTAATGAAAATATCCGCACGGGATGATTTCGAGAGGGCTCATCGATGACGTGATTTACTCTTTTTTTCAATTTCCTCATTCGACTCATTCTAATCCGTCAATTTGTGTAATAATTACGAGCATCATCGTCGAAATAAAAAATATTTAATTAACGAGAATCCGAATGGTACCTTATACTCTACAATTCACCTCAAGAATATGAAAAAAAGACAAATCAACGGCGAAAGAAACTAGAACGAGAAAACTCGCCCACACTCACCAATAATAAGACTCCAATGACGACAAAACGTGGCAATGAAACTACTCCAAAGTACCATCTTAACTGCCTCGAATAATCCTAGTGAAAAAAAATATGATAATTAGGTAAATACGTCAAGATGAGTTAATTTACAAAAACTTATATCCTCAAACTGGCGTATAGTCGGACCCTTGAGAAATACTTAATTTCTTGCTTTTGTTCTTTTTATCGAGGCAGCTGCAGCAAAATACCAATGTAAAACTGCCACACGATACGAGCGGCAAAAAAATGGCGAACGAGCGAGCGAGAAGAAATAAAAAAGAGTATCTCTTATTCCGCCACTTTATGCACGCACACAAAGTACAATAAGTATACAGAAAAAAAATAAGAGAAAAAAATCTCCATAACCGTGAGAGCATTCTTTTCAAAGACACTTTAACGTTAAAAAGAAGCCTCGTTTCGATAAACTACTTCGTTAATTTTTACTCAACCAATAGAAATTTCCAGTTCATTGAAGACGAGAGCTCGGCGCAAATTTCGCCAGAGATAAAGTTTCCGTTCCGACGCTAATTTAAACCTTTACACTCCCGGCAAGGATGAGGATGACGACGACGTCGACGATTTTTCGCATCCATTCTTACGACGTAACCTACCTATTATTTCGTAGTTCTTACGTTGTAGCTACTTATTCTCAAAACAAAAGTCGTCGTCGTCTGTATCCGTCGATTTTTTTTTCCTCGGTTCCTTTTTCCAATTCAAATTTATGAAATGTAAACGACTAGAAGGTAGCAAGCTAGCAACATGAACCAATCATATAGCACCTAAACTATACCTATAAGTACGTAGACTTTTTTGAGACGTTACAAATTGGTCGTGTTTTTAATCATCGTTCAAGTCGAGCAAAGTTAAAGTCCAAACTTTAAAGGTCATTTCTTTATTGGAAATATGTATTCGTCAATTACTACTTATCTGTAAGAAATTTCGATACATAGTCAAAATTCAAATTTTCAACCTGTGTTTCTTTCACCCTCCCCCCCCCCCTCTGTACTCACGAAAGATGAATGTTTTCTTTTTTTTCAAAGTACCTACCTGCATTGGAATGGACACGAAAATTTTTCAGATCTTTGATAACAGTCAAGTGTATAAATCTGAGTGGATCTTCGCTCGCGCAATGGCGCATTGGGGGGGGGGATATCTTGTATTTTGTAATTTGAAATATCGTTCTAATAAATATTGATTGATTGATTGATTTTAGTAGAGACTTCATCTACTAAATTTTTTTCAGCGCAATGTGCGTTTGAAACGTAAAATTCCACTTAAGTACATATTTTTGAACATTTAAACATTGATAAGGCTAGATTTAAAACGAGTTTCAAAAATCCCTCGTTTTCTTAAATTTTGATGAAAAGCAAATCCCAGAATGGAGCAAAAATCTTAGATTTTCTTTTCACTTTTAAAGTTTTGTAAATGGTTTGATGCAAGAAAAGTCATTCTTTCAAGCTTTTTTTAAAAATCACTTTTTAGAATCCAATTTTGGAATAGGCAAACATGAGTAAGGAGCGCACGCGCACCACACGCAACAATAAAATAGGTGCTAAATTCGATAAACTATCAATTATTACAATTACTTTTTCAAATTTTTATATTATTAGAAAAAACGATGCCAACATTTAAATTAACTTATATATTCCTAAAAATGAAGAAAAACTCCAAAAAATTACAGAATCTCTAAAAAATTTCAACCCACTTTTTTCAACTTTCAAGAATTCCTTAATCTGGGGATTCATGCCACGAGTTAGCGAATCTGACGCGGAATCTCAATCAACCTACGATATTGCAATATTGGTGTTTTGATTTCACCTCCTCACCCACCAGGTAACACTCTGTACAGGTTCGTAAAGTGAATGTTCTTAATATCACATACCTAATCATAACAAATGAAACCTGAATTTCATAAGAAAATTCGAGGCATCGCAACAAAATTTTGTTTGTTTGTTTGTTTGTTTGTTTGTTTGTTTATTTATTTATTTGGAATTACTCGTATTATACTCACCTAAATATCAGGCACCTAAATATTTGAAAAAGTCAAGTGGCATTACTTAGAATGATTTCAAAGACCCAAAAAAGGTCATAATGCAAAGGCCTACTAATGTTTTCGTTTTAAAAATCATTCCAAAAATTTTAAATGAAAAAGCAGGGCTTTCACAGGATTTTGACTGGGTGGGGGAAGGGGGGGGGGGGTTCAAAATTCTACCTACATGTTAATTTCTCAATTTTCCGATGTCATTGAATATTCCAAGACGTTTCAAAGGGGGAAGGATCAAAAAACCTTCACCATTTCAATTTTTTATTATGGTAGGATAATTTGCGAACACTTCACAGTACACGACTTCTTTTGAGGAAGGGCAGAGGGATCATTTTATCCATCACATTTTCCCAGTGTCTTCGCTTCTTCAGACATTTCAATTTTTTTCGAGGAGGGGGAGAGACGTATTAAATGCCTTTACCATTCTAAGTATATAATTTTTTGTTTTTCAAATTTGTAAACTTAGTTTTCGAGTGTTTTCAATGAAGTTACAATACTTTTTCAACGTAAATCTTTATTTTGTTCTAAAAAAAAAAAAAATACATATTATCTAATAAAAAAAAAGTAAAGGAATTCTTTGAAAATTTTTTCTGAACAGGAAAATGAGCACGGTGTTGCACTCTAGCAGAGCGAGGCAAAACATTTTTGATGAATATTTTTGTTGGCAATTTTTCATTTGCTAAACAAGCTTGGCAAATTTTGAATTTAGACCCGATTGGCACATTTCTGGTGATATCTGACTATTCATTTCTGCAGTCAGAAATTACCGTTTTGACAGTCAGATTCGCAGTCTGACTACAATCAACCAATAGAAACAAGTATTTTTTTTGATATTCCCAGATGGATGGCACTGACTCGTCAGAAGACTGAGTGGAGATCTGAGCAGTCAGATCCACACTCAGAACCACAGTCAGATATTGCCGTTTTGGCAGTCAGAAAATACATTCTGACTAATATGTGGTCATATCCCTATTCAGATGTACTGTCTAAAAAATGCCGTTTTGCCAACCAGGTAGTTTCAAGTTGGCAAATAGAGAATTTCGCAATGATTTTTCCCCAAAAATTTTATAATGGAGGAAGATGATTTGAGAAATTCAGAGTTTGATTGAAAAAAAAAACAGGATATCTTGATAAAAAGTGGGACAGAAGGAAGACTGGCAGGACGAGCAGGACTTTTGGACACCCTAAAACTGAGCACCAGGAGAGGAAAATGGGCAATGGTATCCAAGACTACAAAAACTGAAAAATAAACGAACATTGCACTGAATTTCAGACTTGGAATTCCATTTTTCGATTTCTGATGAAATTTTAAAACATTAAAAATTTGGTCCATTTCTCTCTATATTAAAAAATCAAAACCCATCCAACACCTTCTGGAAGAGGGTTCTCAAGCGCAAGGAAATGTTAGTGTTGTATTTACACAGAAATCTGTGTTTGTGGTAGTGCTTCTACCCACCCTCCTATCTATAAATCAAGGATTGTCAGGTAGTGGACGAGCAAACGGACTCGAAAGTCGGAGAAGTGTTAGTAAGGTGTTTACAAGACGTTTACAAGACGCTGTATGTTTGTGGTAGTGAGAGTTGAAATACACTGAAAATGTTCGAGTGGTGGAATTGCAACGTGACGTGTATTACATAGTACTGTATTTGTAGTGGTGAGCCCATTCAAGCATGTTAGGCTGTTAGAGCTGATGTCACAGCGTAATGCACTGATTTTTTTTGTTTTATAAAGGAAGAAAAAAAATGCAAGAAAAGTAAAATTCTCTACAAAATTAGGTACGTCTGACAGTTATCCGAGCGATGGAAAAAAAGTTATAAATGCTCAGAATTGTAAAACTCTTGGAAAAAATTGTTTTTTTGTATTTAAAAAAAAATACAATTCAAACGAAATTTTGAGTGAGAACATAGGTGTTTGAGGTAAGGAATTTTTTTTTCAGATTTTGAAGATGTTTCGTTACTGGAAGCTTATACTTGGATATCTTTGATTTGTAATACGTAATTATGCTTGAAAAATAAATTGTTATTTTTTAATGGTAAACTGCATGAATTTATACCTATGTCATAAAATTGTTTTTTTTGTTAGACAATGGCATTTTTGACGCTGTGTATGTTTTGTTGTGCTGAAAAAAATGAGAATGTGAGCGCGTGTTCTAGAGCATACAGAGTGCCCAGAAATATCGAGTACCCCTAAAAAAGTTTTCTACTAAAATACTTGGGTTGGTCACAGTGAATGATAATAATGATAGCACATGATTGGTTGTTGGACTGGAGAGATAACATTCCACCAATCATACTCATCTATTTCACGTTGCCAACTTATTTTTTTAATGAAAAACTTTCTTAGGGGTACTCGATATTTCTGGGCACCCTGTAGCTGATCAGAGTACAAGGGGGGGAATTGAAGAATGGTTGACGGGCCATGCCCAAGGAACGAGCCGGGGGTTGGGCCGCGAAGCAGTCAGGGGGCGGAGCCCCCTAGTTGCATGAAAAAAAGAAGTGATTAAAATGAGGCTAACAGCTGGAATTTTTGCTCATTTCTTTTTTTTTTTGATTTCCTTCCTAAATTGATTGCTGATGACTTGGAGTCATCTTAAATTTTCAGCAAATTTTTGTATCTGCTCTGAAGAAGCTAGATGTAATTCCAGCGAAATATTAGCAAATTTTATTGTTTGTAATCCGGCTTAATACCCCTTAATAAAGTTTTTAAACAAAACAATGAGTGGCCGTATTAGTTTCAAAACTCTTCTTCATTTTTCATGCAAAGAATCAGTGCCTACAAAAAATCTAAAATGAAATTCGGTATCTGTAAAATCGGGTTCGCCATCTCTTGGAAGCCGTTCAATCAATTTCGGTATTTTTCTAAATACATCTTCTCAGTCTTCTAAATTTTCTCCAGCATGATTCCTTTTTGAAAAACCAAAAAAAAAATCAGAAATTAAAAATGAAAAATTAGTCGTTCATAAAGACGATATACTTTGCTGAAATTTTATTCAACTTTCATTTTTGTCCTTTCAAGCTGATCGGTGGAAATTTCGAGTTGTTCTTCAGGATCCAGTGGATTTTTGGATTTTTCAATTTGAGGGAAATTCGCATAAAAAGGACCAAATTGAAATGTTATGCCTATAAACTTGTATTAATCTCCTGTGAGATTTTTCAAAATTAATTTCTCTCCTCTGCGATTTTTCAGGACAATATATCTGGCTCTTGAATAAAATCCATAAAAGTAATATCCATTAAACACTGGAAACCAGAAATGAATATAGCATGCTCTACAGACATAAGTGCATAATTATATATGTAGGTTATGGGATTCGGAATTATATATGTGTACAATGTGTATATAGGATACATAATAATTTAGTAAGTGAAATGTCGATATGTGTAGTCATTTTTAGGGTAAATAATAGACAAGCGAGCGCGAACGTTTCAAGTCAAGGGTTCACATTCGCATAGATGTGTGTAATTAAGTGGATTATAATAGTCTATTTTACGATAACGATATCCGACCCGTTTCCCTTTTACCATATTATGCTTTCGACCGGATAAGAGACTTTTTAATTTTTTTTCTGGTTTGTGCGATGATGGAGGGAAAAAAAGGGAAAAAGCTGTAGTAGGTATAGTAGTATTTTGGTACTATGTGATACACGTTATTTGGATATCTTCCAAATTAATTATAACACGAACACGATTTATTTAAATTAACACATTCCGAGAGCTGTGTGTGATGATGTGTTTAAATGACACTGTGGTATTATGTAGGGTGATGGTGGAAGGGATGGTGGTGGTATTTTAGTACATTAGCTGCTTAAAAACTATTAAGTTACACTTTTTGGTTTCACTTTGCAAGAAATATTAGATCGCGTTAAAAATGCTCGAAGAATCGCGAGTACGTTACTGTACGTCTACGTATATCTGCGTAAACGAGCTGTCAACACCGGTGTCGTTGTCGTTTCGAGAAACGAATTCGCGTTGGAAAAAAGCAGCTTATATAGTTACAGATGATTGATAATTTTTTCGTGCGAGGATGGTTTCTCAAAATTTGCTGGTAGGAATTTGTCGACTTTTTATTAAAATCGTGGTATGTTTATCAAGCTGTGTGAGTTACAGTTGCAATTGTATTTTTTTTGTATTAGAAATGGAGGCGAAAGGTACATACCATTTGCAATTAATTGATTTTTAGCTCGTTCAATTTTGATCAAGTATTTTTGAATCAATAACAAAAATTGTATTTTTAATTAGCATCAGAAAAAAAAGAAGGATGAGAAATATGGTTCATAATCAGTTGGAAAATGTCAGCTGAGATTATAAATAGGTACTCTCTAAATTTGAAACAGTCAATTTCACTGCTTAGCAGTCACGACATTTTGCCTTTTTAAAGCAGTAGTTTTTTTTTACTGCAAAACAGTGAAAAATTACTGAATTGGTCAGTAAAAAAGCATTTTGACTGACCAATTCAGTAATTTTTCACTGTTTTGCAGTAAAAAAAAAACTACTGCTTTAAAAAGGCAAAATGTCGTGACTGCTAAGCAGTGAAATTGACTGTTTCAAATTTAGAGAGTACTTACCTATGTCTAATGCTACTCCAAATGAATAATCCAGCACCTAAGTGTTTAAAGGTTACGACATCGCCACTCGTGATGTATTTTTTATAAGCTCTTTCAAAATCTGTCAATAAAACGAAGCAATACACCCACATAATGACCAATCACCCCAGACGATGTAAACAAAAGCATGTCAAGTACCAAATAACACCGGAATCATATCCCTTGTGAATTTTTGATCTAGAAATTTCACGGCTGCTCGAAGAAAGAAGGCATCCAGCCAGTCTAAATCTTACGATTAGGTATATTCAGCACTTAAGATTATTACTAATGAGAATTCCATTTAAATAAATGCTCATATTTCATGCGGAAACTTATCCGAGGCTGAAATTTAATAATTTCGGCCTAATGCATAAGTGAACGATACCCGTTGCTTTATTCGTTAAACTTAATGGTATTTTGATTAAAGTACACAACTTGGAGCCGATGGAGGTGGAGGTGGCGGGGCCAGGCTAGGCTCGGCGTTTACTTTATAAGTCACTTTTGTTAATTAGCTTGTTATTTGGTCGGTTAAGTTATCGCTTATGGCATCATTTATTATGGCTTAATAGCGAAAATATGCTATGCCCGGCCCCCGTGTAAATTATGATACCAACGGACTGTGCAGCTCGAGATTTTCATCCCCTCGTCGTCTTGACCCTGGCATACATTTAGTAAGTTCTGGTTTGCTTTGCTCAGCTGCGAAGAAAAAATATCATACTTGCCGGAGAAGAAATGGGGTAAAAAAAAATTACTTTTTTTAGACTGGAATTAGGTCTATGATCGGAGAGAAACATCACATATAACATGAGAAATAGCCCGTTGGTCTCTTGTATCCACTAAGGTATACAAAATGCACGCTTACAGTGAATGCCTTCGGGACTTTTGAGCATGTACGACAATCAAACGCCTCATTTCCGGCCCATCTTCGTACTTCTTAAGCAAAAACCTCGCGTCAAAAATTCGCCTCATATAGAATAGATGGTTGTACACTAAACCAAGTAAAAGGATGGATGAGTAAGTGAGGAAGTTACTACTACGGTTGGAAAAGTCTTGCGGAAATTCGTAGGTACGTGAAAAATTACACACCTGCGAATTCCCTAACGACGATAAAGACTTGGCCAAGAACAACAATAACAACAACGACAGCATTGGCAATCTGAAAATTAGTTCAAAAGTTAGCAAATGAGTCGTTTGGTACGCTCATCGGTAATAAATTGCTGTTTCGATACCATTTCGCGAGTCGTGCGTCAAATTCTAGGTATACCGAACTTAATGCCCGAGTATTGTAAATCCGCTCTTATACTTACTCGAACAAGCGTACTTATAGTTTTGACTTTTATAAATCATAAGATTTAAAGCAGCGTGATGACGACGACGAATTCGTATGCCAGGGTGTCTCAAAATATTACCTGTACGCGTTTGCTGAAGTGGAACACAGAAACTAGTGATGATCGATGTTGCATAATGTATTTGCATAAAAAATTAATTAAAAATTAAATTTCTCAGAAACCTTTGAACCGATTTTGAAGAAGTTTAAAATTTCACCACTGGGCTACTAGCCGGACATTTTGTCATTATCATCATGTTTCGAAAGTTCAAAGTGTCCGAGCTTATCGAACGACAAAATTTTTAAAAACTCATTACCTAGAAAATGGCTGAACCGATTTCTATTGAACTTGAAATCTCACAAAGCTTCCACTATTCCTAACGAATCGTTTATTAATTAAAAGTGGATCTATTTTCAAACGAATTGCTTACGTATAAATTAATTTATTTTTCAGTGAATTGTTCGTGAGAGTACCTATATTGATTCATTTAATGGAATCATTCTTAAACGAATTGATTAATTTTTTGAAAGATCCATTCGCGTACGAATTGAACAATTCTTCAATTTATGAATCAAATCGTTCGCGAATGATTCCCCAGAAATTATTCAATTTGTTTGTGAATGATTCACCAAAAGTTAAGTAAATGAATTGATTTGTTCGCGAACGAGTCACTTATACGAATCAATTCGTTCGAGAATGATTCACCTAAAATTATTCAATTCGTTTGCGAAAGATTCACTAAAACGTTTATTTCGTTCGCAAATGATTCACTAAAAAGTTTATTTCGTTCGCAAATGATTCACTAAAAAGTTCAATTCGTGTACGCAAATGATTCACTAATAAGTTCAATTCGTTCGCGAATGATTCACCAAAAATTATTCAATTCGTTCGCGAATGATTTATCAAAAATTATACGATGCGTTTGCGAATGATTCGCCAAAATTCAAGTAAATGAATTGATTCATTCGCGAACGAGTCACTTATACGAATTAATTCGTTCGACGAATGTTTCCTCAAAAATAATTCAATTCGTTCGCGAGCGAGTCATTCATACGAATCAATTCGTTCGCGAATGATTCACCAAAAATTATTCAATTTGTTCGTGAATAATGCACCACCATTCATTCATTTCATTCGTGAATGTTTCGCCAAAAATCAAGTAAATGAATCGATTCGTTCGCAAACAAGTCACTTATACGAATCATTTCGTTCGGCGAATAATTCTCCAAAAAAATTCAATTCGTTCGCGAGCGAGTCATTTATACAAATCAATTCGTTCGCGAGTAATTCACCAGAAATTATTCAATTCGTTCGTGAACGATTCGCCAAAAATCTAGTAAATGAATCGATTCGTTCGCGAATGATTCACTGAAAAGTTCAATTCGTTTGCGAGCAAGTCATTTATACGAATCAATTCGTTCGCGAGCGAGTCATTTATACAAATCAATTCGTTCGCGAATGATTCACTAAAAATTATTATCCACCAGAAATTATTCAATTCGTTCGTGAATGATTCGCCAAAAATCAAGTAAATGAATCGATTCGTTCGCGAACGAGTCACTTATACGAATCAATTCGTTCGCGAATGATCCACCAAAAATTATTTGATTTGTTCGCAAATTATTCACTAAAAAGTTTAATTCGTTCGCGAATGATTCACTGAAAAGTTCAATTCGTTCGCGAATGATTCCAATTCACCAAAAATTATTCAATTCGTTCGCGAATGATTCACTAAAAAGTTTAATTCGTTCGCGAATGATTCATTGAAAAGTTGAATTCGTTTGCGAATGATTCACTAAAAAGTTCATTTCGTTCACGAATGATTCACCAAAAATTATTCAATTTGTTCGTGAATGATATTCATTTCGCTCAAAAACTGATCAGTTCCTACACAATAGTTTCACAAAAACCGAATAAATCATAAAATCACCAATTGTTCGTAAATGATTCGATTCGATTGTAAACAGATCAATTTCTATACGAGTATTTCAAAAAAAGTGACTCAGTTTGTTCGTAAAAGATTTGTACCTATTTGAAGAAAAGTCGATCTTCTCACGAATAATGCGTGAGTGTTTTTTTGGGGTGAACTCGTGTTTTGAAATTTTTTTCTTTTCAAATAATATATTGCAATAGTTATTGCAAAACACGGAAGATGTTGTTTCTGAAACGGAGGAAATATTTTGAAATGCTGTGGTACCAATTTTTTTGGCCAATTAGCCAAATTCAAAAAATTAAGAAAAGTTGGTAGCCCAAAAACCTACAAAATTTTGGCAATTTTTTCAAGTTGGCAGTGATGATCAATACATCGGCACCACTACGTTCTAAAATATTTCCCTAATCTCAGGAATGCTATCTTTCAGTATTTTTATTAAATTACTGCGAAATATTTGCGAAGAAAAAATTTTCAAAACACAAATTTATCCAAAAATAAGCCATTTGCCAAATTTTAACCGCTCAGAAGAACTCCAAAGTGGTCTTGGATTTTAACCACAATAGCAATAGCATAGATCGACTTAATCTCAAATATTTTCATTTGGCACTGGACCATTTCTCCTGAAAACAGGCTGGGTTGCGACAGTCGAAAATTCCCCCTCTCTAAGAGCTAATTTCTGCCCTCCAAGAATACCTCCGGAACTAGAAAAATGTACTGAGTAATTTTCAACTCAGAATGAAGGTCTTTGTTGAATTCGGTCGAAATCAGTGCACTTTTTTTTAGGGGATCCACTTTTGTAAGCATGTCTAATTCCTGACCCTCTCCATCGATTAGCGATGGTTTTGAGAAGTTGTGGTGCCTACAGCGGATTTTTAGACTGTCCAGTTTTGAAATTATTGTGTTTAAAAAAAGTCCAATTGGAATTCAGCATTAACTCAAATTACCCACTTAATCTTCTTCGTGATTGTTTCAATCAAATCAAACAGTCTAAAAAAATCCAATGATGAACTTCAAGACCTGAAATTTTGGTTACGAGGGTTTTAAGGTATGCTCTTTCAATCTAAATATCTTAGTTTCGTTCACATCGGAGAGATTCAGTTCAAAAAGTTCCTTTATTAGGAAAAAATTATTCGCACCTGGCTTCTGTTTCCTTTAATTTTTCTTCAAAATCTTTTTTTTTTTTAGATGAAAAATGTAAGCTTTGGTAAAATAATCTGACTGAATGGTAATTGACTCGTCCTGAGTTCTTGAATAATCAAGAAAGTTGGCTTAGTTTCAGTGGCGAAGCGTGAAAAAGTTGGCATGTAAGCTAGAAAGCTGCAGAAGAATCAAAATTGAAAGTATCAATTATTTTATTTGAAAAAATGACCCCTAAAATTATGATACTTATAATAGTTCGATTTATAACAATTACAATAATATGAGCCAAACCAAACAACATTTGTAAATTAAAAACAGTGTTGCAAAAAACTTTTTGATTTCACAGCTTGTTATTTTCTTTTTTCTTTTTTTTCTTTTTCTCTTGTAAGCCCGGCTTACTGGCTTACATGCACGCTTCGCCCCTGCTTAGTTTAAGATTACAGCATCTTTTACTCGTTTATTTTCAATTTTTTTTTTAATAAATGAATTTTTCAAGCTTGAAATGTGATCGAATTTCGCTCACAGAAAAAAATTTAAACGTGGTCGTTTCAACGATATTTTATGAAACAAAATCTTTCATCTCTTTTCTTTCTATTAAAAAAAAAATCTCTCATGGTTATCTTCGTTACGTTACTTCCAATCCACCAACGTCAATAACGTCATTTTCAACTCGAAAAAAATTCAATGAAAAAAAAATTTAATTACGAATGCGTTAAAGTTGTATCTTTGGTTTCAGCGAGTAATAAGTATATAAAAATTTGCGCTCAATTTATTAAAAAAAGGCTTCAGTCAATACACGACATGAATGCTTAAATGAAAATTTCGGCGAATTTTTTACAACACAATTTTATGTGACTCAGACATACTTGAAGATTTTTCATCGATATGAAATTCCCGGTCAACAAGCCGAGTGCATTTTGTACTCGATGTTATTTTATGATCAAAACTTTATCTAGTTGAAATTCGTCGTTGAAAAATTTACTGTTTCGGTGTCCTTGTCCTTGTTGATCTCGGGTATTATTTTCTCCTAACGGAAAGCACAAAAAAAATGAAGAAGAAGGAATGCTAGCATTCGTCCTTGCCACTACAGAAATAAAGTACAGAATCACAATTTTTCGTCTCAATTGCCCCCAAAAAAAACAGCTCAAAAATTCAATTAATAAAAAAATAGCGTATTTAAGGCGATATTGGTGAGCTTCTGGACGTGGTTGAAAATATTAATAATAACTTTGCAATGTTAGAAATTAATATTCATAGCTTTACTCCGTAAATAAAAATGTAATAAAGTAGGTAACGTTGAAAAATTTTTTAACAGACTTATCTGCGACTAAAAAATTAAATTTTCGTTTGAATAAAGAATTCTCGCAACCGAATGAATTCCTTTCGACTGTTGAAAATTATTCGATATTGTTGGAACTCCCTCTGTATAATTTCTCACAGTAAGTATAAGGGTTTTTGGCATGTACAGTCGCAATACGCGTAGATCACTATAGTGAAAAAAATTCTCGCGAAAAATTATTATTTTAATTGCTTTTTTTCTTGCCTCAATCGCGAGAAAAAGGTCATAACGAAGGTTAATTGTTTGCTATTGAATGTATTAAAAATTTAATATTTCAAACTACTAAATGCCGCAGGATTATACAAAGTCGAGCGAGCGACGCGACGCGATAAATTCCAATTTTTTCTCCCCCTCCCTCCCCTCTCCTATCAATGTTGCGTTTCTCAATCGTATCGGGGTTAATTTCTACGCGCAATTTTATCAAAAATTTTCTCATAGTCTGAATTTGATGTAATTCGTCTCAGTGAATAGGCCTACACTGGTGACCTTGAATAGCATTTAAAGGCTTTCTCGAGCGAAAAACTTTCTCAAAGAAGAGAGAAAATAAGGGAAACGAGAAGAAAACCAGTGCTATGAATTAATGAATGGATAAAAAATTCATGCATAATTCATTGAAAGGATTATATGTAGACTAAATATTATGTTCGCTAAAGATTATATCAAAAATATCATAAAATAGCACTAATCGGTTCATTTTATGCGAAATAATGAAAAAAGTGATATTTTTAGGAACTTTCGAAATGTAAAGGAAAAGTGAAAATCGAGTTTTTTTTTCTATCTTAGGTGGTCCCTCCCCCCCCAGGGCAATGTAAAATTTCAGCGAGCCAAATAATCAGAATTTTTTTCAAAATAATCCCTACAACATCTCTCTCAACTTATGAACTTGCAAAGGGAACATTACGTGCTCGAGAATATTAAAACTATGCGACACCATGTACAATGTAAAACGTGTATCTATACACATACTCTCGTATGTAATGGAAACGAGAATACAATGTAGCTACATAATAACAACCTCAATACCATAATGATGGTGTCGTGTCGGAGTTGAAACTATACATAAAATACAAGTACGTATAAAAGACGTTATATGATATTCCACTTAAACGTATCCCGAGCTTATTACCTCGTCGCTATTTCGTAGTATAAAAAGCTCGATAAAATTAACTTTAGAAAAAAAACACCTAGGTACCTAAATAAATAAAAAACACGACGATGAAAAAAAAAAACACAACAAGAAAACCTTTCGTCGAAAACGATACGTGGATGGTTGTGGTCAACACTTCGCGAGTAAAAAGTTGATAAATTACGCAAATGACATTAATGGATATGCGACCATAGCACCCAGCAGCTTTCTATACTCGTACGTTAAAAAACAGACTCGTCATAGTAAATTGAGATTGAAAGGCATTTGAAAAAAATAAATTCGCCCACGATACGCGAAATGGAGAAAGGAAGTGTGGTAGTAGATGAGGCAGTATCAAAGTATGAAATAGATTTTTTTAGGACCTTTGGCATCGTACCAGATATTTAAAGGCTGTTTCGAATTATACCAAAATATACAAGGACAAGTTCATCACTAGCAGCAGTGTCTGTGTTGTTTGAAATGATGGTTGGGTGAGGCGAACGAGGAGGAGGATGCCTCTCGACAAAATATTCTCGAGCAGTATGCCGCACTTACAGAGACATTTACGAGTACCTAATAAAACCGTTAGCATAATTTCTAGTTACATTTTAAACGCTTCTTGTATACTCGGGCGTGTGGATACTGGATGTTCTGACCTTTTTCCATCCCGATCTCGTTAGGGCAGATGGCTCAACAATGGTTATATTTTAGTTTGGAAGAGAAAAAAAACTATAATGGGAAATTTTTTTACTCGAGATGCGAGTTGAAATTTGAAAAATTTTTTGTATAAGCTTGAAGCTGAGCGATAGGCAAATTGGGAATTTTACGTTCAATTTGAAGCTAGTGTGAAGTTGGAATGATGTACGAGTATTAGGTTTTTATACAGATGTTAAGAAAAAAAATACAAAATTTTATACAAAATTTCCAGCATGAAAAAAAAACTTTAAATTGAAGTTGTAGGTAATGTATTGAAAGTTCATACTTTTAAAGGTGGGTAAACCTTCTCCTGATTTCTCCAGCTGAGCTTCCCTGATTAGTTATTAATCAACCAAGGTACACAAAGTCCTGTACAATCTCTATACCATCAATCTCCAATATTTCAGGTCTGTTCTTTTGCTCCCGATTGATTATCATTATTTTCGTTTTTCCTTTGCTGACTCTCAGGCCTGCCTCATTGCTGGCTTCTTCAATTTTCCTGAGCATTTCCTTCATCTCATCTGGTATCTCTGTGAGCAGGGTTGTGTCATCCGCATATTGTAAATGTCTTTCCTCCAATTCTGACTTCCTTTTCCCAATCCTCTAGGGCAGTTCTCATTACCCACGCTCCGTATGCATTGAAGAGAATTGGGCTGAGTATGCATCCTTGCCTTACTCCTTTTGCTGTATGGAAACGACTGGTGAGCTCTCTTTCAACTCTCACATGTGCCATGTTGTCCTCATAAGACTCTCCATGAGACTGACAAGGTGCTGTGGTACTCCAAGCTTGTAGATATGGAAAATAGCTTGAAACAAAAGTTGTAGAGTGTGAAAAATTGGACCATTTTCACTGATCGGATTTTTAAACCGGTTTATTAATTTTCAACCAGTTATCAAAAATTATCTATCTAAAAATTGGAGATTGAGAAAAAAGCTCGAAACAAAATTGTAGGGCATGAAAAATAATCACACAATTTTGTTCAATCACATGTTGAAACCAGTTCATTGGTTCGCATTTAGCAACCAGGTTTCGACAATAACCAAAAAATTGAAGTTGAAAAAAAATCTTGAAACAAAAGTTGTAGAGTGTGAAAAATTGAACCATTTTTGCAGAACGGACTTCAAAACCTGTTATTAATTCGCAGCCAGCTCAGCTCTCGAAAATTACTCAAGACGTCAAGAGTTGTAGAGTGTGAAAAATAACACAATTCTGTGTAACCACATTTTGAAACCAGTTCAGTGGTTCGCATTCAGTAATCATATTTATGACAATCGCCTAAAAATTGGAGATAGAGAAAAAAGTTTGAAACCTGAGTTGTAGAGTGTGAAAAATTGAACTATTTTCACTAAAAATAGTTCAATTTTTCACGCCCTACAATTTTTGTTTCAAGTTTTTTTTTTTTTTCATTTTTTCCCTATCTTCAATTTTTTGGTGATTGTCAAAGCCTGGTTGCTAAATACAAACCAATGAACCGGTTTCAAAATGTGATTGAACAAAATTGTGTAATTTTTTACGCCCCGCGCCCTACAACTTTTGTTTCAACCTTTTTTCTCGACCTCCCTTTTCTTAGGTAATTTTTTGATAACTGGTTGCAAATTATTAAACTGGTTTCAGAATCCGATCAGCGAAAATGGTCCAATTTTTCACACTCCACAACTTTTGTTTCATGTTTTTTTTCTCTATTCCTAATTTTTAGGTGACTGTCAAAAACTGGTTGCTAAATCCAAACCAATAAACCGGTTTCAAAATCAAAAACTGGTTGCTAAATCCAAACCAATGAACCGGTTGCAAAATGTGATGAGACAGAAATGTGTAATTTTTCACGCTCTACAACTTTTGTTGCAAGCTTTTTTCTCTATCCACGATTTCTGAGCATTCTTTGTTAACTGGTTGCAAATTAATGAACCTGTTTCAAAAAATTCATGTAACGTTTTTGTCACCTTAGTGTGTAGAATACGTTGCGCCAGTAAAAATCAGTTTGAATTTTTTACCAAACCAGTTTTTCAATTTGTGGACACCCTGTCCATGGGCTTGAAATTTTCAAGGTCGCTTTTGAAAGCCCTTATTTTTCCCTACTCAACGCCACTGCATTCATCTGATCATCTCGCTAGTTTTTTCCACGTAGAAATAAAAGCTACCAGGCCCTACTTTTGTGTCATACTGTATAAGTAGTGCTACCTATAGGTATACCTCTTGTAACTTCTTCGAACAAGGTTGATCTATGGTCCTATACTTTTCCCCTGAAACCCATTTTTGTGTGGTTGTGGACTGGGATTTTTTTTGTGTCTAACATATTTTTTTAGAGGTACCCAACAATGTTCAATCGAAATTTCAAAAATCCGAGGACATTGGCATTTCAGCTATCTTACTCGGTAATGCCCTTTAAAACGGTTTTCAACCCTGGCACCAGTAGTTTTCATCTACTGCAACGATATTTATAGGAAAGGTAATTGTCGTATGGATTGAAACGTAGGGTACTATACCTACATTCTTGCTTATCGTACGTTGAACGTCTAGAGAAAGTACTTAACTTCTTCGGTAACCTGATATTATTTCATTATTACGAGAAGCTTTGTTAAATTGTCTTGTCACTAAAAAGGCATTAGGAATCTGCTTCGAGACAACTATTTATTTCAAGTAATGAATTAAAACCGTTACAAAGATGAGAAAATAGCGAATTCGCCTTGACATAGTTATATACTTCACTATACGATGGATGGAAGTCGGAAACTTTAGATTCGCCATTCTTTATATAAATACGTAAGTGCTTCTAATCTTGACTGGAAAGAACGTCGGTACGACATTTACCCACCCTGTGTAATGTGTATACGATGTGCCGGAGTTGTAAGAGATACCAATGCGTGCGTAGGTAGTATGAGTATAAACAAGGGGTAAAGGTACCTCTCTGTGGCTATACCTTCGTGTTTGTGGTATTTGGTTCCTTTCTAATACTTACACGAATATAAGATAAAATTTCTTCAAGTCTAAATTAAACTCGATGAAGAATTTTTTATACGTCTTATTGGATTCGGTTGTTTGTAGTTTGTGTCGTTTTTTTTCTGTGCGTGGATGTGGAATTTTTACTCTTGGGCCTACATGCGGTCAATTCATGGGAGGGGTGGTAGAAAGAGGGAAAATTCTAGCAAAGATGAAGATTTTTTACGTTCCTGCTTCATTTTTGGTTTTCCAAGGGCTGTTTTTGGGCAATGATGTAAGGAAATGGTATGGGCGGGTTGTGCGCCAGGAGCACTGAAAATTTTCTGTTTATGAAACCAGCTTTGAATTTTACATATTCGCCAGAGTTTTCTGATAAATTACAATGTGTTTTAGTGTCGATGGAATACATATCAGTCAAATAAATAATATTGTACGCTGTAAAACGTATTTCGAATTGAATTGAAAGAAAATAAAAAAGAACCCAGCGTTAAATAACCGATCGAGATGAAACAATATTAACGCGATATTTTAGACTTGAAAAACTTTTTTGATCATATTATATAAGCTACCTAACGTAAAAGAAAAAAGGCTGGCTCGAGGGTGGCCTATTGAAGAAGGGTCGAAGTACGAGTTTTCACGAAGAGAAAAAAATTGTTTCTGAATTTAACACAAAAGGTGACAGTTTGTGAAATTTCATCGACACGAGGAAAAATTAGGTAAACTAGTACGTCGCCGTCGCTGTCGACGGAAACAGGGTCGGACAAGTTGGCAAAAAAAAAAAAGAAAAACGAAAACGTGATAAAACTTTCGATATTACTCGCTTTGTAAGAAGTTTTAATCGAAAATTCTGCTCGACGAGGCGAATGTGTTAAAAAAAATAAACACTAAATAAAAACCATACATTTTAGATATGTATGAGCAGGCCGAGCGAATTTAATGCACTTCACTGGACGGATATTAGAACTGAGAGGTTAATTATTTTTTCTAGTATTACTAAGCGAAAAGATCGTGTTTCAAGGTTTAGGAAAAAACTTGTTTTAGCGGATGTGTGGTGACATTTCCTGAACTTTTTGAGGAGTTGGAAGAGTGGGCAGAAAGTACGTAGAAGGAGTGGCGAAAAATTTGATGGATAAAACTGTTTTCAAGTATTGTTGGCAACTTCAAAAATCTGAAAACATTTGAAAATTTATAAATTACCTGGAATAGCGCGAGGAGTGGAAGCTTGAAATAAAGTTTCTCGTTGAATAAAAAAATAGCCTTCGATATTAAAATTCGAGTTGGGAAAATAATATCTAACATTACAAAATTCAGATATTAAATTATTCCACGATGGAAGAATTTTTTTTAAAATGAAGAAAAAAAATTGTCTGGAAAAACTTCGAAAATTGACATTCATTATAACGACGAATTCGAGATACCTATCGAAACGAGTTTTCGAGAGCGAACGTTTTCACGAATGAGAATTCAAAATGTAAGCGAATATCTGAGGGCAAATACGAGTTAAGTATTAATACGGAAATATTTTTTGAAAACGAATGCCGACGACAGGCATTATTTAAACCTAGTCAAACGTGCAGATATTAGGTAAAATATTGGCGAGATTAATTAAAAGCCGAGTGCAAGTGTCAAATATCTTATTCGTAGACAGAGAAAGATCGTGAGGGGGGAGACGAGAGGAAAAGGTTCGCAACCAAGGCGACGATCGGTTACGATGAAGGCGACGCTAAGGTTTGCAAGTTGACTTATTGGTCTGTGAGTTTAAACTCAATAACTATGCAGCGAGAGGTAAGCGAACTAGAATCTGGATATCAGTGCAACATGAAAATTTAACGTCTATCTTACTCGTACCACGACCGAGCACCCACGTCGCATCACATGACAGAAGTATGTTTACATGTTTAGAATTTCCGTCGTTTCTTCCGACAAGTTTTCTACTCATTTCCTGCGCACAATATTGTTCCCGAGGGTGTATTATATTTCCTTTGTGTTCGAATGTACAAACAATGAGAACCATTTGTCGATATAAATGTACGTGGTGAAGTTAGCCCGCAGCGAGCCAGAGATGGCGGAGAGGTGAGATGATTTATTGATAATTTTTTCACCAAAAAAAAGTACCATTTTCACAGCAAAAGAACATCACGCCGAGATCAAAAGGTGGAAAATTGAATAAGGGAGTATGTGTTTTAAAAAATGATCCTTTTAACCGGGCTTGAAATTCCGTCACATATGGAAAATCAACCAAGCCTGACGTATTGTTCGACTTAACGACAAAATGTCCCGAAAAATACCGTTCTCACCTAGATAGATGCGTTCAGATAGTATATACGTAGGGTATACAATGAATGGATAGGAGAAAAATGACTTTTCAAAATGGGTTTCTTAAGACGTGATATGTATTTTGAAATATGGCCATCTACACCAAATGTTACGTACTCATCTATTGCTGGAGTCCTTTGAATAAAAAAAAAGGAGGGCCAGACATGTATGATTTTTTAACCCATTCGCGAACAGCTTAACGATAATTGTACTCAGTAGAGAGGCTTTTCAACTGCGGAGCAAATTAATCACAAAAAATCGTAAAATCGTTCGCGAAACGCTTTTTCATTAACTCATTTCGACTGTCAGCTCTACATAGAAGATAATATCGCTCGTAGAGTTGTATTTCTCTATCGAACGGCCACATTTCCGGCTTTTTGATATAACATTTTCATTCGCTTAATTATATGTGAAAACTTATACAGCAAAGCCCTTTGAGGTATAGCCTACTTAAAACGATAATATTTCCCCGCACATGCCACCCAAGCCAAAGATTATTGTTTTCGTCCTCGATGAATCGTCGTCATCGCGCTTTTCTCTTACCCCTTTTGCCCCGTATACTTTGTATTCTAATCTTTAACTGGCTTGTTTATGACTCGAGTCGCTATTTACGAGTATAGTTAAAATAAAACTTTAACGATGATTTTGCCATCTGATAAAGATGCCGAGTCATTTAGATTCGCTATAGACAAAAACAATACTTGGTCCGGATTTGCCTTCGTATCAGATTACCATTATTTCTAGTATGTACTTAGTATGAATTATGATGATTTCCTCGTTCCTTTTGATTGTATTTCTAAGAGTATTTTACGCATGTTCAATACATGGATGACTTTATAACTGTGAGAATATTTTGCAAACTTGTTTGACCAAAGCGAAAAAAAATTATATTTAAGTGGAATCCGAATCTCCGAAATCGAAGATACTATCCCCTCTGAAAAAATAATGTATCTGAATCTTCGATTTATAAAATTTATTTCAACATGGATTTTCAAATCGCATATTATAGGCAAAAAAGCACCTGGAATTATATGTGAGGGCGCATACGGAAAGGGTCCTTATGACCAAAAAAAAAAAAAAAAAAATTCTCTGAAATTGTCGTAGGAACCCTTTACAGAGTTCCTACAGCAATTTCAGAGAACTTTTTTTTTTTTTTTTTTTTTGGTCGAATGGACCCTTTCCGTATGCGCCCTCACATATATAGGAGTGGTACAGAGTGCCCAACAAGCCCTGCTATCCTGATTTTGTTCTGGTATTTTTCTAATATTGCCAAGAAAGCCCTACTTTTTGGCGAAAAACATCAGAGGCGTGACGAAGTGAGTATCATTGGAGGGGGGAGGGGTTCCGAAATTTTCCTAATTTTTTCGCCAGGTTTCCTCAACTTTTCACCCCAGGGTCATTCAACCTCAATTCAACCAACGTTTTCGAATCATGTCCTTTGATTTCGCTCAATTTTTTTTACAATGTCTACCCACCCAGTTATGTAGTAAGAAACCCGCAATCAGTTTGGCCCCAGCTCCCTGAGGGAGCGGGTGGGGGTCTTCAATTATTTTCACATTATCTCGAGGTACTCAACTTCAACAGAGAAAAGCTCCAAAGCTATGATACTTTGATCAAAACTGATTTCATAGTTCGAAAAGTCATTGTATTTTGAACTTTTCAGGTAAGTATTTTGAAATTTTCAAAAGTTGAAAGTTGAACTCTCAAATTGAAAGTTCAAATTTCAAAATAGCGCTGTGAGTGGAAGCTACCATTTAAAATTCTGAAAAAATTTCCATAGATGAACCTTTCGATGCTTTTTTGAAATATTAGGATCTTTTAATGGAGAGGAAGCACCTTCTCCCCCAAATTTGGGCAAAATTTTCGAAAAAAAATCCGGAGCATGTGATATATTGAATTGTATGTTTTTGGTGATGCTGAACACGAATATGACGTCAGATTGTTGATTGGGCCATCTACGGTCCCCAGCACCTCCCCAAATTGGGTAAAAGTCAAAGAAATGGTTTCATTCAAGTGACATATATGTTTTCGAAATCGCTGAACACGAATATAGCCTTATAGTTTTTCTAATTAAACCTCATCCATGGAGTTTCAGGTCCTCCTTTGTGACTCTTATATTGAAAAAAGAAGTAAAAACTGGAAAAACTTTGGTATATTGAACAAACTTAAAACTAATTTGAAAAACGTGTGTTATAAATCTCAGGCTATTCTTCATTTTTTTCAGGACCCAATTTTATATTTTCAAAAACAACCAATTTCAACGAAAATTGGAAAAAATAATTTTCAAGTTTTTAGCGAAGAATTGGAAATTTTTTGATATTCTTGCAGAAGTTAGGGCTTTCCAGCACTTTTGTCTGGATTGCATTGGAGAGACTTTTTTGTGGAAAATTTCAAGTGAAACAACATTATTTTTGATGTGAGAAGTCAATTTTTCAGGAAAAAGGAAATGGTCTGGCTCGAGTGAAGCGAAGTGTAAAACTTTTGAAGACTTATAATAATTATAGGAAAGTCTTCAAAAGTTTGAATTTTTCAAGAAGTGAAAAGCCGCGGTTTTTGGTAATTCTTTGAGTTTCCCTGCTTACACAATCCCCCCCCCCGAAATTCTCAACATTTTACCTAAATTCTTCTGTCAGGGGGGAGGACACACCCTCTCCCCCCGTTTAGAATGCCTCTGAAAAATATCCAGAAAGTGCTAATTTTTGCCTCAAATTGCCAACAAATTCTGATTTATGTAGGCAGGGACGAAGCGAAGGGGGGAGGGGGGCTAGGGGGCAGTCTTCCCCCCAGTGTTCCGCGAAAGTTGGGAAAAGTTGGGAAATTGTGAGAAATACAAGAAAGTTGGGAAAATACAAAAATTCCAACATTCATCAAAGTTGAAAACTTTTCTAACTTTTGAAGCCAAACCAGTTTCTAAATCTATGATTTTCCCAACTAAAATTCACATTTTTTTCAACAATTTTTGCCCTCGCTTTACTTGGGCAAAATTGTTGTGCCTTTTCACATCAACATTACAACTGTTTTGCTTCTTGAAATTACAAATTTTAAAAATCGTTTACCCTCGCTTCGCTTGGGCCAATTTGTTTTTTTTTCACACTTGAAAATTTCAAGAAACTATTGATAAATTTCTTTAAAAGTTGAGATCAGAAAAACCGAATTTTTTCATTAAAGGGTACCCCCGGATAAGATAGGCAAAATGCCCTTAACCTCGGATTTCGATGAAACTCACAGGGTATGTTTAGTACCCCCAAAAAATAATTTTGGGCCCATAACCCGCTCCCCACCCCACCCCCCTCAGGCAGGGGGGCCAAAAAACGCGTTTTTCAGGGGAAAAATTCTGCATCAGCGAGTAATTTAGATAAATTTATTCTGTAAACGAATATAGTTAGAGGATACATGGGGGTACCTCCTTGAATTTTTTCAGAATTTTTCATCGCATGGGGGGAGAAGGAGGGACAAAAGAAAACTTTAAATGGACATTACTCCGGAACGAAAAAACATACCAAAACGATTTTTTCGTCAAATATGTATTTTTAAGTCTACTTTCCATAGAAATCATCACCCGGCCATTTGGAGTGGTGGGTCAAGCTCAAAAGCTCAAAAAACTCTCAAAAAACCACGTTTTTCACGTTTTTCTCCAAAAATATAGACAAATGGCCGAAATCGAAGAGAACCAAGTTGTTCAGCGTGAAATTTTACCTCAGAATGTGTAATTGAAAATTCATTTATACCGCGCGATCGTACGGTAAAAAACTATACGCGCAGAAGTATTTTTGCTTATTTATGTACATATGTATCAAGGTAGTTGAAAGGGTATTCCTGAGTAAAATAGGTGAAATGCCCCGTCCTCAGATTTCTGAAACTTTGATGAAACATCGTTGGGTACCTCTTAAAAAAATGTTGGAGCCAAAAAAAAATTCCCCCACCCCACCTCCCTTGCTCACAATAGCGAAAAAAACGTTTTTTTGGGGGAGGGATCATGTTTCAAGGAGTTTTGAAAAAAAAAGATGTTTTAAATTCACTCAAAATATATAGAGGAGACAGTATAATGAAAGTACATACGTATTTGAGATTCTGCGTCGATCTATGCTAATACCGTCAAAATCCAAGTGCACTTTTAGAGTTCTACTGAGCGATTGAAAATTTGCAAATCGTTTTTTTTTAGGGGGGGGGGTATTAGTAGTTGGTGTTTTGAAAATATTTTCTTCGCAAATGTTTCGCTATAATGAAGAAGAAACATTGAAAGATATAGGTATTTCTGAAACTGAGGAAATATTTTGAGACGCAGTGACGCCAATATTTTAGGTTTCAAAAAAGCAAAAAATTCCTATAATGTGGGTCATTTTTCGAAATTGGCAATAACAATCAAAAATGATAGCATAGAATGGACGCAAAATCTCAAATAATTTCATTTGGGACTGGGTCGTCATTTTTCTCAAAACAAATTGGGTACCTACAGGTCCTTCAGTGAAAAAACACGGGTTTTTCGAAAATACCCCCAACTTTGAGGGCCCATGTTTTCCTTTTAGGGGCACTTCTAGTGCTAGAATTTTTCTGTGCAACTTTCAACTCAAAATGACGGTTTTTGCTGTAATTGATAAAAATTCACAGTTTTTCCCCGTTATTTCGCGATCCACCCAATAATCTACTAGGTAGGTATATTTATTGTGTTTTCAATGTACTTGGTGGGTAACTCACATAAAAATTTAATGGTCGACACCAAAAAGAAACCTTTCTGATAGTTTTGAGTTAGATACATACTATGTACTTGAAACATACTTGTAATTCAAGAAAATCTTGATTAAGAACTTGCATGGCGTTAATTGCGCTATGATGAAGCATTTTTCACAAAAAAATCTAATTTTTGGTCAACCCCTTTCCACAATGTGACCGTTAGGAGGATCCAACTGCAAATAAAACTTCATATTCGTGTTCAGCGAGTTCGATTCATATAATAACAATACCCATAAATTGTCAATCTTCTTTCGCCACAAAATTTGTGAGAGGGGGTGCCTATGGCCCAAAAATTGGAGTTTCAAGAAGTTAGTTGGTTTTCTATTGTTTTTGGAGGCCAGAATGCAAAATTACAGATCGCTTTTTTATGGTAGTGCCGTGACCCAAAAAACACAATTTTGAATGTTTTTTGAGTTTTTGAAGATGGACCACCTGAAAGGAAAATCTGAAAAAAATACCAATTATAGTACTCATGCTGATATATTTTTGAAAAAAATTCATGTGCTTGAATTAGGTTTGAAGATACGGCAGTTACAAATTTTCTTTTGTCAACTTCTTCCCCCTGGGGAGCCAACAATTTTTGAAAAAATTTACGTTGCTAGAATCACATCTTCTTCAAGTACACATTTTGAGTGAATTTAAAACATCTTTTTTTTTCAAAACTCCTTGAAACATGATCCCTTCCCCAAAAAAACGTTTTTTTCGCTATTGTGAGCAAGGGGGGTGGGGTGGGGGAATTTTTTTTTGGCTCCAACATTTTTTTAAGAGGTACCCAACGATGTTTCATCAAAGTTTCAGAAATCTGAGGACGGGGCATTTCACCTATTTTACTCAGGAATACCCTTTCAACTACCTTGATACATATGTACCTACATAAATAAGCAAAAATACTTCTGCGCGTGTAGTTTTTTACCGTACGATCGCGCGGTATAAATGAATTTTCAATTACACATTCTGAGGTAAAATTTCACGCTGAACAACTTGGTTCTCTTCGATTTCGGCCATTTGTCTATATTTTTGGAGAAAAACGTGAAAAACGTGGTTTTTTGAGAGTTTTTTGAGCTTTTGAGCTTGACCCACCACTCCAAATGGCCGGGTGATGATTTCTATGGAAAGTAGACCTAAAAATACATATTTGACGAAAAAATCGTTTTGGTATGTTTTTTCGTTCCGGAGTAATGTCCATTTAAAGTTTTCTTTTGTCCCTCCTTCTCCCCCCATGCGATGAAAAATTCTGAAAAAATTCAAGGAGGTACCCCCATGTATCCTCTAACTATATTCGTTTACAGAATAAATTTATCTAAATTACTCGCTGATGCAGAATTTTTCCCCTGAAAAACGCGTTTTTTGGCCCCCCTGCCTGAGGGGGGTGGGGTGGGGAGCGGGTTATGGGCCCAAAATTATTTTTTGGGGGTACTAAACATACCCTGTGAGTTTCATCGAAATCCGAGGTTAAGGGCATTTTGCCTATCTTATCCGGGGGTACCCTTTGATATTTTTCCATTTTTTGAATTACAATTTTTCCAAAGCTTTTAGCCTCGATTCGCGTGGGCCAATTTGATTCTCATCTACTAAGTTACAATATTAAGAAACATATGATTGAATTTGAAAAATATATAGACCAGAAAAACTGGATTATTTTATTAAAATTGATGTTCTACTTTTCCATTTCGTCAAGTCACATATTTTTCAAAACTTTTGCCATGCTTCACTCGGGCCAATTTTAGTTTTTTTTTTTCACACTAAGAATTTCACAAAACCATTGATAAAATTAAAAGAAAGTTGAGATCAGAAAAACAATTCTTACGTTAAAATTGATGTAGTTCTAATTTGCGAACTACAAACTTTTTAAAGCTTTCGGCCTCGCTTCGCTCGGCCCAAATTGATTCTCTTCTGCAAAGTTAAATCATTTTAAAAAACCTATGATTGAATATGAAAAATGTTGAGATTATAAAAACCGAATTCTTTCATTAAAATTCATGTTATTCTACTTTTCAAATCATAAATTTTCCAAAACTTTTGCCTTCGCTTCGCTCGGGCCATTCAAAGTGCTACTTTGAAAAATTTTAAGAATATGAAAATTAAACAGAAAAATTCCAGAAATACTCATGATATTCAAAGCTTATAAAAAATGCAAATTTTTCATTTCTTCCGGAACAGAACCACTAGCTTTTCAAACATTTTTAATACCAGAGTGTTTAGCACGTTAAAATTTTGATCCTAGTCGGCAAAGTTACAATTTTTTGGCTACAAATGTCGTGATACAATCCCCTCACTACTTGTAACTTGAATACCCTCTTTTTTCATCCAACTTGGAAATTTTCAGTCGAATCAGTTGGGAATTTTCAGTCGAATTAGTTGGGAATCTTAGAATCTTTGCCCCCCCCTCCAGCAAAACCACTTCGCTACGTCCCTGCATGTAGGGTATTAAATTTCCAAAAAATCCTGATTTATGTTTTCAATTTCCCCAAAAAAGTCTTGTTTGTTGACAATAATGGCAAAAAAGTCCTGTTTTCGACATACTTTTGGCGAAAATTGCCCAAAAAAAGTGTTGATTTTCTTCCAAAACCAAAATTGTTGGAAAGGTCTTATTTTTGCCACAATTGCCAACAAAAAAACCCTGGTTTCTGCCGACGCGATCTCTAGGTCCTACTTTATGGCTGGAATTGTCAAAAGTGGGCCTACATGGGGAACTAAAAACTCGAAAAACGAGTTTTTGAACCACAAAATAGGTCAAACTCTTACTCACTGATCGTGAATTATTTGGGATTCGCAAATCAGCTATCTATGTATTTTTGGGCCGTCGAATGCGGCTTGCCCGTGCCCGTGTAATTCGAGCTATTCGAACACCCAAAAACAAAGTTTCAGCTGACGCGTGAAGAAATGTTCGCGATTTCTTCATATCGTAAGTATTAAGTAGATATCGAAAGCTGTTGAAAATATGCGAAACTTTTTTAATCCGTTTTTGGCGCTGAGGAACAAGAGGCGGGTACCGGACAGAAAGTTCTTCGGTGATAAATTAATCGTCGCTCGAACAAAGCGACAAAAAAGACACAATGAAAATCTTTCCTTAGCCAGATTATAAGTTATATTGAAAAATCGTCGAGCGAAAAAGCGTTTCAAAAAACCTACTACAAATATAAGGCTGGAAATCTAATTTTTTGTTTGTTCGATAAAAATATATATATATGACAGACAAATTTCAAAGAAAATCTTCGCCTTTTTTCTCTCTCTCCCTCTCTCTTTAAATCCAGCAAACAAAAAAAAGAAACATCCAATGAAATCACGTTACAAAATTAAAATCACCGAAAAGGTTACGATCGCGTGTAAATCAATCTATACAGCAAAAAGATGAAAAGAAATTGAGCCATGGCTGGAAGTGGTGCACCTTGTTTCTCAAAACGTTCGGCAAAATTCTCGGATTCTTTTTCACGAAAAGTTGGAAAAGTCGACTAAAGAGGCTTGTCGATTTACGATTTTGTACCTCTTCAGGTTTTTTTTTTCATTTATTCATTTTTTTTTTTATTTAGCAAAACGAAGATAATATTTTTCGACTTTTTTTTCTTATTTAATAAAATTTTTCTCAACATTTGGTCGACGCACAAAACGCGGTGTTGTATTACACCATTCGCAATATCACGTTTCTTATTTTCCACTTGAAAACGTGCAATAAGATACAACGATAAATTACGAATTATGAATACGAAACAATAGTAAGTAAACTGTTTCTTCTTTTTCTTGTGTTTTTTTTTCGGGTTATTTTTTAAACTTCTTATCCGTCGTTATACCGAGCACGATTATTGCACCGGTTGTGGAAAAGGTCATTTCAGGTTGATCGAGTCGACGTTGCGGGTACGCAAAAGAAAAGGGAAAAAACACAGAAGCGTCGAGCACGCGCCATGTTTATTTAAAATTCTTTCTTCTTGGTATTTTTGGTCGCGAAAATTTCGTGTACTAGTTTAATCGCTTAATTTTTGTGTGGCGCAACTGATGCAGAAGAAAGCTTAATGGTATCGCGTTTGAGTGCTTTCGATTATCTTTTTTCTCTTTTTCAGCTCGCTTTTCCGCTCTTGTTGTTGTTTTTTTCCCTCGAAAATCTTAAAAATCCACTCGTTGGTGGTATCGTGCAAGTCTCATGGAAACATAGGGAATCAGAATAAGGAAAATAACGATATACATTTTTATTAGGGAAAAAACTACCAGTATTTTAGACCAAACTAACCAAAGTACTTGGTATTTATTGTAAATTTTGGCACAAAGCAGAGTCTCAGGACGAGACGAAGAGGAAAAATAGATTTTACAAATTCAAATCAACCACTGAGAGTACTTATTTAGAATTGTGGAGTTGTGAATTTTATAAGATGAGAGTTCTTCGTCGGGCTTAAATTCCGGAAAGTATTTTATAGATTTTATTTCAGCAGTGTTTTTCTAATTTTTAATTACTGGCAGTAGACTGATGAAGGACGAGCACTACTCAAAATGATTTGAAATTATCTTCAATCGTTCTGGAAGACCAAAAATAGCATGCATACCAAATTCTGTTTTTTATGTCAATTAAGTAAAATTTTGATTTTTTGCACTTTGCATTTGGGGGCAAAAGATTTTGAAAAATTCACCCAAAATTCGAGAAATGCGCTTTGGCATCAGAAATTTCACTAATGATATATTTTGGTTCGGCAGGTGTTTAAAAAAAATTCTGCCAGTTTAGATCGCTCATTTGTTGGACTTTTCTCCTGGATTATGTGTTTGACCAAAATGTTGTCCTCAAATTTGACCATATTGGAAAATTTTAAAAATAATCGACGTTGGCCAACATTACCAACAAAACTAGAAAAATTAGAAGTGTAGTGTAAGGTACAGTGTGAAATTTTTACGTGAATTCAGAGATATTTTTCGAGCCGATTTGCAGACATATCTTCGAGACATTTCACACATGTAGGTACAATCAATCCATCGAGCGCAAAAGTTACTTGTCACGAGAAAACACATTCTACTCGTACGTACGAGCGACAGTCGTCGCCTACATACAACGAGTAAGTGTCTCGGAAACGTTGCCGGCGAGAAAAAGAAACGACAAACTTGGAAACTTTCACGTCGCATTCAATTTTAAAAATAGGCAAAACATACCTACGCCTAACTTTTCTCACAGCGTACTCGTAATACCTACAAACCTACATAATACACGAATCCATAACGTCATATTGCGGTTTTTTCCACCGATTAATTCCCATCTCAAATCGGTCAAAAATGATCCCCAGGATAGATATCTAAAACTCGACTGACATGTTATGCACTGAAACTTTCACCCACTTTTATACTAGCCGACCATATTCGTAAACAATGCGGTAAGAGTCTTTATGGAAAATTTCAATTTGTCAAAAATATCGTTTCGTGTAAAGGTCGATTAATATTGAAACCGCACTTTTTGTCAGAGAAAAAATACAAAGAGACTTTATAGGTACCTAATGTTTATGATATGAGAGGGTATGACTGTGAGAGCATACAGGGTGCGCAGAAATATCGTGTACCCCTAAAAAAGATTCCTGCTAAATATTTTTGTTGGTCACAGTGAATGATAATAATGATGGCACATGATTGGCTGTTGGACTGAGATGATAACATTCCATCAATCATATGCATCCATTTCACGTTGCCAACCTATATTTTTATTGAAAAACTTTTTTTGGGGTTCACAATATTATTGCGCACCCTATAAGCTGATTATTTACCTACTCCGCCGTAGTCAATACAGGGTGTTTCAATGCAGAAATGCCATCTTCCACCTAAGAACTACCTACACAACAATGACCATGCTTCTTCTTCTTCTTCTTCGTGTTTCCGGGACACTCGGATCTTTTTAAATTCTCCCCTTCCATCTCTGCACCAGGCCCTCTGTGCGATTGTTCATTTCTCTCCACAGCTCCTCTCTTATACATATATGCAGTGCCTGTGCCACATACAAGGAGGTGGTCATCAGTCTTTGTCCGCAGTCCGGACACTTCACATCGTCCTGAATGCCCCATCTAGTAAGGTTTACTGCTGTCTGGGCGCATCCAGCTCGGATCCAATTCAATGTGAGCCACTCTACATACAGCAGTTCGTGTCTGTTTGCCAGGTTCTCGTTACACGTGGCCTTTTCCAGATCCGACCATATTTTCTCTCTCTCCTCCACTGGAACCACTTTCATCACATGGGTCCCCTTCATAAGACTCTTCCTGGACCTCAGTCTTAGGGTCACCTCATTCTGGTTGAACAGAACATGGCTGGGGTCTTGTTCTTTTTTCGTTCTCTCTACATCCGCCGCCACACACTATCTTATCCCAGGGGGTGCAATGCCGCATATTCTTGGTAGGTGTTTAACACTGGTTGGTCTTAGCGGGGCTTGAAAGCCAGATAGATATCACTCTTGGTTTTGGTTTGGTTTTATGTTTTTTGAAAATGTACGTAAAGGTTTTGGTTTTGGTTTAGGTTTTTCAAAATATTATCTCTCTCATTCCTGTTTTGCTTAAAGGTTTTGATTTCAAAGGAATCAGTTTCGGTTTTGGCTTTTTTTTCTCAATTTTTTAGAGGGAAGAAGGCCAAGAAAGTGATCATTTTTTTTAATACTTTGTGTGTGTGACTAGAAAGCGGCATTTTGGCAGTGCCGAATTTGTCAGCTTTTTCAGTTTTCAGGCATTTTACCCTTTAGCATCAGTTTTTACTTTATTTGTACCAAAAATGCAGTAATAATTGGGCTAATTACCTGAAAAATTCCAAAACCAATTCAGTTTTCAATCGGTTACACTCTCGGTTTTGGTTTTGAATTTGAGAAAATGAAGCTCCCAGTTTTGGTTTTGGTTTTAGTTGAGGGAAAATAACACTCCTGGTTTCAGTTTTCAGCAATTTTAATCACTTTTTGAGGATTTTAGTTTTGGTTTTGGCTTCAGTTTGCAAGCCCTGGGTCTTAGACAGCCAGACACAATTCTCATGGTGTTGTTGAGAGCAATGCTTATCTTCTTAACATGTGCTGATCACCTCCAGGCAGTACATCCATACTCTGCTGTAGAAAGCACAGTGCCATCGCTGTTGTCCTCAGTGTCTGGTTTTGCTCCCGATCTACAGTAGGGGAAGCCCGGGCAAAATGCACAATTTTTTCTTCAAGCAGCCAAAAACATATGTTGATATTGTTTAATCTTTGATGTAATAGTATCAAAATAAACCTCAAACCTTCTACTATTCAAAAATGTGTTCGCAATAACAAAAATATATATTTTTCGATCTTTAATTCCCATTTTCCCAGAACAACTTTTTTTCAATTTTTTTTCAAAACACCCGGGCAAAAGGAATAATCACCCCGGGCAAAAGGAAAACCAATGAAATTTGGTCAAAAAGGGGGAGGATAAACTCAATTTATTGTGAAGGAGATTACATTGGTGATAAACAAAGGTCATTAGTGTTAAAAAAAATTCCTAAAAAAAATTTATGAGTGTGTCGTGGGTAAGTTTTGGTGGATATTGCATAGTAATAATACATCACATAATTCAGAAAAAAACGAGTTGCATGTGATACGATTATCATCGCCTCTGGATCTGTTAAGGGAACTTTTGAGTATCCCCTAGCCTTCTAAATTAATTTTGGTAGTAACACATCATCAAAATCCTGTTTTTTTGAAATTTTCATTTTTTCAATTACAAAATCCTATCTAATTAATTATTCCTTTTGCCCTGTTCCTCTTGCCCGGAACCACATGACTTGACTTTTTTCAAAATTACATCCATAAGAGTCAAACTGATAGAAATGGTGTTTACATTTTTGGAAAGTAGATAAAATTCACTTTAATTTGAGATCTTACTTACATTTGCAGGTACTCTGGTATTGAAATCATTCGAAAAATTAAAAACCCCTTTTATGAAATTCAACTACTCGAAATCACAAAGTGGGTTCTCAGAAAAAAACAAACCTAGTTATTGCAAATTTTTTAGTTGCAAAATATTCCGCAATCAAAACGCTATCAAATGACAGTTTAACCAACTTCCTAACTGCATTAGAAAAAATGTAATTCAAGGTATTCCTCTTGCCCGGGGTGTTCTTCTTGCCCGGGCTTCCCCTAGAGTCTCAATAACTCAAACTCTGTTAACTCAAAAACTCCGATAACTCGAAGCAGAGTCTGTTTCCCTTGAACTCTCCATAAGACTCAATGTAAAATTCACTTCTTTACCTCGAAGTAAAAAGTCCAAAAACTCCGATAACTCGAAGTAAAATTTTTGAAAAAGACAAGAAAAACCTCTGTAAGTCGAACATTGCAAACGTTTTGCCTCTATAAATCGAATTTCTAGTTGAAAACACTTGTAAATTCAAATCACTTTGATACAAAACTCTTTCACATTCACATATTGGTTATCTTCAATGGTACCTATTGTACAATCTCATTCCATACTCCATACTTTAATCTTTTCTACCAGGTATAATACGTGT
Organism: Planococcus citri; assembly: GCF_950023065.1. Classification (NCBI taxonomy): domain Eukaryota; kingdom Metazoa; phylum Arthropoda; class Insecta; order Hemiptera; family Pseudococcidae; genus Planococcus; species Planococcus citri. The sequence continues at coordinate 45,828,947 of NC_088681.1, read as the reverse complement.
TTCCATTTCATTCTAGTAAAAAAAAAAAAAAACACTCATCTAATTCAAAACTTCGCTAACTCGAAATATACCAAAAGTAACCTCTATAACTCAAACTCTGATAACTCAAAAACTCCGATAACTCCAAGTCAACTCCTTCTCCCTTCAGCTTCGAGTTATCGAGACTCCACTGTAGTTGATACCAGTTTCCACAGTAAGTTGTTTCTTGCTTCCACCTTCATTTTTGTGTTCTCATAGTGTCATTTATAATATGTCAGGGTTCAATCTAGCATGATTCCTGAGTACTTGGGATTTTCACAGTTCTCCAGCTGCACTCCTCCCCACACCAGCTTCAATGTGCATTTTGCCTTTGCATTCTTCAGGTGGAAGCTACACACTCGAGTTTTGGATGGATTTGGTCTGAGGGCATTATCCACATAGTAGGTCTGTAGTCTGTTCAGGGTTTCCTGCGACATTTCTTGTACCTCTATGTGTGTATCCTCCTGAGCTCTTGCTGCTATGTCATCTGCAAACAGGAAGTGTCTGGTCTGGTCTCCGATTGGCCAGTCATTAGTGTATATATTGCATTTTTGATGTAAATGTCAATCTATCTACATCCTTCACTTTTGGATCCCACACATCAATGTGAATTTTGACCCTGCGTCGAGTCAATTGTCGACATGAATGCCGATCAACATTGATCGACAATTAAGTAGGCACATCAACAATTGGTGCTACACAGGATTTAAATTCACATTGACACGTTGTTGACATGTAAATTTTGAGCATCAAATTTTACATCAACGTGTCGAGATGTCATGTTGAGGTATCAGAAATAGTGAGAAAATTTTGAAAATATTTACATATTTACCTGGCTTCTCAAGGACAAAAAATTCATACACGTCAATGTCAACAAATTGTTCCTGCACATACAACCAAAAAAGATTTTAATAGGAAGAACTATCAAAATTCTTCTCAGGAATCTGTTCTATTTGGTTGTCATATGATTTTTTTTTTACCAAACTTGAGTTTTTTAGTCAGAATGAGTGAAATATCATAAAAGGGAGAATTTCTATAATTTTCAATTTTTTGTCTTATTTGGAAATTGGAAACGTTTGAAACAATTCCTTAGGCAGTGGAACTACCAGCAGAGCAAATAACGAAACAGAGGGAACAACCAGAACAACCAAAACCGTTTGAATTTGAAAACAGCTGAAAACCCTTTTAGAACACAATCCTTTTGGAAACCAGAAACTGAAACCTTTTATTTTCAATGATCCTGAAAACCGCCACTATTTCCACCAATTCAAAGGGTATTCCAAGGTAAGATAGGTGAAACAGGCAGCAAGATCAACGGACATGATCCCAACTAATCTACCAGATGTCGACGTTCCTACTCCCAGAAAGTACCTGCGTTGAACAGAGAGGGATCTGTGGGCAGTTGAACATGCCCGGCAATAAAATACCTTCACAAAACCGACTGTGATTGTGAGGAAACACAGGAAACTGTATAAACGTGCTAATGCTTTCCTTACTCGCTCAGCAAGATAATTATTCCTTACCCCAAATCCTTGATATAAGTTAGTACCTACCCAGTTATATCACAGCCCAAGGTTAAAAATCGGCGATAAAACCATCATTAAAAATATTCAAAGTTGACATAACCCAATCCCTGCGGCTAGCAGATTAGGTAAACACGCTAACGTGAACTCATTAAACGATTCATAGTTTTTAGATGGAAGACCTTTAAACTCTACCCTGGATCAACCTGTATTTATATTCTCCCTAGCAGACTTTACTTACTCACTATTTTATGAAATGAATAAGTTTGAATTTTGTTTACAGGAAATTCAAATAAGTATAGAAAATAACCGCTTCGAGATATTATTTTATAAGTATATTATGTAAGCATATTCGAATTTGTATGTTCGAGTTCAGTATCTGCTTACCGCTAAAACTCTTCGATATTTATCCAGCTCGATACCGGAAACTGTTGTTTTTTCTCTTTGTTTAAAATTTACCTCATAGTTTAATCTATGTATGTACTACATATTTGATTCGATGCTAATTCATCGCATGTTTCACTAATATCAATAAGTGCGCAAAAAAGTATACCTACACAGCGCGAACCCATCAATCAATATTGAAAGTACCTCCTGGAAGGGAAAAACAATCGCCTGACTCGATCCACTAAACTGCTTATTGTGTAATAAATCATGCAATAAACCCATAGACACGAGAAACAAGCAGGGGGAACCCATCTCTTTGAACGAAGCCAACTCTTTCGACTCAGATTACTCGACTCTCTCAAGTCTCAAGTACCATTGAAAAATTAAAAGCTCCTATTATACTAAAACAAACTTTATACTCGATTCCCACATTATCCACACATTCACACTTCTCCAGTTGATAAGTATGAGGAAGAGAAAGCTGAGAGAGGGGAAAAAAGGTGCAAAAATACACATAATTCAAAGCTCACTCGCTCGCATTGCTAAAATTCAAACGTGAAACATACTACACATATATGCAGTTGAAAGGCGAATAAAATGAAAATAAGTGTCGGCGAAAGGTCAAGTGGATGAATACTGAAAGGTTAAACCATACCGAATGTCTGCTCCGCATCTTCTCACCCTCATTTCTACATCTCTTCTCTTTCAGCTTATATACTGTCTCTTTTCATCTTTCACTATGTGTTCGCGCCTGCTTGCCTTTTCACCCAACATAAAACATCTGCTGCGTTTATCTCATAAATATACAATCTTTTTTCTTATTCTCCTTATACTTATGTACGTACAAATACTATACGTAGTGCTATATAATATTTCGAATTCTTTACCTATCTTATGTACTTACGTACGTATTTCAAAATGATGCGTTATTATTTCAGTTTGGATACGATTTTTTTCCCACAATCTACGAATTTACACATTGGGTAGGTATCGTATTTTCACCTATATAATATCGCCAATACGGGGTTTACCTTTATCGGGTATTTCAATGCCCAAACAATACACGTTATCGAGTAATTGCTATACTAATTTTAAGTAATTTTCCATTCCAGAAGGCATAGGTAGGAATGTATAAAGAATAAAGGATAATATTTGATTGACAATTAAATTGAAAGCAAAAAACCATCACTCACCAATAATGCAGCATAACGAGGATAAACTTCGATAGTTTGGAAATTGGTTCGAAGTCTCATCCATTTTTTAAAAATGAATTTAACCTGAGTACATACAAAAACAGGAGGTTTAGTCAATTTAGTAATCTAGTTGCATCATTAAAACCATGCATGTATAAATTCAACACAAATGCTTAATTGAAAACAAATAATGAAATTTTCCACTTCACAAAAAAAATAATTAAAAAATATGTAGTTGAAAAATATAAAACTTTGCCATCCTTTAGATCAATCTCAAACAAAAATTGTTTGATAGATGTATACAAAACAATTTTGTTTGAGATTGATCTAACGGATGGCAAAGTTTTATATTTTTCAACTATTCACACAAATTTTTCTCGCGGGGTTTTCAAGCCGAAAGTCTCAAATAAGTATGAGAACAAAGTTTTAAAAAACTCAAAAAAAAAGGGCTAACTAGCAAAATAAAAAAGTGAAATCACATAATTTTTTTTTAAAAAACTAGCATTTTTCAACTAGGTACCTAAACTGAAACACCTAAACTGAAACAGACCCAACTGAAGGTAGGTAACCAAAATTTCATGTGTTTTTGAAACTTCCTCCTGAAATTCAATTTTTTTTCAGCAAAGTGCACTAACGTGAATATTTCCTTCAATTTTCAACTACATACAATACATCATTCAAAGTAGTTTTTGGCCATTCTGGAGCCTTTAGGTGATTCTTCAGTTCCCTCCAGAAACTTCAAATCACTCTGAAAAGGGCGAAAATACCTAAAATGATCAAGAGAATGCCTAATAACCTCTGAACAAAATATATCTTAGTCAATTTTTCACTTCTCCAGAATGATCCGAAATTACATAGGTATACTGGAAAAATTAAAAACTCGTTGGAGACTCGCGAATAGCATAAAGCTGAAAGTTGTTGATGAATGAGGTGTGGAAATCGAATTGAAAGAACTATTCATATCTACTGGTTCATTTTGCTCAAAAAAATTTATATATCATGAAAAAGTTTAAAAATTGTTTGTGAAGCAAATTTCTTAAATTTTTCAAAAATTCGTCAAAAATCCAGAAATGAACTTTAGCATTAGAATCAGAAATCTTGGTTACAAGGGTTTTAGGATTAATATATTTCTCTTTCGATCCAGCTTGATTCCGTTTAAATCAAAGAAAGTCAGTTCAAACTTTTTTCGTGGGTGAGAAAAAAAATATAAACTCGATGAAAAAAATAGAAAAGATGGAAGAAAATACACATAAAATAAAAATTTCACCATTAGAAATCACGTTATTTCTATAAGTGTTTGGTTCCAGAATGTCAAAAATATTGAAACATTCGTTTGCTATGCACAAAAAAAGGAAAAGAACTTGAAAAGAAATGAAAAAATAGCTCAATGTGTAGAAAGTGTATTTTTCCTGATTTTCTTCATTGTAATGTAACAAAACAATACCAAAAACCAAACGAATTGTACAATGGGTGGAAGGGTGAGGGTTTTCTTCAGTATATTCTCTCAAAACTGTCCAAATTTGAAAGCTGGGATTTAAAATAAATTAGGCAATGACACTTTTCTAATGGATCAAAAATTTTGTTATTTCAGATCATCGAAAATTATTAGTAAAATTCACCGACTTGGACAGAAAATCAAGTCAAATATTGCGATTTCCCTCAATTTTTTCTACTCATAAAAAAGCACTAAACTCTGAAAGACATTTTCAATATTGTCAGATTCAAAGTAAATTATAAAGTGATAAGGGTGGGTTAATGGTGAGGGGGTGGGTGAAACTTTTATTCGGATGTTTCATTCATCGCCGAAAAAAAAGTTCACAACGAGTACCCCTGATTTTTGATTCACTGCCTTCCAAACTAATGGACCTGGATTCGTAGATGTTAATAAAATTGCCTAACTAGTTTGCTGTAAATATGAAATGATCAGAAATTAAGTCAGATGAAAAGCTCGAAATTGAACTTTGTTTGAAGATGCTGAACTTGAATATTGGTCTCTTTTGACCATCATCTCCAGACCCCTCTTCCAATGCTCTCAAACTGGTCAAAATATCAGCATCCCCCCCCCCGGATTCTTTGGGAAGTGAATGAAAAATGTTCAAAGAAATCACGCGAGGAATCAAAATTATGTTTCTGAACCTCTCGATCACGAATTTTACCTACATTAATTTTGATGAAAAAACAAAGGGCTCCCCATGAGAATGGGACAAGAAAATATCCCCTTCTTCAAATTTGAATTTGCTGGTTTCGAATATTTATTTTCTCCCTTTTGGAAAAAATGTGAGCAACTGATATCTTGAGAGGACCTCGAGAGATAAAATCAGTTTGGAATGAGCTATCTCGAATTTTTCAATATCCCTTCTATTGCATCTAAAAATGCAACAGCTGTTAAATCGACGCAAGGTTACCCCAGTGCCCTATATTCAAAATTCCGCATTAATTTCGAGTCACCCTGTATAAGTAGGTACGCAGTATATTACCGAACGCATTAACGGGCACGAATTCGAATGATTCGATTTTGACGTGATCATTCACAGTACATTTAAAACGAATGAGAATTGGCTAAGTTTCAGAAAAGCAAAGCAAGGAAAAAAAATAACATCCCAACTGTTTAGAATAAGAGATGGTATACAGCAGAAAAAGTACCTACACGATTCTGGTATAATACCTACGCAAACATTACCGAGAGATATTTTATTACGGTAAAGGTTTCCATACCAGAAGAAATAAGAGAAAGAGAGAGGGAGACTAAGACGACGGTAGAGAAGGGGGGAAAAAGAGCTTCAAAACTTTATAAAATGGCAAGTTATTGGATGCAATTTCCAAATATTGAATCGAAAAACCAGTCAAACTATTTTAAAACTACTATAAAGCCTAATTCGCGCGATTTAACACGAAGCAGGCATCAAGCCGAAGCGAAAAAAAAAACCTAATATAGTATAGGTTAAAAACTTTGCACGCGCGAGAATAATGTGTCAATTGATTTAAACTTCTAAACGACATGAAATTTCATATATATAAGAGGATGGCTAAGTACTGGAGGGAGGTGGAAGGAGGTACTGCCACGTGAAGCTCGTATGTAAGATGGATGAAAATGCTTTTCATTTTTTTTTCACGAAGAATTGCTTGCAAAAAAAAAGGAAGGCATTTTCACGTGATGTGACCAAAGTACTTGGGAGTAGATTTTGAAGTGAAATGATAAAAAAGAACGAACCAAAAAGAAAGTTCACGATACAAAAAGTACACATTAGATTGCAACTCGAGAGATATACATATAAAAAGACATCGACTAAAAAATGCAAAAGAACTTTGGAAAATCATAATTCAACTTTTGAAAGCTCGCAAAACCAACGTCGAATAACTAGTTTACTTTTTTAACTTTAAATGAAATTGTTTTAGCTTTTGCACGACGATGGTTAAGAACGCCAAACAACGTAAATTAAATTGCAGCTTTTATCGATATAGAAGTTTTCCTGTTGAAATACATTAAATTTAATATCAAACGATTGTGGCTTTTACCTTTTGGCTTTTGCTAAGATCGCATAGGCTTTTCTAATAAATTCTCAAACGGCAAATGAATTTTTAGTTTTTTGCGCTCTTCTACACAAAGATTATTATGCAAATGTTGGCCTGCGTTTCGTCGCGTATAAATACTAAACAAACCAACATTGTCGGTCGTTTTTCTTCCAAGTTGAAAAATTATTTCGATATTCAAAGGGAAATTTTTCTTTGCATAAAATACTCGCGTCTTTCTAAAAGACTTCGTCGCGTTTACGTTTTGCATTTATTTAGCTTGTATTTTTATTAGTTTTTTTTCAAACGAGGTAAATGCAACTGCTCTCTCGTTTTATCAACAGGTTTTCCCTGTGGGATATTTGTATTTGAATAATTAACTCGGATATAGGTAAAGGAAAGTGCGATGGGATCGAGGTTATTATTTTCACAGACATCAAATTTTTGCTATTTGGACAGCGTTGAATGTTTCATTTTCGGAATTACGTGTTTTCGAATGTTTCTTGGAGTATGTTTGTAGAGTAGCAAATGAGAAAATTTTGCAATAAATGCGATAATTTTGATCACATGAGAGATTTTCTCTCATAGGTAAAATCTACTATGAATAATTATGTTCTTTAAAACTAATATTATTTTATACGTTTTTTTGTGAAAATCTCGACCATCTTTCATTTAGTAACTAATTATTTTCTTCTATCACGAAATCAGTAAACCATTATGAAATACTATTTTACGAGTAATACTTACACCAAAAAAAAAGTCTAAAATATGATTTATCTAATTCGTTTTTTTCATACCTTCCATTTTATTTATTTGTTTCTACGTATGTCCAGAATAATTCCTGAAATAGGGGAAGGGAGAAAAAAACAACCACCACTGACCCAAACAAACTATAAAATTATTCCACCAATTTTTTCAATACTTTCCCAACATAATTGGCGAAGTTCGTGACCACGAATAGATGAAGGGAGAAGAGAATCATTTGGCGAAATTCCTCAATTGTATAATTTCCCATGGTACGTTACCGTTGATTTATTTATGGTAATTTAATGGCATTCGCTCGGCAGTGAAAAAAACAAAAACAACATAGCGAAGTAGGGTTAACAATTACGAGTTACCAAGCTATTAACGAGATTTCAGCTGAAACTGCGAGATTATGGGATTTTCTCGTTTGGACGTTGGAATTATTATTTTTTGTAATTGCTTTACTAACAGGCTTATTACGGCCTTTTTCTTTCTCTGCCTTTGTAAGGATTATGAGGAGAGTGTGGGTGGAATGACGGTGGCGAATGGTAAAACTCTTTAATTATACCGTTGTGTATGCCTACGAAAGTTTCAGGTTTCGAGACTTGGTCTACGAACAATTGCAACGTCAGTTGTGCGCAACAGCTTTTGATAAGATTTTTAGAATTCAAATTTTCCTCTTTAGGTGTTTCAGTTTTTTCTCATACTCAGGAATACCTACTAACGGATTTCTCTTAAATCATTCTTTAAGCTCAAATTGATGCTACGGTTCCACTTGTTTCGTTGAAAATCATTCACCGACGCGATCATGTATTCACTTACAAAATAATTCAATCAAGAATGATTCGTTTATGCAGATGATTTTTCATTCTTCTTCAAGATATCAAATCAGTGGCGTAGTCAATGGAGGGGGGCGAAAGGGGCCATCGTTTTTCCTCTTGCGAGCGGATATTTCAAATAAAACATGCAAAAATAGACGTTTAATTTTTCAGACCAATTTTTTCTAAAAAAGATACAAAATCATCACACATCGTCAAAAGGTTTCAGAAAATTACCTCTAATTTTGATTCAGTAAAATTTGATATTTTATCATCACTCTTCATTCAATTTCATGTTTTGATTCTATTTTCAGTTTCAGTTTTTGGTTTCATTTTTAGTTCTTATTTTTTTTTTCAGGGAGAGGGTTCAAAATTCAACCTTCAATTTATTTTCAAAAATATCAATTTCATTTTCAGTTTTTAATATCCATCATTTTTGGAGTTGTCAGTTCCATTTTTAGAATATTCCGTTTAATTTTCTGTTTTCAATTTTACATTCATGCTGTTCTCGGATCTGTTTTCTGTACCTTTAGGGTTATAAATTTTTGGATTTCAGAAGGGTTATCTGAGATGGTCATTGAATTTGGGTCTATTTGGAGAGATAGTCTTGTTTGCTGTAATTTAGGACAGGTAAATAGTAAATTTTGGATGTATGTAGGTTCATTTTCACAGAATTGACAGGGGGTTTCGGAATTTTTTGATATAGATGGTAGTGTGTGATTTTAGAGTGACCTATTCTTAGATGAGTTATAATTATTTCTTCTCTTCTGTTTAGGTGATCAAGATTCTTCCAGGGGTAGATTGTTTTTTTTTTGTGTTGAAAGAGTTTGTTTGATGTCTGTGATGACCAGAAATTTTGCCATTTAGAGTGAGTATTTTGTTTAAAGAATGATTTTATATCGTCAGGGGTAAAAATGGTGAAGGGTGGGGAGTTAGTGGCTGATTTTGCATAGGTGTCAACAATTTCATTTCCTTCAATGCGGACATGACTAGGAATATACATAAGGTGGATGGTGTGGTTTGAATTTTTGGGATATAGCAGAATTTTGTGAATATTTTGAACAATAGGGTGATCTGAAAAAATGTTTTGTATGGATATCAAAGAACTAAGAGAGTCACTTTGTATTAAAAAGGTTTTGTTTTCAAGCTGTGTGGTGGATATGTTCAAAAGACAATGGTGAATTGCAAGAAGTTCGGCAGTATATTGAAGAGACCTCATGAATTTTAAAATTGAAAATTTAATTTTTTCATTTATGGAGAAAGCATATCCCGTATGTGGGTTAAAGATTTTGGAACCATCAGTAAAGCATAAATTGAATTCTGTGTAGTTTGATATGAGTTCAAGATAGTGGTTTTTGATTTCTAATGGGGAACAGTTTCTTTTTGGATAATTTCTCAGTTGAAAATCAATTTGTAGAGGTTTTAATAGCCAAGCAGGGTGGGTTATGGGTTTTTGAATGAGATTTTTGAGATCAATTTCAAGGTTTTTTATTTCAGAGATGAAGTTTACAAGTGGGTTGTCATTTTGTTGGAAATGATGTATGCTGAATATTGAAATACGATTTTGGAGAGGATGTGATGGATTAGCTGAGGCTGATGTAATGAATTTAATTGTTACTAGTGATTTTCTGAAATTTCAGGGTAGTTCTGCAGCTTCACAGTAGATACTATCAATGGGTGAGGAGTAAAGAGTTCCAATGCAAATCTGTAAAGAAGAATTTTGAACAGTTTTCAAGATATTGGCTGTTTTATTGGAAATTTTTGTAAAGCATGGACTACCATAATCAATTTTGCTGCGTATGAGAGATTTATATAGATGGATTAATAATTTACGGGAAGGGTCATGTTTAAGATTTTTAAATTATCATTAATAAATTGATACGTTTCAACAGTTCTGATTTTACATTTAGAAAATGGGGGGTTCAAGTTAGTTTTTTTATCAAACGTAAGTCCGAGAAATTTGGTAGAAGATTTGAACACCCATCAATTGAAGTGTTCAGAGATTCGGTTTCTTTGCAGTTATATAGTTGATATTTTATTTTTAGTGTTTTCATTCCCATTTTATGTTTTTGATTCAATGTTTGAATGTTTAATTCAATTTTCAGTTTTCGATTTTATTTTTTATTTTCAATTTATTTTGAGACTTCCGATTCAATTTTCAACTACACAATTCACTTAGCAGCGAAATTAAGCTTAGCTGATTAGTTTATGTTTCGGATCTTTTTGATTTTCTGGAGGATGTACACAGCTACCTAAATCAATTTTCAAACCAAGGAATCAATTCAGAAAAAAATTAGCTGATTCACATATTATGCAACTAGACTCGTAATCTGCGACGACCATCATTCGTTTTCGCCTTTTTCGAGCTAGCATAATTTATTAAAAGTTCACATAAACCCCTGGAAATTCAAATGAGCTTATTCATCGTTATAAGGCACCTTTCTTCGAGTGACTTTAAAGCTCATCTTGCTTGCAGACAGCGTTGTCTATTCGCCTTACTAGAGGGGAACTAGGTCATTTGTGAATCACCCTGTATAATATATTCACTTACTTATAAAGGTACGAGGGAGAACACCAGCATCTTGTTGCAAAGAACATGATGAACAGTTTATTAAGAAATTTTATATAGTTTTTCGCAAAGTTGGCATATTTTTCATGAAACGAACTCCTGTACGCTCTTCTCTATCCTGTACCTCTCCTCTTGCAAAATAGTACATAGAACGAGAACCTCGGCGGGACTACTGAAGCTGCAGACGAAGTAGGAAAAGAACTTTTCAAAACTACACCGCGCTATCCAATTAAACGGAAACGTGTAAACCCGAATGTAAACTCAATTCGAAAGTTGTTCGTATAAAATTCTCTCGATCTTTACCACAGGCCATTCTGTAAAAAGCTGCGTTTATATCTTCTGCTTCCTTGTTCGTTCGTCGGAATAATATACTTACTTTCAAGGATACAAATGTCGTTGACTTTCGCGCTTCATTAGTAAATGAAATACTTGGCTAAACTGTTTTAAAGCGACTTTCGAATTGTACTATCTCGTATGTACTTCTACCTAATCGTAATAGGTGCAATGTGAGAGCACTGTGAAGCTTTTCTATCGTGCCTTTTCAAATAGGTTACTGGTTAATTTGCTATTTTACAGCAGGGTTCTGCGGAGAGCGCAGCTTTCTCGCGTGTTAACATTGTGTGCTCGTGTTGTAGTCGCGTATAGTCATCGTCAATGAACTTTCTCGACAAATAAAAGTTGTAAATATTTAAATAAAAAGTTAGCGGGGAATAATCGCGATACCGACGTTCTGTTCCCTTTTTCCTTCGACTTTTGTCTAATGTAATTTAAAATCATTTGATAAAAACGACCAGGCCTAATGAAATTATCATTTAGAGAGTCTGCGACAAAGAAGACATCGTAAGCATCGTATACTATCTCTTCTCCATTCTCCATCCTGTCGCGTGTCTTGTCGTCGCCGTTTAAAATAAGACACGTCTTTTGTACCGGCGTTAATCTTTAGCGACACTTTTAAATGAATTTTTTATTCAAGGTTTTTGTGCCACGAAATTCGACGACAGCGCGAACACAGTATTTTCATAGGTAGGTACCCGCAACGCCAACACTTAACTGGTGAAAACTAAATAAAGATGTTCAGCCTAAATGTAATTTACGTCGGATTGTCATCAACTCGTAGCCTACACAGTAGTTTTATTTTTGGATTTATCACTGAAGATTAGCACTTGAAGTATGTACCTGTTTAAACCCAGAGTTGGGTAAAATCACAAAAATATGATTGGAATCATAATTGGAAAAAAAAAATAAAAGAAATGTGAAAAATACAAGCATTAATAAGGAACGTGAATGGCAGACGAGGATAGTAAGTACCTAGGTAAATTTTGAGGATCTCAACGTTCGATAGAGCGCGAAAAATAAATATCTACCTATTTATCTATTTTGTAGATACATAAAGTATCATAAAAACTGTGAAACTGGTTTTAAAAAATCCTCCAAAGTTTCAAAAAATGAATAAAATTTTAAAAAACGACTGAAAGCTGAAAAAATATCTCAAAATTTGGGGTCCAATAAAAATGTTAAATTGGCCAGTCAGTTACACTAGGCAACTGCACATTTGTGCTTGTTTTTTTTCTCGTATCCGGTTGACATGCCTAATTTAACATGAAAAAACACTCAATCTAAATCTAAATCTAAATACTAGGGTGGTCCTTATTTACATGGTCGAAAATTTTTTTTGCAATTTTTTTGATTCCTCCCCCCAAAGTTGTTCCCTTATATGAGAAAATAAATCCCTGAAAATTTTAGTCGGATCGGATAATATTAACCAGTGCCGCAGAGCATCTGAAATTTTAGAACTGACAGACCGCGTAGCCGTTGTATTTTCCACGAGAGCTGCGCGGCGTTGTTCGTGTTTTCCCCGACACGCATATTCCATAGTCCTGTATTCGGCTGGATGCAGTAAAAAAAAATTTTTCCACAAAAAGGTCTTCTTTGGCACCTAAATAAAGATTCTGGAGTATAATCGGCATCGGAAAATATTTTGAGGTGATTGAGGAACAATTTTCTCCTGCCAGTACTTGAGGAATCTAACAGCGTCATCATCAAGTGTCCCATTTAATTTTCCAGAATTGATTTTTCCTGATAATTCACACTCAAATAAGTGCTTGTCAGTCTGAACATCATCACATTCACACAGATCATCATCAGCCAACTGCCATCTATGAAGGTTGTACTTAGATTGTGTGACTCCGCTCCTCAATCGGTTGAGTGTTTTCCACAGTCCATATTTCAGATATTCTCCACTTGGTAGGGCTTCCTGCCTGGATGGCTATTCCCAAAATAAATTTTCCTCCGCAATCGACGTAATTGAATGTGATGAACGTAAAAGATTGTGTCGCCAAAAAGCAACCGTGTTCGGCATAATGTGCGTTATTTTAATATTTGAGCAACAAATCTATCCTATAGCTGCAAGAAAAATAAATACCCCAAAAATACGTGAAAAATACGAAAAAAATTAATTAAAAAATACCCGAAAAATCGGAAAGAAGTCCTGAGCCCGATCTATGGCACCTAGAGAGCTGATTTTTATTTTAATCGACAGCTTAACGTCTCTAGAATATAGGAAAAATACGCGGGGGCAAAAATTTTGAAATTAAAGGGTCCAAATTTTGAGTTTAAATGGGCTGTTTTTGCCGTTTTTTTGATTATTCTCAAATATATCAAGAACGAAAAAGGTTAGAAGGGTGGTTAATACCTCATTTTAAAGAGCATTAAATTCTGAACATTTCCCTCGATTACATTACCCCTCTGGGGTTTTTAGTTTTTGAGCTATTTTGAATTCAAATTTCGAATTTCAGTTACATAATTTTGAATTAAATTATCTCGAGAACTAAAAACGCTAGATGGGCACTGTCAGCGAGGGAAATGTTCGAAATTTCATGCTCCGTAAAATGGTGAAAACAGATTAGAAAAAAGTTGCTCAGATCGTGCGATTTTGATCGTTTTTTATGGTATCTTGAAACAGAAAACCGTTAAGATGGTGCGTGTACATATACACCCACACAAGCATACACACAACCACCAATGTAAATGTACCAGACAACGCATCGCAAAGCCATGTCGTTGTTATTCCAGACAGGATCACGCGACATGCGCGCGCATACAAACCTCCCACTCCTCCAACAACTGAATTCTCAAGTACAATGTGAGGATTATGATTTATGCATATCGATGAAGCGTGAAATATTATTGCTGATGTTATAATGTTAATCCGTCTATCTTCCGTGCTTTGTTTTTGCGTCTATCATCTATCATTTTAATCAAAGTTTTAATCGAAGCATATACTTGGGAGCAAACCTCTTCTGAGAGTGAGCGAAGGGGGGTTTGCGCCCCCAAGAGCGAGTTCCGAGGGCGAAGCCCGAGGAACGAGTATGGGGGTTGGGCCGCGAAGCGGCCAGGGGGCGTATCCCCCTAGTATGTTTATAAAGCCCAATATAACAATTAAATTTTTTTTCTCAAGATAACACAAATAATTTGCAACACTCATTATGTTGTTTGCGGAGATTGCGGAGGCAAAAATATTTTGGGAATAGCCGCCCTAGTTCTTCCCTCAGCACCTGCATTCCATATGCGACATCTATCTGTGCTGGGCATCGACCTTGCAGCTTATTCAGTTCGCTTTATGTTCACTTCTTAATAGACCAACTGTGCAATGGTAATGAAATGGCACCAACATCTCACCACTACTAACACAAAGGTTTACACGAAGTGTAATGTACTGGGTTTGGGAATGGAAATAGTCATGCGCCGGTTCCCCATGGTTACCCGCTCGGAGAGAGGGGAAGATAACAAGGACAAACCAGATGACGCGCCTCCTCTCACCTCTTCTTCACAAGTCGCACATGCGCACTCCCATTCCCAAACCCAGTACATTAGACTTCGTGTAAAACGTTGTGTTAGTAGTGGTGAGATGTTGGTGCCATTTCATTATGTTAGAATCCATATACACAATTGGTCTATTAGAGGAGGCAACAAGATTATTTACAAGGTCGATGGTGCTGGGAGTATCTCTCAACTCTTCAACTGTTTTCATGAAACTGTGTCTTGATCTGAGGCGGGTTTCTGCCAGTTCTTCATATCCATACATAGGATGCAGCTGATTTTTTAGCATCTTTGTCTTCTCTGTCATGGATGGTAGGGTGACCCTTAAAATGCAAAAGTAAATATTTTTTCGGTCTGACCCCCTAAATTTTTTAATTATATGATAAAATTCTCGAATACAAAATTTTAGCCCATTTGGAGGTCATTAACCCGTGCCGAATTGACTAGAATGTTTAAATGGGATTTAACATGGGTTTTTAAGTGAAAATTGCATTTAAATTCCTCTTAGGCGCCTAAAAAATAATTCCGAGGGTTTTTTACAAGAAAATGCTACAAAAGCATGTCAAAGACCATATAAAACAATAACAGGTTCATGGGGACCCCCTACCCTTCCTTCCCGCCCTGGAAATATTGAATTTTCCCCTATATTTTTAGGGCAGGAAGGAAGGGCAGGGGGTCCCCATGAACCTGTTATTGTTTTATATGGTTTTTGACATGCTTTTGTAGCATTTTCTTGTAAAAAACCCTCGGAATTATTTTTTAGGCGCCTAAGAGGAATTTAAATGCAATTTTCACTTAAAAACCCATGTTAAATCCCATTTAAACATTCTAGTCAATTCGGCACGGGTTAATGACCTCCAAATGGGCTAAAATTTTGTATTCGAGAATTTTATGATATAATTAAAAAATTTAGGGGGTCAGACCGAAAAAATATTTACTTTTGCATTTTAAGGGTCACCCTAATGGATGGGTATCCGGACAATTTACCTTCGACAATTTACCCGGCGCAATTTATCTGGCGCAATTCATCTCCAGAGACAATTTACCTCCAGAGAAAATTTATCTCACGCGAAAATTCACCTCGTAAGATGATTGATTTTGTGAGAAAATTTACCTATTCGAAACATTTAACATGTAAAAACAATCACGACAATTCAGGAACACAAAATGGTAGAATTATATGTGATGTGATCTGGGATAGGGTACCCAAAGTCGGAAAAGTAAATTTCGTGCTACAGCAAAAAACAGTTGAGATATTGAGAAATGTCAATTTTCAGGTTACACTGAAAACTTGTTCTAGACACTGTTGGCTATCATCTAGCATAAAAATTACCTCTGAAAGAAATATTTTTCCCTATTAAATACCCGAACGCAGTTAAAAAACAAAAGGTACCCAAAGTCGGCGTGTTGTTTCCCCCCGCTTGCGCTTCCACTACCATTCCGCTTGCTACTACCCAATCGATGTTCTTCTGTTCTTTCCTGTTAGTTATGTCAAATTCACAATAAAATTAGTTGTATACCATTAGAAAACAAATGTTACATATCTTCTTTGGTGGCTAGATGCCTAGAGAGCGGACCATCACGCCGGTGGTCGTGGGTTCAAGTCCTCCTCCGGGCCAAAATTTTTTTTATAATTTTTTTCACTTATTTCTTTTTAAAGTCGCGAGTTTCGGTAAAATTTTCATTTTTTACTCATTTTAATGTTTTTTTTTTCAAATTTTCTGTACAAAAAATGTGTTTCCCTCAACATGATTCAACAAATAGTCAACAAATGTTGACACAATTTTTAAAATTTGATTGTCTATAATTTTGAAGTATCATATCAAAATTTCAGCCAATTTAGTGCAGTAGAAGTCGAGAAAATAATTTTTTTTCGAAATTTTGAAAGAAAAACTTGAGGAGGTTGGTTACAAAGTTAGACAAACGCCACTTCTACAAAAATCGAGTTAGATATTGATTCTTATAGGATTTTTAACGCTCTTTTCATTGCCGAGGTCTGTTATTTTCAATATAGTACATAAAACGGTAAAAAACGCGCTCAAAGTTTTGCCTCAGTTTCAAACACAGACATGTGCAAATTGTCTTACTTTCAAAAACAGACATATCCAGGATATGTCTGTTTTTGAAACTAAGATGATAGGATATGTCTCATTTTGAAACTAAGATAAAGTTTACATGTCCGTGTTTGAAACTAAGGCGCAACTTTTATCCCGTTTTTTGACCTTTTATGTACTATTTTGAAACTGAGGGACCTCAGAAATGGAAAGAGGGTTAAAAATCCTATACGTATCAAAACCTAACTGATCTAGACAGCTTCCATTTCAAATTATCTTCATCTTGGTTTCAAAATCAGACAAGTGCATTTTCAGGTTCTTTTTATTAGTGGTGGGGGGTGATGGTGGAAGGATATTTTTTGTATTTTTGTTACTCAGTATCATCACTACAATTTGTCAAAAATCCCCCTCCTTTACAATGCTGTATATTTTTGTAAAAACAAAAAACATAGATTTTCTCAAAATCAACATTGTGGCGTTTGTCTAACTTTGTAACCAAGCTCCTCACTTTAAACTTTGATTTTCTCAAAATTTTCTTTTTTTAAGCAGAAACTTCAACTGTTCATTGCTCAGCCGCAAAAAGGGCTAGACTCAATATCTTTTTTTTTAAAAAAAGCTGACATTTTAAGCTTTCAAATGACACAATAAAAACGAAAAAAAATTTTCCGACTTTGGGTACCCTATCCCAGATCGCATCACATATTTTAAAAATGAAGTATTAAAATTGCACAGGTGATTGAGGGATATTTAATCTGGTACCCATTGTCAAAAGGGGAGGGGAAAGCGTAGTACTCAATATGTAATATTATGAGCAACTCCTCACAGGTACTCCATCAGATCTTCATCTTTTGTTTCTGAAAATTTCGAAACCACATTTTTCATGCTTCTGGGTGGCATCTCTGTAAACTTTCTTTTTTTTTCTGAGGAGGTTCACCAGCAATCGTTTGCTCATACTGAGCCTTGGTTATACACTGGATAATTTTACCTTTTTGTGTTCCTGAATTATCGTGATTGTTTTTAGATATTAAATGTTCCAAATAGGTAATTTTCTCACAAGGTAAATTTTCTCACGAGATCAATCATCTTACGAGGTAAATTTTCTCTGGAGGTAAATTGTCTCTGGAGATGAATTGCGCGGGGTAAATTGCGCAAAGTAAATTGTCCCCAAATCCATGGATGCAACTTCACATCTGACTGCTGGTGGGACAATTCCACTAAACTCATGCAGATTATTCAATGGTGTTGTGCATAAGCACCATGTCACCAAACTACATGCTGTGTTTAAGGGTATATCAATTTTACTTGCATGTGCGGAACGACTCCAAACAGGGGAGGCATACTCCCCCACTGAATAGCACAGTGCTAGTGCAGATGTTCTCATAACTTGGGGCTTAGCACCCCAAATGCTGCCTGCTAGTATGCCAATTATATTTGTTCTTGCTGCAACTTTCATTTTAGTTGCCTCGCAGTGTCTTTTGTAGGTCAAGGACCTATGTAGGGTTACACCTAGGTATTTGGGGTTATCTGCATGTTTCAGATCTGTTCTGCCCCATCAGATATTCAAAATTGTCGCTTTGCTTCACAATTTCTGAGATTAAAAGAGCATGTTTCTGTCTTTGTTGGATTTGATTTGAGATGGTTATCTTTGTAGTGTGTCCTCCACCTCTGTAAACCTATGATGTTGGGCAGCTGTTGCAAGATCATCTGCATACAGAAAGTGGTTAGTATCTGGTCCAATTGGTTGGTCATTGGTGTAAATGTTGAAGAGAATTGGTGACAAAACACTGCCCTGAGGCAATCCATTCTTTTGCCGCCTCCAGGTGCTGTTTTTACCATTGAGTGTCACATAGAATCTTTTGTCTTTCATCAACATAGTGACTATCTGTGTAAATTTAAAATCCTTTGTAAGTTGGTACACCTTATACTGGAGTAGTCGGTGGCACACTGTGTCAAAAGCTGCTGTGAGGTCGACAAACACTACTCCAGTGACTTTCTTATTTTCAAAGCCATCTTCAGTGTGCTGTGTTATTGAAAATGGGCTTAATCGATACCATAGACCCTAAAACAAAAAAACAGAGTGAGGTTTTTCAATTTGAGTTATTTTTGTGATCAGGAGAGATGATCAAAGTCGCAAAAATTGCTGTTTTGTCCTACTTTATGAGTTTATAGCGATATCAGTATTGTTTATTGAGAAAAAACAAGGGCATTTTCAGTTTCCCCGATTTTTGATTTTTGAAGTTTCAAGCGCAGACAGATATTTTATGGAAGTAACTTCAAACTCTATACTTAACAGTGGCCTACTTGATGTTTTTCTCAGATTGCATTTACCCACTCCTCTATCAATTTTAATCAAATAGCCTTATTAGGAACTCAAAAACACCTAATTCCTAACAAGGCCATTTCTAATTTTTGAAGCAAAAAATGTACTGGAATCTTGTTATAAATACTTGGATCGACATTTTTTCAAATTTTTCAAACTCTAACGCAATAACTATTCAAAATTTAAAAATTTTTTTTAAAATTTTGAAATGTTAGCGTCACTCTTGATCAAATTCTTGAAAAATTTGAATTCGACTCTCGGCGCATAAATTATATTCATGCCAATATACGTAGTTCAATGAACTGATTATGTGCTACTTTCATTTTCAGATGAGGCTTATTACGCGAACTCGATAGTATCCTTTCAAACCCAGAACAACAGTTTGGAACAAAGAAATCAGATTTTACCTGTATACAAATAGGTAAATACAAAAATTCGAATTACGAAAGCTGCTCGGAGTCATTTACTTCGAACACGAGTGAAAATTTTCCGCACATAAAACAAACGTGTATCCCAATAGAATACCTACCTAGTACCTACCTATACCACCCTGGCATAGCTGGCTCGTTCCTTTTATCGCCATTGAACGAATTTTCCGGTCGTGAAATATTAACATTACAATACCTGAAATGTTGAACATCTCGTCGCTGAAAGACCGCATACAACAGAGTCAGATACCCTCCCTATCCTCGAATCTTGTCAAACAGCGATATACCCACAAACCGAGCCTACTCCACTGCACATAAATATGAAAAAAAAGAACACATGGGGAAAAAAATCATTCTAAATATTGGAATAGACATGGTCAGCATTCGCATACCTCATATACCGAACCTTTCGAATCGTTCGCTTGTATCGCTAGTCCAGTTAACTAAATTGATTTAGTACAATTACAAAACCTGGGGCTTCGTAGCAAACATCGCGACGAGTACCTACAGGAGCGTAATCAATTTTACTCTCTCGTCGATGGCTAGCAAATTGCTGGCCAAACTATGAAGGGCTACGCGACGGCGGTGGTGGAAAAAAGTACGAATTTTTTCACGAACGAGTTAATAGTTAATGAATCACGAACCGATATGGCGGGCATTAATTACGCGATAAATTTGCCAATGTGGAATTTACGCGTCATTGGTTACATCGGCGGCGTGAAATAATAAGAGGACAAGGCATCCGTTTCCGCCCCTTTTCCTCAATTGAAGCCCTAAACAAAAATGAATTTATACGGATAAAAAATCAACGTGTGGTCTCGCGAGGATAACTTGTATTCATTTTTTTTTTGCCACACCGATCGACTAAATTTTTTTTTGCTTTCGCTTCGTGAACATGTCGAATACTTTTACAATATAATCGACTCGTATTGGTGCTATTTAATCTGGGCAATTGGCGAAAAAATCGTCGTCGTGTCGATGCAAGCTCGCGAGCTCAAATTATACTCTGTGCGACTTTACCTTTTTTTTTTCCTGCTGGGTACCGGGTAGTCTCATATATACGCGTATAGCGCTAACTAGATACTCTTTTTTCTACGGGATTATCCTACGTTTTATACGCCACTATGGGGGCTTTTTACCTTTAAATAAAATCGTAAATTCCGACACTTTATTACGACTGGTGGGGGCGAAGACCCGTCGTCTAAAGAAATTACGCTAGATCTCTTTTAAAAATACAACCCTATTATACCTCGCGCGATGATTTTTTTTTCTCTACTTTCTTACTTCGTTGGCGCGCTCGGATTGTATAATAATGTAGTCTTATAACACGGGTTTTCTCTCTTGCTCATCACAGCTTCATTTTTTTTTCTCTTCTGCGTAGAGAATTAGGTTTAAATATATTTTTTTTCCTGCTACGCTATCCATGTAGGCTACCAGGACGACAGCGAAGACGATGAGGTGCCCGGTATCAAATAAACAGTACTTTAAAAAGGTTTAAGATGCTTGGTTAATACGTATTTGCATTATGTACGATGATAACACGTCTCCGGTGTGAAAATTTCGTCGCGTAACGGAGCAAGTTTGATTCTCTTTTCTATACTTTTTTCCCACTTTTTTTTCCTTTTGCGAATAAATAGGCAATTTATTTCACATTTTTGAGCACGCTGTGAGAAAATCGAGCGTACTTTTCAAACAGGGGTTAAGTGTATGGTGCAGGAATAAGGTGGAATCACTACGAAGAAAAAAGGTGAACGAAATTGAATTCATAGGGTTTTGATAATCTGCGAAGAAATTCGATTTTTTCAAGAGTAGATGACTCTAAACAGCGTGTTCGGATTGTTTAATCTTACCAGTAAGGGTAAGGGCACCAATTATGGACCAGTCCGCAATATGGACCAGCGCCCGTTCTCATTGGTAATTAGCGCAATGTGTCAGGAAAAAATGTATTCTGATGTATTTTTCATCAAAAAAACGAATGAGACAAAAATTACAACTGTAAAGTCAAAACTCGCTGAGAAATTTACAAAAAACTGTTTTGAGACACTGAAAAAATTTTTCAGTGTGTTTTTCAACTTTTATTAAAATATATATGTGGTGTAATTTTCTAAATGGCATTGATGTTTATAATATCAAAAAAGGATGTACTTTCTGCTGGAGTGATCAGTTTTTGCTAAAAATGAGGGTATGTACAGAAATTTTTGGTGCAAAGTTTTTTTTTTTATGGGGTGCGCTAATATGGACCACCTGTGATATTGAATTTTTTACTCATTTTTTACAGCCGCTGAAAAGGGGAATGCTTGAAATACTTTTTTTTGTTCATTTCTACTAATAAATATGATGTTTTGAAACGTAAAAATATGTTTATTTTGAAATTATTCTTTAGGTGGTCTATATTAGATGTCCAAAATTTTGAACTGTCATTTTGACACTCGTCATTCAACAATTTGAAAAAAATATTCAAAATTAACCTGAACTGCTGTCATTTTGACACTCATCACTCAACAATAAAAAAAACATACTTGAAGTTGACCTTCACCCCTGAAGTTTTGTACAGTGTTGGTGGAAGGATGGAACTTCATTTTAAGCCTTTGTGGAGGTTTCTACCTCCTATAGTTTTCAAGTGGCAATCCTCCAAAAAAAAGTGGTCCATATTTGGTGCCTCTACCCACCAGTAGTGAAATGAACTAAATATTCAAAGAAAAAGTTGACTTTGAAAAAGCATATATGCCAAGTTATTCGCTAGAAAGTTATCTAATA
This sequence comes from Planococcus citri, assembly GCF_950023065.1. Classification (NCBI taxonomy): domain Eukaryota; kingdom Metazoa; phylum Arthropoda; class Insecta; order Hemiptera; family Pseudococcidae; genus Planococcus; species Planococcus citri. Next base: position 45,806,807 of record NC_088681.1, on the reverse strand, counting down.
CTTCGTTGCTTTATTAGGAAAAGGTCGTAACTACAATTTCAAAAAAAAATGAGATAGTGGTATCATTGGAAAGAGAATTTTGTCCTCTACATGATGCAACACTTGAAATTGAATTTCAATGTTTTTTGTTCTCGTAATAGCCAAAAACAAATGGTTTAAAATACACGTTTTCAAAACTGTTACAATGAAAAGGTTCTAAATGATATTGTTTCTCAGATTGAACCTATTTCTTTTGATTTTTGTAATTTGTTGGTAAGAAAAGTCCTTATAAACACATAATTTCACGTAATTTCACTGATTAATTGCAGAAAATTAACCTCATCACCTTAAGGATATCGTTCCTGTGTATTTCTTATGGGCTTTTGATGAAAAAAGCTTGACTTAAGGTGAAAGTTCCTTTGTTGAATTTTACTTTTTTCAGTTCAGAGTTCCTCAAATAAAAAAATGAAAAATCAGTGCTACCAAGATGTTTATTTTGAAAATTAGCAGGAAAATGATTGCAATAACCAAATGTTCTCTTACCTCATCTAAAACTATCAAGTGTACTTACTTGATAGAATGCTCTTTGAAAATTAAAATGCGTTTTCTGAGAAATGAACTTTCATGTAGTTACGACCTTTTCCTAATAAAGCAACGACTTACTCTTCAAAAGTTATTTCTTTTTGAGTAAAAAACCAAACAATATCGAGTAAAAAGTTCTATACTTATTTTCTTACTCTAATTTTCTCGTCCCTGGTCGGTGAACATTCGAATGTCCGACTCTCAGAACTGCGATCTATTCCGAGCAGTGTTATCGAATATGGTATCCAATTTATAAATTTATTTTAATAGAGGTACAGGCAGAAGGCACCTTGGAGTACTGAGTGATTACAGGGTGCCAAACATGTCATGCTTTCCTGTTGTCCTGATTTTTTGCCAAAATTACCAAGAAAGCCATGTTTTTAGTGTGTGTTTATTTTTTGTTTTTGCTAAAGCATTCAGGAAGCCTTAACCGCTAAAAAGTTCAGATTTTTTCCATATAATTGTCAAAAAAGAATTTTTCTTAATTTTTGTTCGAAAAAATTCACCAAAATTACACTTTTTTCTTCAAAAGTGGATATTTGTGATGAGCAGGACTGCCCTGACCGCCTGTTTCATAACATAATCCCTCCGCTACGTAGTTTTATGATCTTGCCGACCTTAGGCAAGATTATGCGAATCTTACTGTAGGGGCGTGTTCAAGGCTATCATGTGATAATTCTGTCGAAGCTGGGGTCCAGCTCCAGCTTCGTACAAAGTATTGAAAAAATCAGTCTTCTGACAGAACAGTTCGCAATAGTTTCCTCTTAAGCTCAACTAGCTAAATAGGTGACTAGGGAGCCCTGACTCGGCTCTCTGGAAACCACACATTCAATGTACCCATCCGTAGATGGCAATTCTGAACTTATAATGGGTCGCATCGTTAATCCCTCGACATGGTACTATTTTAAATAATGCGATACTTTGTTAATTTCCTGGTAAGATCATGGTACTTTTTTGGCTCATCCGTTGATTTATCTGGAAATCAGGGATGATAACCCTACAAAATGGGAGCTACTAATCATACCTGCCGAAGCAACTAATATTTGGGGTTAGCACTGGAGAGGCAGGCAATGTGAACAATTAATTTAGAAATGTACTCCATCTCCTCAGGTTATTGTTGAACCTTTTATTCAGGGTTGCGTGCACCTGCAATTTACCTAATTACGTAAATTATATCATTAAGCGTAATTTTATCAATCTATAGGTGACGAGGTGTTAGTCATCTATCTATTGATCTACTTAATTTAAAGATGCTGTTGTAATTCATCTCTCATTGTCTTACACTGCTTTATAACCATCTTCCGAGCTATTCTCACGTGCGTTTTAAGACACCTGCATAATCTTGGCCGATTATGCTGTCGCCATTGTATCATCATGGCGATACAGAATAATTTATGTTTAAACTCTTGTAAATTATTTGGTACAGACATCTCAATTATTGTATATATTTCCGATTAAAATATTATTGTACATAATTGCTCCTTGAGTTATCATTTCGCTTTTGATTGTAAAAGAAACTGAGGATATGTGTTGATGAATAGTGAAGTAGATTGACGAAGTCTCTCCAATTTGAACTAAGAAGGCACCTGAGAAATATTTCCTTTCTAACAAATATTTCTCAGAATTTCGCCTATAACAACATTATTAGAATATCTCATTTATCATGGTATTATCCATATCTTTCCCATTCGTAGTCATTCTCACTCTCACTATTACATATTTTAGACGGATTGATTTTTGATAATAGAAAAGTAAAGATCACACCATTTTTACAGATATTGCAAAGTGTAATTTCAATCACATGCCAACAAACTTATTGATCTTTTCAAATTTGTCTTTTATTTTGTTTGAAAAAAAAACTAGGAACCTTCAGTTTTTTTTTCAAAATTTGATTTTTGTGAAAATGTCAATCAATTGATTTCGGATTTCCAATTTTTTTTTTCAACATTTTTTGAACGTAGATAGGTAAGTCACATTTTAAAGCCATTTTGAGAATAATAATGATTCAGTTGGAAGAGAATGGGACAAGATGATATTTTTACTCGAATTTAGAGGAACAACCACAACTTAATTTTAAGTATGTTTTCCCCTCTCTGAAAGTTTATTATAGCTGAAATTTAACTAATCGACATTGCATTTTTTTCTGTGTTGTTTCAGGTGAGCATGGTTTATTACAATTGAAGTTACAGTACCTGCCCTTGTTTGAGAATAAGTAAGTCACAATTTATTTCTGCAGATGAATGTGAACAAAAAGGTCTCGCAAGGGAATACCTCGGTCACCCAATGACCGATTTGACTCATTTTTTAACTAGAGCATGGGATGAGGACCCATAGCGCAGCTCTAAAAAAATTGACCAGGTTTTGCGGGTTTAAATTTTCAAAATTGCTCAAAAATTGCACGAATTGATAAAAAAATTATAAGTGAAGCAAATCATTCTCCGAGAAAACCCCATTTCTAGTCAAATAATAAATTACAATCGTATTTAGAAGCCCAATTTTGACACGAGTGGGTCTGAAGTAGACCTACTTTTGGAGGCCAAAATTTAAAAAAAAAAGTCAAAACGTGTTCGAAATTTCTCATCAAAATCACCATATAATCGAACAGTCCAAATTTAGAAGATGAGGGGAATAATTTGTTAAAGTCACGAAAGAACAAAATTCAAATTCAAACATAAGTATACGATGCCTAAAAAAATTTGAAAACCGAGATTTAACGAAGAAAAAAAAACTTAATACAGCTGGAAGGAAACCTTTATAAGTTCAAGTTGGATACTCGATTTTTATTTTTTTGAGCATCGAAATTTATTAAATATTGACGAGTTCAAACCTACAGTCAGATGAATACTCGGATTTGACCTTGAATTAGTATCGAAAAAATTTGACAAAAATTTCCAATAATCTAATTACTAAGCTCGCATAATGTCGAAACATTAAGATGTTCATCCCGGTATCCGAGAAAATAACCGCTATAAATAGGCAATTTGAATTCAGTCGACGAAAATACATCGTAAACTCGGCAAAACAGTGTAAAAAAATATAAATGGTCGTTTTCATTCGCAGTAATGATATCCCCTCTGTTTTATTTTCGCGTCGCGGAGGAAAAAAACGAGCATATTTTTCTCCCGAGTTTCTTCTTAATCATCATCTCATTCCAAAAAAATACAATTTTACAAACCGAGTTATTAAAGAAAAAGAGACAGAGAGGGTGATGGTGAAAACTGGTAGCAGAGAAAAAAAACGGAAACGCTCGGCAATAAAATTAAATACCAAGCCTTACGGAAATAGTAGTACAAGACACTCGAAGATCGAGAACGAAAGAAGACGGAGAAAAAATGGAAAAAGCTCGCTTACTGCGACAAGATCCGCAGCAAAACGACGACAACGTGAGGAGGTTTTTATTCATAATTACAAGAATTTAAAAAGAATAATTGGAAACTGTAAAGCGTAGTCGTGGTCCAAAGAAAACCCAACCGGGCATAGTACAACAGTCGCCGATGCAGATGGGCACAAGAAGAGAGAGGAGAGCAGGTTCAAGACCAGTAGAGAGGTTCGTTTTTCAAAATGGCAAAAAGCAGCTAGCAAATTAAACGTAATTTGACGTAATTTTAAACTTTAAACATACCAGAGCACAAAACGGTACATAAAGAATGAGAACAGCGATGCGGAGGAATGGTCGGAAGAGATGAAGGGGGGTTTACGAAAGATTTAAATCAGCAAACGTCAAATAAAGAAAATGAATTTTCGCTAGGCAACAACAACGAAGACGAATGTAGTAAAGCAGGCAGGCAAATTGAGCACAGGCAACTAACTAAAAGAGATGCAATGGAAATGTGATTCTGTAAAGGAAATGGCAATTGTTATAGGGGCGAGTGGCTTTTGGCAGAAATGATGCTGGTTTCTTTGAAGCGTAACCTATAATAATAAAACTGTTAAAATAACAACCATGCTATACCTTTCCTTTTTAAAGACGTACCTTTTTTTTCCCCAACCTCTTGTTCTTTACATCTTCCTCTTCCTATCTATGTGCTGGCAGAATAAGACGTTTAAAAGAATTTAAAGTTTTTCGAAATTGTACAAGCGACAGCAGGCGATACAAGGCCGCCGTCGTCGCTGCCGCGCCTTTACAAAATGGCACACGCAGAGATACTCGAATAGTTTTATTTATTTCCGTTATTTCTTCCTCGGTAATTTTTTTCTCTTCTGCGCTTGACGTGCGTGTATTCTACTTTGGGAATTTTTTTACCCGAATACTTCCTACAACACAAAAGCACAACAGCGTCGCCGACGATGATGACTTTTCTATGGGCATATTTTCATCGTCGAAGTTTTTCGTAAAGGCTCGCGGGTGTTTGAATAAACGACAAAAGTTTGGTAGTATTAGTAGTATATTTCGCCTCTTTGATGTGCTAGAATGACGAGCGAATACGACGATTATAGTCGAGTAATTGATAAAGATAGTCGATGAAGAAATTGAAAAAAGCTCTTTTTCCAGAGATTGCGTCGCGCCTCTTTTGATAAAACTTTTTTAAATGGCTCATTTAACGGGTGACAATTTTAACGCCGATTTTCATCGTGCCGCACCACACCGCTTGTTGCTAAAAGAAGCCCATTCAGGTGCAAATTTTACCCTCGAACAGAAATATTTCATCCTGTAAAGTGTAAAGGTTTCATTTCTTTGTGCAGAGTGTGAGGTGTGCGTTAGAATTATTGCTAATCCTACTACAAAGTTCTGATTTCGACTACAGAGTTTTTCTTTTTCGAAAATTAAATTCGGGCCAAATAATTTTTGGTGAATCGTTCACGAACGAATTGATTGATAGGTGATGAATCATTCGTGAACGAAATGAATAATTGTTGGCGAATCATCCGTGAACGAATTGATTCGTATATAAGTGACTCGTTCGCGAACGAATCGATTAATTCATTGATTTTTGGTGAATCATTCACGAACAAATTTAATGATTTTTGGCGAATCATTCACGACCGAATTGAATAATTTTGGTGAATCATTTGCGAACGAATGGATTCGTATAAAGCGACTCGTTCGCGAACGAATCGATTCCTCTATTTGATTTTCGATGAATCATTCACGAACGAAATGAATAATTTTGGTGAATCATTTGCAAACGAATGGATTCGTATAAGCGACTCGTTCGCGAACGAATCGATTCATCTATTTGATTTTTGATGAATCATTCACGAACAAATTGAATAATTTTTGGTGAATCATTCGCGAACAAATTGAATAATTTTTGGTGAATCATTCACGAACGAATTGAATAATTTTGGTGAATCATTTGCGAACGAATGGATTCGTATAAGCGACTCGTTCGCGAACGAATCGATTCATTTACTTGATTTTTGATGAATCATTCACGAACAAATTGAATAATTTTTGGTGAATCATTCGCGAACGAATCAAATAATTTTTGGTGAATCATTCGCGAACGAATTGATTTGTATGAGTGACTCGTTCGCGAACGAATTGATTCATTTACTTGATTTTTGTTGAATCATTCACGAACAAATTGAATAATTTTGGGCGAATCATTCGCGAACGAATTGGTTCATAAATTGAAAAATTGGTCAGTTTGTTCGCGAATTGTTGTTTCAAAAAATTAATCAATTCGTTCATGAATGATTCCTTTGAATGAATTAATGTCACGTACTCGTTCGTTGATGGTATTCGTAAGTATTAATATACATAAAATTCCATTTGCGAAAAGAGCATGACGAATCTGTGAATAACCATTCGGTTCATCTCGATCAGATCATCCCCCGCTGCAAAAAAACTATAGGTCTACCTACGCTTCAAAAACGAAAAACAAAAAAAAAATGCAAATTTCAAATAAATTGTAGAATAGAGAGTTGGCGAGGATCGGCGCCGGCGGCGACATTTCCAGTTCGGTTGATTTTTTTCATTACTGACGCACAAGTCAGCCAAGGCAAAGGCACAGTTGGAAATATTCCGTTCGCTCTGCGGTCCGCTTTAATTGATTCGGCTTACTTTTTCCTCTTTCGCCTTCCTTCCTCGCTGCCAATAACACCCTTGCGAGGTTTTTTACTTTCTTTTTATTTAATGTAAATTTACTAATGATTAAACGGTTTCTAATTAAATTAGAATTTTTTTCCATTTATCACAAACGGCTTTTTATTTATTCGGTTCGTTCGTTAAATTCAAATCTATCAATTTTTCGCCTTAGACTCGCGATTATAGTTGGGAAGAGGAGGAGGAGAAGGCTCAGCGGCGGGTTTACACTTTGTAGCGATGAGTACGATTCGTTTAGAAATTCGACTCGTCGTTGCAGCTTCTGTTTCTTCTTGGTATAGCTTGGCGAATCCTTTGCAGCGGGCATAGTAGCACCAAATGAATATTAATGTCCGACCAAGACGACGACGTCGAAAGAAAACTCGCCTCGTAGAGAACTTTCTAGACTCGATGGTATTTATTAAAGTGGAAATTAATCGAGGCAAAAATGTAAATTTAAACGAAAGAAATCCAGTAATTAAGTATAATTAGCGAAAGGAAAAAACAAGATCTGAGTTCGCGAATACGTCTACTATCTTTACACACTGATATACGATATAGATTTTGGCTCGAATGAATATTGCGCCAGTAATAACGTAGAAAACGTATCACAATTATACAGGGTGTCCCATCAAAGGTTTGCCATGATTCATGCGAAGACTGGGAAAAGATTCTAAGTGATATTTGTGGGACACCTTGTATGTACCTATGGTGTTCTGTTTTAATAAACTCGACGTAAGAACGCTGCTGTCCTTTGCAAGATGAGGTAGGAAGAAAAGAGTTGGAGACTCCGGGTATGAGAATTGATTACTGATTGCGCTTTTGAGAGAAAATACAGGCGAAGATCTGCACAAAAGGGGACGAGGTTGACGATGAGATATATAGCGTGAAATTTTCAACAAGTAAATACTATCAAGTAGATGAGCCATAGAGGACAGGATATGGTAAGGAAGGGCAGCAAACGAAAAGAAATTCGAACCGGGTGTTCATATACGTAAAAAGCATTCTATTGTTACTTACATAAATCATTAATTTCTGTCACTACGTAGGCTAGAAATATTTCTCTTCGGCTGCTTCAGAGGTACTGCGTCGCGCCACTGTGCTGCCTTATAAACTTTTAATGCTTCTTATTTTCCATTATATTCAAAGTTCGACCATCTTATCTACGCGACTGAAAAGACCTGCACCTCCGCTCTTGTCGTCGTTATAGGAAAAAAAAGTTGCGCTAATCCGCGTCACCTCCCCTCCCTCCAATGCTCTCGTCTCTTTTTCCTGTGTTGCTCTGGTGATGATGCTGGTGGAGAAATATTTCATACAATTTTAAGGATAAAAGTTGAGTATGTTTAATATATTGTATGGAGGCTTCTCTCTTTTTTTCAATGTGTTGTATACTACGTAGCCTACCTGCCTGTCTATCCTGTACGTATACACGAGGTGTATATTTATAAAGTGTGCTTGTATATATATTTATAGGATGACAGTTCTCCGTCGTCCTGTAATATCCTAAAAAGTGATGGATGATTGTGCTGGCGGGCAAAAGTCAACGTCAATTTTCCTAAACGCGTTTTTACGACGCTGGCATTTTATTTCAGCCACGCGTCCCCGTATACTCGCGACTTGACTTAAGGCCTAGACAGATAGGTACAAGAGGTAGGTAAGGTACAAATACGAGCGAATTTTTCGCGCTTGATATTTAATTAACGATTCGAGAGCCATTTGCGTCTACGAGAACGAAGGTAATAAGATTCAAGCGAGCTGGTGCTGGTGTGGCTGGTGATGGCGATGGCGTTGTTTTTTTTTCTTCTCAGTACGTCATCGTCGAATTAAATTCGATTCGCTAACGCCAAACTAGGTACCTAGTGCTTTTAACGACGACGATGATTCGACGATTGCGATATATTTTTTCCCCGTTGGAATGAGACAAAGGAAGAGGAGAGGGAGAGCATGAAAAAACTAGTACCGATTAACGATTTTATTAGTTTTTAATTAGTGTCACAGAATCAAACCTATATAAAACAGAGTGTTGTGGAGTGTCGAAGGTACCTACCTACTGTTTCTCTCTCATTAGACGGAGAAAACGAACGATACGACTGAGAGGGAGACGAAGTTACTCGTAATTACGTTTTTAATGAAAAAATTGTCATCATTTTTAAATGCTACGAGGAAAAACTAAAACTCATCGTTAGTGTAAGTAATTTGTTTGGAAACTGGAATTCTCGTCGTCGAATTGGCGTTGTTATAATTTTTTCAAACGTGTTGTCGACGTTTTGCGATATATAATGCTCTGTTCAATGTCTTTCGCTTTTTTTTGCAGGGTTTTCAAATTTTCGATTTTAACCTTATTTACATACCTATGATTAATGAAATTACGTTCTTATACTGACAAGGGAAACGTTTCGAACTTTCGATCTCTGATCTTAATGAAACCAAAGTAGATCAAAAGTGCATGTTCTGAAACACCTGTAATCAACATTTTGGACGCCGAAATGCATTTTTCAATTTTTGTTGAATTTTTAAAAATCAAATCTGCAGAGTTCCAGAAAATATGAAAAAAAATCAAAATTTTACCTGAGATTTGAGAGGTATAGGTATGCAATGCACCCCATTTTCGACTCTCCAAATCGGATGGAAATTGGTTTCGAACCGTTTTGAACAGAAACCTTCAGAAAACTTTTGAATGTTTAAATTTTTGCAAAATCTCATCTAAGGAATGTTTGTAAAGCTATACGGTATTTACCTACTTTTAGTGTTTTATATGTAGGGGGAGAAAGTAATTAAGCGCATTTTCTCTCTTCGTCTATGGTTGTACTCGTAAAATGCACACATCCGCGTCCAAAATGTGGGGGGCACATCTCAAAATCGAACACATTACTTTTGTTGATTCTCAATATAATTGCATTTCTTCGCATAAACACAATTATCCACCAACATTATGTCCTCTGACTCTTTCCTAAGGAGCCTCATGAACCGTAACAAATACACGATTTAACCGGGAACTTGAAATCGTGAAGCGCGAAGTCATAAAATAATAGAATACGTCATAAGTTGTCCAGGTAGGAAGCCCTGATGGTAAATTGTCCCACAGATAGAAAGCGTATGAGGAAATTATGACATCAATTAGCCAAATGATAAATTCATGTATTGATAGCGTAAACACGTAATATCACAGGTTGCTCAAATCATATACATTAATGAGACTTCTATAATTAAATGATAATTATAACCTTCTAGTAGAAAACGTAATAAATCGAATGCGTAATATGGTGGCAGGCTTTCAACGTTTTTAGTGGTATATTGAGCCCAAAACCGAAAAGCTCATATACAACCCCTGTTGGGGTCTTGGTTAAGGACATCGAGTTCTCTGGAGTGCCGTGTCTACTGACGAGCTTTTAACCCCGATGCCCGAGTGCTAGTTACATTCCAGGGTTCCTCATTTATGATCCTTCATGACTTATATCCCACGATACGGTGGAGATATGAGAAGGCATAAGGCGTGACTCGATATGTTGGTCCATGATGAATGGGATTAGTTCCAAGCGTCCTTAGAAAGCGTATCCACAGCATAAATTAGTATTTGTAATTCTTGATCGCCAAGGTATTCCACTGGGCAGCAAGAAGTCGAAAGCGTGAGGAGGAATGTGTACAACAACTGGAACAGCTAGCGTGGTGAGTTGTTGGAACTAACAACTGAGGAAAAAACGCTTGTGCAGGAGCTTTTATAGATGAAAGTCCAGCGTAAAAGCTGCAGGGATGACGGATATTTGGCGTGAAAGTAGGGACATAATGGCGCGCGTCGCGTAGGTCTCATTGGCGGCAGCAAATTGGTGGTGGTATTGTGGAAGGGTTGATGAGTCGCAAATATTCTCGCGGCTGACGTCACGACTACCTTGTAGAATTACGTAGAAACGTTCATTTTCTACCACCTATAGAGGAAAAAGTGATCATTTCTACCGCTACATATAGGTCAATTGCATGAAATAGTGTTCTTTATTTTGAACCTTTTGGTGATTTTCTGGTGGCAATTTTGGATTTTTGAAATTTCAAAATGGTCATTCTTTTGAGCAATTACCTACCACCCAAAATCCCGAATCCAAGTTTCCGAACAGACATTTCACGAATGGAATATTTCCTGAGCACCCACCCACAATTTCTCTAATTCGTTTTTCCAAAACTCAAAATCCCGAATGTTTTTATTCCGAATTAAATAATCTCGAATATTTTTTCATTCGTAAAATCTGATCAGGGCGACGTGTACCTCCTGGAAATTATAAGGTTTCATACCAGAATTTCTCATTTTATCGATTTAAGGTGGGATTTTCTACATTTTAGATTAATTTTTCCATTGCAGACCAAACTTCTTTAATTTCAAATTTTTTCAATTCACTTCCCAAAATCCTTTTTTATTATTTTCTGGACCATTTTGAGTTACAAAGTTCAACTTTTGATTTTGGTGTGCTCAATAGATTCAATTCGTTCGTGAATGATTCACCAAAAATCAAGTGAATGAATCGATTCGTTCGTGAATGAGTCACTTATACGAATAAATTCGTTCACGGATGATTCACCAACAATTATTCATTTCGTTCGCGAATGATTCATCAACTATCAATCAATTCGTTCGCGAATAATTCACCAAAAATTATTCAATTCGTTCGTGAATGATTCACCAAAAATGATTCGATTCGTTCGCGAATGATTTACCGAAAGTTATTCAATTTGTTCGCGAGCGAGTGATTCACCTAGAAATCAATAAATTTGTTCAACCGTCAATCGGTTGGGAATGATTCGATTCGATTTGCTATACAAAAATTTCAAAAAAAGTGACTCAATTTGTTCGTTAAAGATTTGCATTTGATGAAAAGTAGGTCTTCTCATGCATAATACGTGTTTGTTTTTCTTTTTACCTGAAATACTTGCATACCTACCTATTATTTGACCGGAAATCGATCTACCTACCAACTTGTTTTTTTCTTATGCTTTCGTCTCTCTGTTTCCTATCTTTTTCCAACATAATAGGCATCTACTCAATACTTAGCCTATTCCTTTCAGCAGAATATTACTTTTTATCACGAAGCTTGAAAATATTGTTGTAAAAATAGGTAATATTCCTCCGCAATACATCAGTGTTTGAAAACTTTGAGAGCTTTAAAAGTTTGATCATGATCCAGGTTAACGCATAAGAACAAATTCGTCAGCGACAGTAAGAGACTTAACAATACCTAGGTAAGTCTAATTAAACCGTTAGGTAGGTAAAGGTATGACGTAAGAGTAAAACGTACCTATACCTCGTAGAACGTAACACAGTTTCTTTTACGGTTTCAAGTTCGTACCAGTACATAAAAAAATTTTCTTTATGATAATCACATTAACCGAAGCATAATTCTAGTTCTTAATTCGGTAGATAGGTAAGTAAGTAGTGCTGACAAAAATACGGTAGTGCTGCTGCCATGCCTTAGGAATCTGTAGCGAAAAACTTTTGTTTATTAACGAGTTCTCTGTGTTCAAAGAACAAAAGCAAATTTAATTTTTATACCAGTTCGCGCGGCAGCATTGAATTAAGAATACTCTACTGTTACCTTTATGGTATTCGTTCTCGCGAGTATAATTTTAAATAAAGGAAGACATTCGTTGGCGTAAAAATTCTCTTAATGCTTTTCGCACATAATCTTTGTACGATGTTAATTGATGAATCGCGACAAGCCGACGTATAAAATCTTATTCTACAGTAGAACGTCGTCGCCAAGCTCCCGGAATCGGCATCCTCCACTTCCACCTCCCACACCCTTTCGGCTGTAATTTAAATTAAAGGAAATTTAATTTAAATTGAGATTTGTTTGCTATGTACAGTATACTACACGCGTCCTTCTTTCACTCAGTTTGTCTGTCTATCTGCCTATCTTTCTCTTCTCTTCTGCTATGTAGGATACACAATGTCCTTTGATTACTTCGCTATATAACGAGAAGGCAGACGCGTCGACGTTCATTTCGATTTTTATTCGTTAACTTTTGGTTGCGTGTGTAAAGAAACGCGTAATGTCGTCTTGTGGACAGACCACTGAAAGTAATGTCACGTTTTTCTTAAACAAACATACTGTTGGAATTAGATGGATATAGCGACAAGGTATTATTAACGGAGAGAAAAAATATTCAACGGTTACCCTTATACGATGTATACTTTCGTCATTGATTTTCAACGTGGTGGTGGAATGGATCCCCTTCAAAAAGAATAAAAAAACCAGTGGTCTGATGACTAAATATACAGGGTGATTAAAAAATTATGAGGTCCCTGTCAGATATCTTTTTATATAGATTGGGTGAGTCTAAAATGTCAAACTGAAACCATTTTGAATTTTCATAGTTGCAAAATAAGAGATGGAGTCTACTTGTAAAGATTACCAATTTTCAAAGTAGTTACTCGCGGGGCCCAAAATTATGCCTCTTGTATGTGATTTTTGGGCAGCACACAAATGGTTACTCGTGAGTGCACCTAAAAAATTCATATCTGTAATAGTGTAGTATGAACGAATGAATTCGTTCCACATACTCACACATTGAACCAAAATAATTGTTGAAAAACAGCTGGAACAATAAGAAAATGTCTGACATTAAAGTTGTGCTTCCCTGTAATGAACTGTTGGAGAGTCATTAAAAAATAACTTTATAACCCATCAAAGTAAATTAAAATTTTTCAAAAATTTCAAATTGGCCGACGAAAATGTTTCCTGAACATTTTTGAAAAACTTTCAGTCGAAAATTGAGTCACGATTTTTGAGAGCCTTGAAAAATATTTTATTTGATCAGTCAATATGGGTTAAAATTTTGGAAGAAAATCAAAAATTTCAATGACAATATTTTTAGCATTTTTGGAAAATTTTTATCTCTAAAATTTATAGAGATAATGATGAATCTTGAGGTTTTGGAATAAGGATTCAGGTGACCTAACAAAGTGAGATAAAACTTCAGCACAAAAACATTATCAACACATGTTTGAGCACTTCTGAAAAGATTACAGCCCAAAGTTGGACTATGAATTTCAAGATTTTTGAAAAAAACGAGACATATGTCATTCATTAAAATGACATAAAATTTTGGCAGAAAATCAAAAATTCCAGCAGCAATGTTTTTAAAACATTTTTGAATACTTTTTGGCCTGAAATTGGGTCATGATATTTGAGATTTTTGAAAAGGCGCGAGGCGCCATACAACTCATCAAAATGGGTAGTAATTTAAATGTTCCAATAAATATGTTTTTCGAACATTTTTGATAAATTTTTTTGTTTTTTTTTTTTGCTCAAAATTATGTCACAAATTTTGAGAGTTTCTGAATAATGTGTCAAGCGATTTATCAAGATGGGTTAAAAAATCGATAGAATTCTAAAGAAAAGTGAAAAATTTCTACCAAAAAACATTTTGAAGCACTGTTGAAGAGCTCATGAGCCCAACGGCAATGCTTTTTGAGCATTTTTGAATACTTTTTGGCCTGAAATTGGGTCGTGATATTTGAGATTTTTGAAAAGGCGTGAGGCGCCATACAACTCATCAAAATGGGTACCTAGTAATTTGAATGTTCCAATAAAATAAATATTTTTTTCGAGCATTTTTGATAAATTTTTTTGTTTTTTTTTTGCTCAAAATTATGTCACAAATTTTGAGAGTTTCTGAATAATGTGTCAAGCGATTTATCAAGATGGGTTAAAAAATCGATAGAATTCAAAAGAAAAGTGAAAAATTTCTACCAAAAAATATTTTGAAGCACTGTTGAAGAGCTCATCAGCCCAACGGCAATGCTTTTTGAGCATTTTTGAATACTTTTAAGCCCAAAGTTGGCACATGATTCCCGAAATTTTTGAAAAAAGTGTCATTTGATCTATCCATTACTTATCAATATTTTTGTGCACTTTTCACGAATTTTGAGTACCGAATTGACGAGTTATGACCTAACTTTTTTTTTTTGCAAAATTAATCATATCATATGACTTATCAAAATGGGTTAAAATTTTGACAGAAAATCAAAAATTTGGACGAAAATATTAACTAGGTAAGCACTTTTAATTGGGTAATTGATTTTTAGTGTTTTGGACAAAGATGCCCTGTAATCTATCAAATTGGATTAATGTTCCAAAAAAAAATCAAAATCAAAAATTTTAATCAAAACTTTTTCCCCTTTTTTGATGAGTTTATGACATAATTTTGAGTTCAAAAATTCTTCAGAAATACTTGGAAAATATTTTTGTGAGACTACCTAATTTTCTGTCGAGATCTTAGCTCTTTTTGATAGGTCACGACTTCTTTTCCAGAAATCCCAAAAATCATGGCCCAATTTTGAGACTCAAAATTCTTCTACAAAATGCTCAAAAAAAGTTTTAATGGAAAAGTTCATTTTTCAGCCAAAATTTTAACTCATTTTTGGTGAGTCACATGGCACCTTTTTTTTTTTTAGAAATCCCAAATAAATCGTGACCCAGTTTTTGGCTAAGAATTATTCAAAAATGCTCAAAAACCATTTTTGTCAGAATATTTGAATTTCTCGTAAAATTTCAACTTATTCTGACAGATCACATGATATCCGTTTCTCTTATCCTGAAAATCATGACCCAATTAGTTTCAAAAATTCTTCAACAGTGTCTAAAAAAAGTTATGATGGAAAAGTTTTTTTTTCAGTCAACATTTAACTCATATTGGCGAGTCACATTACACCTTCTTTAGAAATCCCAAAAATAATTGTGACCCAATTTTCAGCCAAAAATATTCAAAAATACTCAAAAAACTTCGTTGTCAGAATATTTGAATTTATCGTGAGATTTTAACTTATTTCGGAAAGTCACATGACACCTGTTTCTCGTATCCTGAAAATCATGGTTCAACTTTGAGCTCAAAACTCTTCAACAGTGCTCAAAAAAAGTTTTGATGGAAAAGTTTTTTTTTAGTCAAAATTTTGACTCATTTTGGTAGGCCACATGGAACCATTTTTAGAAATCTCAAAATTTCAACTCGTTTTGACAGGTCATTTGACACCTGTTTCACAAATCCTGAAAATTATGATGCAATTTTGGGCTCAAAATTATTTAAAAGTCCTCAACAAATGTCATTCTAATTGAAATTTTTGTTTTCTTCCCAAAATCTCATCTAATTTCGAAATGTTTCAACACTCCGTTTCCAAAAACCCCGAAAACCGTGACCAAACTTTGTGCTCAAAATTCTTCAGAAATGTTTTAAAAACATTTTCGTCAAGCTATTTGAATTTTGTATGAAATTTTACCTTATGTTGATAGATTACATGACACTTTTTCAGAAACCATACTTGACCCAATTTTGAGCAAAAAATCTTTAAAATTGCTCAAAATAGGTACCTACCATTTTGATAGGTCACGCCAAGGTTACTTTTGAACAATTCTAGAACAATTCATTTTCACTCAAAATTGAAGGAGGGCAAAATTTTAAAATTCGATTGCACCCTTTGGTGCAATTTGGGCTCCAAAAGAATTCTTTTATGCTATATGAATATGACTTTGTGGAGCACTCGTCTTGATGACCAGATCCAGGATACTGTTAAACCCTCCAGTGAAAGACAATCTTTCACATTCTTAAAATGTGCCCAGCAAATATTTTTATATTCAAACAGTCAATTGGGATGATTACCAGAAAGTTTTTCCCCAATCCAAAAACTCTGCAATACCTTGCTAACATATCTTATTTTCATCTCAAACTACAAAAAATACATTAGAACACGCTTACAACCAATACCACCTACAAGTACAATCATTCGAGCAAATTGAATTCGTAACTGACTTGTCACGTTTGAATTTCTCGTTCAAAAGACCCAAACACGTGAGAAGCCAACAAGCAGATAGAAAATACTAAAAGTATACCGTTGTTCGAATGCATTTATGTGCATCATTTATAAACTCGCGACGTGGTCTATTTTCACGTGTAAGTAAGTATCTTTTGGAGAAATAATTTGGTCGCAGATATGGCATAGTACAGTACCTGTGTTTCACAGCATGGCTTTTATGCTTACTCCGTAGCCCCCTGCTACCATAATTTACATAGTGTAGCGCTCATCTTGGCTCACACTCGTTCCCCACACACATACACACCAGGCCACAGCACATCGCATGAATAATTTGTTCGCAAAGGCAAAATCCCACACCCTTGATAACTTTTAACCCCGTAATAAATTCAAAACGTTTGCTTCGCGATAGAGCCAAAAGAAAAGAAAAAATAAATGTTGCGAGACAAGGAGGCGAAGAAGGGAGTGAGCGAAAAATGCGACCCGACGATCCAGGCTACCCACCAGTAGCACTATACAGTATACAGCACACAGCGTTCCTTCTTTATCATGTGCGAAAAACTTAATGCTAAAAAATCATACAAAAAGCTGCCGCAAAGACGATAAGTAATGCCAACTTTTTCATTATTATTCTAAGTGAATCCGTTCATCTAAAAACATAAATATGAGAATTTGGTTTTTAAAGAAATTTAACCATATATTTTTTCATCTTATAATCTGCATCCCAAAAAAGCGTATACTCTCGTTTGAGAATGTCTCAGAGGTGATTGCTCCAGCTCTAGTTCATTCTGGATGCTCAGGGCGACTTCCAATTCTCAGTTTTGTCCAATAAAATAAACATTGATTCCTCCATGACAGATTATTCTAAAAATTTCAAGTCCGATATTTTGCAGAACACCCTATAGATACCTACACACAGACAGAGATGGGAAAAAATAAAAAAATCCGCAAAACGTGTTGACAACAATATGGATGAGTGTTGAAAAGCAAGCACCGAAAGGGAAAAACTTTCGACTGGGTTAATTTACGGATGATATTGTTTGAACTGCACGTCCCGAATGAGCTGATACGTCTGGTTTTTTTTCTACTCGCGTATTTGGAGAAGTGAAAAAGAAAAATGTCCGTTCACGATTAATTTATCGAATAACGAATTGTCAGCCGCAGAATTCAGGTCGTTAGTGCAAAAACGTAGGTATCCGTCTGGTGACCTGCGTTGCTGGAGGATTGCAGACATATAAAAGAGCAGACAGATGGTATATATAAGAGGGAGTAATAGGATAACGTATGTTTGACGATTGGTGCAGTCTGCACAATGGCACGATGAACATTACACAATTTAATAGCGATTCATATATCTAGACCTATACTCTACAGCACCATATACGCGAACAATTGATAGGTCGAGTAAAACGACTGGAAGAGGAGGTGAAAAAGTCGGAATCAAATGAACGGCAAAAAATTCAATAATCCCTGTGTGTATATGGGAGCTTAATGGGGCCGATGAATCGGTGAACGATGTGTTGGGAAGCTTAGGTTAGGTTTGGTTGAACCTGCGGAGGCGGGTAGGGGGTGAAAAGGCCGCATCTAAATGCATACATAAAAACACCAGTCGAAATAAATTTTCGGTGCTTCGCGTGGAAGCAAACAACTGAAAAGTTTTAATGCGGAAAACAGATTAGTCGGATTAGGAAAGAATTTATTGTAATTGCCGCGGATCCTTTAGCCGCGTACTATATAAAACTACCTTTAACAAATACACTGAATTAATTAGATGCGACATTATTTTTTGTACGTGTGTTTTTTTTGTTGCCATTTTTCTCTATGTTTGGCTTTTTTTTCGCTCGTGCTTTCTCAGTTTCAAATTCATCGAGCAATTATGGTACATATTCGCTGTACGAAAGGGCTGTTTTGTCTCTTGTACATGTAAGAAGTACACGTAGTATGGTAAAGGTTTAATATCAACCACTCAGTACTTCGTGAAATACTCGTTTATTATTTTTTATAACCAGCCATTTGTTATTTTTATAATATCTTAGGTATGGCTAGAGGTTTTTTTTTTTTTTTTCTTCAACTTCTACTTAAATTTGGGCATCAATTTGATGAAAACACATTGCTCTGATATGTACCTAGACCTACTATGTACTTGTGCTTTTTAAACTTACTTACTTATCCTGTTTACTAAATATTTTTAGGCGTAAATATTTCTTCGTTTCTTGTTTTGATGCTGCGTCGATGTATAAATTTAATATTTCATTCGAAGGTGTTTTTTTTTTTCGTTGGAGTTTTTCCTCATCGTGTTATGGCGTTTTTCTTTTATCAGAACAGTCGCCAGTAGCGTTGTGATCGCGCCGCTGTTTTCTCTTTTTTTACCCCCTTTACAAGAAATGACGACTTTTCACGTAATTTACTTTTATTCTTATTACGAAAATTTTTCATTTTATTAATATTTAATTTAAAATCGACTAATTAAGGCGGAGGACTAATTTTTATACCAGAAAAAGTTTACATCATAATTTACTGCTTTTTTTTCCATTGTGTGGCGGGACGATTAATTTACGAAAACTTTTGGAATTTTTCATTTGAATATCTATTTATTCGTATGAAAATGTTTTAGTTGAATGGCGTCTTTATTAACGAATTATCACAATTGTAAATATTTTCCTGATCTTGGTTTCTGGTATTACTGGAAAAAGGTGGCATGAAAACCATCAAAATGGGTCTAAAATTCGCAAATTAAGGATCATTCGGAATTTTTTTCTGGGCTTTTTTGAAGAATTTCCAGCTCAAACTTGGGTTCTGATTATTGGAATGTTCAAAAATGTCCCCTGTAACCTATCGAAATAGTTTGAAATTTATCAAGAAAATCAATAATTTTCACGAAAACTTTTTTTCAGCATTTTTGAAGAATTTTCAGTCCGAAATTTGGTCATGATTTTTTGGATTTTTGAAAAAAATGTCCCTCGGAACCTATCTAAAATTGGTTCACTGTTTATGATATTTATGAAAAAGTTATCATGAAACCTATCAAAAAGTAGTTCTAAGATTTGACTGCAGGAAATCAAAATTTTCATTCAGAACTTTTTTTGGGGGCAGTCCTGAAAAATGTTGTGCCAAGTCTAAGTTGTGATTTTTGGAACCAGCTATTTTTGAAGATATTATAATTTCCTCAAAACTAAGTACTATTGACAATTTAAAATGTTGAAGGTGCGAAAATCAACTTTTTGCATCAGTTATTTTACTTTTTGAATTGGGTATCAATTTTTTGAAAGCTTTTGACCGTTTTCAACAAATTTCAAGAATTGAAAATTCAACTTCAGAAACTCAATAAACATAGGTAACCAAACCAATACAAGGTTGGTACTAGCGAGGAAAAGTGCAAACAAAAAGATGAAGGAAAAAAAAGGTGAAAATTGATGCCAAAAAGCACAATAATTTGACTTTTTGAGGAACAGACTTTTCAGCTTGAAACTCTTGAATTTAAAAACAAAGTTCGTGAGACCTTTTGTTTCAGTCATTTTAGTTTGTTGTTTTTTTGTTTTCATATTCGTCTTGTCTGTTTTAGCTATGTAATATTTTCTTGGTTAAAACGTGAAAAAATATATTAAACTATTCATTTCTAAGGTCCTTTTGTGTTAATTGTTTTTGAAAGCTCTCCCTGAAAAAGAAGAATGTCAATTTTCAGAGCACAGTTCAAGTGGCACAGGAATTTTTAGCCCAGACAAAGCTAAATGCAAAGTGTATGAAGAAAATGTATCACCCCATCACATCAGTCAAATTTCCACTTTCTGAATAGAGCATTGTTTGGTTTGTGGTGAATTTTTTCAATAGAGCGAAAAATGTCTAAGATACCCTATTTTTGACCCGCTAAATCGATTGAAAATAGTTTCGAACCATTTCGAGCAGTTCTGGAGCCTCCAGAAAATTTTTCAAAGTTTCAATTAGCCACATTATTTCACCAAATGAAGTTCGAAAGCTGAAATTCAGTCTAAATCCTATTCTTGACATTTTGAGTGGATTACAGGTGATTTTAAAGCGTTCTATAACCTCCATCGACATGTTGGAAATTTTTTCCAAAAAACTTCTTGAAATCTGTTCAAAAGCACGTATGTTTGCGATTGACGGTTGTTAATGACCCACTTGACCAATTACATAAATATTTTTCCAAGATCGCTGGGCGAGTTCGAAACTATATTTTGGTCCTATAGGGGAAAGTCCCCTAAAAGTGCGCAGTCTCCTAATAGTGCGCAGCGCCATATCTCGCGATTGGCACCACTGAAAAATTCGTGAGGTAGCTCATTTGAAAGAGCGTGTCGTGACGATTATTTTGATGTATCATACAAGCCATTTGGCTAAATTTTATGCGTGCAAAGTCAAAAAATGTGAATTTTCAATTTCTGATGTAATTTTTTTTTGTGAAAAGTTGACAATTTGTATTGCTCTCGTTGAATTGCAAAAATTTATGAGATAACTTATATTATATCATTTTGTAGGGAATTTTATCCTCTTTAATATTTAGTCAGGTCTCAATTTGACAAAAAAAAGCTCCCGCTCGCTATTCATGCTAAAAGCAATTTTATGATTGATTCTTGTTCTACACACTAAAGCGAATAAATTTAGCTTGTATGCCTATTTTTCCCCTTCCCCCTTTTCCGAGGGTCCACCCCCCAACATTTGAAATTTGTGTATCTCCTAATCTATGGGTTGTACAAAAAAAATTATCGAACAAAAATTGTTCCTTGACATCAGATCTTTAATTTGAGTTCATCAAAATTTGTTTTGGAGCAACCCTTCTCCCTCAAATTTTGTAAATACCCCTCCAGAAAACATCAATAGGTATATTACGTTTTTCACATTTTTAATGAAAAGTTTCAAAATTGAAGAAAAATCTGTAATAATATCTAACAAAAATTGTTCAGAATTGAATTTCTTTTCCAACTAATTATATTACGACCATTTCCACCCCGCCCCCCCCGCCACCATGGTGAACCCACTTCCCCCGGTTACAAATACCAGGCAACAAGGGAAAAAATCCAAAGCAAGTTGTTTTGGGTTGAAATTTGCTTTGTAGGTGGGTCTGGGTACCATCGAGAGACTTACGCGTGGAAAGTTTTGGACCCCCAGACCCCTCATTTTTTGAGAAACCTCCCCTTTTCTGAAATTACAGTAAAAATAATAAAATGAGAATTTTGAGAAAAGTAATCATTAAGGAGTAGGGTGTCGTTTTCGCATGATTCGATACCGCTGAGTATACGTATTTACCCCTCAAATGGCGTTTTTTATGCATTTTAATAATAAAAATTGGTAGGCACAATTCTTTAAACACAATTATTGGATGTATTTTTGACCCCTACTGTAAAAGTAGCCGTATTTCAAGAAAAGTGAAAATTGAGGAGGGGGCTGAGGCTCTGGAGGGGCTGTATGAGTGTAAAACAAAATCTGACGCAATATTTGTGCTCAGGGGGTTCGAATCATATGAAAACGATACCAATATCACCAATCACCAAAGTAGGTAATTCTTTTCAAAAATGGTAAAATTTGTGGTGGGGGTCTGGGAACTCTGGAGGAGGTTAGATGAATGTAGCAGAAAATCTGACGTCATATTCATACTCAGCGGTATCGAATCATGCCAAAACGACACCATCGAACCAGTATATGAAGCGTTCGCAGGTACGCAAATTGGCCAGTAACAATTTTTACTTTGTAACTTGGTGCCAAGTTGCAAACCCGCAAACGCTTCATTTACTGGTTCGCAGGTTCGCAAATTGTGAACCTACGAATACTACCATACCTTGTTCGCAGGTTTCTTAACTTGCGAATTTGAAATTACGCTGTTGCTGTGTTCGCATTATCTACTTTGGACTCGTAAAAATTTTTACTTCGTAACTTGGTGCCAATTTGCGAACCTGCGAACGCTTCATATACTGGTTCGCAGGTTTGCAACTTGTGAACATACTACCATACCTTGTTCGCAGGTTCGTAACTTGCGAACCTGCGAACCAGTCACGAAGCGTTCGCATATTTGCAAATTGGCGAGCGCAAATTTTCACAAGTCCAAAGTACGATAATGCGAACACAGCAACAGTGTAATTTTAAGTTCGCAAGTTACGAACCTGAGAACAAGGCATGGTAGTATTCGTAGATTCGCAAGTTGCAAACCTGCGAACCAGTATATGAAGCGCTCGCAGGTTTGCAAATTAGCAAGTAAAAATTGTTGCAAGTCCAAAAAATTTTTACAAGTCCAAGTTACGAACATGCGAACACAGCAACAGTAATTTCAAGTTCGCAAGTTGCGAACCTGCGAACCTGGTTACTTTTCTCAAAATTCTCATTTTATTATTTTTACTGTAATTTCAGAAAAGGGGAGGTTTCTCAAAAAGGGAGGGGTCTGGTGGTCCAAAACTTTCCACGCGTAAGTCTCTCGATGGTACCCAGACTCACCTACCGAGCAAATTTCAACCCAAAACAACTTGCTTTGGATTTTCCCCCTTGTTGTCTGGTATTTGTAACCAGGGGAGGTGGGTTCACCATGGTGGCGGGGCCAGGTGGAAATGGTCGTAATATAATTAGTTGGAAAAGAAATTCAATTCTGAACAATTTTTGTTAGTTATTACAGATTTTTCTTCAATTTTGAAACTTTTCATTAAAAATGTGAAAAACGTAATATATTGATGTTTTCTGGGGGGGTATTTACAAAATTTGAGGGAGAAGGGTTGCTCCAAAACAAATTTTGATGAGCTCAAATTAAAGATCTGATGTCAAGGAACAATTTTTGTTCGATAATTTTTTTTGTACAACCCATAGATTAGGAGATACACGAATTTCAAATGTTGGGGGGTGGACCCTCGGAAAAGGGGGAGGGGGAAAAATAGGCATACAAGCTAAATTTATTCGCTTTAGTGTGTAGAACAAGAATCAATCATAAAATTGATTTTAGCACGAATAGCGAGCGGATATGCAATTGAGACCTGACTAATTGTTGTAAAAGTTTGAAAATTCATCCTTTCGTTTTCTTGAAAATAATTTTTAAAGAAATAGAGGATATTTTTGAACCATGGATTCCCAATAGTGCGCATCCTAGAAAATCTGTAAATACGCTTGTGTTTTTCACTACCTGACTTTTGTTTTGATAGAATGGAGTGTTAAATACCTGTAAAAGGCTAAAGGGTCAGGGTGTTAGTTTTCAGTGAAGAAACATTCCTAAGAGTGAAAGAATACTTGAACAATGGGCTTTCTTTGCAGAAATAAGCTCACACATAACCCCTATTCATAGTAAAACATATTTTCGCAATTTTTGTCAAGATACTCATGTTTTTTATATCTGTTCTCAGTGTTCTCGTGATAATGAAACGTATTATTGCGATTTTTGTCAAGAATTAATTTTTTCGAAGTAAATTTACACATCGCGCACTATTAGGAACCCTACTGCGCACTTTGAAGGAGCCCATGGCTCCTAATAGTGCGCATTTGACATTTTTTACTCAAGGTAGGATTTCTCAGTCAGTTATCAATGAAAAATTTTGAAACTCTGGAATTATGTAGCTGAATGATACAGCTACAACATATCAAAAAATCACGATCCTAGGTAACTTTGCGGCGGAATGACAGCGATTTTGGTACTAAGTGCGCACTATTGGGAGACTTTCCCCTACGGATTCATGGTTGCAAAAAAAAAAAGTAAACTACCTACCAAAAATGACGCTGAAAGGCTCCAAAACGATTTTAAACTACCTACCGGAAATAAACTCGAATGTTGAAAATATGATTTAAACTGCGTTCTAAGTTTTTTACGTTAAAGGGCAGGGGAACAATGAGTTTTCAAATTTCCAAAATTATGAGATCATTTGCAGAGAAGCTATAGGTTGAATTTTCTGTTCGACGTAGAAGTAATAGGTAAGTACACCTGAAGGACGAAGGTGTAAAGTCGACATTTTCAACCCAATATTTAAACAAAAAAAAAATCATAACACTTCCTGTTGCGTAGATTTTTGCAACGCTCTTTCAACATATTATCACTGTTTTGTATAGATATGTAGGTATCCATGTTTATGTCTATTGTCTCTTATAGGCTCCTTTCTCTCTTCCTTCTGGTACTTTTTGCAATTTCTCTAATTGATTTCGATGCGATGAGTTTTTGTTTTGATTCGCAACTGGCGTGAGATATTTTTTGTTGTGTTTATTTTTAAATTCGCGCTTAGATATTTGGAATAAAAACAAACACAAACCAGAAAAAATAAAAATTTCACTTTGCATCATCGGTACTGATAAAAGTTGAATTAAGTAAGTATACGAAACAAAAATGCTGGTAAATTCAGAATAAATTGCGAAATTTGTTACCATTATGTGGAGTGAATTAGCTAGGTAAGGAGCAGTGAATATATCGTGTTTCAGCGTTATTCTACAACATATGTATATATATATAAAGCACAGTTGCAAAAAAAAAGTCGATTTCAATCAGTATCAGAACTGATTCAGGTCACTCGTTATACTTTTTAAAAAAAGCACGAGCTTTGTTGACGTTTCTATTGTGAGATAAATGGGTAAAAATGCTTGAAAAAGTATCATTGGTTGATTACCTCATCATCACATCATTGCATTAATTCCATCTCTCTTCGCGTTCAGTACCATACTCTTTATTTTGGCGTCGAATAGATACGATGTATACTAATTGGATTTTGTAATTAATTTTTAAAGTTTTTCATTCGTATTACGAATAGATAAACGTCTAATACAAGTACAATTAATTAATGCGACAGTGCAACATTTAATCTTCTCTTATCGAAGCAGCCCAACTACGTGATGCACCGGGTAAAAAAATTCTTCTCGAAACATCCCTTCACCACGAAAATATACAACATTTGGGTCATTATAAAGAAACACTGTAAAAATCTCGTTATACACTCGATTGTCTTAGGCAAACTAAAGAAATTTGTATGAATGAACTTCCCTATAGTACCTATATAAAATGATTTGCATATCTGCAGTCTGTATAAGTAGGTACATACCTAAGTACATTATGCACATGAGTAGAGGTACCAAGCAAAAGTGCCTACTGATTCTCCATCATCCAAATAGACAGATGGAGAAAGGAGAGAGAATGAGGAAAACTGTAAAAATTTGTAATACTAACGCTTTAAAAACGAGGAAAACTCATTAATATTCCACGTTTAGATAAGAGAAGTGTTCTTTTGAAATTATTATTACTACGTGGTATGTTCGAATTGTTTTGATATTTATCGTATAGTTTTAATTTCCTATTAATGAGTAGGCATCTGGTGCGCTTTTTCTTCGAAATTAGTTAGACGCAGACGTGGTTTTAACAAGAAAGACCGACGCGAACGACCCAAAATTTGCGCGAAATTTATGGAGATTTCGGAAGGCGGATGCTCGACTGCTTTTCTGCGTCAGCTTCCGTTTGCTTCTTTTCTTCATATGGAAGAAGTTTGAAATGTAGGCAGGCGGGGCGACAGTTTGGGTAACATCATCGATGTGATTACAATATTGGGGAAGGTCAAAGATAAAACAATAATTACAAGAAATCGGTTTCAAGAAAGTTATGGCATCCTAATACATATATTTTATGCATTTTATCCTGCCACTATACGAGTAGG
The DNA here is from genome assembly GCF_950023065.1 of Planococcus citri. Lineage (NCBI taxonomy): Eukaryota > Metazoa > Arthropoda > Insecta > Hemiptera > Pseudococcidae > Planococcus > Planococcus citri. The sequence continues at coordinate 45,780,820 of NC_088681.1, read as the reverse complement.
TACACATTTTATAGACTCAATAGAACCTATACACTACGATTTTAAAAAATGCGAAAGTGGGAATTTGAAAATGGGACAATGTAAGTTCCTACAGATAAGTTTATCAAATAACGATTTCGAACTTTTTTTTGGTGTTTGGGTTGAAAACGGGCTTAATTCCCACGAGCTAACCCCCCCCCAGTGGACCAAAGCCCCCCAAATCAGTTTTTCGTCAAGAACTCCTGATATATTGAATTTTGAGTGAAATGAGCTCAGTGATCATTTAATTTCCTCTTCAATACCTATCAAATGAGCTATTGACCAACTCTCTATAGCCTCAAGGGGGTGGCGCTACGACCCCTCAAAGTGACGTGATTTTAATAATTTTACATTATATGACTTGGGACTTGTAACCTGTTCTAATTGATAAAATGAAGTAAAACTTGGGGAATGAGATTCTTTTGGGAGCTAGAGTTGACCTCTGGAGTGGGGAGGGTCAAAGTTGAAAATTACAGAACGGTCATTTTTTGGAGGGGAATAACATGACCCCAAATGGATGAAAAGGGTCCAAAATCAAACCATCAGATAGTATTCCCATTGTCATCAACATATCCAAATTTCAGCTTCCTAGGTCATTCCCACTCCTTTTAAGATAGAAAAAAATCGAAAATAGGGGCAAAATAAGGGGATTTTCACCTTGGTTTCACTTTAAATTGGGGGGGGGGGGGAGAAAAACCTAGGAAGCTGAAATTTGGATATGTTGATGACAATGGGAATACTATCTGATGGTTTGATTTTGGACCCTTTTCATCCATTTGGGGTCATGTTATTCCCCTCCAAAACATGACCGTTCTGTAATTTTCAACTTTGACCCTCCCCACTCCAGAGGTCAACTCTAGCTCCCAAAAGAATCTCATTCCCCAAGTTTTACTTAATTTTATCAATTAGAACAGGTTACAACTACAAGTCCCAAGTCATGAAATGTAAAATTATTAAAATCTTGTCACTTTGAGGGGTCGTAGCGACACCCCCTTGAGGCTAAGGATTTGGTCGATAGATCATTTGATAGGTATTGGAGAGGAGATGAAATGATCACTGAGCTCATTTTACTCAAAATTCAATATTTCAGGAGTTCTTGACAAAAAACTGATTTTGGGGGGCTTTGATCCACTGTGGGGGGCTAGCTCGTGGGGTAGGGGCGGGGACTTTTATTATGTGGTTCAGCATACCACCCTACACAATATTCACCAAAAAAAACCTTTGATCGCAATAATGTTTGGGTTCATCTATTTTTTTCTGCTATTTGACTGGGCTATAACCAGCATCGCGCGCTCTGAGTTTTAAAATATTATGTGTAGGCTACCTACAAATGAAAATCTTCAGAATACCCTTAAAACTTCAAAAATCAAAAATTGGGGAAAGTAGTTTACAGAAGTAAGTATAATCCGAAAATCTTTTTCGCAAAAAAACTCTGATGTCACTACAAACTCTTGAAGTAGGGCAAAACGGCCATTTTTGTAACTTTGATCATCTCTCCTGATCACAAAAACAACTCAAATTGAAAAACCCCACTCTATTTTTCTGTTTTAGGGTCTTAAGTATTGATTTTGCCCATTTTCAACCCAAACACAAATTTGCTGTTGCCTAATGTAGGCCAAGTAGCAAATACACAGTGTTAAACAAAGAGATCATGGGAATGTGCAGAAGGGCCAAAAACGAGTTGTATGAGGAGAGGTGCTAAGAAATAAAAGATCTGGAGTAAATGCACAACTCCAGAGAAATGCATACCAAAATGAAGCAGATGAAGGCAGCCCATAAGAAAAGGATCCAGAAGTGAAATAGCATATATGCTAGGAAAATATGGAAAGTATTGTGTTAACAATCAAGAAACAGAAGAGGTCTGGATCAACTATACATATAAGAATTTTATGGAGATGACACATGCTAGGCTCAAATGGAAGTTTCATCCATGGAGGAGGCACCACAAATTGAAATGTGGTAGCTGAGGAACGCGGCGACAAGAGACAGAAACCACAAAGCAGTGGGGAAGATCTCATCTCATACCAGTTGACTTGATTAATCATTTAACACCATAGTATGAAAAGGAGCTGTTGAAGATAATGAAATATGATGAACGTACACTGCCTAATGACTTCAAAGCGGTAAATTTTGTACCAATACTAAAAAACAATAACTTGCAGAAATGCTCTGAATATAGAACCATCGCATTAATGAGCCACTCACTGAAGCTACTACTCACCATCATAAATGCCAGAATAATTGAAAAGAAGATAAGATGAAAATCTGAGCAAAATGCAATATGGGTTAGTAGCGAAAAAAGGGATGTGAGATGCAATATCACCCTGCTGAAAGTGATCATTCAAAGAGTCGTCGTCGTCGTGGTTCCTTGTCCTTTACAGGACATTGGAAATCGCATTTTTGTGGTACCCTAACAGGGTGAGGTGAATGCCTATTGCCACTGCGATTATTCTGGGGAATCGACGTTGTTTCGAGCTTCCACTAGTAGTTTCCCATTGCTTTCTAGTGACATCTACAGAAGCACCTTGGAGCTAGCCGGGTAGTTTAGAGACCCTGAGCTCCTCAGTGTTGACCTCGATAGACACTTGAACAAGTTTCAGCTTTTTGATTCTGCTTCTGCCAACAGATGGCGTGCATCATCTGTTAGCTCGGCTAAACTGGTAGTCCCCCGGTACTTGGCGTGTAATGTTGATAATTGCACGAACGATTTTTAATTACACGCACAAGCTTGCCTCTGTAGCTGGGTTTGAACCAGGTACCTTGTGAACGGAGGTCCGCGGCTCTACCTACTATATGCCACCGAGAGACATATTCAAAGAGTACTGAATGCAAATAGGGAAATCATTGCTTGCTTTGTTGATTATGAAAATAAATAAAGCATTTGATTGTGTCAACCATGAGAAGATGATGGAGATCCTAAAAAAATACATTATTGATAACAAAGACCTGTGAATAATCAAGAACCTGTACCTACTGGGAGCAGAGTACTAACATCAAGATTGAAATTGGGTACTTGGAAAATTGATGTGGTATAAAGTGAGGTGTGAGGCAAATGCCTCCTCTCACCTAGGTTGTTCAATGTGTATGCAGAAGAAATAATGAGAGAAGCGCGAATAGAACAAATGGGATTCAAGATCAACGACAAAAGAATAAATGAAATCAGAGGGAGGATAGCAGGCTGGAGCTAATTATAGGGGGCAGCAAGAAAATAATGTATAAGGCTAAATTCTGATTCAGTATCTTCATTAAAAACCTATAATTATGTTAGGATTTTTGGTAGGTAATTTAATTTGGGGAGGGGGAGAGAGGTGCAAGTAGGCATTATGACCGACCTCAAATTTTCCATGAAATTAAATTGAAATGCTTCATATGGTTGGCAATGCATTTTAAAAATTATACGAGTGAAAATTTTGGTAATTATACTTGGTAATTACGTTGAAAAGTTTTCATTGCTGTTTGTAGAATTCCGTTAAAAAAGTAATCCTGGCCATCTGCGAACAAACAAAAACATAAATTATGATTTTGATTAAAAGTTAATTAGGAGGAATTAAATTCGAACATAATTTAGATACCTATATTTTCAAATCAATTTCCATCAAAATGGACCACCATAAACTATACGATAGGTACAATAGGTAGGTACCTACTTCAATTTAAACGTATCACCAGAGACATCAACGTAACGACTCGATGCGACCATCTAATATCGTATAGTTTTAAAAGTATTAAAAATCAATCACTCGGGTTACTTTCGCAGCATTATGTACATATATATTCGATAGGTAGGTACAGCTTAGCTACGTATCATACCCTATCTATACAGACGACGACACTGAATTTCGTTACATGCATGAGCTGCTCGGTGTTCAACTCATCTCTCTATACATATTAAAACTTTTTCTCCGCTTATAGCTCGCAAGACCACGGTTGGTCTTCAAAAACGAGTATAGGTACTTTACCATGTAACTAGGCAACACATTCTACCCAAAGTAATCTTTTCAAGGATATAGGTAATCGCATATAGATACATAAACGATGCCGTCAAAGAGCACATTGTCGAGAGAAAATAGAGTAATAATTTTGGAAAATTTCACCACTCCGGCGATAACAGCAGCAATTTGACCATCAGCTATAGCTCGATTCGGATCACCGTAGTAGGAGTCATATTACTACGTCGACACAGATCTCGAACCTAGTGTAATTTCCATCGTAAAGAATAAATCACCCGTGAATTAGGAGAGTAAAAGAAAGAATAAGTTACGCGCAAGAAAGAAGGAAAAAATCAAGACTCTCACTCAAATTCGTCGTTAAAGAATATCCTGCGAGTATATCCGGAGACGTAAGAAAAATACCTAAACAAGATAAAGGCGGCCTGGGCTCGATATTGAAAAAAAAGACAACCGACCAACTCTATATAAGGGAAAAACTGACAATTCGTACGAATAGATTCAATCACGAGTGAAAATTTGTTTTAAGTGGACGTCGTCTTCGTCGTTGGCTGTAGCAGACCTCGATATCTCGATACCGATAAAATAAGATACCCGGGTAAAGATGATGATGATGATACCGTATACTCCTTACACAGTCTTACACACGCTGAGCTTATTGTCTAAGCTATTTTAGAAATAGACAAAAAGCTCGCTATAATGGCCGCCTTTATGGACTCTCTCTGGTGAAACGCTATCTTTCAAATATTTGCGCGATCCGTAAGTCGTTAAGTTTGTTCTTTTCAACGGCAACACAACGAACTTGTGCGTTTTTTTCTCCAAATTTCGTTTCTTTTCGTAATGAAAGCTTATTTTTCAAAAATACTACCGACTTTTTTGTTCGTCAGTTAGACGTCGAGTTTTCGTACCGAACAGTATTGAAAAAAAAAAAGAGGCAGCTGGAAATATACGAGTAGTTTAGTTCTAAAGAGAACATCCACCTCAAATGGCATCGTCCAAGAAAAGACAAGTCATTTAGAGAGATAGAGAAATAGCGATTTTTGTATATAATTCGAAGCACATGAAAATGAAATTCGGCATTTCCCATTACAACACCCAAAAAAAGAAGCAATTTCTAAACAAAATTTACCCCTTTGCTATATAGTTACACAACATAATATCGAACATAAAGTTATCGAAAAGCTCGAGACATGATAGGTAGATGGATGGGTGGTGGGGGGGGGGAAGAAGGGCAAGAACCCAAGAAGAGAAAAATCTTTCCACTTGATTTATTCGTTACAAACCACTTGGTCGTTATACACGGTACCAAAAAATCTGTTCCATCCTCAATGACCATCTCAAGTTTGAAAATTTATACATATAAAGCCCTAAATGGAAAATACGATGATTTATATTTTTACGGCCGTGTGCGCCGGATTTAAAATTTGATTATTACAGACAAGATAAAGAGAGAGAAGGTTGCGGCTTCATGAAGCCATAATTTACAACCTATCAGCAAAGCGCAAACTTTATTGACGTTTTAACTACCGTTTATGAATTATGTGACTTTCATTCTATTTTTCTTTTTTTTTTTTCATTTTTATTCTACTCTAGGTATCCACTACCATGCTTTTACTTTGCCTTATTTTTATTTTCATTATCATTTTCCTTCTCATATTTTTATTAGAGGCGGTATCCTTATCCTTTTTTCTCTCTTTTTTTGGCACATTAAAACCACTGCGCTGGATACCAATGTTATCTTTGTCTTCATCGTGAGGCAATTTTACCATTTTTATAGCACGTTGCCAGTATATACTTTTTATGCGAGACTTAAAAATCGTCACGCAGCTTTAAAATTACCAACAGTGTAAAATTAGGTATTGGAAAAAAAACTTTAATAAGAAAATTGAATAATAAAATACGTGTATTGTAATAAACTAAAATTAGGGCTACGTCGTAAAATCGAATTAAAATTACTATATCGTATAGCTAAGTGAATGATTTAATTTGAATTTGAAGTGCTTCTAAATTTATAAAATGCCAAAATGGGTACCTTTAACATTATTATTGCTCCGATTACGGAGATAAGAAGCAGAGTACCTACCTAAAAATTAAAAATATGCACCGAACTTTTTCTCAAAACCATATGTGTCATTCCGCAGGTAAAGGGCCCATTTGGTCGATATTGAGTTAGGGGTGGGGGGGTAAAGTAGACCTCCGGAGCAATCATATGAGCTGGATAGAAGCCCAAAAAGTGCAAAAAAAACCTCCAAAAAAAATCCAGAACTAAAAATTTGAAAAACTCAACTTTTGAGAAAATTGCCTTCAAAGTTTTTTTTCTGAAAAAAGCTGAAATTTCACGTAATCCGAAAATCTTCATACCTAAAATTGAAGATTATTGTTTCTGATGTCAAATATTACTACCCACTTGCAATTGCGATTTTTTTTACTCAATATTTTCATGTTTATGAGTATTTTAAGCCTGAAAAACAATGATTAATAAATTTAAATTTTGCATAAAAATTCATTACTCTGTTCAAAAGCAGAAAAAAATGATTAAATTACATTTTCTGTCAAAATTCAACTTGTAAAAATAAAAATCGTGAAAAAAAATTTTCAAAAAATTTCTTCCCCGGGTGCGACTCGAACCCGGATTTCCTGCTCCGCAATCCGTTTTCAGTGTCACAGGGCTACCGCTACACCAACGTAAAACGTGTTTTTGAATGGTATACATGTTGCCACTGGCAACTAGGTGCAGTATAATTTGTAGGGTATTTTTTTGGAAGCAAATTTACTGCTAAAAAGAAAAAACGACCAAATGGGCCCTTTATAGAAAAACTTAAGTTCCGTTTTTCTCTGCTTGGGGCGCACCTGCGGCCTTGATACTTCGACAAGAGATAGTCGGATATGTTCTACATTGAAATCCATCAAAACCTCGATTTTCGATTTTTTCAACTGTTTCACTAAAAACACAATTATCTCGATAAATAGAAACGACCAAATGGGCCCTTTACCTACGGAATGACACATATACCTAATGAACTAAAAGCAATAAAAACATGCTGAAAACTAACCATGCTGGAATTGCACTTACAATAATGTACACGTGGCGTTTTTCTTTTTTCATCATACCTACTGTCATATTTAATTCGCGGTTCCCTTTATTTATCTTAATAAAATAAAATGCTGCTTTCAGCACTGCAACGTGAATCATGTATATTAATATAGGTAGTATAATGTGGGTGTGGGAATCTTATAAAATATTTACACAAAAACGTTTGAAAAAGCTCCGGATCCGAAAATCTATCGCGTGATTCTTTTCAATTTCGATATTCATTATTTGTATTGTTGCCTTGTTTGAAGAGCCTCATCTTCCGGTTTCCATATTTTTTCTACCTATTATTTTTGTTCTATGTACCTACCATTGTGTTTCTAAAAAAAATATAAATCAAATGACATGTTATGAAAATTGATTGTAATGATATTCTTGTGAGCTCGGAGTTTATAGATCGCCACGAAATTTTGCAAAAATTACACAATGCATACTTACCTACCAAATGTGTCAGTATGAATCGTAAAACCAACATAGAAATCACTGAGAATTACGTACCCAAAGCATAAGGAACCGAAAAACTTGATGAAATTTCAGTAAAAATTTAGTAAATGGAAAAATTTTGAAAAAATATTGAAAATCAAAATTGTTGAAAAAATTTAACAATCATGGTAAATAAATTTTTAAAGTGGAAAAAATTTGAGAAAAGTTTGTAACAATTTTCAAATTGAAAGATTGAAAATAACATTTTGAAATGTTTTCAAAAATTTTAAAAATAAAAAATTCGAGTAAATTTGAAAAAAAACTGCAAAATTTGTAAAACATTTTAAAAGTTGAAAAAGTTTGAAAAAAATGTGGAACTTTGTGTGAATTATAGTCTAAAAAGGACTGACCCAAGTAATAAACCTCTCATCATCATCAAAAAAATATGAGTAAAATAGAACATAACCTATAGGTTGGTGGGTACCCAATTAACAAATGAATGCTAATCAAAGTGGCTCCTTTTTGAGACTGAATCCAAGCGTAAGATGTGCTCATTTTGTAGATGATTGAAAATGGCTGAAAAACGAATTAATATCATAAAATAGAATGAAAACCTCTATAAAAACTACAAAAAGGTTCATTAAAATTTCAAAATCAACATGAAATAATTTCAGTTGGTAACACTGAAGCAAACTTGTAAAAGTGGGTTTAAACATATTGAAGACGACATTAACACGCTTAAAAACTACTAAAAACTATAAAATTTGGGCAAATTAGAAAAAAAAACTACTCAAATGATCAAAAAATTACTGGAAAAACAAAAAAATACCTACCATAAAAATTTGTCACAAATCACCATAAAAATGGTTAAACTATTAATAATCTAGTCAAATTAGCTCATGAGAACTCAACCTGGAATAAATTGGGGACAAATTTTTTTTGCGCCAAAATGCTCAGGATGATGTCCTAAATGACATACTAAAACCCACCCTAAATCCGTGTGGTGCTTCTCCCCCCAGACCCACATTTTGTGCCCCTTAGCACAGTTTTTCGCAATTTTCTCGCGAGGAGCTGATTTTACATCGAAAATAGCTTTATTTTTGTATTCTACGTCAAATTTCCTATCTAGTGTTATATCAACAACTGTCCTTCTACCCCCAAGGGGGTGGGGCTAGAACCATTCAAAAAAGGGGAGTTTCCTGAAAAATACATAAAGGCTATAGGCGCCTAAGAGGGGGGAAATGGTCCCCGAAAGCTTTCGAGTTGATATCAGCATGGAAGGTGGGTACGATGGAGAAACTTTTGCGTGAAAAATTTCAGATCCATACCCCCTCCCCTTTTTGGGGACCCCCTCCCCTTTTCTGAAATTTCAATAACACTTTTCTCAGTCCCACTGTAACTGATTTTGAAAATTTTTCTGGAAGTTATGTATAGTAGGTATCCCCACAAAATTTTCAACCCCCTCCCCTCATATTTACCCCTCAAAACGGCGTTTTTAAAATTTTTTTTTATGCATTTGTAACAATCAAGATTGTGAGGTACAATTTTATAAACACGTTTTTTGGATGTATTTTTGACTCCCAAACATCATGTACTTCTTTCGAAATTTTTTTTTTGGTGCGCCGTGCTGAAAAGTGAAAAAAATGTGTCTTAGGGGGGGGGGGGTGGGGGTGATTTTGGAATTTTGTGAAACATGAATATCAATGAGTAGAAGGTGTCGTTTTCTTATGATTCGATACCGCTGAGCACAAATATGACGTCAGATTTTGTTTTGCACTCACACAGCCCCTCTGGACCCCTCAGTCCCCAACTTTAATTTCAAAGATTTTAAAAATAAACTTACTTCGATGATTTTAGTGTCGTTTTCTTATGATTCGATATCACTGAGCACGAATATGACGTTAGATTTTGTTTTACACCCATACGGCCCCTCCGGACCCCTCAACCCTAAGGAACTAAATACCAGATATGGAAATACGCCATCTTTGGTTATAGAAAAAAATTTTCAAGTTCTCAATTTATTAATAATACTGCCAATTTACGTTATTTTTTTACGTCATATTCATTTTAATAGGTACGCAAAATAGACATTTTCCCACCATTTTTGTGATTCCATTTCATTATATGACTGAAATGAAAAAATCACATCACCGTCAAAACTATGAAATCCATAAACAAAAATGGCGTATTTCCATACCTGGTATTTAGTTCCTTACTCATCCCCATCCAGCCATCCCTCAATTTTTAAGATTTTAGAAATAAACTTACTTTGATGATTTTCGTGTGATTTTCTTACGATTCGATACTGCTGAGCACGAATATTACGCCAGATTTTCCGCTACACTCGCACATCCCCTCCGGACTCCTCAGCCCCCTCCTAAATTTCAACTATACTTTGAGGGGTCTTAGCACCACCCTCTTGGCGCTAGGGAGTTGGTCGATAGCTCATTTGATGGATATTTAAGCGGAAATGAAATAATCATTAGCTCATTTTACTCAAAAAAATTGATATTTTTTAGAAGTTTTTGACAAAAAAACTGATTTTTGGGGGCGTTGATCCACTGTTAACTCCAGGAGTAAGGGCGAGGGATTTTAGTATGTTATTCAGTACACCACCCTGTAATATTCACCAAAACTTTTGGTCGGAATTATGTCTGGGTTCACCCATTTTTTTCCGCTATTTTGATTGGACTAATACATATAAAAAATTTGCAAATTAAAAACTTTGTGATTTTTTTTTGAATTCGCAGCCACATAAATATGCATCACAATGTACATATTTTTTCCTATTTTCAAACACATCATGGTACAATTAGGATACCCACAAAGAGCTGACAGTGTATTAAGTAACACGATGTTGAGAAAATAAAAATTCTTTCGCACTTTTCTACGACAATTTTTTCCTGGGTGTAAGTTTAAAGCTAATGCGAGGGAGAGGGGTGAAAAACGGAATAAGATGCGATTTTCTAGTATCTGTTGAAAGTTACCTCGCTCGAAGTCGCAGAGAAGTTTGACGTATTAAGTGAAAAATTCTGTTCTTACTTACTTTTCAACATTGCAGCGCAAATACACCTATAAGGTTTTAAAATCTTGTACAGTGTATTCAAACCGTAGGAGATGGTAAGAGAGATGAGCCAAGAATGGAACACGAAGTGAAGTAAAGTGATATGATTCAATTTAATTCGTTCTTAAACTGCTTACATTCACTCGTAGTTTTGATGTAGGTACTTACTTATGTAGATCAACCTGCCAGAAATGCAATTGGATTACAACCTTGTTCGATAACAAATTAAAGGTACAATAAAAACCTGAAGTTAAATTGAAGAATTCTGAAAAATTGTCAAAAAAATCTCAATTTTTACTCTTGAAAAAAATGCTGGATTAGTCAAGAAATATCAAAAAATAGACATTTCATCTCACCTTCAATGATCTGGGCACTTGTTTCATTCACTAGAAAATTTACCCATGCTAAAAACGTAGTTAGCTCAAATTCTGAATCAAAAACTCACTCCCCTCTTAAAAACTGAGAAAAATCTACCAATTTTACCAAAAAATTATCCAACTTTCGCATTCAACATTCCAAACGATATTCCAAAATCATAAATAAAGATCTTGCTACTGTATAAGGTCGGGTTTGTAGTGTAAAATTCGTATCTGGAGGACATTTCGTGCAAAGTGCAATATTATTCTTTGGAATAAACGCACAGCTATACAACCCCGAGTACACAGACAACACACCCACCCACACTGGTTTATCTTCCCTCCATACCCCCTCCAGCCCACCCTCTCATCCATGCACATTTTAATACAGTAATAGAATTAAAACAACAGCATCCGCCTCGCCGGCAGCGAAGGCTGAATTTATAAATTATTAGCATCCCGTTCACGAAATCGGTGTCTATTTAATGCAATACATAAATGGTGATAAATTTGCATAAGCGATTTGCCGGCTGCTCGCGATGAGAGCCGAGAATTCGAAACCGTAACAATGGAATTTTAACGGATTACGAGTAGATTTAACGCAAGATAACAACACTTTTCATCACTTGCGGAATAGTAATACCTTATTACGATTATTTTTTTTCTCCTTTCTTGCATCTTCGTACCAAGAATCTTTTTATATGATAGAGAAAATTTTATTCCAACTGAGCACGTTTTAGTAAGTACGAGTAGATGCAATGGAAACTTGATGCTGGCTGCTTGACATCGACAACGATACAACTGGGATGTTGCTCTAGATATAGTTCGTTTAAAATTCACTCGTCGAGTTCGATTTTTGCATTAATACTATTATTAACGTGTGGTAAATATTCCGGTTATCGGAAGATAACAAGGTGGAAGTGAAGGGGTGCGAGAATCCATTCCTAGGGTATGTTATTATACGTTAGCAGTTACCATGGCTTATATTTGTAGTACCTACAAGAAAATGCACAAACAGCACATACACAAGTATAAAGTTGTCTATATCTAAACCTCTATCCTGCATACCTTTATGGCACTACATACCGCATATGAAACAATTTATAACCATTTCCTCCTCTGCTACCTATTTACCAATCTTGCTCTCACATACTCGTATCCTCATTACCTTCTCCCTTCACCCTTCGGCTACCCTCTCGTGCGCATAGTATGTGACAAATTTAATAAACGTGGACTCTTTATACGGGATATCGATACCGGCTGCCTCGAGATTCGTTACTAAATTCAAATTGAAAATTACTAATAACGTATATAATGTAATTTTAGCATCACATCTCGCTAGTGTGTTTTGTGTTTACATAAACAAGCTAAGTTACTCGTACAATACAATACCTAAACGTACGTATTATGCATGTATGTATATTTTGCTTACAGGAATCACCGTCGAATTAAATCAAACTAACGACGATTCCACGCCCAGTGAACCCGAAGCTTTACCGTTGGCCAACAGCGAGCAGAATCTCATTTGGACGTTTAACGAATCGGCCGATGTATCGAAATATGAAAATTTCGATCATTCTAAATTTATTGGTAAGTGTTCCAATTCAATGTATCACTGTTCAGAAATAGGTTACGTTGTGTAATAATTTAAAATCGTAGACAATGAGAAATGGAAAAATCACCCAAAATCCCCTGATCCCTTTTTCACTTCTAATAAAATACTTACATATCACCTAAATTCTCGTAATTTTTTAATGAGCCAAAAAATAAATTTATCCAAATATGGATCGACCTCAAATCGACCCCTCCCTCTGTTCGCTCATCTTAATTAGGTACTTTGCTAAGTATATTGTATATATTCGTTCATAGGTACCTACCTATATCGTGCATAATGTAGACTAGATACATTGAACATGTAAATATTCGACCCCTTCTTCCTTGGCTTCTTCATAATACTCATATACCTACATTGTGTAAAAAAAAAAAATATGCACATATTGAACCATATTTGCAATAATCTTCTGCCAGTTTCACGTGAAAGCCATTATTATAAGTACGTCTACAATGTATGAATACAGAGATACAACGTATTATTACTTACACGAGTAAAAGGCTTCCTCGTCATATGTATATATTGTCGTAATAATTTCTAATTCACGACCAACCTTAACGTAACATTATGGTATTTGGAGTAAAAATTCGCATACCTGATGCAAAAATTAATGATCATTTTTACGATCGCATTTTCTAATGGAATAAATTGAACGATTATTTAGCGTGGAAAATATCTTTATTATTTAAACATTTAGAATTTATAGCGCGCACATGTGCAATGTACCTACCTCTATCTATATTATAGTGGCCAAGTACATACAATAGATACATACAACCCCTGATGATGCTCGTATACCTATTATAACCTATAGTGCACCTGATATGGTTAAATGGTCAATGTGGAGCTAAAAAGGTTATATTTTTTAATTGCATACGATATACATACCTAATCACCAAAACAATACAAATTCTCAAATTTTTGTACCACAGTGAAGAGTCTGTGAAGGGAGTTGATGAGGGCTGGTTCAAAAAACGAAGTCTACATTCGAACTTAGTGTACTCAAAAACCTACCACGCAATATTATCTTGTTTTTTTTTTTTTCATTTTTAGGCCAAATTGAGTTGCTGTGAGAGAAAATTTTCACTTTTTTTTTCATTTTTGAATCTTGGGGGGGGGGAGGGAACCTTATGTTGAGGGATGTGAAAGTTGAATCGAAAAAATAAGCCGATATATTCGAGCTCAGAATCTCATAAAACCTGACAAATGATATGTCATACTGCATATAATTGAATTGAAGTTCCTTCTCCTTTTCTTTTTTAAAAGAGGGAGGGGCCCGTACAACAATGACCATGCTAATTTTGATGTGAATGTCGACCCATCCACATCTGTCACTTTTGGATGCCACATGTCGATGTGAATTTCGACTTTGTGTCGAGCCAATTGTTGATGTAATTGTCGACCAATGTTGATCGGCATTTACATCGACATGTGGGATCCAAATGTGACGGATGTGGATGGATCGACATTGGCATCAAAATCTACATCGACTTCCAGCTACGCAAAGTTGTTAAATTTTAGTTTTGAAATTGAAATTTTTTTCCAAAAATCATTTTCTCTTACACACTTAGGTGGCCATTGCTCATGCTGAAAGTGAAATCAGCATCGACGCAGAGGCCACTTCCGAGAAGTACAGACAGAAAGCCCATATTCAGTATAGTTGAACATTAAACTCTTTATACTGAAAGGTGCAATAGGTTATCTAAGAGTACTAAACTAATACAATATTTTCATGTCGACAACATGTCGATGTTAATGTTGATGTGAAATTTGACATCAACAAATACATCCACAATATCAACTTAATTTTTCAAATTTGAGAAATCTTTGAAAATTTGGTGGATGTTAGTGTCGATGTATTTGTGGACCATTGACTTTCACATTGACATAACATCGACAGCTCCAAACTATGGAAAAGTGAATAATTTTATCAAGGTCATTGAAAAATTTTTCTCCCTTCAAATAAAGATCATATTTTTAAATGTTTACTGAACTTTTAAACACTGAAACAGAAATTTTAATTCTGAAAAATTGGTGGACATAGTTGTGGATGTAAATTTCAAGCATCAAATTTTACATCAACATGTCGACATTGCATGTCAAGGTATAAGAAATAATGAGAAAATTTTGAAAATGTTCATTAACCTGGCTTCTTTACAGATAGAAGATTCCTATTGAATAACTTATTGGTCACTTTTCCATCATCATGTTGAAAAAAAATGTAGTCGATGTAAATGTCGACGTCAACAATTGTTGTACCATGGGCTATGGGCCTACTATTAAATTCCTGAAGTTATAAGTACTGTTATTTTGTCGAGTGAAGTTGATTTTATAATAATCCTCCAGTAATGAGCAATGTTATTGGGACGAGGGTGATACGGTACCGAATTGCTGTAGTAAGAATAGATGCAGTTCAGAGCCCACTAAGCGTTATACAGGTTTACGCTCTAACAAGTCAGTCAACAGATGAAGAAATTGAAGAATTTTACAAGGACTTGGAGGAGATGTTGGGCAACATACCTAGATGTGATGTGAAACTGGTAATGGGCAATTTCAATGCAAAAGTTGGAAAATCTGACGCCTCAGATGGGTTCTATGGTAATGTTGGCTGCCATGGATTAGGTGCAAGGAATGAGCGGGGTGAAAGATTGTTACAATTTTGTGCTGAACAAGGATTGGTCATTACAAACAAGCTCTTTCAGCATCATAGTCAACCATTGTACACATGGAAATCTGGTGGTGGTGTCAAAAACCAAATCAACTACATACTAGTACAGAAGAAGTGGAAGTCAGTGATAACACAGTCCAAGACTTATCCTAGAGCAGATGTTGCATCAGATCACCAATTGCTAGTGGCTTCCTTCAAATTGCGTCTTTGCAGTGGGAAGAAATCAACAAAGAAAAATCACATATACGAGTACCTTACTGACCAAGAAAGGAAAACACTTGCTGCCCAAATAAATATTGATTACACAGATGAAGAGGACCCAAATACCTTATGGGAAAATATGAAGGCAGAAATCCAAAGGAAACGCGATTTGGTGATCAAGAATAAGAAGGAAGGAATTCTCTTTGGCAAGGTCCCCAGAACACGAGGGAGAGGAAGATCTCCAACAAGGTGGACTGATACAGTCTGGAAAATAGCTGGTTCAGTAGCGAATGCGGCCACGCTAGCTCAAGACAGAGAGGAGTGGCGGTCGTTGTTGGGGGCACACTAGTCGCTTGCGACTATGACGCTGATGATGATGAATGAGCAATTTCACAATGTATTCCTCCCCCCCCCCCCCGATAATATTATTTTTTAATTTGTTGTTTAAAAATTAAACAATTGAAGAGTGATATTCCAAAACTCGCTTTGTCCATTTTCACAACTTTTCAGGAAAGAGGAAAAACCATTTTCCTTTAAACGGGTAAATTGGCTTTTTAGGCGAATTTAGCACTTTATTTTGGTGGATTTATGATGTAGGAGTGTAGGTATACACTTCATCCACTAAATACTGCTGAAAAAAATTTCAAGCGCGTTTTGGAACATTATTTTTTTAAAAAATTTTAGTAAATTGGCTATTTAGGTGAGTTTAACACCTCATTTTGGTAAGTTGATGATGTAGGAATGTGAGTTGATACTTCATCTACCCGGTACTGCTGAAAACCCAACTTCGATAAAAATGGACAAAGCAAGTTTTGGAATATCACTCTTCAATTGAAGAAAAAATGACTACACATCCCCTTGCAGTTGTGTTTCAATTCTTAAAAATTTTACAGGAAGGTTCAAAAAATCAAAAATTTGTTTTTTGAGGTAAGGGTTAAGTGTCCAAATGTATACATCTTGAGTTTTTTTTTTTTTTTTGCAGATAACTGCAATATGGGAAGACATAGAGATAATACAACTAGCTTCAAAATCATACCAAATTAAAGTAGAGAGAATTTTACATCTTGCAATTCTTACATATATGAACACCTTTGAAAATTGCAATTTTTCGCTCAAAAATAGCCTCGCTCAAAAATAGCCATTTTGAAAGTGCAAACATCCAAAATTGGCCACCCAAAAGTAGGTAGGTACTCAAAAAGAGTCACTCAAAAAGTAAAAAACAAAATTGCACCACATTGACCTAGAGAGCTGAAATTGGGACAATATGGCTTGAAGGGTAGGGAAAAGTTCGCCCGAGGTAGCAACTTTGGTGGTGGTAGGTGGAGAATTCCATTTTTGTCCTAAAGTTCATGTATTGATATTTGACGGATTTTTAAACATTTTTCAAGTTCAAAAAGCCTCAAACTTTTTTATAAACTACAATTCTTTGAGTCGAATGAGCTAAATGACGAACTTCTTGAATTCAACTCCCAAATACCTCAGTTGATTTGGAAATTGACCTCAGACTGACTCACCCGACATCAAAATAAGTTCGAATGAATTCATGTCTTCAATCCTTAACCTACCAGCTGGAGTACAAATATCCAAACTGATTAGTGGTAGTGAGCGTTTTTTTGTATCGCCAAATCTCTCTCAATGGACCAACATTCAATCAACACACAAGCATAATCTTCAGCGCTACTTACATGAGAGAATTGTGGTATATGTATTAGGTACATATGGAAGGAGATATTCTCCAATACATTGCGTCATTGTATAAATAAAATTTATCCCCATTATCGTGCATGTATCCCGCATTAAACGCTGCCTAACCTTTTGAAAATTTCCACAAAAACCGATCTCTGCATAAACCAAGCCAGGATTCGCAGGCAGGAATACGTTGAAATTACTCAAAAGAGTCGTCGCGCTGCTGAGATTTTATTAAATGATAATGGCGATACGTAAATACATACAAGATGAAGTTTAGATACCATTCTTGGCAATTTGTACAAAGAACGCGTAAAACTGCCTGATAATGTGCCACTATACATATTGCATTGTGCAAAGCACGCGAGAGAGGTAGAGTAAGGCAATAAGATAGGAAGAAAAACGCCTACCCCAACCCCAACCATCACCTAGCATTGTAAAAAAGGGAAGAGAGAGAGCGCACGTTTACAAAACTTCGAATAATACTCCAAGATATAGAATAAAAAACACCATTCCTCTCTTTTTCCGCATCAGAAATTTAAAAAAAATGTAAAAATACAAATAAAAATTCGAAAAAAAACAAACGTTTTTACACATAGGCCTCGATAACGAACGAGAGAATTGAAAATGAAAACCAACTAACATAAAAAAAAGTGAAATATGTCGACGCAGTTGGAAGTCTCTTGTTTTCCAAGGACAAAATTTTTCAAAACAGCCGTCAGCGAAAAATAAATTTTCAACATGAATTTTTCGAATTTTCACCTATCTCGAGGTGGGTTTCTAACGTTGCAAATTACCCACCACACGTTCTCTCTATTTTATTGTGTCGAGTAGACTGTGGCGTATACTCTCATGCATAACTCGTTCTACATTTAGCCTACCATACGAGAGGCAAAATGTTTTCAAAAACGTAAAAGATAGACTCTGTAGGTAAATAAACCCTTTGCGGCCCTCATCGTCAATGGGTGCTCGGATATGGCGCGGTCGTTGGGATATAAACAATACGATTTTTAATTTGGTCGAGAATTTTTCGATAAATCAACCCGAACCAAGGGTGTAAAATAAATTGGCTTTTATCTATTTACAATGGTGATTTAGAAGTAACGGAAACGAATACGAATATCTTTATAATAGGCCGGCTTTTTGAGTACGCTGGGTAATTTACGATCATGAGGAATGAGTTAGTGTAAATTTTGGGCCCGGATTTTGGACTTAGGACTATGTATAGTATAACGTTATATGCAGATTCCTTTAAAGTATACGTTTCGGTCTCGCTCACAGAAAAACCTATTGTCAGCACCTGCGTTTTTACTCGTAGTACGATACGACCACCCCTACCTTTAGATCCACTACCCTAGTCCTTCTTTCAGTAAGTTTTGGAGTTTATAGTACAATACAAAAACTAGGGCTGCGAACACCGAATTGAATAATATAGCATTATATCCTATCATCGTCGCGTCGTTGGTGTAGTGTAATCGACGACTGACTGTGAATTTCACCCAGCTTTGGGTTGGTGTAGGTTTCTTATTGGATCGAATGTATGTACGAGTATACTTAGTAAAAATATTTTGTGTTGTGCAAGGCAATTACGGCTAGCCTTGTGTAATTTGGAAATTGGCGAGGTTATTTATCATAGATAATGGCCTAGTTTTATTTCCATAAATTTTTATGTACGATGAAATAAATGAATGCGGATGTAAAATTCTTACTACACCCCCCCCCCCCTAAAAAAATGAGGAAAAAATTATGTGAAACCCAGACTGATTCCGACCAAAGGAAAATGCCTAAATGTGACCAGTCAGCCTAAAATAGCCACTATTAGTCGGGAAGCCTGCATAAGGATCTATTCCACCCCCTCCCGTCAATCCTTCAGGATAACTTTTTTCTTAAAGGGGGAGTCCTAAGGAAAATTTCTAGCCCTTGTCCTCCAAAAAAAAGTAGCCCTATATTCACAAAATGGCGGCCATTTTGATTGACAGTTCAGACAAAATCACAGATTTTGCGTTCCAACATAGGACTTGCACAAAACTTTTCAAACCGTACAAAAGTAGATCGAAAGATCAGGCAAAAGTTTATCACTTGTCAAAATTTCAAGTGCTAAAGTGCGTTTTCCGATTTTCGGTGAATTTTTGAAAATCAAATTTATAGGCCAAAAACGAGGGAAAAAATCAAAATTTTACCAAATTGACCAAGAAAGCTGAAATTTGGGATATACTCTATTTCCAACATGCCAAATTGATTGGAAACTGTTTCAAACCGTTTTGAGCAGTCCTGGAGCCTCCAGCAGATTTTTGGAAATTGGAATTCCCACAAAATTTCATCAAATAGAGTCGGATAGCCGAAATTTACTCTGCAAACCAATTTCAATACGCTACGAAGTCAACTGCAGGGGGGTTTCAATTCGTTTTGGAGCCTCCAGCGATTTTTCGAAAATTACTAGAGCCTCCAGTAGATTTTTGAAACTTGAAGTTTCCCCAAAATTTCATCAAACGGAGATATAAAGTCGAAATTCGTTCTGAAAACTAATTTCAATACGCTACGAAGTTGACTTCTGGTGCATTCCAAGTCGTTTTGGAGCCTGCAGCGACTTTTTGATTTCGATTTTTGGTGAATTTTTGTAAATCAAATTTAGGCCAAAAATAAGGGAAAAAATCAAAATCTTACCAAGTTGACCAAGAAAGCTGAAATTTTGAATATACCCTATTTTCGATCTGCCCAATCGATTTAAAACTGTTTCAATCCGTTATGAGCAGTTCTAGAGCCTCCAGCAAATTTTTGATACTCGGAATTCCCACAAAATTTCATCAAATTGAGTTGGAAAGCTGAAATTTATTCAGCAAACTAATTTAAATACGCTACGAAGTCAACTTCAGAAGGATTTCATGTCGTTTTGGAGCCTCCAGCAACTTTTTGAAAATTACTGGAGCCTCCAGTAGATTTCTGAAACTTGAAATTTCCCCAAAATTTCATCAAACGGAGATGGAAAGCCGAAATGCATTCTGCAAACTAATTTCAATACGCTACGAAGTCGACTGCAGATGGATTTCAAGTCGTTTTGGAGCCCCCAGCGACTTTTTTAAAGGTTGTATAGCGTTTTTTGGAAAATTGAAATTTCCAAAAAGTACATTGCTGGAAGCGTCAAATCAATTTAAAACCACCATGCGGTCGACTTTATACCGTATTGAAATTAGTTTGCGAAGTAAATTTCACCTTGCTAACTCCATTTGATAAAAATGTTGTGGGAATTTCAGGTTTCAAAAATCTGGTGAAGACTCCAGTAATATTCAAAAACTCGCTGGAGGCTCGAAAACGACTTGAACCCACCTGAAACCGTCTTAGAGGGTTTTAGAATTGGAGTGCAGAGTAAATTTTGGCTTTTCATCTCCGTTTGATGAAATTTTGGAGAAATTTCAAGTTGAAAAAATCTACTGGAGGCTCCAGTAATTTTCAAAAAGTTGCTGGAGGCTCCAAAACGACATGAAATCCTCCTGAAGTTGACTTCGTAGCGTATTGAAATTATTTTGCTGAATGAATTACAGCTTTCCAACTCCATTTGATGATATTTTGTGGGAATTCCGAGTATCAAAAATTTGCTGGAGGCTCTAGAACTGCTCATAACGGTTTGAAACAGTTTCCAATCGATTTGGCATGTCTAAAATAGGGTATATCCCAAATTTCAGCTTTCTTGAACAATTTGGTAAAATTTTGATTTTTCCCTCTTTTTTGGCTCAAATTTGATTTTCAAAAATTCACCAAAAATTTAAAAAAGCACTTTAGCACTTGAAATTTTGACAGGTGATAAATTTTTGCTTGATCTTTCGATCTATCTTTGTACGGTTCAACAAATTTCATGCAAGTCCTATATTGGAACGCAAAATCTGCGATTTCGGTTGACCTGTCAATCAAAATGGCAACCATTTGGTAAGTAGCCCACTTTTTTTCGAGGACAAGGGCTAAAAATGTTCCTTAGGACTCCCCTTTTAAGAAAAAAGTTGTCCCGGAGAATTGACGGGGAGGGGGTGTACAATAGATTCTTATGTGGGCTCTCTGGCTTTGTCGCAAGGTTGGGGTGCCAAAATGTAAAAAATATCACCATATACATACATATAAATAGGGTACACTCTACTGCACATGCTCTTTTGATCTATTATACCATCATCGTAGGAAAAATGCGCCAAAAATTGAAAAAAATACCAACTCCACAATTTGTTTACTTCATCGAGGAAGTTCATATCAGAAAGTGGGGCCTCCTTCAGCTTCATTCTTCTTTCCTTGGAGAGATAAAATTCCAAAAAGAGTTCCCGGTAGGATGAAAAAAATAAATAAACCATCCCACAGCTCATTCATATGTTAATTTTTCACTAGACAAAATCCGAATTCAAAATACATACATCATTAATCTAACCCGCTCGATTCGACTCTTGTCAGCAAAATGTTACAATACAACACGATGCGAAATAAGTCGCACATCGATTCTTCTAAAGAAATTAAAACGTCTCCGAAGAATCTGTGTACCTAACTTAATGTATTTTTATAAAATTGCTTATTCATCGTCTTTAAAATACTTCCAACTCATTCTCCATTTTGTACTCCTCCTTCATATTCCCCAATCTATCAGTCTGTATAATCATCCTCCTCCTATAACGTACGTATTTTGCAAAGGCATCCGTGTTTCACATCATGTCTTTCCTCTCTCCTCGGCCTTCACTCTCCTCATCCCATCATCTACAACAATCTGACACTTATTTCTCACTTTAATTTCAAATCCATCATATGTATGTACTTGTATTAGTGTACATTTTCTTCCTCGTGTACGAGCAATTTCATTCAAAAATACTTATACACGCGGAAGTAAAAAGGTAGCGGATTTATCGGTGCCCTTCTCATACCCTTATCTACCCCTTTCGCCATTTTCGTGATTACCATTTCATTTGACAAGATTCGTAGGCGATAAATTTGTAAAAAATTACAAGCCGAATCAGTGTAGACATTTTTACAAAATGAGAAAAGTTTTAAATTTAAATGTCAAAAATGATGCTAACAGCGATCAAGTTTACCTCCCTGCGCATCTAACTCAGCCTTCCTGCTATACTCGGTGTTCGTATATAAAAACTTAACTCTCGCATTTATTTTCATTTGCCAAGGTTTTCGCAAAGTGAGCAGCATGAGCACACCTTGCGTTTTGCTAAACTTTACGACTAAATGTTTTTCAAATGAAATTTCAATCTTTGCACTCGGCAACCACGTTATTTATATGTACGAGTACTTGCTCACGAGAGTATGAGAACACTGTTCGTATATCTTAATTCCATGCTCATTGCTTCACATATAATTTATCATTTATATAATTTTTACATTTTATGGTACAGTTTGGATCGTTTTTTTTTCACATTTTCTATTTCGATTCTTGGAACGTATATTTATAAAATAAATAATAGGTATTTTCAAAAAATTATACTGTTGGCGGATTCGCAGGATAGTTGGAATACAATTCTTAGATACTCTTATTGACTTTAAAAATAGTCGTAATATCGTTTTATTGACTAGGAAGTAGTCGTATCCCGTGAGGCACCAACGCTTAATTTACGTCAATAATACGTCAATGATGCGTTTGGTTTACCACAATTATACGTCAGCGTATTATCGCCCATCAATTTCGCTTTTGCACGCTGAAAATATGTGGGTGAATACGTTAGTTGAACGCCCAACTTACGCTGTCGCAAAACAGTGGTTTATAAGCTTAATATTCAAGAGTAAATCTGCAGTAAAAACGACAAAAAAACCATTGAAATTTCATAGTAACATCGGCAAAATTTCAATGGTTTTTTTGACGTTTTTACTGCAGATTTACTCTTGAATATTAAGCTTATAAGCCACAGTTTTGCGACAGCGTAAGTTGGGCGTTCAACTAACGTATTCACCCACATATTTTCAGCGTGCAAAAGCGAAATTGATGGGTGATAATACGCTGACGTATAATTGTGGTAAACCAAGCGTATCATTGACGTATTTTTGACGTAAATTAAGCGTCATTGCACGCAGAAAACCATCAAAATTTTGCCCATATTACTGTATATTTCAGCATAAATCATTGTATGCTGGTGTATGAGCCAATGAAACGTCATACATACGTAATTTGATAAGGGATCTCCAATACTGTAGAATGATCATATAACTGTCGCATAAGCCATTGTATATTTTGTCGTATAAACCAGTGTACACTTGTCGTTTCAACGCCAGTTATAAGCCACTCAAAGATAGCTGACCAGATATTAAATTCACATTTATATAATTTTCTAAATTTAAATACTTACGAAAATTTCTTGCCTTGGCTGGGAATCGAACCCAGGACCTTTGGTTTAGTATACCATAATCTTGTGCATGCAGCCATCACCTGGATATTATTATTTGGACACTAAACTTGTACTCATGTAAGAATAGGTATATGAATACCATGCACTCAACTACGATCCTATGATGGAAACATCATATGCTCAAACGACAAAATCACCATTCACAAAAGTTGATGTTTTTGAAACGTCAGTATGCAGTGATTTAGTGCTTATTTAAGGCCAGGGACGTAGCGAAGTGACTTTTCTGGTTGGGGGGGGGGCAAAACCCCTAAGATTTTCAACTAATTTGACTGAAAATTCTCAACTTATTCGACTGAAAATTCCCAAGCTGGGTGAAAAAAGAAGGTATTTAAGTTACATAAATTTTATCAATAGTTTCTTGGAATTGTGAAGTGTAAAACAAATCAAATTGGCCCGAGCGAAGCGAGGGCAAACGATTTTCAAAATTTACTGTAGTACAAACTGCAAATTTACGACAAAAATACCATATGCGTAAATTTGACGTATTTTAGGCTGATTGACAATGTCATATTTACTGCAATTTTTTGTCAGAATTACCCTGGCAAATTCGATGTTACTACGTCTCACCAACCATGGCGTATGTACCACAATTTAACGTTGCAAAAACTACATCTTAATGAAAGCGTTTTCCAAGAGTAAAAACTATGATTTAGTTACCACACATTTATGTCAATACTACTCGTCACAACTTTGGCGTATAATTGACATACCTGTGATGCGAATTTACGTCGAAAATACGGCAGTTTTACTCTTGAAAAACGCTTTCATTAGATGTAGTTTTTGTCAATGTAAAATTGTGGTATGTATGCCATGGTTTTTGAGACGTAGTAACGTCAAATTTGTCAGGGTAATTCTGTCAAAAAATTGCAGTAAATGTGACATTGTTAATCTGACTAAAATACGTCGAATTTACTCATAGTATTTTTGTGGTAAATTTGCAATTTTTACTGCATTGCGAGTACGTCAATTATACGCCAAAGTTGCGACAAGTAATTTTGACGTACATGTGTGGTAACTAAATCATAACTTTTACTCTTGAAAAACGCTTTCATTAAGATATAGTTTTTTCAACGTAAAATTGTGGTATGTACGCCATGGTTTTTGAGACGTAGTAAGGTCAAATTTGTCAGGGTGATTCTGACAAAAAATTGCAGTAAATGTGACATCGTTAATCAGCCTAAAATACGTCGAATTTGCACATAATAGTATTTTTGTGGTAAATTTGCAATTTTTACTGCATTGCGAGTACGTCAATTATACGCCAAAGTTGCGACGAGTAATTTTGACGTAAATGTGTGGTAACTAAATCATAATTTTTACTCTTGAAAAACGCTAATATTACTCCTCACAACTTTGACGTGTAATTGACGTACTTACGATGTAGTAAAAATTCCAAATTTACGTCAAAAATACCTCATGCAAAATCAGACGTTTTTTCAGAGTTCAGTTCATGACGTATCAACCATAAAAATATCACAAAAATACTACGCGCGAATTCGATGTATTTTAGGCTAATTGATGATGTAGTATTTACAGCAATTTCTTGTCAAAATTACGTCTCCAAATTCGACGTTAATACGTCTTACAAAACCATGCCGTATGTACCATAAGTTTACGTTGAAAATACTACATCCTAATGAAAGCATTTTTCAAGAGTAAAAATGATGATGTAGGTACGACACATTTACATCAAAATTACTCCTCGCAACTTTGGCGTAAAGTTGACGTACTCGCAAAATAGTAAAAAGTGCAAATTTACGTCAAAAATACTACTCGCAATATCGCAGTATTTTGAGCGAACGTAAAATTGCCGTGTATACGACTATTATACCACAATTTTACCATGGTTTTTATGGCGTTTTTTAGGCGTTTGTTACGTCAGCGTACCTATCAGCGTAAAAGGCCTCACGGGATATAAGTATGAATTATGTCGATGGTAATTTTATTCGATGATTAAGTCGAGTTATCTGTCTGACAAATGACTCGGATTTGTTATTGAAAGAAAAACCTAGATTGCCCTTGTTTGTTCATGCTGAGCGTTCAGTTCAAGGTTTCGAATATATTACCAGGCGATGAGGCTGTTTTATCACGTTGAAACAATAGCATTTTGAAGCTCATAAAATTGCTCCTTCATTTCAAAAATTAGGCAAACCTTCCTTCATCGGTTCATTTCAAATATTCGTAACCTTGAATAGAACACTCGGTATATACCAATCATCGACGAATATTGCACCAGCGGC
Organism: Planococcus citri; assembly: GCF_950023065.1. Classification (NCBI taxonomy): domain Eukaryota; kingdom Metazoa; phylum Arthropoda; class Insecta; order Hemiptera; family Pseudococcidae; genus Planococcus; species Planococcus citri. The sequence continues at coordinate 45,755,140 of NC_088681.1, read as the reverse complement.
ACCTACATTTCGTAATTGAATTCAAATTCGGCGCTTTAATTAAAAAATTCCATCATTAAGAAAAGTACCCAACATCATTTAGGTGTACTCGTCTAGTACCTAAGACGACATCGCGCTCGAGCAGCCTGCACAATTTAAATTTTTCGTTTCTAATTCGCAGGATATCTCTCGCAGTCGTTTCATAAATGAACAAAAATTCTAACTAACCCGATTCTGTCAACTTTCTCAGCAACGCTAAGTTAATTTGAAATACTAAAAATCAACTATGTACGTTGTACATTTGCCACGACTCGGACGAGTAATTAATGCAAAAACACGAACCAAAACACAATAAAAAAAAAAGGCCATACTCTTATAAGTACCTACCTACAGTGCAAGAAAAGTTAAGAGAAAAAAAAAACCTTGCATAAATACGAACTATTTTCGCCAAAGCTCGTCGCAAAAAATAGAAAACTCTACACACACAAACAATTTGCAACTTCGATATCCTAAATTTAACGTGTTATCGTAAACAGTTCACGTCGTCTTCGTCGCTGTATCTAAAATGTATTGTACAAAAGAGCGGATTGCCTCGGCGGGTGTTGAATTTCGAGCTTTTTAAATTATTCGCATTATTCGACGACTATAGTACAACAAACGTGACGAGTAATTTGATACTTTTTTCGACAAGTTTTTCTCGCTGGCTTTTCCACGCTCTTCCTGGTCCCAGAAACCCTTTATAAAAAAAAGGCCATTCATAAATCGAGAGGACTTTTCGTATCGGAAATTGTTATTTTTTCAACATAAACAATCGTTAATTTTGATGTTTTGGGAAAATGATGCACATCGATTGACTTTGTCCCTTCGAGCCTCGCTGGGGTATGCGTGTTTTTTTGGGTTGAAATATGATCCGGAAATTCTGACCTTGGCCTCGATATTTTCAGATTCTTTTCTTCATCAACGCGTTCAAACTACGTACCATTTAGGCAAACGAGCCAAAACTGGCCAAATTTTTCGAACAATCTAACCATTTATTCCAAAACTGAGTTCTTTTTTTTATTTCTGAAAATTTCTGGAAATGGGTGACGAAAACTGGGAAAAATTTTATTTTCCTTATTTTGGGCTAGATTTATTTTCTGAAGCCTTCTTCAACGAAGTTGACATTTTTTGGTACCTATCTCTTGGAGGTTTATGTGTATGAATGGCGGAAGGGAGGGAGAAGGGGTGTGTGATCTTTCAAAGATTTGATTTGGACAGTTTCAAGGGTCCTAAAGTCAGAACATGATTTTTTCGAGTGATAAGTTTCAAATATGGTATTTCAAATGAATCTCAAAGTTCAATCCCAATCATAAAACAATTGATAATTTCAAATCTGGCACTTTTTCGTTCTCTTGAACACCTTTGAAGAGTTTCAAGCTGGCCTGAAAATTCAGCCATCAACAAAATCTTATCCCTAAAAAAAAGACTCGACTCAGAATGTATTTTTTTTAGATTTCCGATCAGCCCAAACTCGAACTTTAACTTTGATATTTGGATACTTAATCGAGTTGCAAATAACTCATGCTATGATTTTTTTCAGCCAATAAATTTCAAATCTGATATTTTTATACATTGCACTTTGAACGCCTTTGAGGAAATCAAGAGAGTCTAAAAATTCAGCCATCAACAAAAACTTATCGCTAAAACAGACTTAGCTCATGCAGATTGTACATTTTGAGCCCTTCTAGTACTTAGCTCAAACATATGATTCAAAATTTGAAAATTGAATAATCATGTCAAAACACAAACAATCAATCTTCTGACTTCAGACAATATAGGTATAATTATTTTGAACCAAAGACTCATCCAAAAAAAAATTAAAATGGATATTCATGAAATTTTTTTTGAATATCCGAGGTGAGATGTAGGGTTCGATTATCACTGTACCTATCTATAATAAATCTGACGAAACTTTCCCCAAAGTGAGTTGTTACTTCGATATCAGCGAGAATAATACATATGTATTCACTTAATATTATACTCGTCGAATCATATTTAATCCGTTGGGAATACACTGACGTATCAGAATAAATTATCTTGCTGTTAATTTGATAAAACATTTGCAAGTACATAGGATACACGATACCATCAACTCTCATCACAATTATAGTACACTTCTTACTTACAATGAAGTTCCTATATCTGCTCGTTCATATATGTAGGTACCTATCGTAATTAGCATATACAAGCTACTGTTCCCAAATACATAAATATGGATCCATATTTTAAAACCTGACACTAATAATCTAATTCTAAAAATATGTAGTCACTCAATAAGTAATTTGAACTTGAAAACAACACACATATATTTTTCTCTCGTTTACTTTTCCATTTTCTTCTTTACTAGTGAATTTCATTTTCTTTTCATTTTCTTGTGTATAGAAACCGAGCTAAAAATTCACCAACCGATTCTAGTACCGCCGACGATAACCACCAAGAAACAGACTACCTCGGGTTCGAATCGTAACCGGATACAGCAGAATACACCTAAGAAAAAAACCACGGGTTCGACTAACCAAGACGTGAATCCTTTTCCAGTATTTGAAAATAATATGGTTACCAATGTAACGACGCAAGAAGGAAGTATAGCTTTGTTACCATGCCATGTACGCAACCTCGGAGACCGACCGGTAAGAGCTAGCTTATTTGTCACATGTAGCGTATTCAGTACACACTGTATATTATATAGGTATCTATATTACCTACCATCATTTACCTATACTTCCACATAAAGTGTAGCGTAGCCTATAATGCAATTAGCACCCATTTGTATGCTAAATGAGTTGTTTATATATTGTGTATATCTACTCGAAAGTGTGCGGTGGCCTAAGACTATACGATACCGTTAATTCGATTCCTTAATAGGTAATATGTACCTGCACGTATTGTATAGGCAACTTATCGGATACTCGTGTGTAATTAATTGCTCTAGAAGTCTAGAAGAACGCTTGACTGCCTATTTTTATAAACGTGGGTACTTCTTAGCCTAAGTAGGTACCTATGCTTGGCAAACCTCTCGTTCATATGAACGTCGAGTATAATGGGTCGAGTATAATGGGGTGAAAATTTATTTTGTTCTCGGATCTAGTCGTCAATTTTTTAATAACTCGGATGTTTTCAATTCAGTACATGATACAATTTCAAAAAGAAGAAATCCTTTGACTAAATACCCAAATTTTTGTAGGAAAACTCTGAAAATACCGAAAATTGAAAGATAGGTATAATTTCTAAAAGAAGGATAGAAGGATAATACAAAAAAAAAAAACTGTTTTGGAATGCAGCGACGACGTCAATTTTCAGCCACTGTTTTTGCTATCTTCATATTTTCAAAAACTAAAAACTAAAAAAAATAAGTTTTCGTCTATAATTTTTGTTTTTTTGAAATTCTCAATGATGATCAAAAGATTGCGGCACCACTGCAATTTTCAAAAATTGATACTTTGGTATAAATAGTGTAAGTCAACATAGAATCTCAAATAGTTAGGTAGCTATTAGGTAGCTACGTTTCAAAATTGCACCATTTTAACCACAACAGATTAAGTAGAACAACTTTTTCAGAATTTCTGCATCTTTGGAGGCCCATATCCCTCTTCCAGGGACACCTCCGAGCCTGGGATTTTTCCTGTATGAATAACTTTCAACTCCAAACCAATCCAATCAGAAATTTTCTGTTTCCACTTGAAAGTTCTTCTGAATAGTCCACTTGTTGAGAGAAAGAACTCCCCTGGTCTCCAAGATTTTTTGGTCCCCCTTGAATACAGCTCCCTTCAGAAATTGAAAAATTATTTTGAAAATGGAACGAATCAAAGTCGATAATTCTTTTTGAAAATTTTTCTTCAACTTTTTTCAATCTTTCAAAAACGTTTTGGCTCCAGCACTTCCCATTGTGAGAAAAAAAATTGAAAAGAAAAGCTAAAAAATTCGAGTGACCCGTGTTTTTTTGAAAATTTTTCATTTTTCAATAGAATTTTTTCAAAATAACCCCATTTTTAATGAAAAAAAAGAAACCTACTTCGGCCTCCAGAATAATATTTTTCATGTTTTCAAACACTTGATTTTCTTTGTTGAGAGCTTCATACACTTAAGAACGTGATATTGTTTGAAGGATCGAGAGAGATTTTTTTCTTGAGAGGGGGGTTATTTAGAAAAGTTCTAGATAGGTATGAAATGGATTTTCAAAAAAAAAGTCTACAAGGTGGACTTAATTTTACAAAGAGATTATTATAACCTGTGGACAAGAGGGCTTTTTTCGAAGAAAAAGAGGATTATATTATTACAGTACCTAGGTAGGTACTTGAAAAATTCTGGCTCATAAATAGAAATTCTTTGCACACTAAATTGGATTTTTCTGAATTTTTAGGGTCATGCCGCGTCAATTCGACCAAGAAGTGGTAGGGAGGGGGGTCGGCGATTTTTTTGAAGTTTTTCCTGTGGAAAGACCTCTTGAAGGGATGACCAATGGCGAAAGAAATTTTTTGAATACTAAATTGAATTTTTCTGATTTTTAGGGTCATTCCAGGCCAATTCGACCAAAAAGTGTTGAATGGGAAGGAGGGGGGTCGTTGATTTTTTTTTGAAATTTTTCCTGTGGAAAGACCTTTTGAAGGGATGACCAATGGCGAAAATGGCAACCGTCTAGGCCTTTTTTAAAGGCTGCTAAGGGGGTGTCAAAATTGTCAGTGAACTTTAAATATCATCCATTTCAAGCAGTGGAATTACTCGATTACCACGATACCTACCAAAATGGAATTTTTTCCAATTATAGTTAGGGGTTTTGAAAGACTTTCTGGTGATATCATAAAAATCAACGTTGCCCCTTTTTTTTGTACGACAAATTAGCTCGAAAAGTTTCAAAACGTAGTTTTCATATCGTTCTGACTCTCAAAAATTCTGAAAAAAATGTATTATGGACAACTATTCATGCTAAACAACATATTAAAAAATTGAGATGGCGTTTTTTCGTAAAATCAATTTAAAACAATTGAAAGTTCGCGGAAAAGTGCGATTTTTTTTATAAACATGAAAAGAAGTCTTGATTGATGAAGTTGACCCATTTGACCTCTATTTTTACGTATCCATTGAAAAAGTTGAAGCTTATTTCGATCTCTTTCTGACGTATTCCACGAAAAAGTTGATAAAAATTACACTCGTAGCAAAAAAATTAAAATTCGTTTATTTTTTCAATTCACTCAGAATTTTGATTTTTTTGTGATGAGTTCATTTCATCGAGTGAAAGGGTATTTTTCAATGCATACGATGTCAAATGGGTCAATTTCACCAATCAAAACTTTTTTTCATGTTTTACCTAATCAAAAAATTGTATTTTTCGGAAACTTCCAATTTTTTAAAATCGCTTTTACGAAATGATGCCATCTTAATTTTTTGATATGTTTTTCAGCATGAAAAGTGTTGTCCATACCTATTTTAGAAAATTTTCATTTATTGCCAAAATCGAAAGAAACCTCTTTTCCATCCCTCAGATGGCAGAGGAGAGTTTGTGTGTTAAGCATGTTAAAAGGATCCTAAAATTCTGAAAATATGAAAAGATAAAATTTTGTCTCATCTGTCCTAACCAACCAAATTCACGCAATTTTTTTTTAAATGTTCGTTTCAACCCACAGATGAGTACCTTAGAGTCAAACCCAGAATTCTCCAAATTTTTCAAAAATGAGGTTATGATCGTTTTGGGTACAGTTAGTAGGTACGCATCGATTGCCATTCTCCGTTTTTACCTATCTGACACAATGACGCAGTCAGGGGGGTCCAAAGTACCAGGTCAGAGTCAAATTCCGAAAAATGTCCAAAATTTTCAAAAATGAGATTATGGTCGTTTTGGGTACAGTTAGTAGGTACGCATCAATTGCCATTCAACATTTTACCCCATTCGATCCCATAATGGTTAGGGGGTCCAAAATACCCCGTTCAAGTCAAACTTTGAAAAAAATACTTCAAAAAATTTTTTTTTTTTATTCTAGTCGACTATAAACAACCTTGAGATACTTTCAACAGACTTGAATCTAGAATTATCCCTCATTTTATTATGCATTTTCGTGTATTTTCGATATTTTTTACAGACTTGGAGTCAAAACCAGAATTCTCCAAAATGGTATCGTGAATTACTGCTATGGAAAGACTTGAAAAAATTTTTTTTTTTGTTAATTCGATTGTTACCCGAAGCACTATATATAGGCGAGATCAGAAACCTGCTACTGCTGATTCCCACCTTTCATCAGTTTTTTGCGTTTTTCTCAAAATGGTGAAAAGTGGAGAATTCTGGGTTTGACTCTAAGGTACTCAGATGTGTTATTAAAAAAGAAAAATCTAAAATTTTAAAATAAAAGGTTCAAAAGCAATTCTGAATGCATGAGAAACTCTTGAGCAACAATAACAACTCATGATCGATTCAATTTGTTTTCTACCAATACCAATAACCAATACCCTACACCACCTCTTCCCTTCACCTAATCCTGAAGAAATTTACATGTTCCTGGAGGATAATTCACAATTTCTAAATGCTTTGGAAGAGGACAGAGTAGCACAAAGTCAAATAGGTAATAATTTATATATATTGAGACCCTCAAATTGAATGAATTTACCTATTCTTTTTGAAAGAAATTGAAAGCAACTAAACTTCTTCAACAGACAGTTTCTTCAAGTATTTTGAATTTTCAAAAAATTTGCTAAAAATAAAATGAATTTGGCTGCTCGATCATTTTGAAATTTCAATCAGAAAAACACGAATATTTAAATTCAAAGAAAGTGATCGAAGAACTGAAGACAAACATGACCAAAAAATCATATTATCATAAGGATAAGAAAAACTGATTTTTCTTAACCATTTTCCAAGAATTAAAAATTAACTATCATTTCCTGTACTTTTCAAAATTTCGTAGATCTGTGAACTTGAACACCTTGTAAAGTCAAATACAACTATCTATGTAAATTCGCACCCAGGTCGAACCCTTCGTGCAAACCCTCTCAACCAGATGTTAATCAACCTGTCTCATTACAGCAACCTCCATTCACTTCTCTCCCTTTCATCTACCATCAAAACAGAATAACTGATCATCCATCATTAACAAGAGTAAATTCAATTACAGGTTACGTGGATACGGCTACGAGATTGGCATATCATAACATCGGGCGTATTAACATACAGTACTGACGACAGGTATCAAGTAGTCCACAACGAAGATTCGGACAATTGGGACTTGCAAATTAAATACGCTACGAAGCGAGATAACGGTACTTACGAATGCCAGGTACGTGAAAAATACCTAGATACTTATAGCTGTGAAAACTCAAAACTCGATACTCAATTCAATACCCAGCCACGTATCAGGCATCGGGGCCAAATTATGTAACTATTTCGAAGTACTTATAGCTAAATTTTAGCCACCTACACTAGGCCATATGCTTACCTACGTATACATTACGTTGGTCGAGATCATCGTCAAACTCTTCCTCCCCCATTACCCCCATCCTCACCAATTCCATCGCACCGGGTCTCTTGGCTAGAGTATAATTACCTGGACATCTGCAAACTTTTGCAAGCCGCAGCACACCATTTCACCCACTCGAGTGGGTTATTACAGCATAGGACTATAGTATACGATGAGCGACGGGACGAGGCACAGTAGGTAGTACGCTAGATTTAGAAAATCTATCTATAGTAAAACCGACAAACGCCCAGATAAAGTTACAGATTAAACTCGACGACGGTAACGTTTATTGCCGCCAATATGTTGTCATTTACGGCGTTCTCTAAAAGATAAGACATTATGAGGGCGATAGAACGGTTCTTTAATGATTGCCCGATTCGTACCTCTGCCACCTCTTCGACCATCTTTGGCGGGCACGTCTTTTAACGTCTCATTTTCACAATTACTTATCTGCTGCTGCGGTATAGTACACATAGGACATAGAGCAGGCAGGGCAGCATCGTGTTGAAAGTGTAGTCTAACGTTTTCTCGCTAAGTTTTAAATGAGAAATTGATTACGTGTGATATTATACGAAGGCGACCTTTTTCCCAAGTGACCTTATATGGATATACAGTAGCATTTTACAAAAACCCGCCAGGCAATTATAAAATCCTACAGCGTATAAGCATCGGCGTTATTCTTCGCGACAAATGAGACGAAAATTACTACACATACTGTATCACATCGAGTACAACTGAAACCTCCTCCTAGACCCCCCCCCCTTCGATGCAGACATGTTCGAGTATGCCTTTTACGTACGGTAGCATGCGAAGCTATACTACATACAGTCGCATCGTTAACAATTTTCAAATACATTTATACATCGTTTCGATAGAGCCATTTTTGACTTTACGACCGCAATAAAACCGCACGTAATCGTTCTTACAAATATACTTACAGTGGAAATTTCATCTCGCTGGTGTTCTCCTCGCTTCCCCGAGTACCTATCGTTGTGTATGTGTTGATGTTGTGCAATCAACGGATACTATAAAGAAGGCTGTTAAGGAGCGCGATGCGAATTGTCGCGTCCGTCGTCGTCGTCTTCGTCTTCTAACACGAACGCAAAGTCCACGGATGTTTGGCGAAATTGACTTTTAAAATTTATCTTAATAGATTGAATTTTTATTGGTGGGATTTTGTTCGCCACGTGCCAACAAGTGTGTGCGATTTTTCTCCATTTCGTGGTTTAAAGTTTGCGACGATGAAGTACGAAACGAAGGAGTACTTACTTACCTGGATTTGATTTTTTTTTCTCTCGTTTGGTTTATTTATTTATTTACATCATTGAATAATGCAATTTCAACGCAGGTAACGCAGAAAACAAATTTTATCAGATGAGAGGCTCGAAAGTGATTGATTTTTTTCCTTCTTCAATGATGGCCATGTAAAGAATTGCTTGAATTTCATTTTCTGCTATATAGTGTGGTATAGATGGTTTTTCCACCTTAAAAGGAGTGGGGATGACATAGGAAGCTGAAATTTGGATATGTTGATCACAATGGAAATAATGACCAATATGGTATGATTTTTAACCCTTTTCATCCATTTGAGACCATATTATGCCACTCCAAAAAAATGACCTTTCTGTAATTTTCAACTTTGACCCTCCGAACTCCAGAGGTCAACTCCAGCTCTCCGAATAATCCCATTCCCCAAGTTTGACTTCATTTGATCAATTGGAACAGGTTCCAAGTCGGCAAGTCCCAAGTTTTAAAAATGTACAATTATTAAAATCACGTGTCATTTTGAAGGGTCGCATTTTATAGGTATTGAAGAGGAGATGAAATGATTACTGAGCTCATTGTACTCAAAAGTAGATATTTTAGAACTTTTTTTTTTGGAAAAAACATGATTTTGGGGCTTTGATCAACTATGTGGGGGGGGGGGGATTGACTCTAAGAGTAATTGCGGGAAATTTTAGTATGTTGTTCACCATAGTAACCTGGATAATGTTCACCAAAAAACCTTTGGTCGCAGATTCGCAATTTATGTTTGGATTCACCTATTTTTTCCTCTATTTGACTGAGCTAGAAATAATTCTGATTAGGTATGCGGATACACCAATAATTCTACGTACCTAATTGTCTTGTAACTGAATAAAAAAATAACCCAAAGTGTAATGAGCCAATGCGTTCAATTTTCTATTTTTCATTTAAATTTTGAAAAAATTTCTTGATTACTTACTTGAATATTTACTTAGCTTTAGGAATTCGTTATTTGCATAAAGCTTCAGTTTGTTGAAAAATTCAAAGTAAGTAACAAAATTTTTGGTGACTTTTTAAACAATTTTTTGTCAGTTTTATTATTTTTTTTATAGAGTTGAGTTGACTTTAAAAGTTTCTTCAAATAATTTTTTTTGGTTTTATTCCTATTTTTTTTTTTTTTTTTTTTTTTTTTTTTTTTCAGAAAAATTATGCTAATTTTGACGATTTTTAGCATTTTTTTAATGGTTTAATAGATAATTTTTCTCACTTTTTTCAATGGTTTTTGATGGAATTTTGTTTACTCTAAACTCATTTCTGAATACTTTTTTGTAAGTTTACTGGTAATTGTAGGCGATTGTTCAAAAAGCTTCAGCAGTATTTTTGAAATTCAAATAATGAAATTTTTTCCTCATTCCGCACACTATTGGCAATTTACCTTATAAAAAAAAGAAGCTCCTCGCTTGTGTTTTTAGCACATTTTTTGATTTCTGGAGTTGAACCCGCCCATCTTTCGAGTCAAATTATATAATCTCAATCAATTTGCTCACTCATGGAACATGACAAGAATTGTGTTTAGAATAGGAGGGGGCCAAAGAATGTTCCATCCTGAAAATGGCTAAATTTTTCATTCCTGGCGCAGAACCCGCCTCCCCCCAATTCTGTACTCATTCCTGTATGTTCATGATTGAAGCAATTGAGAGTCAAACTTTTTATTCCTGGTGCAGAACCCGCCTACATCTGTAGCAATTCATGTTCGTTCTGATTGAAGCAATCTAGCGTCAAATTTCTCATTCCTGGCGTAGAACCCGCCTACTTTTGCAGCCTTTTAAATTCGTTCTGATTGAAGCAAATGACCGTCAAATTTTCAACTTCTGGCGCAGAACCCAGCTACCTCTGTAGCCTTCCATGCTCGTTTTGATTGAGGCAATTGCGTGTCGGATTTTTTTCATTCCTGGCGCAGAACCCGCCCACCTATGTAGCCTTTCCGGTTTGTTCTGATTAGAGCAATTTGACGTCAAAATTTTTCATTCCTGGCGCAAAACCCACTGTCGTTTATTTTCAAAATTTTTCATCACAGTGCTGTAGCTCTCGTGGCTTACAAATAAAAATCTATTTGCAGTCGGCTTTTCAATTTCTAGTTCACATCCTGAACTGTTTCAAGCAATTTTTGGCAGCATCTGGATTTTTTTTGGTGAAGCAATGCACATTAACATTTTACTGTATTATTGATCAAAATACAGGCTAAATACGTCGCAAAAGTATCAAGGATGGTGTTCTAACACTTTGTTTTGGTGATTTTTTTACTTTTTTTTTTCTTTTTTCAACGCCTTTCTTGAGCTTTGTAAAGCTCCTTAGCGTGACTTTCAATTTAGAAAAGTGGAAAAAAGTCAGATTTTCAAAAAAGGCATTCAACAAGCAGATTTTTCGGGAAATTATGATGATTTGATATGCTCACATTATCACCTGACTCGAGAGCAATTGCAATTTAGAATTTTCGAGGACTTCAGAGAATTTTAGATAATTTCTCCACGAATTTCAATTACTCTGGAGGGATCAAAAATAAACTCAGTTCAAGAAGAAAATTTCAGAAATTGGAAACTTGAAAAGTCGCTGGAGACTCCAAATAGGTCAAAATAGCGATTGTTTTCGAGACATGTGATTCTATAGACAAACCAGATTGATAGTTTACTGAGAAACCGGCTCCTTATATTCCTTGTTTAAAAATTCCCTCCCCTCCCCCTGTTTCTGAAATTTACAAATTCGCTCCAAATTCATTTTTGAACCGGTGCTCCTATAGAATTTCGGAATAATCACCTAAAACGACCAAAAGAGTACGCAATAAGGGTCAACTCATGTTTTGGCCTGTCCAGAATAACTTAATGTTTCTGGAGAAAATCGAAAAATCGCTGGAGGCTCCAGAATGTCCCAAAACTACTTAGTAGGTACTTGTTGATGTGTGGGAGTTGAACTGAAGGAATTATTCATGTTGGTTCACTTTCCTCATAAAAGTTTTTATTTAAAATTTTCAATAATTCTTCAAAAACCCAAACTTGGGCTTTTGGATCTGAACTTTCAGTTATGGCGTTTTTAGGCAATGCTCTTTCGTTCTAGCTTGGTTTATGTGTAGTTCAAATAGAAAAGTGCCAGTTCGAAGAATTCCATTATGAGTCTTATTATGTTAATTATAGTATTTCATTTGAAATTTCCTCGACTTTTTTTGTATTTCAAATCTGAATTTTCACGTTTTCTCAGTTTTGTTATTCGATGAGATTTGTTAGTTTTTAAAGGTCAAGACCGAGAGATATTTTGAAAAAAAAATAATAAATAACATTTATTTCTTTTTATTTTCCCTAAATCGCGACCAAATACGCAAAAACCTATAACGTCATCAATCGCTATGCGAAAATGTTTGGCTGTTTTCTTCTTTCTTTCCTTATTTTTTTTACATACATCACATTCTTTGCTTTGGAATTCAGATAGTGAAAAAATATCGATGACAGAATTCGCTATTCGAGATATTTGAAAATGACTTAATACGATAAGGAAATGTTTCTTCAGATGTAATACGATTTTCGGAATAACAGAATCATCAAATTGATAATCATCGGATTTGTTTTCGTTCGAATATCGAAATTCAAAACAATGCGAGTAGGTTATGCTGGAATTTTGTTTTATTGGAACGTGGAAAAATATTTTCGAAAATTATCAAATCTTCGCGGTTTTTTTGTGGGGGGGGGGGGGATAAGAAAGAGTAAAAAAACAAATAAATCTCAAATTTTCTTATTTTTTTCCTTGAAATTTTCTTCAGTTAGGAAACAAAAATTGACTGACAGCAATTATTATAGGTTACTCGAACGTGATATTGAATTTTTACAAAACAAGTTTTATTTTTCTAGATCCAAGGCAAGTGAAAAAAATTATATTTGAAACCAATTTAAGGTGAAAAAGAAGATCTCAAACTGCGAGAAAACGACCAAGTTCATATTCGTACAATAAAATAATGTACCTAATGGCTAATGATTTACATTGACCACGGTCGGTCTATCAATGCCCAAGTCATCATTTTTAGAAAATATATAATGTACTTATAAAAGACGAAAATTTTTATTCGCCAAGAAATGTTCAAGGCGTGTGCTGCGAGTGCGTTCGTTGAGTTGGGCCGAGCTGACGAAAACTTTCTAAATAATGTGAAAAAATATGAATGCTTGTTTATGTCGAACGAATTTTTATCACGAATTCGAGACACGAGGATGGAGGAAGAATGGTGTAAACTTTAAACGCGTGTGGAAGGCAATTTTACAATGAATTGTTTGTGCGGTGGCGATGGCGAGACTCGGCTCGAGACTCAGCTTCGGCCTTTATTTGTGTTAATGGAGTTGAAAACGTTGCGTCAGTGTGTGCAAATGTACAAAATACACACGCGAGTTTGGGCATTATAAACAAATGTCGCGTCGCTTTTGTCGTCTTGCGCAAATTGTTTTTACTGAAACTTGCGAGTTTTAGATGGTGAAGTGAGCATATGACGATTATAATATGTGTGACAATGTATGGGGTTGGGAAAGTGCTGTATGTATAATAAGGAGGACCGCGGTGCAGCTGTGAGCTGAACATCCATTGTGAGATGTATGTGAGATTTTTTAACATAGAGACTATTCGAAGGTCGAATTTATACCAGAGGTGTGGTGAAGACGATGAATTATTATTTGTAAATCCTTGACCTTGTAGAAAACATGGTAGACAGGCTTGAATATTTTCCCATACTCTTACAATTTTCGAAGATGGAATTCGAGAAAAATATAATTTTTTGACCAATTTTCAAAAAGAAATAAAAATTTTCCAATTTTCGAATTTTTTAAAACCAAAATTCAAATTTGCAACTGAAAAATATTCACATTTCCAAACGAGTTCTCGTAGGACCTTTTAAAATTCCTCTCAAACCTTCCAAAGTCACAATCCTCACCACCGCACGTTGAAAATCAATACGTACAAAACCGAGGCAAAAAACGTAATAATAATAAAACCGATCCTAAAATTGGTATTTATACTCGCCGGAGCAATAAACCAAGCCACAATACGAATAATAAAATACCATCTATTAACATTTTTTATTCAAATTACCTTCAGCACATCGCGGAATCATCATCACGAGCTGATTTGAAAAACGAATACGGAACGTAGCACGTGACGGTGCCACAATTCGATAAAATTTTTCGCGCCAATTTGTCGTCGAAAAGCTTTCGCATGCTGTAAAAATAATTTCCAAACCGCGATATAACGGATTGGTGGCGAGAAGAGGGTACACGATAACTGGTAAATATGTAAATTCGTTTTATTATCGAGTAATGACTGATGGCTGGATGGGATTTTAGTAAAGCGGATTCCCATTCTGTTAAAACGCCTCAAACACCGCCTCCTGCTGCGCCTACGGTATCGCCGAAGTTTCAACTTTAATTATAAATTCGGCGTCAAGTTTATATGCTATATATACGCTTAACAAGGAACTTTTAACAGGTGTTATATGTTCAAGTCTTATAAGGTACATACCGTAAGTATTTGCATTCATGTCTTATTCGCCCAAAATTTAACAATAGCATAAAAATTAAACTCTAAACAAAAAGCTATTTAACGCCGAAATGGAGACAAGTCTTTGGTTTTCTGTTGTTGTGCTGTAAACAAGATGCCCACCGAAAACCCAAGCCACTGTTCTCTCTCTTTGAGAGAGCAAAATTTTTGTATTAAAAGCAGCTTCGCGAGTAGAAATTTATTCGCAGCTTTAAAATAGTATCTGCTTTCATTTTTCGCGTCCGACTTTGTTTTGTGTTCGCTTATACTGTATATATACGTTGAAAATTAGTGTTTATAATGTATAGTATACATATACTGTGTATGTTGTGTATTACGATAACAGCATTTTTGCGACGTGTTCGTTGGCGTTTCTCTCTAATACTAAAACCAAGTAGGCGTTTTGTTTTGTATACGAACGAAAAGTCATGTCGCCGTTGACTCTTTTTCTCTCTTTTGTTTTATATTACGCTATGTATTATACAGTGTATTTTATACAACATTAAACTCGTACACTTATACGCCATTCGTTTTTGATAGTAATCGTATCGTTTGTGGATCTGAATGAGTTAGTTTTTCACACCCTTCGCTTCCATTTCTCCATCCCCCAGACACCATTCCTTCCCTATATTATATCGATGCATACGTACAAATATATGCTCGTAAATTCGACCCAGTGGTAATATAATCTGATTCTATCTATTTTCGTAATTTCATTTTCAATACTGTTCAAGCTGGCCTATCGTATTCTGAAAATGTAACGAAAATTTTTGGCTAAATCTACACGCACGTTGTACCTACCCAACTTACTATCCTAGGTACAGTTAGCCATATTTTTGTTGGCTATCTGGGTATTTGCAGACAGTTCTATTGTATTTGAAAAAGGATCATGCAGACCAGGTCGAATTTCATGTCCACCATGGGTATCTAAGTTGGCCAAAGAGACATAAATTTAACGCCAAATTTCCAAGCAATTTGCATACCTAAATGACATTTTTAGTAGTAGGAATTTTTTTGTACGTTTTCCTCTCGTAAAATTACGAGGGTAACGTACTAGATCTGGAACATGGACTCATGGAGAGTCGTATTTTTCAAAAACGAAAATAAAATAGCAATTTTCACGAAATTTAATATCGCCTACATTGCCGTTTATCTTTGACAGCGGGAAATAAAATTCCAGACGAATAAATAGGCTACAAATATCGAAAGAACAAAATAAATTCAAGGTGATGGCAATTTATCGGGAAAAAATTCAATCTAGAAAAATCACATACAAGAAAATATTTTGAAACATGTTTGAAAAATTTGGAAAATAAAACAAACAAGGTGGTAATGCAGAATGCTTCATGTATACTTAGGTAGGTACATGAATTTTCAGACTGTTTTGCCGCACCATCTGTTAACACTCATTTCATTTTGAGATTGCTACGTGATAACGATGTCATAAAAATGGTTCAAGGACTTTCAACCTTCGATTCTCTTTCGTTAAAAATGCCTCAGAAAAGTTACGAGCATAAAATCAAAATTTTATTCGTACTCAACGTTGGAAAATGAACTCGATATGAAGCGAATGTTCTACGATGTTCTCCTCTCTAATCGAAAATCTTCAAGGTGATTCTCTCCAGCTCCAGACTCCACTGAAGAAAAAAATTGACAAGGAATTGCACAGTGAACTGCATGAGCCAGATTTAAAATTGGGAGTAGGGATAGGGATGGTTGGGTCAGGGATTCGGTTTCACAATTTATAAAGGATCAGGATCAATGGTTGGAGTTCGGATCCAGTGCTGAAGTTTCGGTTCTGGATCTAACAACAATCGGGATCAGGTTCAGTTTTTTTTCTCTGCTATGTTTATTTGCCCAAATTGGGCTCGAATAAATAAACCAAAAGTTTAAAATATTCAACTTTTAAATATCTGAGTTCTGAGATCTACTTCACACCTTCCCAATATCTAGCTACTTTAAAATTTTCAAATCCTAATATTCAGGATTCATAACTACCCTTCTATGTATCTTCAAAAGCCCAAACAATTCGATAAATTATGCATTGAGTGGATCCAATAATGCCAGAGAGAGTAATGTTTTGGGAAGACCTCAAATTGTTTTTTGAAACACGGTTTTCTTGTTTTTGGATTTCGTATTTTCCAAGACCATTTTCGAAAAAAGGGGAAATGACCCCCCCCCCCCCTACATTTGAAAAAATGAACTGGAAAATCGTTCTAGTTTCCTTACTTTTATTAACCAGAACAATTCACGAACGAATTGATCAATTCTTCAATTTATGAATGAATTCGTTCGCGAATGATTCACCAAAAATTATTCTATTCGTTCGTGAATGATTCGCTTAAAATCAAGTAAATGAATCGATTTGTTTGCGAATGATTCATTAAAAATAAAGTAAATGATTCGGTTCGTTCCCGAATGATTTATTAGAAATCAAGCAAATGAATCGATTCGTTCGCGAATAGTTCACCAAAAATCATCCTATTCGTTCGTGAATGATTCAACAAAAATCAAGCAAATGAATCGATTTGTTCGCGAACGAGTCACTCATACAAATCAATTCATTCGCGTATGATTCACCAAAATTATTCAATTTATTTTCGAATAATGCACCAAAAATCATTCAATTTGTTCGTGAATGATTCACCAAAAATCAATGAATGAATCGATTCGTTCGTGAACGAGTCACTTATACGAATCCATTCGTTCGCGAATGATTCATCAAAAATCAAATAGATGAATCGATTTTCGTTAGCGAACGAGTCACTTAAACAAATCAATTCGTTCGCGAATGATTCACCGAAAATTATTCAATTCGTTCGTGAATGATCCAACAAAAATCAAGCGAATGAATCGATTCGTTCGCGAATGATTCATTAAAAATCAAGTAAATGAATTGATTCGTTCGCGAACGAGTCACAAATCGATTAGTTCGGGAATGATTCAGCAAAAATTATTCTATTCGTTCGTGAATGATTCGTCTAAAACCTAGTAAATGAATCGATTTGTTCGCAAACGAGTCACTCATACGAATCAATTCGTTCGCGAATAATTCTCCAAAAATTATTCAATTCGTTTGCGAGTGATTTATTAAACAAGTAAATCAATCGATTCGTTCACTAACGAGTTACTTATATGAATCAATTCGTTCGCGAATGATTCACCTAAAATCAAGTAAATGAATCGATTTGTTCGCGAATGATTCATCAACTGTTAATCAACTCGCTCGTGAATACAATTCGATTCGATTGTAACAGATCAATTATTGCTACACAAATGTTTCAAAAAAAGTGACTCAATTTGTTCGTAAAAAGTGTTTTTTTATTCTTGCTTGTTGGATTTTTCTGTCAAGAGGATAAATCTTAAACCGGACACAAAGCTAAATCAAAATAGCATGTAGAATGCAAAAATACCCCATCAACCAAAATTTCAAATATAAAAATTCATTTTTCAATTTATGCTGAATTTTTTAAAACCTTTCAAAAAAAGTGGAAAAAATAAAAATCTTATTCAAGTGAGCTCGAAGATAAAATTTTACGTATGTACATCTTATTTTTAAACTCCAAAATCGATTGGAAGTGGTTTCGAGTCATTTTGAGCAATTCTAACACTCTCAGAATTGCCCAATTAGATTGAAAAGCTAAAATTTACTTATCTGATATAAGTTTGAGGGAGGAAAAATTTGGATAGGCCATCGAAAATAATGTTCCTTACTTTGGTTCTGAAAAATATGTTATGTACTTGTGAATTTTGAAAAGCTTGCTCTCGCTTCGCTCGGACGCTTATTTATTTCATTTTTTCAAAATTATAACTTCCTGGAAACTATTTAGTAACCGGTTGTTCCGACATTTGAAAATGTTGAAGCCATGAAAAATCGACACTCAACTTTTTGTATCAAGAAGTATGATCTTTGATGTTTCGAATTATCAATTTTCCACATCTAAATATTCTGCTGCTCAAATTCTAAAAAATTTCCAAGCATGGAAAAATTAGGTACCTACCTTGAGAAATTTTAGTAACATACTCAACAAAATCACTATAATTTTTTGATTCCAACATCTCCCCTTCGAAACTTTGTTCAAACCACTTCTGGACATTCAGTTGGAAAAAATTCAGTTTCCCCCTCCCCTCACGACACATTGCTTCGTCATGCTTCTGAGTGCAGCATAAATAGGTGTACCTAGTTCTTCCCCTTTTCTTCCCTTTGTGAATATACAAAAAAAAAACGCAATTTTTTTCCACATCGTGGTTTTCCCATTAGAAAACTACATAATTCCAGTTATCTATCGTCACAGAGAATCCATCACATCGTGGTGAACGTTTCTCGAAATCCCACACATCTGGTTTTACGTGTGGTAAGAATGTCTCATCTCAAAAGAGACGAAAATTTTATAAAACGACGCCACTTCAAATTAAAACTCGTAACCGGTAACGTGTCCTTTTCATTTAGTTTCGCGCAACGATAATCATAAAAAATTAACGTCGTGTTGTCGCCTTTCCCACGTTTCTGGGAACGTTAAAGTAGCAAAACCTCACACAAAAATTTTCCGTCGGTGTTAGGTCGTGTAGGTACTTGTAGCAAAGAATGAAACTCAAACACAAATATCAACATTTTCGCATTCAACTTTCACTCGAACAGAACAAAACGCTTTTGCCTATTCTTTACACGAATACCCTTATTCAAATGAATTCCCACCACCAAATCGTTTACTACTACATCGTTGAGTAGATATTTTTCGTTTCGTACTTCACACCCGTACGATGAGAAGGAAAATTAACACTCCGGATAACGACAATTTCTACGAATGAATCGAACAAAAATCCAACTCGTAAAATCCTTTCATGGTCCGAAGTTCTCGATTTGAAACATACGAGCAGGGGGAAACGACTCAAAAGACCTCAATTAAATCGATATTTACGACGTGGATTTAATTTTGTCAAACATGTCGAATTTTTTTCAATCTTTTCCAACACCTATAGTTAGCTAAATTTTTTTGCTAAGGTTCGTGAAATTTTGGCGCCTTTTTTTGGAGGGGATTTATCGAAATTTTTGGGGTGCACAATGCAGCAAATTCTATAGAAAGCAATAAACGAACGACGAGCGTTAAATTTCACGAACATTTTCAATAAACGAAAGTACCAAAATACCTAGAAGTTCCATACAAAACGATATCTCGGGTTTTTAAAACTCTCGATTATTCGCTTATAGTACAAAATAAGTCGGATTTTTAACTCAACCGTTCAATTTTCTTGGCGAAGTCATTTTTACGTTTATCTTTCAGGGTCGAAATAGGTATAGCCATTTGGGTCTACGAGAATATCATGCTGACTGC
Organism: Planococcus citri; assembly: GCF_950023065.1. NCBI lineage: Eukaryota > Metazoa > Arthropoda > Insecta > Hemiptera > Pseudococcidae > Planococcus > Planococcus citri. The sequence continues at coordinate 45,735,540 of NC_088681.1, read as the reverse complement.
CTCATAGTGCTGGGCCAAGATTTAAAATTGAAATTTTTATCATCCACTTTTATCTGGCAATTAAGTAGCGAAAGATGAGTCGAGTTACCTAACCTAGCCATTGATAAGCATCTATCGTCCAAATATAGGCCCGAGTTAGACGAGGCGAGAGACGAGGGTCGAACCAGGTCTCGTAATTTAAACCTTGTTCAGTCGGTTGGTCGGTTGGCTGTGCGAAGCAGCGCGTTAATTTATACCGGAATATTTCGCACCGCTTTCGGGATATTTTTGAGGTGGAAAAATTTATTAAGCGAGTTGAGAATATTAAATGAAGCGAAAAACGTGCGCCACATTTCGTATATTCGTACAATATACGGATAAACTTTTAATTCTAAATCTCATCTTTCTTCTCCCTCTCACTTGAAAGAATCACGATGCTAAAGCTATCATTACGCGTTTTCCGAATCGTTTAGAATGTCCGACAGGAACTCGCCCCAACAACGTGTAGTGTGTTATTATGGAGTTTCTATTCGTTTTGCCCTATCTTCTTCACCTCTTCTCCTTTTAACCCATACTGATCTTTGTACTCGTACCTACGTATAAGTAAACTTAATGCATAGGTACTAGAAAGAGAGATGTATTTCTTTCATATATACTATATTATGCTACGAGATGTACAAAAGTTGCGATTTTTATTCGCTCCTTGCATATGTGTGGTGCTCTTTTCTCGCCAGCATACTGTCCCTTCTACTCCTCAATCGACCTTTTGATTTTCCTTAGGTATGCATTACGAACTTTTTTCTCGTCTTCTTGAAAGTATAACCGTATTACTTTCATTCGAATACACCCATCGTAAGTATAAATACTTACTACGGTAAGTATTCTGCGAGAAATATGCGTTTTCTAACTTTTCCATACTCTTAAATATAGTCAAACTTGTACCCTACGACATGTGGTGTGCTCTATCTGCTTCGTTTATTGGTAAAATAAGCCTCGTAAATAACCGACGTAAATGTATGTAGGTACTAGGAAGTGATTCGCGATACAGATGTTGCTGCATATTTCCAACTGAACGATAATATTCTGAAGGTACATATTTTATAAACTTGATGCATATTATACTTATTTTTTGAGAACACTTATTACAGAAATCACAGTTTGCGATGAAAATGATTGAAATTGGATAGCTGCAATTCATTTTACTCGCCAGGACTCTATACATTTTTTCTAGACCAAAATTTGAAATTAACATAACTTATTTTGAATTTTTTTGTGACATCACACCTTCATTGATTTGTTCAATAGTCACAATGTGATATTCTGTTTTCATTTCTTGGTCATGAAAAAGTATTTTTGATTTTTTCTTTTACAATGTTTTTCATTTTATTTCAGTCAAATATTCAAAATTTACCAAACTGACCAACTATTGAAATATGTAATGAGTATAATTTCAACTAGGTAGGTATTTTGCAAAAAAAAAAAAAACATGAAAAAATAAATAATTTGCTTAATAGTTAAATTTTTACACAAAAAGATGAATCATCATAATATTTCAATATTCGTTTATTCAATTTCTTTTCCAAGGTTTTTGATTGTTGTTTTCAGAAAAATTAGACACAATTTCAAGAAATCAAAGGAGTCACCAGACATTCAACAAAATTTTTAAAGGCTATGAGGACATTCCGGTGTTTTTTTGGCAAACAATTCGCTATATAAAAGACTAAAAAAAAGCCCACTTGTACTCGGACAAAATAGACGACAATGCTATTGGGGTTGATTATTATTATCAGTCTGAGGGGTGGTTTAAGGTCGGAATATATATTCACAAAGAATAGACGTATCGTTCCCTTTGGTTTTCCTAGATAGATTACGGGATTTTCACCAATTCAACTCTGCATTAAAATAGTCTCACCTATTAGAACTACTACTTATAGGTTCAATTCAATTCAATTCAATTCTTTATTTAGTACATTTATGCCTTTTGGCCTTGTACAAGTTATACATAAATATAGATAAATATACAGGTAGGTAATAGTAGGTGTAGACGTATAATTGGTTACAGTGTTTGAGGGTCTAAAAGTTCCTGCACTGTGTAGAAAGCTTTTGTCTCTAGCCATGCTTTCAGATATTTTTTTAATGTTTTTGTAGAATTTATGTTTTTTAGATCAGAGGATAAAGAGTTGTAGATTTTTACTGCCATCGTATCGATATTGGATTGCAAAGTTGTTGTTTTAAAGTAGTTTATTGCAAGCTGGTTTCTATTTCGTGTGGGGTACTGATGGCTTGTTGTGGATGTTTTTATTGTTTTTTTCTTCACCATAACTCCGATTTCAAGAATGTATAACGAGGGAAGGGTTAGGATTTTCTCTGAAACGAATAGATCTTTACATGATTCAGTACAAGTTAAGCCATAAATTTTCCGTAGAATTCGTTTTTGTATTAGGAATATTCTGTTTAACAGGGTGGGGGTACCTCCCCAAAACGCCAAATTGTAGGTTACAATGGATTGAAATAGCCCAAAATAAGCAATTTTTTTAGTTTGAGTTGATGTGATATGGTGTAGTTGGGTCATGATATAAGCTATTGTAGAGAGGCGATTAGCTAGTTTATCAGTTTGTGCTGTCCATCTTAGGTTGTTAGAAACTATAGTGCCAAGGAATGTGGTATTTTCACAGGTTTGGATGAGGTCAAGAGAAGAGATCAAAGATGAGGGTTGGGTAGTAGATGTACAAAATGGCATAATTGTTGTTTTATTTAGATTTAGTTCCATTCCATTTACTATGAACCAAGTTTGCATTTCTAGAATGGTTTTTTCAGCTTCCTCAACTGCTAGGGTCCAGTTGAGTCCTTTTGTAATTGCTGTGTTGTCATCTGCAAATTGTATAGTTTTGTTTTTGGTACAGTGGGGAAAATCATTTACATACATAATAAAAAAGTATGGCCCTAGGTTTGAACCTTGTGGTACTCCCATGGTAATGTTTTCTAGGTCAGATATAACAATCCCTTCTTTAGACACTAGTTTCACTCTTTGTGTTCTATTGGTTAGGTAGGATTTGATGAGTTTTTTGGCAACACCCCGAATACCATAGTGTTCTAATTTAGCCACAAGGATATTATGTTTTATTCTGTCGAAAGCTTTGGAGAGGTCACAAAGCTGATGTGTACTAGTTGGAGTGTCTCTTTAATTATACCAATGAAATGAGAACTCAAAACTACTACCATATATCTACACTTGTACATAAATATTTGCGATAAATTTACAAATATACAACTTATAACAACTCACAGATTAGCTAGAGGTAATTATAACTAATTGTATCCTAAATTACAGTGGGCCCCGCTTATTATGGATCTGCTTAATAAAATCACCCGTTTAATGCAATCAAATGGCTTGGTCCCCATTTTTTGTACCTAATTACACAGAAAATCACTCGTTTATTGTAATCAAATTCCCCGCTTAGCAGAATCATTTTGTGAAAATATTGAGGTATTTTTGGGAAAATGGCCTGTTTTTTCATACTTTGAATAAAAAATTTTGGAATTTTTCACTTACTATTCTCTTATTTTTAAATTTTGATTTCTAACAACTTTCTCTCAAGTGACGATAAAGGGAAAAAGGTCTAAACATTTGAAAATTTGAAAAATAGATGTGTGATGTACCTAAATCGCAAATTCGGGAGTACCTATCGTAATTTTAATTCATATTTTTAGTGTGCATGTACATTGTGAAGTTGTAGTCAATTTTTTTATGTGAAAATTGTGTTTTTTCAAAAGTTCGCTTTATAAAATCACCCGCTTAATAAAATCAATTTTCCTCGGACAAATGCGACCATAATAAGCGGGGCCCACTGTAATAGAGACTATATACCTACACATGCCACAACAATGATCGGAAGGAATCTGTGTTCGCAGTAGACCTTTCAAAATAGTAACATATATCACAACAATTTAAGGGCTTGACATAAAAAACATACCCAAACAACAATGACCATGCTAATTTTGATGTGAATGTCGACCCATCCACATCCACATCCATCACTTTTGGATGCCACATGTCAATGTGAATTTTGACCCTATGTCGAGCCAATTGTTGATGCAATTGTCAACCAATGCTGATCAGCATTCATGTCAACAATTGGCTCTACACACAGGGTCAATATTTACATCAACATGTAGGATTCAAATGTGACGGATGTGGATGGATTGACATTGGCATTGAAATTTACATCGACCTCCTGTTACATAAAGTTGTGAAATTTTAGTTTCAAAATTGAAAATTTTTCTCCAAAAATTATTTCTCTAAGGTAGTTATTGCTTGTGCTGAAAACAGCACAGACAAGAAGGCCACCCCCAAGAAGTACAGACAGAAAGTCTATACAATCTAGAAGTTGATCGTTAAAGTCTTTATATTGAGAAAGGTGCAATACTTCATCTAAGAGTACTAACTAATACATTTTCATGTTGACAACATGTCAATGTTAATGTTGATATGGAATTTGACATCAACAATTACATCCACAACATCAACATGATTTTCCAAATTTGAGAAATATTTGAAAATTTGGTCTATGTTGGTGTTGATGTATTTGTGGACAATCAACTTTCACATCGACATAACATTGACAACTCCAAACTAGGGAAAAGTGAATATTTTTATCAATGCAATTAAAAATTTACTAAGGTAAAGTACCAGTTGTGGTTATACTTTTTTCAACATGCTCTGAGAAGCCCAAATTTCAACTTTTTTCAAATTTTTTTGATTTTGTTGTGTAGTGTAACTGTTGAACTACATAATACTTGGGAGGAAAAAAAAATCAAGAATATTTCATTTCTTAGTAGAGAATCTTAAAAACTTCCAATTATCCGCTAACCGGGCCCCCTGGCCCGGTTGCGGACAAAGACTGCTCTAAATAGTACTAAATGAAATCAAAAATTCTCAAAAATATGCAGAGGTGGTTATTTCATCTTATTACTATCCAAAAACTTCCGCAGTTATGAAAAATTACATATTTGACTCGCTTTTCTCCATCATTGAAATTTTCCTTCTAAAAAATTTTAAAATCTGCATTTTTATCATTTTGAAACTTCAATGCTTTTGTACATAGACTTCATGGGTGAATTTTCATGTTGTCATGAATGCAAGGAAATGATTAAATGTTACAGAAAAAGATACGAGCGATAATTTTTTTTTTTAGCCCATAGGAACGATTATCCACAACCGGGACCCCTATCCACAACTGGTACTTTACCTTATCCTTTTTAAGCAAGATAATATTTTTAAATGTTTACCAAACTTTTAAACACTAAAACAAAAATTTCAATTCTGAAAAATTGGTTAACATAGTTGTAGATGCAAATTTCAAGCATCAAAATCAACATCTACATGTCGAGATGGTATGTTGAGGTATCCAAAATAAAATTTTTTTAAAAGTTTTCATTACCTAACCCGACTTCTTTATGGACAAAAGATTCCTACTAAATAACTAATTGGTGACTTTTCCATCACGATGTTGGAAAAAAACATAAGTCAATGCAAATGTCGACATCAGCAACTGTTGTATGGGTATATTGCAGCAATTAATAGAATCACATATAACAACAATGACACTCACAAAGGGCTCAAGTATTGATCAGGTACCCGAGATTACCATCTTTGGTCACCTATAGTGCGAGGACATACACAAGCATAACAGACTGAATTCTCCTTTGTATTTCTTTGCCACAGCTACTTATGTAGTGATGAAAGAATAGCTCCAGTTTGGTGCATGAAGCCTTGAACTGTCCCAGTCACTTATGGGTTTGGCTTAAATGGGAGTTAACACGCAGACCAAGGAGGAGAATATACAGTCACAATTATAGTATCACATACTGGCATGGGTGCTACCACACACACTTGATGACTTCTGGTGAATCTGCCGCCAAGGAGTCACCAGAATTCACCAAAGAGTCACCAGACATTTGAAAAAAATTTCTAGGGACATGAGGACATTCTGGTGATTTATTCACCAACAATTTGCTACAAAAAACCCACTTGGGTGACTTCTGGTGAATCTGCCACCAAGAAGTCACCAGAATTCGCCGAGAAGTCGCCCAACATTCGAAAAAATTGTCAAAAGCCATGAGGTCATTCTGGTGATTTCTTTATGAAAAATTTGCCATACAAATGACAGAACACTCACTTGGTGATGTTATGGTAAATCTTTCACCAAAAACTCACCAGAATGCACCAAGGAGTCATCAGACATTCAAAAAAAAATTCTAGGGTCATGGGAGGAGAATGTTGCATTTTACAAAGCAAAAGTTGGTTGAGACATTCTGGGAACATCAATCGAAGTTCCCAGCTTATGGCGAACTGGTTATTCAATTTTATCAACACCAATGAAATGAAAAGAAATGCAAGTAATTCACAGGTAATGTGAGTAAGTAAACTTGTGTAATTTCTTTTCAGAGGTGGAAACATTGTTCAATTATTCCTATCTCTGGCGGGGTTGAATTATATGAAAATTATCCCAAAAGCGGTCAGATAACAAAATTTTGAAAAGTGGAAGGCTGATCCCCCCACCCCCTAATATTTCGAAAAAACATAAAAAAGGTACAACTGTGGAAATGTTTTCAGAGTTTTAAATGGTAGCTGCCGCCTACAGCGCCATTTTGAAATTTAAACTTTCAATTTCAAAGTTCAACTTCTGAAAGTTTCAAAATACTTGAAAAGTTGAAAATGAAATGTCCTTTTGAACGTTGTGAAATCAGTTTTGATCAAAGTATCATAGCTTTAAAGGCATTGCTGAAGTTGAGTACCTCGAGACAACGTGAAAATAACTGAAGCCCCCCATTCGCCCCCTGAGCTGGGGTTGGGACCAAACTGATTGCGGGTTTCTCACTAATTGGGTGGGTAGACATAAGACATAACACTCAAAATCGCATTATATCCAAACTGGCAGAATCGTTATAAATTAGGATGAATACGCTGTTGTAATTAGCACCGCTTAAACAATAATAGAAGTAGTAATTAATTGACCCCCTTCCTAAGGTAGTTAGATTGGAATAATTCCCACAAGGGGAGAATTATTATTTTTTTTTGGTCGAATTGACATGGAATGACCCCTGATTAAGAAAGAATTATTCCAACTTTACGAATACCTACCTATTTGAATCACAGTTTTTAGTGCTTATGATAATTTGATAACCAAATTCCTCTCTCCTTTTGATGGGGCTGTTGATATCGTCATGCGAATGAAAAGCAATAAAGCATCTAAATAACCTTGGTGTAAAATCTTTTTAGCACACTGCGATACGATGTTGATTTATGACGAGGAATTTAATTCTGCCATTTTTCTTTTCCCGACGTCTTTGCTACAGACTATTCCCCTTTCTCAGAGTTATCGTCATATCGGATATAAAAAAATAATAATAAAGCTAATTCTTTCGGTACATAATTATGTTTTTTTCTTGATTTTGTGGCGCGCCATTTTATAATAAATGAGCGACGTTGTAAAATGCGAACGATTCGATTTAGACGTTTTTATACTGTTGCTCTGCTGTAGTTCAATTTCGCACCATTCGGCACATTCGAAGAATTATACGCGTTTGGTTGGAATTTCATGGTGGTAAAAAAAAATCATCGTTTTTGACGTACTACGATGACCATTTTGGGAAAAATAAGCACGAATTCGTCGGCTCGATTGAATAAACGAGAAGAACCAGGCAGAAGCGTGGGAAGAAGTAGGTAAAAAGGAAAACGAATTCGTCACTTTGGTTAACTCACGTTCGTATGGACATGTTTCTTTTATATGGAAAATACGCCACAACCATATTCAATCTCGCTACAATAAGATTCTCTACGTGAAAAGATGTTTTCCTTCGAGTTTTATTATTATTTTTTTTTTACAAACTACTTGTAAACTCAACAGTCGAACTGGAATGAAGAGTGACGGTGGCGAAATAGGATAGATTTTAGGACAGGGTAGGCAGCCATCAAGGAAGAGTAGAGTGTGGCCGAGCACAGCCGAAGAGTAACTTGTGAGAAATAAAATGTTCATTCGCACCCTCAAATCCTATAGATGGGGTAAGAAGAAGATCTCGCACATTGACAGCGAAGCTGTTTCCAACTTCTATACGATTTTTTCTTCGCCGTGTACTTTGATAACGAGACTGTTGGAAACGCGAAAAGAATTATAATTTTAAAATACCTTCGTGTCAGTTTAGCAGGCCCTTTTCACGCACGAATTGTCTCACAGACACCGGAATATTTCTTTCAATAATTTCGTCTTCGAGTTGTACGTCACATCGATCCCTACTTCGTTTCTTTGCTTTTTTTTCACTTTGTGATGCTTTCTTCTGCACGCACGAACGAGAAATTTCAAAACAAAAACGTCAAAGAATCGCAAAGATTTTTACTCACCGATCTTCCTGGGTCGTTTACATCAGCATAATACTATCTACCTACTTGTGGGAAGATTGGAAAAATTGAAAAATAATTTGCCTAGGTGGATTTTCGTATAATTTTTTGATAGGTACGTATAGTTTAGTTTTCAATATTTTTTTTTCATATTGACGTTGCTGGTTTGCATTTTGTGCTTGTAAAATGTACTGTACAAGATTTATTATTCGCGATACCGTGTAAATTAAATTCAACCAAATTGGCTTCGAGTCAAAGGTTTTAGCTAAACTGATCACGTCGTAGATGTTTGGCCGCGTGTAAAATGGTATCATCTTTTGTACTTAAGCCGATACCGAACCAACACCACAGTCGCAGGTTTAGTGTACAGTCTACGATAACATGTTAACCCTTCGGCGTGAAATTTTAATCATTAGGTTACCTTGTATTGTTTCCTGGCTTTCTACGAGCCATTCCCTTGCGACATTGTAGCCCTCTGTGCCTAAAACCTGCTCAATTCTATCCCAATGTGTGCTTGAATAAAACTTCATCCCCCCTACATAGGTATTCGTGGTGTAAAATTGTTTTTACAAGAACAACGACGACCATGATGATGACGACGATGATGTCGATGATTGTGTAGTGAAGTAAAACCTCCTGCATTTCTCCGTTTAGATTACTATTTAAGTATGGTAGACTGCATTCACAATCATGTAATCTTTGATAACAGTGTAGCAATATGATGTTCTTTGATTGTGTAATTATTTCCTCGTAATTATTCCGTTTATGAGGGAGATTCCAATTTGCTGGAATACATGTATATTTACCAGTATAGGAGAGTAAGCACAATGATTCCAGTCGCTTTAAAATCAATACAGTTTAATTAAAAGTAAGTATTGTATTGCTGTAAAAGGTGGGTGTAGATGGCTGGTTCAGAATGTAGATTTGAGATGAGTATTCTGCTTCGATAGAACAAAAATTGTTGGTATATTCAAGGTCGTCTTTTTTTTGTCGCCAAAATAAAATATTTTCTCTTCGCTTTTTAATTGGATCGATAAATGTGATTTGTTTTGAAGGTGTGGAATCTAATGAAACATATATTCTCAGAATCAGTTTCATGGTTCACAAATTGCTCCTTTGTGATCAATTTAAGATACTTGTCATGGAAAGGAAACTAAAGGAAGTTAGTTATAAATGTCTTTAACATTTATGTAATCCCTTCTGCACTTACCTTCGATTATTTAAAAGAGAAATGTTCTCAGATCACAAGACAATCTTAAGGTTTGGATAATATACATTTTTCTCACCACTGCACCGCTTGATTGGACCTGAAAATTTTTTCAAGAAATTTTCATTCAAGATTTTGAATGACCAGAGAACCTTTCAATGTATTAGTCGGGGAGCCCGCATAAGGATCTATTGCACCACTCCTCGGTCGATCCTCCGAGACAAATTTTTTCTTAAAGAGGGAGTCCTAAGGAACATTTCTAGCCCTTGTACTCAAAAAAAGTGGCCCTGCTTACAAAATGGCGGCCATTTTGATTGACAGGTCAGCCGAAATCGCAGATTTTGCGTTCCAACATAGGACTTGCACAAAATTTTTCAAACCGTACAAAGGTAGATCGAAAGATCAGGCAAAAATTTATCACCTGTCGAAACTTCTCGATTTTTGGTGAATTTTTGAAAATCAAATTTATAGGCCAAAAATGAAGGAAAAATAAAAATCTTACCAAATTGACCAAGCTATTTTCGACATGTCAAATCGATTAGAAACTGTTTCAAACCGTTTTGAGGAGTTCTGGAGCCTCCAGCAGATTTTTGGAACTCGAAATTCCCACAAAATTTCATCAAATGGAGTCGGATAGCCGAAATTTACTCTGCAAACTAATTTCAATACGCTACGAAGTCAATTACTGGTGGATTTCAAGTCGTTTTGGAGCCTCCAGCGACTTTTTGAAAATTACTGGAGCGTCTAGTAGATTTTTGAAACTTGAAATTCCCGCAATCATTTTACCAAATAGAGTTGGCAAGCTGAAATTTACTTCGCAAACTAATTTCAATACGATATGAAGTCGACTTTATGGTGGTTTCAAATGGTTTTGAAGCTTCCAGCTACTTTTTGGAAATTTCAATTTTCCTAGAAACGACATACGATACGACCTTTCAAAAAGTTGCTGAAGGCTCCAAAACGACTTGAAATCCACCAGCAGTCGACTTCGTAGCGTATTGAAATTAGTTTTTAGAATGAATTTCGACATTACATCTCCGTTTTATGAAATTTTGGGGAAATTTCAATTTTCAAAAATCCACTGGAGCTCCAAAATGACTTGAAGAAATGTGCAGTCCAACGGGGTAGGGTTTGTTAATATGCAAGAGAAAAGTTGTACCGGAGGATCGACGGAGGGGTGAGGGGGGTGCAATTGATCCTTAAGCGGGCTCCCTGACTATATCCTCCTTCGATTTGAACGAAACCACGATTTTTGAAGAGTGTGATCTGAAACCCCATAAAACCAAAATTTCAGGTGCTCAAATTGGTTGTCAGATTTTTTGATGAATACCTATTTAAAAATTGAAAATTGTCCATTTTTGGAGATTTTTTTGTGTACCTACTTATTAGGTAGATACTTACCCTGTAAACTCTGGTGCTTTGGCAAAATTTTCAATTTCTTCAGAATTTTGGAATTTCTCCAGGAAGGTTTGGAAATCAATTTTGGGAGTTGTAAATCAAGTTGTGGCTTATCCTCGACCTTATTCATGGAGAAATTTCAAAATTCTAGAGAAATTTAAAATCACCCTGGAGCCTCCAGAACAGTTCAAAATAAGCCACAATCGATTTTTAGCTTTGCAAAGAGATTTCCACCCCTTCGATGAAATTTTAAAATTCTGAATGAAATTGAAAATCGCGCTAGAGACTCCAGTACTAGTTCAAAAATAAGCCACAACGTGATTTTTAGCTGCTCAAAATACTTTCCGCCCTTTCAGATAAATTTTAAAATTCTGAAGAAATTGAAAATCGCGCTAGAAGCTCCAGAACAGTTTAAAATCAGCCACAACTTGATTTTTAGCTGCCCGAAACACTTTCCACCCATCAAAGAAATTTTAAAACTTTGAATAAATTGAAAACCACGCTGGAGGCTTCAGAATAGTTCAAAATAAGCAATAACTCTATTTTTTGCAGCCTTAAATAATTTCCATGTCTTTTGGGTGAATTTTAAAATTCTGGAAAAATCGGAAATCATGCTGGCATTACCCCCTTTTCCTTTCTACGGTTGGATATGCCATCCTGTTTTTTCCAAATTAGAGCAATCATCTTTACCTCTGAAGTCGATTGAATTTCTACTTATGTGTGATATTTTTAAATCCATTTCACCGCGTCGAAGTCGAGAAATTCTGGTAAAATATAATACGAGAATGGTGAAACGCGAACGGCGAATACGAAGACGATGAAGACGATCGAATGTATATTTAAAATTTTTCGAAAATCAGTTTCAATTTTATCTATAAAATGACAACATGAGAATAGAATTTCGAAATCCGCCAAAGTACATACTACACATACACGTCGACGCTTAATATTATTATTGCTGCATATCTACCAGGTTTTTATAGCGACACGGTGGAAATAGCAAAAGTGAACCCTAAAGCTGCCATAGTGTTGAAGGCTAAAAAGCTAATATAAAGACATAATAAAAAAGCCATAGCGCGAATAAACGAAAAAAGGATAGGAAAAAGAAAGAAATAAGACGATAAACAGTATTAAACTTATATTTATGAAGTTTAATTTAAAAAACATAACAACAGCGTTGAAGCTTGTTATTTTGCATTTTTAGATAAAATTTTTCACGTAAATGGAGACGACGATGAGGGTGTGTCTGTATCTTTCTCGTACTAGCATCGCAATGTCGTCGTTGTTGTCGAGTAATAACGTGACGTCATCGTGAAGAGGAAGACAAGAGTTAGTTCTTGCTTATAGTACGAGGAGCCAAAAATTTCGCAGCGAAAAAATTTTTCCAATTGTTGAACACTCAGCTTTTATGTGGCGTTTTATTTGTTTTAACTGTAGCTTTTCATAATTTTTTGGTCTTTAAACAAGCTTCCCCAGGGGTAATAAATCTTCAGCTACGATTATACTGGTATTTTTTTCCACTGCAGCTCTACTCCTTACCAACGGTGTTTTATTTATGGCTCATACATAAAACATTAGGGCCAACACGATGGTGTAATATTCGTTGTAATAACCAATTACCAAACATTATCCAAGTTTTTCCAAACTTGACTGTACGATATACCTACCTATGTTATATCTTGGAAAATACAATATTTGGCAGGTCGTTGACTTTCACATAGAGGTTCGAACGTCGAAGATTGCATTTAAGATCAAATTTCACTCGAGCACGATGACCAAATTTTTTCATCACGATTTACGACCAACAATTGTCGCGTCTTTATGTCTTTTGTTAGTTGCAAAAAAAAAAAAAAATGGAACTTTCGCGACCTACTTTTTCAAACAACTCGTGTTTCTTTTATTTTTATATTTTCATTTACTTAGAGTGGCGTAGTGGAATTTTTTTCTCTCAAAAGGTAATATTAGAGGTTTGTTTTTATTTGGCTCTTTCCGTAAATACACAATACATAGGTAAGTATACCTGAATAATTTTAGAGAAAAGGGCTTTCCGAAATCGATATTCGTCTTGTTATGGGAGGTTATAATTTCAGAGGCAGGTCCCCGAGGATTAGATTCATTTTTTTCCTTCTACTTTCATTTTCTACAGTTAAGGTTTGAACATGCGATGAATTTTTTAAACGGGTTCGTTTCCGCTGTTTTGAGAATAATGCTAAATTAAAGTTGAATTTTTATTGCGTTTTGATCATAATACCATGTAGGTAATATACCTGCTGGTCAAACTTGAACGAATTTTTTTCTTTCTTTTTTTAGAATGTTATAAGCGTTGTACAGATGTTTCTTTTTATGGTGGACTATATTGATATTGAAGGTAGGAAATATTGAACTAAATTGAGTGTGCGTCTATTACTTAATTCAAGTTGAAAAAATTGACATTTTCGAAATGGGTGAAGAAAAGAAGATATGTTTGAGGTTGGATTTCATATGTCCTCTTCTTCCGGAAGAAGTTGCAGACTGAAAGTAAAACAATCTCAAAAATCTGACTGCAGCTTCGAAAGAAAAGTAGATCATCATGAATCAGTAAAATTTTAAACAGTTCCATCCCCTCAGTTTTTTTGCCTCAGAAGATGCAATAAGTACCCATAAAATTTTAAATTGATACTTCATAATGGTATAGTGTTTCATCATTTTCCAAAAATGTTTTGCGAATCTTTTCTAAATCTTGAAAGATTATTTATCTTGCTCAAATTCTCGCAAAGGATTCTCTTGAGGTATGCATCTCCAATTTGAATGGGACCTCAATTTATGATAAAAGCAAGGACTGAAGCACCTATATACCTAACCAAAATTTCAGCGCCCCAATGCTTACCCATGCTCATTCAAGGGGTTATCATAAAAACCTATGTTGTACATTATGCTTTTAAGAATAAGTAGGGATGTCGATGTTTTTGACATGCCCAACTTTTAACATGAAAAAAAAAAAAACACTCAATCTAAATCTAAATCTAAATACCGTTCTCCTGCCAGTACTTGAGGAACTTAACTGTCTCATCGTCAAGTGTCCTATTTAATTTTCCAGGATTGATTTTTCCTGATAATTCACACTTGAAGAAGTGTTTGTCAGTCTGAACTTCGCCGCATTCACACAGATCATCATCAGCCAACTGCCATCTATGAAGGTTGTACCTGTATTGTGTGACTTCGCTCCTCAATCTGTAAATGTTTTCCACAGTCCATATTTCAGGTACTCTCCACTTGATAAAGCTTCCTGCCTAGTTCTTTCCTCAGTACCTGCATTCCATATGCGACATCTATCTGTGCTGGAGTATCTCTTAGTTCTTCAACTGTTTTCATGAAACTGTGTCTTGATCTGAGGCGGGTTTCTGCCAGTTCTTCATATCCGTACATAGGACTCAGCCGATTTTTTAGTATCTTTGTCTTCTCTGTCATAGATGCAACTTCACATCTGACTGCTGGTGAGACAATTCCACTCAACTCATACAGATTATTCAATGGTGTTGGGCATAAGCACCCTGTCACCATTGTACATGTTTTGTTTGAGGGTATATTAACTTTACTTGCAGGTGCTGAACAACTCCAAACAGAGCAGGCATTGGCATATTCTCCCACTGAATAACACAGTGCCAGCACAGATGTTCTCATAACTTAGGGCTTAGCTCCCCAAAACTGCTGCCTGCTAGTTTGCAAATTATATTTGTTTTTGCTGCAACTTTCCTTTTAGTTGTCTCATAGAGGCTTTTGTAGGTCAATTACCTATCTAGGGTTACACCTGAGTATTTGGGATCTGCATTTTTCAGATCTGTTCCACCCCATCAGATATTCAATTGTCACTTTGCTTCACAATTTCTGAGATGAAAAGAGCATGTTTCTTTCTTTGTTGGATTTGGTTTGAGGTGGTTATCTTTATAGTATGTGTCTAGTTTCTCTATAGCCCTGTTTAATGTGTCCTCCTCCTCTGCAAATGTACCCAGTTGGGTGAAAATCTGCCCTTCTGCCAATAAATACGCGGTAAAGAGCAGTTTAATTGGCATTTTATATGTACTTCAACGCAACTTTAAACTGCTGTCATGCAGCAGATTTTACAGTTTTCAAATTCACACTGCAATTCATGGGCATGATTTGAAGCAACTTTTCAGGTTGTTACATTTTCTGCACACCAGAAGAAAATTTCTGCTGATAAACATGCCACAAGAATATTTTGTTGCGTATTTTTATTGCTTAAAGCCGCTACGCTTCTAAATTATGTGGTGTATTTTTGCACGTTGAAAAAACCAGCCACAAAAATACGCTACGCAAATATTTTGTAGCGTATTTATTCGCATATTTGCTGAAAAACGCGCGTAAATGTGGTATTTTGCGTGTGTGTTTTAGACTAGTATATAAATATTTTATTCATTTCTACCAAGTTCTCTGGTGGCGTAGGTAGCAAGGATTCTGCTCACAGATCCGGGTACTCGAGTTTGATCCCTGCTGGTGCCAAAATTTTTTTCAAGAATATTGATCAATGGCAGATTTTTACGCGTAAATAAAATACGCGCCGATTAATGGGCAGAAGAAGCATAGGTAGGCGTAAAGTGTTAAATTTCCTGCCCGCGTTTTTACGTCATGGAAGAGCAGATTTTCACCCAACTGGGTATTATGTTGGGCAGTTGGTACAAGATCATCTGCACACAGAAAGTGGTTAGTATCTGGCCCAATTGGTTGGTCATTGGTGTAAAATGTTGAAAAGAATTGGTGACCGAACACTGCCCTGGGGCAATCAGTTCTTTTACCACCTCCAGGTGCAGTTTTTACCATTGAGTGTCACATACAATCTTTGGTCTTTCATCAACATAGTGACCATCTGTGTAAATTTAAAATCCATTTGTAAGTTGGTACACCTTATATTGGAGTAGTCGGGGGCACCCTTGACACTGTGTTAAAAGCGTATTTTGACATCGCAGGCAAGATGTGACACTCGACCAATCAGA
Source organism: Planococcus citri (assembly GCF_950023065.1). Taxonomy (NCBI): domain Eukaryota; kingdom Metazoa; phylum Arthropoda; class Insecta; order Hemiptera; family Pseudococcidae; genus Planococcus; species Planococcus citri. Next base: position 45,719,570 of record NC_088681.1, on the reverse strand, counting down.
TGCGTCGTTCAGAGGACCGATTCGCCTTATCTACTTTCTGTTGTTTTGCTGGAATGCTGGACTTGAAAAAATTTTACTATCAACACGGAATAAGCACGGCGATGCCGAATTATGAATTTTTATTCTCATTTACCTCAAATTTCTTTCATGTTGTCATTGACATTTATTTATTAATTTTTATTCTCATTTACCTCAAATTTCTTTCATGTTGTCATTGACATTTATTTATTAAGTTCGAGAACTACATAATTATTAAAATGTGAAAACACTAAACAGTAACGCTATGATGAAATTGTGATGTAGCATCTTTGCTCTTCGCCTTCCCAACAATCAACCCATTCAAATTTCAAATCGAAATCACGTTTGTTCTATAATCAGTTGATCACACATCGCTAATAATGTAATAATTCATTAAACATATTGTTTTATATTTTGCTCGTAAAATGGCTGTATTATTTTTGCGATTCCCTCAATACCACATGACAGATATTCATATATATGCCAACATTGCCAACGCAAAAATGATAATTACAACCATTCTACGAGCAAAATGTAATTTAATATTGTGTAAATCAATGATTGCTGGTCAACAATTGAAAAATCATATGAGAATACACAATTATTATGATATGCATGCATTACGTAGAGCAGCATTAAGTAGCACTGGAACAGAATTCATCGGCGAAATTTATTTAATTAACAAACTACAAAGCAACAAAACAGCATGGAATTTACTTCCTCAATGTCTGATATACAATAAACTACTTCTGCATAGTTCAGAATTGAAAATGATTAATTATTCCATGTACATTTTTATTTTTTAATGATTGACAGGTGTCGTAACTCTTTCATAGTCGATAGAAAATTTTTTTCAAGTCCAGAAAACTGATAATACATACTGATAATAGATACGAGCGAAAAAGAATCGGAATTTCCACTCCTAATGAACGGAGTGTCACATCTTGCGTGCGATGTCAAAATACGCGTGTTAAAAGCTACTGTGAGGTTGACAAACACTACTCTATGACTTTCTTCTTTTCAAAGCCATCTTCAATGTGCTGTGTTAGGTGTAATATCTGGCCAGTGCATGATTTTCTAGACTAGTTTGGAACTTCCATATTTCTCATGAGGTCTATCAATAATAAGTTTCATTCCTTTGATTTTTGGCTTCTGGCTTCCTCTGTGCCTATGTGTTTCTTGAATGGCAATCACGTCTATGCTCAGGTTCTTGACCATTTCAGCTAGTATAACTTCCTTTGGCCCTGATAGGCCCTCTATATTTATGGACATCATCCTTAAGGGAGGAGCCCTCATCAGAGGCCCTGAGAAGGGCCGTCATAACCCGGGTGTAGGGTGCATGATCGACTGGTGATGAGATGATTGGCCAGTAGTTGAACTACTGTTTCCAGGGGGCGCCAGCTTATTGAGCAAAATTATTATTCAGTTCTTAAAAAAAGCATTTGCGGAGGCTCATCTCTTGCCCCACATGGATGTTGATTGATCTATTGATTGATTTTCCATTTGTTGATGAATTTCTTAGAATTCAAAATGGATTATTTTCAGTGATTGTTTTTTTTACACCTATTTAGTAAGTACCTATAAAAATGATGTAAAGTAGTCATGCAACTAATATCAACTCCCCTGAACCAAATTTCATCATTTTTGTGCATTTTGCTGAAGCCTCCAGCGACACAATTTTTGATTGCTTTGAGATTTTAAAATTTATCTATGAGGAGTAAAATCAACATGGCCATCTAAAAATCGACTTCAATTTTTTTTGAAAAATTGAAAACTTGAATGTAAAAAATGTGATAGAAAAATTCAAAACATTGCTCTGTTCAAGACTCTCACATAATATCCAAAATCACTGAGAATTTTAAAATTTTTCATGCGTCATTTTCCTTTCTCAAAAATTTTGAATCAGGTACCTACTGAAATTTTGATATTTATTTATGGAAGGTGATATTTGAGGAAATGGAGTGAGTGGGAGGTCAACAGTTTATGTGTTGAGGTTTCACATAAGAGATGAACTTTGGAGTATTTCGAGTTAATATGAATCGCAGATCGGTTGCATTTGAATCATCTTTTGGAGGGGAGAGGGTGGCGTCATTGTGGAATTTTGGACCATTTTCACTACTTTTCTGCAAAATTTGTGATCCCTTGTGATGTTCGCGTGCTTCGAACATTTTCTGTATTTTTTATTTTTAACAATGGGAATACATTTCAAAATGTTTTTGATAATGTGTTGTATGTATACCTGCGTTTCTTGTATTTATTTCGACTTTTGCGAGGAATGTTCGACGTGAAAAAGTATTTAGAATGAGGATCACTTTGCCCCACAAGTTAATTACCTTTGTTGATTGATATTTTTTCAATGAGAAACAATTGCATTGGAAAAAATTACCTATGGTTGTACGAATTGTACATTATTATCAATTCTGTAAATTCGGTTACCTAAATAAATAAAAAGATATCATCGAGAGGAAGATGAAGAAGATGCTGTGGGATAGAAAGTGAAAAATAGTGAATATTTTCGTGCTACTGTTTTACATGAAGTTTGCATAATCTTAGTTAATATAGTTTACTTTTCTTGCCGATAACAGTGTTACCATAAGGCAACGACAACGACAACGTAATACGTACTACAATAAGGTTACCTAAGTAGAAAGTAACTAAAACAACCAAGTGACTTACAACTTTTGATTTAGTCAAAGGTTCAAATGTAATCTACTTTAGTATGACGTTTGTCTGCGGGGCGAATACATGAGAACGAGAGCTCTGTTTTCATAGGGAGTTAAAGTTACGAATAAATCCGAATATTCTTCGAAATATATTCAAATTGTGCGGAGGAGTCGAGTTACGAGTAACATGCAGTAAAATGGAGTGGTAAAAATCGTTGTAAAATATTTCGTACTTTAACTTCCGTTACATATAATTCGGTAATTTTTTCACCATTTTTTACTCTTTTACATTCGGGTAGGTACCTACACCTAGGAACTTTTAAAATGTTAAAGTAAAGGTTATAGTGTTGTATCCGTTGAGGGGTCGAGGGTTAAACTTTGAAGGTGATTGGTTCGTGTGTGTGTGTTTATGAAACCAGAACTGTAACCACACGATTTCGTTTATAATGACCGTGAAAATTCTATTACTTGCTCGGGTATTGCTCGGGTTAATTACCGTTTATTTGAGCCAAGTTATAAGTTTTACTATAGGATGAAAATTATACCGCATAACTTTATTTCCACTTTCTTAATAACTTTGGTGGCTTAGGCTACGTGTATCAAAAGGATAATATTCCAGTGTCAGGTTAACTAAGGTTAATGTAGCATGTGAAGAAGCGGTTAACCCCGCCTGTTTCGTAATTCTCCTGTTTTAAATGTTTTTCGACGTACATCGTCCTTATATCCATGAACAGGTGTTTATTTCAATTAAGGAGTTTTCAAAGTGAAGCTAGCTGAGATAAATTTGAAGATTTTTTTTTCGGTGGAGAGGAGGAGGTGATGACGTTACATTGAAGTATTCAGAAAATATTTTTTAAGTACGACATTTTTATTTTTCAACGTTAGAATCAATTCTGAGATAGTTTTCAAAAAAAAAAATAATAATAATAGGCATACGAACGTGATTGTAGAAAAATTCCAGGTCATCGAACAAGCGAACATTTGGGTCACAGTGTCACATTTTAGAATTTATTCACCACCGAAGCGGTAATTATCCCTTTTGATAATTTAACCGGGCATATTTTACTTTAAAAAAATTTTTCAAATGCCTAATTAACATTTGAAAAGCTTGACAAAAACGATTTGGCCGCATAAATATGTATTTACAAGCGTATAAATAGCTTATAAAAGATTATTAAATTTCGCGCAATCTTTTTTTCATCTTTTTCATCGTTTGAAATACGAGAAATGAAATCACTGTTTATTCATCGCAAAAAAAAGCATAACTTATAGGTAGACTCTCTCTATGCTTTGAAATAATAACACTCGAGTGTTTAGTAGTTCTACTTTTCCTATGGCGTTCAAAGTTTTATAAACGAAAACCATTTCTCAAGTGTATCGAGAATTAAAAAAACCGTTTCGAGGAGTCCGTAGGTTTTTTCCTATAGGTATATAAGATGCGATAAAATTTCAAGGTGAGGGTTTCTTCTCAAGTGTATTTTGCTTTTTTTTTTTAAAGTGTCGTTGTCGATATCGTTACAGTTAAGAGTTGATAGGGCTATTCGTGCAATCGACTGCATGTTGATGAGGTTACTTGTATGTACGTTGAGAACTGTTTGGAAAATTTCCATCGTATGAATTTGATGATCGAGTTTAAAATATAGAATAATTTTAGGAAAAGTTTTACGAACATCTGACGAGATAAGTAAGTAATTCCAACTTTGACAAATAATTTTGAACAAGTAATACAAAAAGGAATCTAAATTGGATTTTAAGATACACCCCCAGCAAAAATTTCAGGCGCTGAAATTGATTTTTCGTTTTTTTGCGAATTTAAGCTTGGTTCATTTCTCATGAAAGGAAATCAAAATTTGATCAAATCAACAGAAGGTGCGAAAATCTGGTTGGTACCCTGTTTTCAACCCCAGAAGTCTCGAACAACACTACCTATACCTAAGTAGGATGAAAGCGAAATTCAGCACCTATAAGCTCGGATTCCACATCTTTTTTGACTGCCCTTTTGATTGATTTCGGCACATACTTTCAAAACCTCTTTTTACCAATATTAAAATTCAAAATTTTCGAAATTCAGTATTGTTCGCTCAAAAGTGATTGAAGGAGAAAATTTTGGATCTGAACCACTACAAAAAAATTTTAAAACATGTGCCAAAACCTAACAAAATGGTCAGAAAAATAGGAAATCTGGGCTTATAGGTAGATATTGAATTTCATTTTCATTCTAGTCTACCTTCGCTTGCCGAGTTTTTTGAAAACGGGAGACCCGAAAATCCATTGGAGGCTCCAGAACAGTTTGAAACCATCACCAATCGACTCAAAAAGTCAAAAATTAAGTACAAACCAACATTTAGCCTTCTGTGCCAATTTGATGGTAATTTGATTTCTTTTCATGAGAAATGGACTCCTATAAATCATCAAAAATTCATCTGCAACTGACATTTTTGCATGTGGTGTATTTTGAAAGTCCTCTTTTGATCCTCCTTTGTTCTATTTGAAAAGATTAGTGTCGTTTTGGAATACTTCCCTTAATGAGGATATTTTTTTCGATTTTTTTTCCTTTTTTAGCTTGAAATTTCGATCCTGAGAATTTTCCCTAAAACCCTAACTAAGTACAGAAACAAGCAAACTGAAAAAATTCCAAACCAATGAAAAAAGTGATGTTAGAATCAAATTGTTTCAGGGGCTCTGATTCTGAAAAATTCAATACTAAGCTTCCTTGATATATTTTTCATAATTTTGAGCCTGCCTGCCTCGCTTCTGGAACTCAGTTTTGATTTTGAGGACGAACACTGCTATTAGTCGGGGAGCCCGCATAAGGATCTATTGCTCCCCCCGTCGATCCTCCAAGACATTTTTTTCTTAAAGGGGAAGTCGTAAGTAACATTTATAGCCCTTGTACTCAAAAAAAGTAGCCCTACTCACAAAATGGCGGCCATTTTGATTGACAGGTCAGCCGAAATCGCAGATTTTGCGTTCCAACGTAGGACTTGCACGACATTTTTTGAACCATACAAAGGTAGATCAAAAGATCAGGCAAAAGTTTTATCACCTGTCAACATTTCAACTGCTAAAGTGCCTTTTTCGATTTTTGGTGAATTTTTGAAAATCAAATTCAGACCAAAAACTAAGAATAATGGGCGAAAAAATCAAAATTTAACCAAATTAACCAAGAAAGCTGAAATTTGGGATATACTCCATATTTCCGACATGCCAAATCGATTGAAAACTGTTTCAAACCGTTTTGAGCAGTTCCGGAGCCTTCTCAGCAGATTTTTGGAACTCGAGATTCCCTCAAAATTTCATCAAATAGAGTCGGCTAGCCGAAATTTACTCTGCAAACTAATTTCAATACGCTACGAAGTCAACTGCAGGAGGATTTCAAGTCGTTTTGGAGCCTCCAGCAATTTTTTGAAAATTACTGGAGCCTCCAGTAGATTTTTAAAACTTGAAGTTCCCGCAACATTTTACCAAATGGAGTTGGCAAGCTGAAATTTACTTCGCAAACTAATTTCAATACGTTATGAACTCGACTACATGGTGGTTTCAAATGGTTTTGAAGCTTCCAGCTACTTTTTGGAAGTTTCAATTTTCCAAAAAACGCCAAACGACGTTTCAAAAAGTTTCTGAAGGCTCCAAAACTACTTTAAATCCATCAGTAGTCGACTTCGTAGTGTAGGCTATTGAAATTAGTTTTCAGAATAAATTTCGACTTTCTATCTCCGTTTGATGAAAAAAATCAAAATTTTACCAAATTGACCAAGAAAGCTGAAATTTGGGATATACTCTATTTTCAACATGTCAAATCGATTGGTAACTCTGTTTCAACCCATTTTGAGTAGTTCTGGAGTCTCTAGCAGATTTTTGAAACTCAAAATTCCCACAAAATTTCATCGCAAACGGAGATGGAAAGCCAAAATTCACTCTGCACTCCAATTCTAACACCCGCTGAAGACAAATTTAGGTTGGTTTGAGTCATTTTGGAGCCTCCAGTGACTTTTTGAAAATTACTGGAGCCTCCAGTAGATTTTTGAAATTTGAAATTTACCAAAATTTCATCAATGAAGATGGATGGAAAGCCGAAATCCATTCTGCAAATGAATTTCAATACGACTGGCTTGTATGTACTTTTTAAATTTAAATTTTCCAAAAAATAAGTGCATTCAAAAATACCTATGTAATTCGACATCTATCATAATTTTATGCAATTTCTGATTTGAGTGTAGGTGTAGGTAACACTTGAGAATATAATTATTTATGCAGCAATGAATTGGTGGTTTAAAAATCTGAAAATTGATACCCATATTGCTGTTATATTATATTTTTGCGTATTATAATCAAAGTTGAATATTTTGGAGGTACCTACTCATACTGGTGGGAGGGGGAATTCCGAAAGGCAAGGGTATATAGGAAGTCAAATGTATTCGCTTAGAGAATTTTCACACCAATGATTACTTTGTGCGTCACATTCAACTCAATTCGAATCGAAGCCCGATTTCAACATCCTATTGAAATAGACCCTTTCACAAAAAAATGTGAGACCACCAAAAAAAAAACTTTGAAAATTGAGAAAAATCACCCAATTTACCACCAATTGCCTCACTATACCATTTATGAGACACCTTGTATCGTTCATGTACATGCGGTAACATTCTGCATCATTCTGTATCTTCTCAACGCAATACGTCAGCGATACGAGTAAAATTCATTGGCTAAACTTGTGCGCAGTCGAGTTATATACGAGTTAAATTATATCGGTTAGTTATACTTTTAACGAATACGCGCTGTCTAAGGTTATATTGAAAGTTACGAGCCGCAGTCCAGCAATTTCAATGAAACGTAGAAAGATTTAGTATTTTCTTTAAAATAAATGTACCAAGCTAGATAAAAATTTTCTCGCCTTTAATTCATTACTTTTATCGCGATCATTCGAGCTCGCGTACAAATACACCCAAGAATACGTTTCCTTAGGGTAGTATATCTACTCGCCGAGTATTCAAAAGCGACTTCAGAATTGAAAAAAAAAAACAAACGACCCTCAGCCATACCCTTACCCACTGAAAACTTTCCATCTATTGGGAGGTTTTAGACTATATAAGATATTAACCCGTTTCCCTTTATAAAATATAAGTACAAAGTACGTAAGAAAACTACGAGTAAATACACCGATCGTTTCCGAATACGTCATTGTAATTGATGCCGTCTCTTGATTATCTATAAAAGAAAACTAAACTAAACTATACATATATATGTACACAGTAGATAATCTACGTTTCTTATATAACTTTTCCTTCTTCTCGTCGCGTTCGTTCATGCTTTCGTATACTTGGAAACTTTTCAAAACCACCCCCCTCGACCCCCTCTACCGCACGGTCATTTTGGAAACGTTATATATATTTCGTACCTCGGTCTCGACGAAATGCCAACGCGTTTCAAAGACTCGTTTCCTTTCTATTTCGCTTATCGTGAGAAAAAAATAGCAAAAAAATTACTCTAATGGTGGACGTAGTACGTTGTCGCTCGATTTATACATTTTTTTCCTTCTATGTATGTTGCAGGTATCGCATTCGCAAGGAAAAATTTCACAAATGTATAATCTGTTCGTGCTCGTTCCAAAGGCCTATATATTGGGCAGCGACGAATATCACGTCGGAGTCGGAAGCACCATTAATTTAGTTTGTATAATCGAAAACGTGAGTATACCCGTACGTTCGATGTTTCATAAATACAAGTACTCGTACATGTACATTAAATAGCATTACATAATATTACACAATATTACATTCATGCCAAAAAGATGTGTGGTCCAGTGAAATTTGGATAGAGGGTGAAAAAGTGAACAGAAGTAGGATGATTTTTGATTATTGAGTTCATTTCATATCCCCAGAAATAATTTGAGGTACCTAATTGGTTTCGAGGAATCTTTTTTAGGTGATCTATTTTCAACTGTTTCATGGTTCGAACATTCTTTTCTTCCTTTCATCGCACACAAAATAATATTCTCGTCCTAGGAGTTTTTTTTCGTACACATGTCTGTAATTCAATTCAGAATCCGTGAACTATCACTGAATCGTGAGAAAAAATTCAAAGAAAATTGTCTTACAGTTCATTGAAAAATTACATGTATTCATAAATTGAAGAGAGGGGAGAGTCTACTACATTAGACTACTACATCACACTTTATAAATTTTCATGACTTTCTGATCATCTTTTTTTTTTTTGATTTTTAACTGACTATTTTTGTGACTGAAAAATACCCAGAATTTAAGAGAACTTCAAAGGGCGAATCGGACGAGTTCAAAGAAAATAACACAATTCGACTTCGAATCATAAAACCTTCATCATCGCACATCAATGAAAATTTCTTCATCATTTTGAACCTTAATTCTGCAAAAATTCATCTTTGGTGACGTGAATGATCTAAGTGAGTGCTAATCTGAATAATTAAAAAATTGTCTCTTCCTTGAAGTCGTCAGTCTAAATTTTTAATTAGGAAAATAATCCCGAAATTTTCAATTACCTAAATTCAGAAAAAAACCAGCACAGAATAAATATTTTCACCCCCTTCCCCTCCAAAAAAAATCACTGATTCCTCAATTGTGTTGGATACAATTTTTAGAAGAGTACGAAAGATGTAATTTTATCATATTTTTATCACAAAATCATTTACATATCACAATTGAATCATTTGTTCGAAAAATTCAACTACCTAGGTACTTGATTCTCCCATTTTCATGAAGTTCATTAAAAAGTTTTTTTTTGATATGAATCTCAATATTGACAAGAAATTTTTTTGGATAAAAATAACGTTCTAATGGATTTTTAAAAATTTTAAATTTCGATACTTAAGATTTTTTTCCGAAGTTCAAACAAATCTTCCCACTTTTTTGACGTTATTATCAGAACTATTCAATTTTTTAAGGAGCAGGAGCCCTTCTAACAAATTCGAAAAAGTTGGCATGCATTTTTCCTCGAGTGAAAATCTGTTTAGAACATGGAAATTCTTCAAGATATTTTTCAAGCTCATTCCAAAGAATAACTAGAAATTCACGCAAAAAGTGTTCTAAGAATCAACACAGAAACAGAAAATTATTACCTACTCAATTGAGAATAAATTTCAAAAAGAGAGAAAAAGTCAAACTTGAAAAAAACATCATTTTGGAATCCAATGTGGATGAATTTGAAAATGTTCCCTTTACAAAATTAGGTATATATTTAGGTGGTTGCAAAAAAAAAGAAAAAAAAAAACAGGAATCACAAAAATAAAACTTGAAATGAGAGTCCTGATTGGAAATCCATTTAGGATCAGAGGAAAGTCTTTAAACCGACTTAAAAAGAAAAAATGTTCCCACCAAAATCAAAAAAACTTTTCGTAAAAATGATATTAAATTGAAGAGTCATTTCAAAGCTAACAAAAAATCCATTTAGAATCGGAAACATTTTGATACTGAACATTATTTTCGCAAAAAATCAAAAAATTCTGTGAGGGAAGAAACCATTTGACATGAAATGCAAAATATTATTCTAAAAATCAACTTCAGATCAGACAACCATTTGAAAACCAGCTAAAAATTTATTTGCAGTCGAGAAAAATCCTTCGATCACAATTTGCAACAAAATAACTGAAAAATTCCTTTGGAATTTTTTTTTGGAAATGATCTTAAAATCAGTGATAAGTTTTGAAATCAACAGAACATCCATCAAGAATAGGAACAAATCTCAAAATCTGCCGAAATTTTCAAAAATTGATCTGAGAATTCCACCAGGACGAGAATTTTTTCCCAAAATGCACTCAACATTGTAAGAATTGCCTTGAAATCAGAGAACCATCTAAAAATCGTCTGAAAACCTACCTATTCAAAGTAGAGAAAAATCTCGAAATTGATCAAGATTTTCAATCAAATAATCTGGGAATTCATTTATTTGTAAAACACAAAACTTTCCTCTAAATCACCTGCACTCACTTACAAATTGGGGTGAAACTTGAAAAATTGACTGAAAGCACTGCCATATAAACAGATAAGGAATCTTTCTCTCTTTGCCTCCCATCTTCTAAAATGATGCCCGTTTAAAATTATCTAAAAATTGATTACAAACAGTGAAATGACTTGAAATTTTAAGAAAACCATTCAAATAATGGAAACATTTGCTAAAAATTGTCTACGTAGGCTCATACTCGATTTATAATATTCTGAAAAAGCCAAAATTTGAACATTTTTTTCACTTGAAAACGAATTTAAAATCAAAAATGTTGCCTAAAATTGCATTTCAAATCGTGTAAAGAGTTGTAATGATGAAGATATACTTACAAAAGCAATCCAAAACTCACGATGAAAAAAAAAAAAAAAAAAACTCAGGTACTTCAAAACTAATTAGAAATTTCTTCGCCATGAGGCTCACGAAATCTATTCAAAATTATTTGAAAGTCCACTCAAAAAGAGAAATTCACTGGAAAATAGATTTCTACCAATTTTACTGGACCTACCACACACCCTTAGATATGTTATCACACGCACACATCTGTTGCATTTCCTACTCCAAAAAGAGGCAGGCCTGTGGAATTTCAAATTACTCTAAAATTCATTCGAGATATGAGCGCAGGTAAATTATTCATCCCTTTTTTTGACTATCAAGACTACCTATAACAAACAATCGAGAAAATTTTACGCATCCCTGATTTCGCGACGACCTCATACGTCAAAAGGAAAAGTGTCAACAAATTTTTCGCCAACTTGGCAGTCACCGCATCTTACGGAAGAAAATTGTACATATTTATAAACCACTCGTTCGAGCTTATCCCAAAATTTCGAGTGGATTACCTATTTGGTTAATTTTCGCACGTACCCCACCGTTCTCATCTTCGCAGCTGTCGTAACCATCGGAACACTTGCAACCACTGTAACATTAACTATGTCACTCGTCATCATTTTCATCCCCAGCGCAGATTTTTCATCGCGTCAAACTTATTTTCACGTAGCACACCAAAGCTACGTATTATAAAATGCACGAAACGCGGCAATGCGTCGCTCGTCGTCGTGTTTTCCACACCTTTCTATCTCATTCCCACACGCACATATCACCGTTAATACCCAGTGACAAGGTAAAATCGTAAAATAATGTATTTATAAAGGCTGCAAAGGCAGCCTAGTCGTACGTGATTATATATTTATCGACGATTCTATTAATCTTAATTTTCAATTCACCTTTTGCTCGCTGGCAGCCTGCTCAAGTATGTGTGATGAACGACGAAGCACTCTTGGCGATGAAAATTACGAAACGACAATGTTGAAATTTTCCTTCACCGCAGTCAACGAGCAATTTACTCGTATAATTGGTATCTTTCGAAGAAAATTTATTAAATTTATTCGCACTCGACTCGTGAGACGACCCGGTTTCGCTAAATTTCTTGACGAGATGGTGCAAAATTTTATCAATTATGTTGAATTTTCATCAAGTGTATAGGCAACTTAATACACACAATACGACGGATAATAAGTTCAGGTGTTTAAGGGTAGGCAACTTACTCGACAAGAAGAGAGAAAATTGTTGCAGACATTACTGCGGGCATTTCTATCGAATAAAAATCAAATCATCTTCCATTTCAACTCAATCCTAAGATTGGATGGGATGGGCGGGTTCTGCGCCAGGAGCACCAAAAAACCTCACAAAGCACCCTTGTGTGCAGAGAATTAACCAAACTTGACCGAACCGAACAAAGCTAGATCAAAAGAGAGTGCAGTAATACATCACCAGTCCAAATTTCAGGTGCTATTAAATGTATTTTTGATGAATTTTTGAAAATTAAATTTGGGTCCAAAAATGTGAAAAAAATAAAAATTTTACCAAAATGATCTACAAAGCTGAAATTTGGTATATTTTCAATTTTCAACCTTCCAAATTGATTCCAAACGGTTTCAAACTGTTTTCAGCAGTTCTGGAGCCTTCAGCCGATTTCAGAAATTTAAAATTTCCATAAAATTTTACCAATAACCAAATGAAAGTGGAAAGCTAAAATTCACTTTATAACCTAATAATTTCAACATGCTGAGTCTACTGAGGGCGGTTTCAAGTCATTCTGGAGTCTCCAGTAATACTTTAAATGGGCCAGTTCTCCCAAAATCGTCATAAAATCAGTCAAAATTAGCTTTAACACATAAATATGCTCGTGGACCACTGAACCAACTTTCAGGACCTAGGTATTCTAATTGTAAGGATTTTTCGCAGTTGCACAAAGTACTTACAAAAATCTAAACATTATTGTCTCCCCCCCCCCCAATGAAGAAACCATAATCTGTTCAATGGAAAATTGAATTTCTTATATCATTCATTTAAAAATCAAAATGCAAATAGAAACTTTCTGAATAGATTTTATTAAAAATAAATTTTATTGTCAACCAAGAATTACGAACCAGCCTTCGAACAATTCTTTACCCCAGAGTCGGCCTTGTTTACCTTCGTCGAGATAACCCGCGCCCAATTGATTTCTCTGAAACTTGACTATTTTGGAAATTGAGAGGGCAGCTACCTTTAACAAAATTTGACATTTTTTACCAGAATTTTTGATTCAACTTTTTTAGACAAACAATAAAGTTTCTTTTACAAAATACCTAGTCCATTTATTCATCTTTAAAATACACATAGAAAGGGGTTGAGTAAAGCAATCACATTTTTGAAAAAAAACCTCCAGCTCCTCTGAATTTTTGAAAGTTGAAATTTTTTGACTTTAAAGGTGAATTCTCACGTAAATTTTTGAGACAACAAAAAATATTATTTTGAGAAATGACTTATATTTGAAGCACGTTCAGCACGTTGAAATTGGAATACAAAGAGCATTTTGCTTTCCAACTTTATTTGCCAAGATTTTGTGTAAATTTGAACTTTCAAAAAACTGCTGGAGGCTTCAGAATTGCTCAAAACGGTTTGAAACTGTTTCCAATCGATTTGGAAGATCAAAAATAGAGTACACTCCAAATTTAAGGTTTTCACGTTAATTACTTAGGTAAGATTTAGATTTTTTCGCATTTTTGGTGTTTTGATTTTCAAAATTTCAACAGAAATCGAAAAATGCACTTCAGCACCTGAAATTAAGGTTGGTTATATATTTTTGCACCCTTTTTTGATTTAGATTTGTTTGTTAGAGAATTTTAGAGCCTGTTGGGATACCTTCTTTGTAAGCATTAAATACATCGTAGGTACTCTAAATGGAAAATTTAATACTTCTCGATTTAGTATTTCTTTACATTTTTCTCCTCGATCTTTGAAAAGTGCCCACTTTCAAAAAATAAAAAATAAATATCCTTTGAAAAATAAATGCCTTACCAATTACTTCTGACGAACATCTTATTCGATTTCAACGGAATCTGAAACAATGAAATACAATAAACTATCGTTATTATTAAATTGGTCATTACAATTAATACTTTATTTATGCTAATAAATTATCATAATTTTTCCATAAATCAGTAAAACATTCTACTCATTTGTTTGAAATTTTTTCCTTTTTAAAATTTTTCATCATATTAAACTCGAATTAATTCGAAATACAATTTCTAAGAAGAATAATAAACAATGATAAGAACAGAAAAAAAAGACGCTACAAAAATGAAAAAATATTAAAAAATAGTTGAAATTCCATTCTTCGAATAAATTGAAGGAGCAATTTATTAAAAATAATGCTTAAATTTTTTTTCCATCTCTTGTACATACAAGTACCTACAATAAATTCAACTTATGCTTTTTTATCGTCGTCCTTCTTATTGTATGTAGTTGATAACTTTACAAAAGACTGTTGACATTTAGACTTGACATAATGCATTAATTTCAAACAAATAACCACTCATATTTTCAACGTTGGAATTTCTACAAAGAGGGGATGAAAATCCATCAAGACAGAATCTCTCTCTGAACTTGTTTTTGAAAGGTTTCTACTCGTATTAAAGTTTAGGATAGGTTTAAAGTGTATTGAAAAAACAATATCGTAGGATACGCGATGAAATTACGTATCATCCAATTTTATCATTTCATTGAAGGATATTTGTTGGGTAAGGCACGTTATTAAAAACATAAACCCGAGAACTTTGCCTAAGCTTATAGGCTGTAGCTATATGAAAATATCTGCCATATGTAGCGGCATGCAGCCTAATACCATATCTCGAGTTAAAAGTCTATTACATAGGAAAATAAATAAATATATGTATAGCAAACTCCCCGTATATTGAAAGCGTATTTATTTTCGTGCATTAAGTATGAGCTTTTTTTTTTTTTTTGCCATCGAATATAAAAATAAAGTACGTAATTTCTTATGCAGTTTGTAGGGCTACTTGTGAATAAAGACTATGATAACGAGATTTGCAACGCATCGACCAACGGTTTTCAAATGTTCGTGACAGAAAATTTGGTGCGAATCTGTGCCTTTAGTTTTATGGTTTTCGACTTCCTCAAAAATATTCGATATCTCCAGCCAATCAAAACTTAAAGAAAACTTGACTCGATTTTTTTTCACTTTTTTTAAAAGTAATTGGAGGGGAAAAGAGGGTCGGAATCGAAAATTGTTACCTTGAAAAAGCTTTGTTGCTAAAAGTCTGGTTGTGGTCTTTTTTAGTTTCTGCTTTTCAGAGAAATTGGTAAAAATAAGTATGTATTTTTATAACATTTCTGGTTTTTTTGGAGGGGGGGGGGGTTTGTTCTGATATCCTGATCCTTAGTATGTACTTTCGAAATGGGGAATTATCCAAAATGAGGGGGGGGATTTCCCCTGAATATGAACATAAAAAACAAGTCCCAAAATCGTTTCTCTTTTCACAAATTCGAATTCTGAAAACCAGCTTAAATTTCCCTCTGCTGTTAACAACACGTAGTTATACCAAGGTAAATACAGACAGATTACAAAATTGTATACAAATTATTCCATTACCATTTCTTTGCTTTGTTTTTATGCACGTATTACTCTTACAACGATAAGGAAATATTACAAATTTTAACCACGTTACGAACCAGAAAAAAAATCAAGAGAAAAAAAGCAAACAAAAAAATAGTCTAATAAAGAAAGTTTTCATCTTAGAGTTAATGGCCCTACGACGACGACTACGACAAGACCGTGAATTTTTTCTCAATCTTGGAAAACTTTTTTTTCCTCCTGTTCTTTAACGAGTGATTTTGCAACGAAATAAAACGAAGATATAGTTTTAAATAGAGAATGTATAAGCAAAAAACTCCTCATAGAGCAATAAAACGTCGATTTTAAATAGCTCGGTTTTATGTAAACTTTGTATAAGTATTTCAAATGCGTGCAAACGATTTAACGTCCTCATGCTATAGGTACTTTCTGCTAAAGGTAAAATGGCTTTTATTTTTGAATACTTTCTCTTTATGGCTTTTCTATGCCGATTTTTTTTTACTTCTTGTTTCGTTTCACGTGTTTCTTGTTGGGTTGTTGATTTACTCGGATGAGGCTCAATATTGTCTCCGGATCAACTGTACATAAATAAGTAAGTTATCGAGGTCGAAGCTTATATACCATGTTGTATTCCTCTCACTCTTTCAGCCCTCCATGAGATAGGTACCTACGTTGTGTTTTGAAAATGATGAAATCAGCCGAATGTTGAGATGCTTGAAGCTAATGATGCGTATAAAAAAATATTTTCAGGAATTGATTCGATTCTTTTAAAAAAAAGAGGGGAATTGCAATAAGGTAGGGGTATTGGCCCAGTTTTTTTACTCTCTCTAGTTTTTTTCAGTCTCCCCCCTACCGGAATTTTGTGAAAAATGAGCTTCCAAAGTCACACATTGATTTGAAAACCATATCAATATGTTTTGTGCTTCTTTTGAAAAACGAGGCTCTTGAAAATCTTTATTTCCCATTCAAATGTGCATGTTTCAGGAGACTTTGAAAAATATGATACGAATTTCAGTCAATTTCTTTGAAAAGAAATTAAAAAGTGTGTTCAATTTTATGGATTGGACGCGTCAGCTGCCAATTTCCGTTAGGTAAAATGAGTGTAAAATGAGTTTGTGAGTATCTACATCACTGAATTCTACACGTTCGACGGTCCATACGATGAACTTTGAGCAAGTCATTTTTCATTAGATGCAGCTGCTCGGTAATTTTTTCTTGGGAGGGGGGGGGGTTAACAAATAGAGAACTATTCGAGCCCAGTTTTCTACTTTTTTTGCCCCCTTCCTACCTTTTTTCAGAATTTTAGCTCGCTGACGACTGTTTAAAGGTGTGACAATGAATATTACATATTAATTTTCTGGGAAGTATGTGAATGCATGGTCTTAAACTGTTGCAAATAGTGGCGTCCAAAGAACACTCTTGCTACAGTGGATATACATCAATGTAAACAATTGTCCAAAAAAATTGGATACCTACCTAAATCATTAGACAATACCCCACGTAGGTAGGTACTTAAAAATCAGGGAAAGAACTTTCACAGAAATTTTTGACCAATTTCGCCTGGAAGAAATTTCCAAAAAATATTTTCTTGTGAAAAAAAAAAAACGTATTCATCTGGGTGGTCAGGGGTTTAGAAGCCCAAAAAGGCATCCAAGTATAATATTTTTCGATAAAAATTCAAGCAAATAATCTTTACAAAATCTCAATTTGATTTTGCAATCTTTTTCAAGCAATGAATACACCAAATGCTAATGCAAAGAGCATGTTTTGGCGTAGGTAATTGATTAATAATTTTTGAGAAAACCTTAAATTATGTTGTTACACCGGGAAAGGGGTCAAAGGGGGTTAGAAGGTCGAAACCTACAAAAGGCGCTTCAGGCACATCCTCTCATTGTACTGTAAAAATTTGGACTCTTTAGATCAATTTGGAGGGGCTGCAAGCTTCCCTAAACGTTGAAAAACATTAAAATAATCAAAAAATCCGCTTTTTTGACTCTGGAAAGGGATCAAATGGGGTTGAAAGGTTTAAACCTGCAAAAAGCACTCAAGTGGCACCCTCTCATTGTACATAATTATAATGAAACTTTGCTGCTCGAACTATAGAACTATATCATTGATAGCACACGCAAGCAAGGTACCTACTACTGGCAATCGTACACAAGCATATCAAGGCGTACATTCTTCCACAGATCCCACAAAAACAGGCAGTTTTTGTGCCAGGAAGAGGCACAAGAGAACAAATCCTAAATATACACCAAGTGATTGAAAAGGCAAGAGAATTCAACAAGCCAGCGTACATGTGCTTCATTGACTACAAGAAGGCATTCAACAATGTGAAGTGGAAGATCCTCTGGCAAAACCTCAAAAAGCTCGGAGTACCAGCACACCTGGTCAGTCTCATGAAGAGTCTGTATGAGGACAATGTGGCGCAGGTGAGGAGATCCACCAATCATTTCCATACAGCAAAAGGAGTGAGACAGCCGACAGGGATGCATACTTAGCCCAATCCTCTTCAATGCATATGGAGAATGGGTAATGAGAACTGCCCTATTAGAGGATTGAGAGAAAGGAGTCAGAATTGGAGGAAAGACATTATCAAACTTACAATATGCGGATGATACAACCCTGCTAGCAGAGACACCAGATGAGATGAAGGAAATGCTCCAGAACATTGAAGAGGCCAGCAATGAGGCAGGTCTATGGGTCAACAAAGGAAAAACAAAAATAATGATAATTGACAGGGAGCAAAAGAACATACCTGAAATCTTGGAGATTGATGGTATGGAGGTTGTACAGGACTTCGTGTACCTTGGGTCATTAATAACGAATCAGGGAGGCTCAGCTGGGGAAATCAGGAGAAGGTCGGCTATAGCAAAGACAGCAGTGGGAAAGCTCAATCGGATATGGAAAAGCCACAACATTACGACGGCCACAAAACTGAGAATCATAAAAATGCTAGTCTTCTCCATCTTCCTATATGCATTAGAATGCTGGACAATTTTGCAAGGCAGCTGGCAGATCAAGATAGAATTGACGCATTCGAGATGTACTGCTACAGCGCCACATGCTAAGGATATCTTGGGTCCAGAAAAGAACAAAAACGTCAATACTTGAACAACTGGGTGTAATGGAAAGGCTAAGCACAATCATTAGGAGACAAATATTATGCTACTTCGGACACATTGTGAGACAAGACAATCTGGAAAAACTGACAGCCCAAGGCCACATAGAAGGCAAGAGGGGAAGGGGAAGATCGCCCACCCAATACGCAGACTTAATCAAGAAAACTGCCAAAATGTCACTGGGAGAATGCACGAGGAAGGCCGAGGACAGAGATAGCTGGAGGGAACTGGTTGCGGGGATTTTGTAGCCGCAATGTCTGGATACGGGCAAGCGAGGAAGAAGAAGAATTCTATCTTAAGTGAGGCGGGGATGACTTAGGAAGCTGAAATTCAGATATGTTGATTGTAGGGGCTATACTGACTAATGGTATGATTTTGGATCCTTTCCATCCGCTGGTAGCCAAAATATTCTCTTTCAAAAAAATGATCTTTCTGTAATTTCAAACTTTGACCCTCCTCATTCCAAGGCTGAAATATGATCTCCGAGACGTTGGGCTAAAACTTATAAATATATATCATGTCGGGCCTTTTACATAAGGTTGGCGAAACATGGGGAATGGTTAGGA
Organism: Planococcus citri; assembly: GCF_950023065.1. Lineage (NCBI taxonomy): Eukaryota > Metazoa > Arthropoda > Insecta > Hemiptera > Pseudococcidae > Planococcus > Planococcus citri. The sequence goes on along the minus strand of NC_088681.1, from coordinate 45,700,312 downwards.
GGGTTAAAAAATGAGCAAACGAGCGAGGGTAAAAAATTAGAAGGTGGGAGAAAAAATGGTAAACTCATTTTTTTGTAAGTAATTACATATTATTGGTAATTTTTTTCGACCAACCTGATTAAATTGAAACTTTTACATGTAAAAATAGATACTGACCCTTACTACAAATTGTACGCTGATTTCAACAATCTTTTAGTTTTTCTCTAGCTTCATCAGATCAATAGAAATTCCAAGAAATGTCCTTAGGGGGTAAAAAAGTAGGACTGTTACACCTACCTATTTGAATACTTGATTAGGTTTTAATTCTGTGGCAAAAAAAAAAATATTGCCTAAAAAACAAACAAGGCACCTATCTGTGATAATTTTTGATTTTGCATCTTTTTCTATGGCTTGAGAGAATAGAAAAGTACCTACATATAAAAAAAACAACCGTTTAAATTAATATTTACGAAGATGAGAATTGTATGGATGAAAAAAATGATTTGTTTGATGCTCAATATTTTACTCTGTAGGTCTCGCCACAACCCTTTCCCTTTCCCTTCCCGTCATCTCATTCGTTCGATACACAGCAACGAAAACAATAAAATATCAATTTCGTATATTTTTTACGGTTTTCATTCAAAATTTCATCGACCATGGCTTACCAACAACGTATTTTCATTTTTCTTTCATTTTTGAATTTCTGCTACAAAAACACCTGTATCTCTCACGTGGCTCAAGCACCTTTGTGAAGTGCACTCGCATCGACATGGTTAATTCGCTCGAGTTGAAGATTTAAAAATACGAAAAGAAAATATTAAAACGGGAAGATTTTACAATGGAAGAGTGAAGGGTTAAAAAAGATGGGGATAAGGAAGGAAAAATACGAGAGATTTTTAAATATTAGGTATATTTACGTCTTTATTCGACATCGGCTGCAGCAGCAGCAGCAGCAATAGGAAAACAAAATCCCTCATCTTTCTGTTACGTTGTTGTTGTCGCGCGTTGGTAGGTATTAAAAGAAAGTAAATTTAAAATCCATTACTCGGAAGGCTTAAAGGTTTATTCTTCAAAACACTTATCGTTATGCGGTATAAATTCGTACAAATACCGGGAAAAGGTGCGAAAACGAAGATTTTTCAATGCTGAAAGTGTGGGGGAGTAAGAGAAAAAAAAACAGTAAAAATATCGAATCATCGACGCTGAAAAAAAATTAGCACAGGGTAAAAATAAGCAACAAAACTTAAAAAAAATAATCCTAGGAAGAAAACAACGCTGTAAGATAAAAATTATCGCTATAAACTCGCGTGTGTGAAAATTTCTCAGTTGGCGCGCGTTGATTTGGATAAGAAAAATAATAAAACACGATACCCGTTTAGCGAGTATAAAAATTGTCATTTCCTATTTCCGCGAACCTCCCTACACCTTGTCTTTATTCGCCTTGTGTTCATTTTCGGGACGCAGGACGAACGTTCGTCTACCTAAAGAATATAATATTATTAAATTGACGCGTGATGGCATTCGTTATTTCCACAGATAATAAATGTGTATCGAGGAAGTGGCGGGCAGGGGGGCAGGGGGCGGTGGTGGCGACGATATCTAGTAAAGCTCATAAAAGGAAGTTGGAAGTTTGGCGTTGTTCGTCGAGTTGATCGTTGTGTGCCGAGCATTTATAGTATAAAAATCGGGTGCCGGAGAGAAGCGTGGCGCCCTATTTTCACCCCTCGTCTTATTATTTAATCTATTTTCTTCTCTGTTTTCTTGCTCGTTCGTCGTTGTCGTCGGTTTTGGTATACGTTTACGTATAGACGCGTATCGTATTCGATGACACGATGATATTGGTTTTCTGTTGTTGGATTTCTTCCACCAAAGGTACGTACGACGAGTTTAATACGAATAAGTGTATACGATATACGTAAAAACGATAAGCCAAGATACGGAATACGAGGTATTTCTCAGCTGTAAGAATTGGAAATAATTTTCAACATTTTTTCCACTCGAGCGATTTCCTGTTTGTCGATTTGAAAGATTCGTTCGCCAAGAACGAGAATGGTGTGTTAAACGACGATTTGTTGTTCGAGGCAAATGTACGAGTAGGTAGTACCGAGTGTATTTAACCAGTTCGATGATCAGAGGTGAAACGATGCTGGAGCAATTTAATCGTAATCGCGTGTAAGTTTAAAGTTTTACCAGAGGTAGGTAGTCTACGTACGACGCCTCCTTCGAACGTTGTTGGGTAAATGTTGAGAGTTGATAAGGCTAATGCTTATAATGCTTATCTTATTACTTGTTACTCGAGTTATTTCTGTACAAATATTAGTGAGATGTAGATAGTTTTATTACTACCTACACAAGTAAACCAACTTTGGTGGTGAAAATTACGACTGTGATGTTCATATTAGGTACCTATCGAGGTATGGGTTTTCATAAGAACTATAGCAAATCTCCTCCTTTAACATTTCAGATAAACTTTTGCTCGGCTCGTGTCTGACTATTCAGTTTATTTTATCTTGATTCGAACGCATGAGTCATCAGTATGAGTAACATTTTACAAACAATGTGTCACGCATCATTTTCAAATACTCCGACTCGGATACTCGAGTAGATGAGGGTGGCGGGTTGTGCGCCAGGAGCGCACCAAAGAATCTACAAGAGCACATTTCTGCGCAGGCAGTTGACCGAAATTGACTGAACTTGACAAGATTAGATCAAAAGAGCGTGCGATAACGTATGACAAGCCAAAATTTCAGGACATAAAGTGAATTTTTCTGATTTTTGTTGAAATTTTTAAAATTAAAAGACCAAACAAATGTGAAAAAATCAACATTTCACCGAATTAACCTAGAAAGCTGAAATTTGGGAGATATCCTATTTTAGATCTTCCAAATTGATTGAAAATGGTTTCGAACCGTTTCCAGTTGTGCCGGAGCCTCTAGTAGATCTTTGAAACGTAATACAAAATTTCACCAAAGGAAGTTGGAAGTCCGAAATTCACTCTGCACTGTAATTTTGACACGGTATTAAGCTGACTGCAAGTGGTTCGAAATTATTTTTAAGTCTCAAGCTACTTTTTGGAAATTACTGGAGCCTCCAGCAGATTTTTGAAACTCGAACATTTCACAAAATTTTATCAAAGGAAATTGGAAAGCCAAAATTCACTTTGTGCTTCAATTTTAACACGCTATCATGTCGACTACAGGTGTATCAAGTCGTTTCGAAGCCTCCAGCGACTTTTTGGAAATCCCAGTTTTCCAAAAAAAGTCATAAAATTTGTGCAAATTATCTTGAGCAAATATGCACTAGATTGGTGCTTATACATATATGTAGTAAGTGTCCCACTTGACCGATTAGGTAGGTAAGTACACGTCATTTTTTCCGAAACGGTGTGTTCCAGTTCGGAACCATGAGTACCCATATTTTAGTATGTAATCAGTCATCTAAGTCACTAACAAGAATGGATCACGAAAATGCGTGCTATGTGCTAAGGCTAATTCAAAACAATTATACCTATGGTTTTTTTTTGAAAAATTCTGATACCTATCATGAGTCACTGGAGACTCTAAAACGGAGTGAAATTGCCTGCAACCGACTCTGAATAATGTAAAAATTCGGTGTCAGCTGAATTTAAGTGTTTTTCTTCAAATAGTGGTGAATATGTGATTTTTTCAAAATTTCAAGTTTGAAATCGTTTAAAAAATATGGTTCCAAACTATGTAGTTTAGGAAAATTTAGATTTCAAAAAGTATAACTGGAGGCTCTGAAATGACATGAAACCACCTGCAGTTTACTTGATAGCGTGCTGCCAGAGGCTCCAGAACTACTCAAAATGGTTCGAAAGCGATTCCAATCGATTCGGTGGGTCAAAGTTTGTTAAGATATGCACCAAATTTCAGCTTCCCAGGTCAATTTGGTGAAATTTTGATTTTTTCCACATTTTTGGCCCGAAGATTTACAGAAACTTGCCAAAAGTTTGAAAATGCACTATAGCCCCTGAAGTTTTGACTGGTGATACATATATTTTTGCACGCTCTTCCGACCTATAGCTGTGTCTAGTTCAGTCAAGTTCAGTTGGGTGACTGCACAGAGGTGTGCTCTTGTGCTCTTTCGCACTCCTGGCGCATAACCCGCTCATCTCATTTAGGAGTTCAGGCGCATTTTTCGACTCATAATGAATTTTTAAAAATCAAATTTAGGGCTAAAAAATAAAAAAAAATAAAAATTTTTCGAATTCAACTTCAAAATTGAAATTTGGAAAGCTGCAATCACATTTTCAGTGCCTATACCAAATAATTTCCTCTTTTTTCGTTAGATAGTGCGGGAAACAAGAATCTTACAAATTTTAAAACATGAAATCACTGGAGAAAAATACGGTTTTGAATTGGCAGACATCAATTTTGAAAAATCAATCTTGAGCATCTAACTATGCTGAAGTTGAATTTGGACAGATTTTTATCTCGTTTTGGAGAAAACTAGAATATTCAAAATGTCACTGGAGGTTCCAAAATGACTCGAGACCACCTCCAGTTAACTCAGCATATACCTAGAAATTGAAGTTTAGATTTGTTTTTTGTTGAATTTTTGAAAATCAAAAGGCCAAAAATGTGAAAAAATCAAAATTTTATCGAATTAACTCAGAAAGCTAAAATTTGGGATAAACTCTATTTCTGACCCGTCAAATCGATTGGAAACGAGTTCAAACCATTTTTTGCAGTTCTGAAACCTCCAGCAGAATTTTGAAAAATTCAAATTTGTAGAAAATCTTGGCAAATGAAGTTGTAAATCTGGAATCCACTTTGTACGCTGATTTCAACGTGATGAGCCCATTTGACGTGGTAGTAACCCATTCTGAAGCCTCCGCAGTGACTTTTGAAGTTTCCAGTTTTCCAAAAAACGACACAAAATCGGTTTAAATTGACTTCAGCGCATAATATGCTGGCGATTAGTGCTTGTTATATTGGCCCTCGAGCATACCTACGTGCTAAAGTAAATTTGAATAGATTTTATGTCGACGTTTTTGGGAAAACTGGAATACCTAAAATACCACTGAAGGTTCCAGAATGACTCAAAATATCACCTTCAGTATAGACTAAGCACGTTAAAATCAAGTTATAAAGTGAATTTTAGCTTTTCACCTCAGTGTTGCCAACCCTAGGGAAATGTCCCTAGATCAAGGGATTTTTCAGATTTTTAGAATGTCAAGGGAATTTTCCTGGGGAATTTGTTATTTTCAGGGAATATGTCCTAGTAATATTCAATTTGTCCCTAGTAATATTCAATTTGTCCAATAATTTCAAGTATCTACTCGTATCAAATGGTGTGTGTGTTTATTTTCATATATTTCTTAAACTGATGAATCGATACTTTAGAGTTATATTTCAATTCATTAATAAAAAATTATTCAAAAATTCAATCATGCCTGGAAAAATTGCTTCAAAATTCATCAATTAGCCAAGTGATTCCTAAGTATAACTTCTATGAATATGGCCTTAAAAGCTAAAACTGATTCTTGAATACTAAAATTATGAAGAAAATAATATTAAATTAAATTTGGACAGGCAATTTTTATACTTTGATATTAACTAATTAGTGAGCAACTGGCTCACATTTTTATGATATAAATACATTTGAAATGCAAACAAAGTAATTGATTGTGCCTTTTTACTAATCAGAAACGATTTTTAAAAAATTAGGGATTTTTTATGAATTTAGGGAATTTTTTTTCACTCGAAATGGTGAAAATAGGGATTTTCCAAGAAATCAGTTGGCAACGCTGTTTCACCTTCAGTTGGTAAAATTTTGTGGAAAATTCAATTTTTCTAAAACTGGCTGGAAGCTTCACAACTGCTGAAAATAACAGTTTGAAACCTCGTCTAATCAATTCAGAAGGTTGCAAATACGAGTAGGATTGGTAGAATTTTGACTTTTTCCTCATTTTAAGCCCAAATCACAATTTTAAAAACTCACCAAAAATCGAAAAATGTAGGTACGTTGGCACCTGAAATTTTGGCTATGTACAAACATATTTTGGTGGCATTTTTCGATCTATATTAGCTTTGTCCAGTTCAAAGCCCATCACAAAAAAAATCAAAGTGTGAGTGATTAAAAAAAAAAAAACAAATTTTAATTTTTTTTGTATGAGTATAATTTTTATCAACTTTTTCTTGAAATACGTTAGAAAGAGGTCAAAATTAGACAACAGAACAAATTCAAATTTTTTTTGATGTTTGGAATTGAAAATTGAACTTTTTCGAATTTTGACTCTTTTTTTGATGAGTTCATTTCATTGAGTGAAATGGGGGTTCCAACTTTTTCAACGGATATACGGAAAAATAAGGGTCAAATGGGTCAACTTCGCCTATCAAAACTTTTTTTCATGTTTTAAATCAAAAAATCACATTTTTTCGAAAACTTTCAATTTTCTAAAATCGACTTTACGAAATAATGCCATCCCAATTTTATAATAAGTATGTTGTTCAGCATGAAAAGTTGTCCATAAAATATTGTTTTCAGAATTTTTGAGAATCGGAACGATATGAAAACTACGTTTTGAAACTTTTCGAACTGATTTTCCGTCCGAATAAAAGTGGCAACACTGATATTCATGATATCACCAAAAAGCCTTTCAAAACCCCTAACTATTGGAAAAAGTTCCATTTTTGGTAAGTATTGCGGTTATCGAGTAATCCACTGCTGAAATGGATGATACTTCAAGTTCACTGAAAACTTTGACACCCCCTAGAAGTCTTTAAAATAGGGCTAGTGGGCTGCAATTTGCGCTATTAGTCATCCCTTCGGAAGGTCTTTCCACAGGATAAATTTCAAAAAATCGTCGACCCCCCTCCCTTCACCACTTCTTGGTCGAATTTTACGTGGAATGACTTCCAACGCCCTTTCAACTGTCAACTTATTAGGAAAAAATTCCAAACATCATCAACATACTTAATTATTATGGTACGACATTAGGTACAATCGCGAAAAAAATATCGTCATGTAATCCCAGAAAACTCCTCAACTCCCCCCTATTCCACTCTGCAAAAAGTTCAAATATGAATAGGTATGTACGTATGTTAGGAATGCACTCCTAACATATGTAGGTTGGTAGGCTACAACAGCTCATTTGACAAACCGTTTTCACCACCTTGTGAAATGAAAACGACGTGAAAGGCACGAAGGGGAAAGGAGGAACGTCGACACTCGATGCACGAGCCAAATACGTACCTAGCTAAACCACAATTTGCGCCGGTTGATGTTCGTTACAAATGTATGAAAATTTGTTAACGGTACCAAGAGTGAGAGAGAGAGCTCGAATACTGCAGGGGTAGGAAATGCGACCAGACCATAGCATAGTAGAGAATAAGTTACACACACATTTATACATTGTACACTACACTGTATAACTAGAATTGTAGCATATAAGACGGCGAGGAAGAGAGAAGGGTAAAACTACGCAGTCGAATAAAAATTCACTACGTGTTTACAGAGTCCGATACCGCCGCAATATGTCCTTTGGTACCACAACGATAAAATGATGAATTATGAAACAACCCGAGGCGGTGTAACCGTTACCACAGAACCTGGACTCAAAACTCATAGCCGTTTGATTATAAATAACGCTACGCCTAAAGACTCCGGCAATTACTCTTGTCGTTCATCGAATGCCGAACCGGATACCACTTATGTATTTGTTTCGCAAGGTAAATACAAAGTTATATTCTATACATTACGTAGAATACCTCTCGCTCAATCTTACATGCTTTTAGTCTTAACATGACCGCGTATTCTCATTTCAAACTATTTTCTCATTTTACAGAAGGTGATAACACCGCAGCCATTCAAAGGCCAGACTCGTCCGCAGCCGTCTTACTCACCCTACCATTTTACCTGATCGCCGGAATCGTATCACTGCTAAAAATCATCTTCTGAGCGAATCCAGGTAACGCGTAAACCTTCTCTTCTCATCGCCAATTTCATCGGACAACTAGACGCCTATGATCGGCTCAATCTCTCGAGATACGTTAAAGTTTATTTAGGTATTCATACGATAGATGAATTAATTTTTCAATTTTTTTTTTGGACCATCGAAAACACTTCGTCTAAGTACTTAATATCGTGTCTAAAAACGACGTCTTTGTTCTATTCATTTTTATAATATTTTTCACCATCGCATGGCGACTTGTTCGGTTCATCGCTCGTGAAAACATTCTCGAATATAACAAACTATATACGTACACGAGCCAATAATAATTGTTGCTTTGTTGTTATCTCATGTGGCACAATATTTCACTCTAAATTGCCTCATCTCGCCTCTCTACGAGATTTTCTTATATTCTACAGAGACGCGCACACACATCGGCCTAATCTTAATACGAAACGAAAGCGAATCACTTTCAACAGGTTCTTTTATCCTTCTGTGTTTAATTTACCATAGATTCGTTCGGAGCTGAAAAACGAGTACATAATAAGATTGTTGGCATGTGGAATGGGTACGAGGTATAGTTCTCGCTGCGTATCATTTGCGTAGATTAAAAACTTTTTACCGAACGAGAATGGGAATTTAGAGACGGTCTTTTGCGATGTACCTAATATCTTTCGTACATACGAAGACGTAACATGGCAACCCTCTTCCCTTTGGGATTAGATTTTCGCTTCGTGTGAGAGAGATTGTGAGATAATTTATAGAATTGCGCGGTATTTTGGTGACAATGTTTTTTTTTCGGTTTCGTTCTTAACTCGGTATAAATAAAAGTCTTGTTTACAATTTTATCTTTCAAGCGATGAGATGAGATTAGTTGGTTTGTTGTTTTGTTCAGATGGTATCGTACTTGATAACGGGGGTTTTCGCGTGAACTCTGATGTTGGATAAATGACTCGAATTTTGAGTTTAAAAAATTTACTATATGATGAAATTCGTGCTTACATGTAGTTGCACGTGGAAATCAAATTATACAGTTTTCAATTTTCGTTTACAAAAGGTTTAGTGGCCGCGTGATTGATTTTTTCGGTGTTGGGAGAATTTCTAAACATTGAAAAATTAATTGCATTTTTAATATTTCCATTGAAAATCTGATCTCCGATTCATTATTCATTTTTTTAAATGATTGAGTTTTGTTTTGGATTCTAAAACTGAAAAATTTTAGTGTGCTGGAATTTTGTCGACCACTATTTTCTGACGATTCATCAACCTTTCAAAAAGTTTATACTTTCAAATTTGTGAATGAATTTAATCGAAAATTTAAAAAAAAAACAAAAGAAATATTTATTAATTAGGAGCTCTTTCCAAATTTCGATAAAATTTTTCCAAAAATAGAACATATAAAATGATTGATTTTTTAACCAAAAATCAAAACCTTTGAATTCATCCGAGGTACCTATTTTTATACTCATACTTTTCAAAAGTTCGCATCAAGCATCAAAGTCGACCATTCCTCCACCTCATAAAGAAATATTGAAGTAGATTTTTTCTGTAATTTCAACTCCTCTCAACTCTGCGAAGTATGCTCGAGTCAAGTCGAGCAATCTAACTGATGACTTTTCAAAAAGATTTTTTCCCAGTAAAAGTGGCTAACTGCAGACACAAAAATCACACACCTGATGAAAAATATCCCAAAAAAATTGCAGCCCCCTTATTTACACTCCACCATAAATTATGGAGTTTTAAATGCTTGAAACTCAATATTTGCTTCACATGAATGGACGAGATTCAAATTATTTTTCAAGTTATTTTTGAAGAATGGCGGTCGTTTTGAATCAATTTGAATTAGCCTATTGCCAAATAAATGGGATGCGATTCGTCATCGACGATTTAAAAATATTGAAAATTCATATTCATGATTCAAATCTTGTTGTTTAGCCAATTTTTAACCCAATGTTGGCAAATTCAAATTTTCAAAAAAGAATCCAACCTTTAATAAAATGTGTACCCCACTTGAAAAATTTAAAATCTGACGGCAACATTTTAAAACATATTGTTTCAATCTGAAAAATTTTCGAAAAAATTAGTGATTCGTGATTCGAAACATAACTAGTGATGATTTGAATTATACATTTTTCAAGTGATTTTTGAAGGTTGGTGATTAAAACTGATTCAAATTTATGTGAACCTGTTCACTCCTGATTTTTCATCGTTGAAAGGGAAGGGAAAGGAAAGAAGATAAGCAAAGGGAAGACCCCAAAAATGTTGAATAAAATTCATAGGTGAATGTATGAAATTTTTTTCGATTTTTTTAGAAGTGGGTACTTTTTTTACAGAGAGGGTGAAAGTAGGTATTGAGTTCAACTTTTAAAAAATATATAGATAAGAAGGTACAAATATGGATTCTCTCTAGCTTTTTGGCTTTAAAGGGTAGAAAAAATCATTAAAACTTTTTTTCAAATAAATCATTCGAAAGGCCAAAGACTCTAGTTTATTGGGTAATACATTTTTTTTAATGTTGAAAACTCACGGAGAAATTTGAAATTTAAAAAAGTTGCAAAAATTGGTACAAATATTGACGCGGGTACAAATATAGACCCCCTCAAAAAATGTCTAAAAATTGCTGAAAATTCTACAAAAATATATTTAAAGATGTTTTTCGATGCTTTGGACTTTGTCTTCTTTGTTGAAACACTTTTCTTGGCATTCTATAAAAACCACTGAATCAAAATTAGATGAACAAAAATTTAGGGGTCCATATTTAATGTCTTTGGGAGAAACACTAATTATGTACACACATACGAAAATGATTATGGTGAAAAATCTATCATATGTTATACATTCAGATCAAATTTCGCAATAAAATTCCATTCCCCCTTCCAAAAAAAAAACAAAAATGATAATTTTATCATTAAAACAAAGACGAAAAAGCTTTGAAAAATTTCATTCGGTCTCTATCAGAGCTAGAAATCTGATTTTAATAAAATCATAAATTCTCAACGATAGCTAAGGGCAAATTTTGAATTTTGGAACATTGTATTTGGGGGATAGGTGCTGAAATCAATCAATAAAAATTTGGAAAAATGATTTTTTTTAAATCTGATCTCGACCATTTAAAATTTGAATTGATTCGGTCCTATATGGCGGGAAGAGGGGAGAGGAAGATGTGCTTCGAACATAACATTTTACACTTATCACTTTAACTCTTGCTTTTTCACACCACTTGAAAAAAAATTCATTTGCCAATCTGGAAAATAATGTTGAGCGGGTTCAGCGCCAGGAGGAGCTGGTTATGGTCGTTTTTGTCAAAGTAGTCTGCTTATAAACAATCATTTTCTTCTTTTCTAATCTGTGAAAAAATGGTGAGGGTTTTGCGCCAGGAGGAAATGAGAATAATTTTTTCAATCTTTCACTTTTTTCAATGTCATGCACCTGTAAAGAAATGTTGAGCGGGTTCTGCGTTAGAAGAGTATTCAAATCATCCTTTTCACCAAGATCTTTGTTTTATGTTGTTGAACAATAAAAGAAAAACATTTTTGCTTTTCCAATCCACGAGTGAATTTTGAATGGGTTCTGCGCCAGGAGAAGCTGGTCATGGCCTTTTTTGTCAAAGTACCCGATTCGCGCAAATGGCAAAATATTTTGCCAATGCCACTAGGTGTACTAATGGCAAAAAAAAGGCAATATAATGGCAAAGCTCCAACCAATGAGAAGACAGCATTTTAACTTTGCCAATGTGGCAAAAGATTAAATTTTGCCAATAAGATTGCCACTGGTGGCAATCTCATTGGTAAATGTTTTGCCACCGTTTTGCCACTAGTGACAATTTAATTGGCAATTATTTTGCCTCTGTTTTACCACTGCTGGCAATCTCATTGGCAATTATTTTGCCAATGATTTTGCCACTCAGTGGCAATCCTATGGCAATTGATGTAGGTACCTGTAAAGAACACATTTGAAATTTGAAAATCGTTTATTTTAACGGTCAAAGTTGCAGGGAATGATGCAATTAATGTCTGAAGTCGAAAATCAATCTGTACCTAATTATATGTACCTGTATACATTCATTGTAGCATTAGTACCATATGCTTTGTTTTATCTTGTTGTAAGTAGGTACACGCATATTATGTAATTTGGTTTTCAAGTGATTCAGACGTTGTTACAGTATTGTTTTCATTAGACTATCATTATGGAAACTGCATAATCTAAAGACTTGGCTGGTACATGGTGAGCATAAATACACCCAAGTTATGATACCTACCAGATGATGTGATTTCCTCAACGATCACTGTAACATAACGTCTGAATCACTTGCAATCAATTCGCAAAATACATACGTGCATAGGTATAGGAAGTTACAAATACCCACACCAAGATAAAACAAAAGTCATGGAACCTATCCCATGATAGATGTATACAGATGTATGGTACTTACCGATTCATCTTCGACTTCCAGACGACATTTTCACGCATCAATTATAACCAAATTTCTGTACAACGTGTTCACTACTTCACCATCAACTGAAAACTGAACCAAAGTATGAAGTAACCAACGAGGCAGAGTAGAACATGCGCTCGACTCTGCCTAATCTCATCTTATCTTCCCCACTTCTGCGAATAGATTATTTTTTGAAATTTAACGGACAAAGTTTTGTCACTATTGGCAAAATATTGTAAACGTTGGCAAAATTTTGTCAAAACTAGCATAAGCAGAGTGTAATCTGTATTGTAGCAAGTTTTCAAAATTGCCATCACTGGCATTTTCGTCTGGTTTTCATTTCAATTTGAGCTTTACCACTCTTTTGCCAAGAATGGCAAAAAAAAGTGCCAATCAAATTGCCACTGCGCGAATCGGGTAGTGTGCTTGAAAATTCATTTTCTTCTTTTTCGATCTGTGAAAAAATGTGTAGCGGGTTTTGCGCCAGGAGGAATCGAGAATGATCTTTTCCAACTTCTTTTTTAAAATTTCCAACCTGAAAGAAATGTTAAGCGGGTTCTGCGCCAGGAGAAAATTCAAATCATCCTTTTCACTGAGATCACTGTTTCAAGACGTTGAAAAAAATCTTTTTTGCTTTGCCAATCCACGAATGAATTTTTAAATTGGTTCTGCGACAGGAGAAATTGAGAATAGACTTTTCCTTCAATTTAGTTTTCATTTTCAAGATTCTTGAAATTCATTTTACAATCTGTAGTAAAGAAATGGTCAGTGATCATACGTCAAGAAAAACGGATCATATAGTTTTTCCTATCTATGTAGTTTGGTTTTCCGATATTGGTTTTAAAAAAATCATTTTTTTCTCGAGTGAGTTCTGCGCCTGGAGGATTTCAGACTGATTTTTCTCATCCGAATTGTTTTCTCAGGATGTGTGAAAAAAATCATTTATTCTTCTTTCCCAACCTGCATGTAATGAAGTGTTGAGCGAGTCAAACACCTGGAGAAAATACAAATTGTCTCTTTTTCACAAATTTTCACTGGTTCATGATGCTTGAAATATCGTATTTTGCTTCACCAGTCTGTAAGCGATTTTCAAGCGAGTTCTGCGCCAGGAGGAATTGAGAACGGTTGTTTCCACCTGTTTTTTTTTCAGGATTCGTCGAAAATTATTTTTTTATTTTTCCGATCTGTAAGGAAAAATTGCAAACTGTCTTTTTTATATCCAGTTTGCTCTTTCATAGCGCTTGCGAATTTTGTTCCAAGTCTGAAAGTGAATTTTTCCCTGAAAATTTTTGAAAGGGCAGTACCTAATCTATTTTGAAACGAACTAATTACGATGAAAAACAATGCGTATATGAACAAGCTGGAGAGTTTCACACAAAACCACCTTATAGATTGAGCCATAACAAAATGGCCATTGGGGGGGGGGGAGAATAAACACAGAAAGTGATTCTATTTCCCCCTTTCCTCTACATGCATTTTTGTTCCAAAACATAGGTAGGTAATTATTTCAAAAAATCACCTCATCTTACTTCAGATAATATTCAATAGGTATCTACGCATTAAACTTAAAAATTATTTTCGTTCCAGTGATTCCAAAAATCTTGAATTTTTATTTGAAATTTTCGAAAAAAATAAAAAAATTGTCTGCCTTCAATAACAGAACACCTCGATCACATGAGATCTTTCAACCTCGATCACATGAGATCTTTCAAATGTAAACATTAAACTCAAAAACTCACTTCTCACTCATTCATAAGCAATCCTAATACTCGTACATCAATCCACCATCTCCCTCCTCGAAAAAAAAAAACTCGAAAAACCCATCTCTCAGTCGTCCCCATTCGCACACCTAATAAGCGTAAAAATATCAAAAACCAAAACTCTCACGAGACGATTTAAAATACTCCTTTCAACAAGATATTTATTTTTTCTAATAAACATTTCAACGTCAATACATTTCCGAACCGTTAACTTCCCTTTCTCCCTCATCCCTCAGCCCGAAAAACAATCTCACATCGTAGATACACGACTACATCACCACGGTCTCAACTTCTTATGTTTCATATTTTCACACACCTCGGTTAAAGCTTCAATCGTAGATACTTACCAACAGCAACTTGTCACATTGCAACGTCAGACAGAGGAGAGAGGAGAGAAAGCGAAAAACATATAAGACACAGAAAATCCCTTTAAATTTCACCATCGTCAACGAATCAACATACACGTTATCATTCTGACTGGTTGTTGCTATTGGGAGATTTAGGATACGATAACGACGAGGAAAAAGAACGATGGCAGTGGGAGGGGAGGATAGCGTACCAACAGTGTGAGAAAAAGCTCAATAGGTATCGAGTACAATAAACCCGACAACGACGACGACGAAAAAAAATTCCTCGCTAGTTGAAATACCGTGTCAACTCGTGAAATTGGCTTTTGTTGCAACATCGTGCGCATTATTTCAAAACAACAACAAAAAAAACACAACATATAAATGTATATTTCGTGCGAGTAAAAGTGTATATCAAATAAAACCATCATATATGGAGATGTTAACACACGTCGTAGATAATAAAATCATCACCGCCAAAGTTGAGTAATGAAAAAGAAAGAAAAAAAAGACACCAACACGTGAATACATTACGAGTAAGTAGTTATTTATACAATTTTACACGAATATTAAATGAAAAAAAAAAATGAAAGAGAGACGTCACCGTAGGCGAAATTTTCTAGTACTGTGTGGGGTTTAGCGTTACCACGATCGGATGAAAAAACCAACAAAAGAAAAAAAAATTCGAAGCTGCTATCGTATTTTTTTCAGTACAAAAAAACCCAATCATGGTTTCTTTATTTTCTCTGGGGCGATGAATGAAAAAAAAATGAATGTAATACTTTTAAAAGGACAATCATTGGAAAAAATACATAAAAAAGAACATACCAACGAAAAAAGAAATTAGTATGCCATGCGACAAAGCAGCATTTGCCATACCAAGTTTCAATTTTTATTGTAATTTTTTTTTCTACATTACCAAATTTGATAGTTAACGATTGTAAATTTTTAAGTACTGAATATTTCGAGTAAGTATAAATGAAAAAAGTACTACATTTTTCCCATTGTAAATACGATGAAATTGTTTGTATGTGATAATCGGCTTTCGATGTAATTTTTTCCCCGTTTGTATTATACAATCTTGTTTTACGTGTATTTTTTTTTTTTTGGAACCATAGATAGGAAATTTTTTAAATCAATTGTTATACAAATCTCAAATGTACAAATATATATATATTTTTTTTGTTCAATTTTTTTTTTCAATGTGAGCACGACGATCGAGTACATACCTAAAGTGATCCTGAAAAAAATGACCAGCTCGAAACAAAAACCTTAAACTATATAGAAAGCTACCAAGTGGAGAAAGTACCAGGATAATTTAGCATTTGAAAAAACTCTTAAAAAGCCGGTTACAGAAGAGACCTCCTAATGTCCGATACCCAGAAGCCTTTGAAGTTAACGAATGCGGCACAGGAAAGGTAAGTGGACAAGAAGAACGTACCGCACTATTCATACATCGAATATGTTCCACGAGTTCGATTTTAAAAGAAAAATACAAGGGATAAAGGCGAAAAACCTCGTAAAAGGTAAAGGCTTCAACCTCTACGTTTTAAAATACCGAAACATTTTAATACATTCGAGTACTTGGAGTTTTTGCCTTTGCTTTTTCTTCTCTCATACTTGCCTTCTCCTACGATAGGTGCTTTATCTTAACTGGAACAACTTTTTGAAAAAAGCACCTATTCGGCGTAAGATTAACGATTAAATTTCAGCTAGATACCGTTTTGTAATACTCGTTTTGGTCGATTTCACGTCTTACCCTTTTCTTTTTCCGCGTTTCTTGGTTTTTGCACCTTGCTATTAGGTACCTACCTTTTTCATAGAATAAAAAAAAACACAATGAGTAAATTTTGTTAATTTTCAAGTAGCCTATTCGAAATCGTATATTTAATTTTTCACATACTTACATTAAAAAGCGAGGATTTCATTTAATTTTTAAAACTTGGTTGGGAAAAAAAATTAATTCTTCACGACGATGAGATTTTTTTATCCGTTTTGTCAACACTTTCTCCTATTTCTGGCACGATAAACAAAATATAAATAGAATAAAAAATTACTCTCGCAGCAGGTATCAAAACGATCGAATTTTCACGCTGCAAGAATAAATTACTTAGAATATGAGTTTCTGTCAAATAAGGCAAACAAAATTATAAATTTTTCACAGTGATATTCTAGATGGATAAAAAATTTCAATTCCAACTTTTTTTTTGAAAAATGAAACAATAAAAAATTAATTTACGATACCTACCTTAATTAAGGGAAACACCCTTAAATGAAGGTTCAGATAAGACATTTAAAAAATTCAGGTCAATGGCAATTTTTTAAAATTTAATGATGATTTTCTCCTTGATTGGTCTGGTCAAAGAAAAATTGGCATTACATAATAAATGTAATATGAGGAGTGAGGGGTTTGTACACGAAAAGAACCAGGTAAGTGCATTTTTTTTTCTAATTTAAAGTAGCATCATCTGCAAATAACTATGGGAATTCCTAGATGATGCATTTTGACCAATTCTTATGCCCCTAAATTTTAAAAACTTGGTCAAAATGAAATATAATAACTAGAATCACCTAGTTCATTGAGACAAGAAAATGAAATTCTCGGTTCCTTTAGAAGATGTTTGAGTCTTTCAACTACAAACTCAAGTTATCACGTGGACCATTCATTCTATGGAAAGTAGGTATGTTTTCCAGCCTCGCCAATTCGTTTTTCAAGGAGTCCATAGAAAATAGAATAAGGTGAAAAATCATGACCTTTCAGTGACGTAAGAATTGTGATGACCAAATTTCCAGGCACTTCTGGATTACTTTTTTTGGATATTGGGTGACTTTAATAGAACTTTTTGCTCTGAATACGAAAAAAATTATGAGAAAATTCCATCAAGTCAGAATTTTTTCACGATTTTCAGGCTTTACGACGCTATTGTCACTGAAATTCCATAAATTTTTGTTAACTTTTAAGTGATTTCTATACCTAATTTTGCAGTTTTTACAATAGGTACTTACCTATCTATGTATTTTTTTCACGATTTTAATCATTAATGGTAACTTTTAAACTGCAGGAGGCGCTAATTTTTGCAATTGTTTTCATAAGACGTATTGAATTTTTGACAAATTGTATCATTAAATTTTTGAGAATGATTGATTTTACGTGATTTCCAATGATCTAAGCGATTCATGCTGCATCCTTTTTTTTTTTTTTTTTTTAGTCATTGGTTTGCTTTATAATTGTATTCCATGAACTTTCAGTTACTGTAGGCAACTGTATTTTTCAAATTCAATTTTTTTAAAAATTTGGATAGGTATCTAATAAAAAATAAACTAACAAAAAGATGATGCACTGCTCAAAATTTTAATGTTCATGTATTTTTCTAAAACCCCAGTAGTGCTCTTAAACATTATCCTAATCCCCCTAACCCCACCCCCCCCCAAAAAGCGACCCAACTTCAAACTCAAAATTCTTCAGAATTGCTCAAAAAAGATTTATATTGTAATATTAGAAATTCTCGCCAAATTTCACGCTACTTTGATAGGTCACAAGACACATTTTCCGAAAAAACCCAAACATCATTACCTGATTTTGAACTAAAAATTCTTCTTACGAGGGAACCGCCTGAGCTGTCCGCCTAGAATTTAAACGGGAACGCGATTTTTGGAAAAAGCATTGTATAATCCCCCCCCCCAAACCAAATGTTTCAGCTGCCCAAATTCATGTCTCGATATTTGGCGAACGTTTGAAAATTCAAAATTGACTGTTTTTGGTGATATACCTAAGTATGTTTTTTTTTTTTTAAAGTACGTACTTGATCAGTAAAAATGATCAAATCAAGTCCTAAAACTGATAATAATTCTCTAAATCCAAATTTAACCATTTCCAGCCATTCTGGAGCCTCCAGCGCGATTTTTCAATTTCTCCAGAATTTTGCTCCAGAAGGCGTCAATATGAAGCTGGGCAGCTAAAAATCGAGTTTTGTGTTATTCTCGATCCGTTTAACGAGGTTATCTACGTTTGAGTCGATTGTGGGAGGGACACCTGAAGAGTGGTTTTTTGACCTGCTTTTATCAGCCCTATAATAAAAATCAAAAAACCACTCCTGACACGTTCCTCTCAAAATTGGCTCAAATGTGGATAAACTCGTTAAACAGGTCAAGTATAAAGCACAGCTCCATTTTTAGCTGCCCAACTTCATGTTCACGCTTTCTGGAGAAGTTGAAAAATCGCGATGGAGGCTCGGACACCTCAAACATTTTAATATCTAATAATATTCAGAGTTCTGACAAAATTTCCAACCCATTCAAAAATCTCTAAAATCATGCTTTAAAAATCAAAATTCTACTGAAATTGTCAAAAAAAAAATTTTTGAAAAAATGTCCTTATTTCATTTCTTTGAGCCTTGAAGTATCTGTACTTACTGAAGGTTGCGTTGTAACTCAAGAATCCAGAATTCGTTTAAAAATTGTAATTTCATTTTTCGAATTTTTTCAAATTTAAAGGGAAGGGGGTATGATGGTGGGACTTCCATACACACAAAAACCAGAATTTTCAGGGGGACCTGTTTTTCCCCCCAAAGAGGGAGTTGGCGTATTTAAAAGAATTTTACCGCAGAAATTGAAAATATGTAGTTCGGAAAAACTTGAATTTGAACATTTCGAAGGAAAGTTCAACCTTTCACAATGAACAGGAAAAATGCAAGCCCACTATTTAAAATTTTTATAAAATTTTGGTAAAGATAAATTTTCCATGTTTTTTTGAAAAACAAATTTCTGAAATGGAATCTCAATATCTCTCGAGGGCAAAAGAGGTCCTAAAATTGATAAAAATTCCAAAATACTCCTCCCCCCACTTTGTATGTGCTCTTAAACATGGTCAAAATACCGAAAAGTAAAATGCAGCTTTACTTTTTTTATGTGCATCGTGAAAGGTTGAATTTTCACCTTGAAAAGATCGAATTTGAGTCTGTCGAATTTTATTCAAGTATCACTGATCCTGAATATTCTATCCATTCTGTTAGAAATCCTGCAGAGAGATTTTCTAAAGTTTGACCAGTTTTGATATAGGGGCCTAGGTAGGTAGGTACTAATCCTTCAAAATTTGACTGTTTCTCTTAAAAAATAACGATTGGATAAAGATCGCTAGCACTGGGAAGAAAACTCGCGGAAAAAATCCAAACGAAACAAAAAAAATAATACTCTATAGCACCTTAAAATAGTTCACTTCCTTTTCAAACCGGCAAATCCGACAAAAAAGCGCAAAAGTCGAGGGTGACTAAAAAACGAAAAAT
Organism: Planococcus citri; assembly: GCF_950023065.1. Lineage (NCBI taxonomy): Eukaryota > Metazoa > Arthropoda > Insecta > Hemiptera > Pseudococcidae > Planococcus > Planococcus citri. Next base: position 45,680,594 of record NC_088681.1, on the reverse strand, counting down.
TAATAAAGACTTAAGAAGCATTATGAAAAATGAGTCATTGTCTCGTTTTCACGTTTCGTATTTCGCTACAACAACGTCAACGACGACGACGATGACAGTGCGGCAAAGAGCAACCATCAAAGGTGGACAATAATACACTTCTGCGAAAATTTTCGTTTAGCTCCCACACCGTTTCATTTTTTTTCCGAGGTGTTTTTTTTCTCGCGCTTTTCTCATTCCATCCCGTTGACAAGTCTTATTTTAACGTTTATATAAGAAGAGGTCATAAAGGATAAAAGGGATTTACAAATGCTGCTTTTGTAAACGATTCTAAAGAGAAATTTTCCGGTTTTTTTCTCTTTTCTCTTTAACCGTACGTCCTGTATACGCTGCGTGGTTGTTGTTCGTATAATTTCGCTGACATACTTTTCTTTCTTTGCTTCTCTCACTCGCACAAACTTTATACGTAGGTATACCTTTTTTTTTCTCATCTCATCTCAACGAAATAATCCCGAAATGCCAAATGTACTCGTAACTGTCTGAGGTTTTTTGTCACCTTTTCGCCGTTGCGATTTTTTTCCCTCCTCATTCATCGGACCATGTAAAAAAAAAAAGCGATACCGCGGCTGTAGCTGACTTCGAAAAACTTGAAGGTTGCGGAAAAAACGCTAATTGAATGAAAATGTAAGGTATAGCGTAGGTATTTGTTCATTCTTTTATTCTAGAACACGTTTTATTCTTAATGAACCTTGTGTATAGGTAGGTATACGACGTATACTGGAACGAATTTGATACTTTTGCGGCCTTCAAATACTTACAAGGTGATTGCTTCGGGGCTATTTTATTTACTGCCATGTTCGAAACTTATAAATTAGAAAATGAATTCGGTAGCTAAGCTCACTATCGAAATGAAAGCTCACTTTTCATCCTATATTTAGCGATGTAATGGTTATTGGAAAAAATGTACTGAAATGGAGTGAAAATTGTTCATCTTTTTCCTATTTGAAATTTTCAATAATGATTTCAACAGCATTCAGCAAAGCGAAACAAAATACATTTTTTTTTTTCATGTACCTAGACCTACATTGAAAAAAAATCGAAAAGAACTACGTCATTATGACGTAAATTTTGAGAAAAAAATTGAACTCCTGCTTTTATTTTAAAAAAAAAGAAAAAGAAAAAAACTGGATGAAAAAAAGCATACCTACCTACGTATATCAAAGCAACGAAAAAAAATTCACAATAGACAATTTTATGTTATGCAGGGTTGCAAATTATTCCAAAATTACTATTTCAAAATGCCTGCAGGATTATCACAGTTTAATTAGTTTTGTGAAAATAATTCTATTTTTTGCGACGATAGATAGACAGAAGATTCAAACAGCATACATTCCATTTACCCAAGAGGGTTTTAAATTTTTACACAAAAATTGAAAAAAATACAATTTTTTTTATCTCTACGTTGAAACCTTCGTTTCGTACACTTTTCGTTGGTAAAAAAAGCTAAGATTCTATCACCCATGAAGAAGGGGAAAAATACCTACATATTTAAAATTTTCTAGTTTTCCAACAATTTTTATAAGTACATTAGGAAAAGTCGAGCGGAAAACTGCAAATCGCTACGAGTTTCTTGGAATACGTAAAAATGTTTCGAGAGTTTTAAGTTTGGAAATAATTCGAAAGTTTCACCTTTTTTTTGCCCTTTTTCCGAACAGGGTTTCCAAAAAGAACTGTGGGAAATTGAACAAGGACGAAGATATTAAACGTCGTGTTAAAAAAAAGCAACGGACTTGTCGTCGAGAGTTGGAAAAAAAACAACAACAAACAAATACGATTCTTCTTTATTCATTCTTTATTTTCATTTTTTGTTTAAGAATTGTCAACGTGATTTTTTTATGTTGATCGAAAATCTCGATTCGCAGTGATTTACTCAAGTAATGATCACAATATAGAGGGGCTGGTTGAAAATTTGCCGTAACCTTGGAAGGAATAAAATTTACCTAGGTACCAGTTTCTCTCTCTTTTTTTGATCAATTTTTAAAAATTCCAAACGTAAAATTGGGTCTTGATTTTCAGGATTCTTGAAAAAGTTGATATGGTTTGATTAGGTATTATCTAGATGGTGGGAATAGTTGTATTTTATTCCTACTGGATCGGGACAATAATTATTCCCTAAGTGGGGAATAATTACCACTTACCTGGATAGCTCGAGAGATGATATGGGGTAGATAATCCTTCCTAACTAATCACGTATGTACTCTAATAATAATAAAACACATTCGTGATGACTACTAAAATGTCTTTATTAAATATTAGTTACATATAAGAAGGTACGTAGAGGGAAATTACAAACTGCACAATTGAACATAATGAAATGGTCAGGCGCGTTACCTGCCACTTACGACCTGGATAAATATAAGAATTCTAACCAATTACGTATTAGGTGAGTACCTAATACCTAACTGATCAGAATAACACCAATAATTGAGATGTAGTTACAATTATTACGAGTTAATTTGGGTACATAATATTCCTACTTCGACTAACTCAATTAATTAATACTAAACTATAATTAATTGAGGGAACCATCAGGCCCAAATAAGTATTTCTCAATACTTACCAAAGACAATGTACATTTTACCTATCCAATCGACGTACTCACTAAATCCTGGTACTTGATAGGTACGTACTACACGAGGTTCGATGTAATGTGAGAAATGCCTTTGATGCCCGGGGTGATAAAATATGCATCCAAAAGAGCCATATTAATTAAGTAGAATTAATCAATAGGTTCAGGAAAACACTAATTACCACATTAGAATTTCCAGTGCCCAAGCGAGAATACATATTTACAACATTGACTTAGCTCCAGAGAGCTCGAGATTCGGGTGCTAAGTGAAGAGCCTTGCTCGCGATCTTGCAACAGTTGCCGGATCCACGAGCAGAGAATCCCCCACGTTCCCCTTACTTCCAGTATAGATATAATTTTAGAGAGAGTAAGTAACGAAGTCTCTCTCTATAAATTGATCGAGTAATATTGTGCAAAAGGGAGTTATACTAATAATCGCTAAGGCGGTTACGGGCATCCTGCTCCTCTCAAAGTGTCATGCAACCTATCAGAATGGGTTGACGTTTTGAAAAAAAAAATCAAATATTTACATAAATTAATGTATTTTTTTTTGATAAATTTTTGAAAATTCCAAGTGCAAAATTGGATTATGATTTTTGGATGTTTTGAAAAAGTACCATGCGACTTGTCAAAGTGGTATAAAGTTTTAGGAGAAATTCAATGCTTCGACTAAAATGTTTTTTCAGCATTTGCGACAAATTTCAAAAGCCAAATCGGATCATGATTTTTTTGATTGATGAAAAATGTGTATAAGTGTGCAATCCAGCAAAGTAGATTGAAATTTTCGGAAAAACTCAAATATTTTGAATTTTTGATGAAGTTATTGTTTGAGCAATTGTAATAAAAAATTGCAAAAAACATTTTTTTTTTGTTTTTTTTGGGTGTTTATAATTACAAGATTATTACACCCGTAAGGGGGGGGGGTTTGGATTTGGATGGGTCAACATTTTAGAAACTTCTTCAAAAATGAATCATGGAATTTGTTGAAATGGGTTTAAATTTTTCCAAGAATTCAACAAATTCAACCAAAGTGTTTTTTGATTGATTTTGAAAAATTTTGAGTGAAAAATTTGGTCATGAATTTTGGGATTTTCAAAAAAAGCCTACCGATCAAAAAAATGGATTTAAATTTTGCGAGAAATTCGAATATTTTCACTGAAATGTTTCTGGGCCAATTTTGAAGAATTTTGAGTCTAAATTTGGATCATGATTTGTTGGATTTTTGAAAAAAGTGTCATGCAATCTATCAAAGCGAGTTAAAATTTCGCGAGAAATTCAAATATTTTGATGAAAATGTTTTTTGATACTTACTGATAGTTCGTGAAGAATTTTGAATCTAAAATTTGTTTACAATTTTTGGAATTCTTGAAACTGTCCTAATCATGAAATCTGTTGAAACAAGATTAAATTTTTCAAAGAATTCAAATTTAAGGTACAATGTTTTTTGATTGATTTCGAAGAATGTTGAGTTCGAAATTGGGCCATGTTTTCGGGGCCAAAATGTGTTGAAATTTTCACAAAAAATTGAAAAAATTTCCAACGAAACTTTTTTGAGCATTTTTGAATAGATTTAAATTTTGAGCCTTAAATGGAGCCTTGATTTTTGGGATTTTCAAAAATTGTCATACGCACAACCTATGAAAATGGGTAAAAATATTGCAAAATTCAAAAATATTTATACAAAAGTTTTTAGATCAATTTTGAAAAATTTAGAGTTTGAAATTAAATTAATTTTCTTTGTAAGTAATTAAGAAGTATAATAATTTCTAAAAATCAACCCAAGTTTTGAGCTGCAATATTTCAAAAATGTTCCAAAAAGTTTTTATAATTTTTTTTGATTTGTAGCTCATTTAATACCCATGTTCACATGGTACATTTCAAACAAAAAAAATGATGATCCAAGTTTGGGCTTGAAATTATTCAAAAACGTTAAACTATATATAATTTAGATTTTAAACAATTTCAAACGTTGTACCCTATCAAGGTGAAAACCCGATTTAATACCACGACAAAAAAGGGCATCAGCACGACAAGCATATAGCCACTTTCACGCCAGAAAAATCATTACCACGACTAAATTGGAAATTCTCGACTATAAAGAGCTTACCCCGACATAAAAGGTACTCCAACGACAAAATAATGTATCAAACGACGAATTAAAAAATTCACGACATTTTATTACTTTCAACTGCTATATAAGGCAATGCACGACAAAATTTTTCTATCAAAAACAGGCATTTCACCGACAGAAATTAATTTTTGAAAAATATAAAAATTGCATTGAAAAATATACAAAGAAACGAAGTATCTATTAGAAAAATTTCTGTTTAGTGTTTATGAAAGTAAAGCTTTTGTTGACTTCGTTGGGCGACCCCTCTCCTCTTTTGACCTGCGGGGATAATTTCGCAACTGCTATAAGTATAAGGCCATGCACGACAAAGTTTTTCTGTCAGTAGGTGGGTATGTAGAAAATTGCTGTTTATAGAAGTAATGTTTTGTGGATTTTGATGGGCGACCCCTCTTCCTCTTTTGACCTCAGGGGCGAAGCGAAAGGGCGCTAAGGGGTGACAGTAAGCACCCCTCCGGTTCCGCAAAAGTAGGAAAAACTTGGGAAATTGTGAGAAATTCCAGAATGTTTAGAAAATACAAAAATTCCAACAATATTTTAGCTTCAGTTTTCAAAAATTCATATTTTTCACAATCATGTATTAAATTATCGTTCATTTTCCGACAAAATCACCGATCTTATCCTCAAAATTCTCATTTTTTCCCTAAGCTTTCGCCCTCGCTTCGCTTAGGCCAGTTTGGTTCTCTTCTACTGAGTTACAATTTCACTCAACATTTTTTTGAAAGAAACCCTCTGTTGATTATTTGTCAAAATTTGTACAAAATTATAACTGTAAAGTCGTTAATTTAACCGTAATCGAATTGATAATGTTCTGTCGTGTATGAAATTATTTTGGCGTGAATACTGCTTATTTCGTTTTTAAATTGTAGTCGTTCAAAAATACTTTTTTGTTGGGCTTCATCTGGCGTGAAACCTCATCATTGTTTGTCGTTCATTCATATTTTATGAACGAAAAAAATGCTTGTCGTGATGACGCCCTTTTTCGTCGTGCAAAAAATATTTCCCCTTTGAATTTATTTGTAGTCACATACTAGACTTTTCAAACTAAATTAGGGCAAATTTGAGACACCCTGGAGCCTCAAACGGATTTCTGAATTCAATTTCTTGGAAAATACTCATTAAAATAGCTCAGCTAAAAATTCAGTCACCCCTGCAAACTTTGTAGACAGCTTTCATCAACGTTGAAAGAGTTAGGGGGGAAATTACAAAAAATTTCTGGCTTTGATGAATTTTGAAAAATTGTATACCAAATCGAATTGAGAAAGATGTAATTGCAAAAATGTGTTTTTATAGATGAGGCAAAATATTCAAATTTCATTTTTCCCATCAAAAACGAATGAATTTTTTCAATTTGAAATTTCCACGTTTTCGAAAAAATTCGCGAAGAAAATTACCCACTCCGAAAGGACTTCGGATGGCACCAAAAAAGCTGAAATTAAAAGTGATGAATTGAACTTTTCAAGTTCATAACAACATTGTGCGAGGAACATTTTTATAGAAATACGACACGAATTTTTCGCTCGTTCCTTTCACAAGACGTAAGCACACATAAATACCTTAGGTATCATTTTTTTGGTAAAAAAAGCACCTAATGTATACCATTTAGAGCCAGGCTGCAGATAAAAAAGACATATTACACAGTAACATACTCTACGTGATAGGTCTAGGTACCATAATTTTCGCCATGTGATGAAAATTTCCTAACATTGCGACGGTAAAGGAAAAAAATCCACAGTCTAAATCTCCAGTCGGAGATTTCAAACTAAAATATAAGGTTTTTTTTCGGCCGCCTTCAATGATTTTCTTCTTTTTTAATAGAGCTCCATGCTAACTTATCAGTGAATTGTTACCCAGCGTTATTTATTCGTACAGACGTAAAATTTTTTATGTCTCGGCAGTTGGCTCCACGAGTTAAAAAATCTCTCTTATTCGGCTTCGGCTTTATTTACAAATGAACTCGAAATTTAGATGTTTTCCACATTAAAGTGGAAGGATTTTTTCGACGCCTTTTTCCTCCCCTTTTCTCTTCGATTATACGTATCTTCAAGGTCGCGCGGCTTCACAAAGAAGAATTTATCGCGTGAATTTTTTTTACAGGGCAATTTGAGAAATTGAAGGATTAGATTACATAGATATGAGTAGCGATTGTCTCGAACGAAGGATTAAATACAAGCGAGGTAGCGCGAGATCGTAAATAAAATAATACTACCTAGTTTATTTGGAATTATCGATGGAAGAGAGGAGAATCGAGATGTAGGAAGAAGTATGCGTAGGAGTTGGAATTAAGGATAATAGACCTTGAAAGTGTCACGGTGATAATAAAACAAATTTCAGGGTTGAAGAACTGTAAGGTGATAAATGGGCATAAAAATAGTGAGTGGGTTGATGGAAAATTACATTAAAATTCGGAAATGGCATCACAGTGACTAATTTTTTTTTACCAGAGATCAGTGCTGAACAAGCTAGCACTTTTTTTGAAGCATCATTTTTTTTGTAGTTCCGGGAGACAGCTCTTTTAGTTATAGCTCAAACTCTGAATTGACTTTTTCCATCGCACCAATCTTCGTGAAAGATTAGAATTCCGTCCTTCCTTAAATACGACTTGTTTTATACTACTTCCCAGATTGTTGGATACCTATACTTAAAGTTTTCCTCTTCCAAAATCATTGTCCTTTTTAGAGTTTTTTTTTTCGTACTTTATTTCTTCCACTACCTAGTCTTTGGCAATACATTTTTGCATTCATTATGAAAATGCACATGTATGTTTTTTTCTTAGCGTTAAAATTTTCTGACACTTGTTTCTACATCCCGAGAAAAATTTCGAATCTCAGAAAACTCACGTCAACGAACAAAGAAATTCCAAGAAGTACCATAATTTTACGAGTATGCAATTTTTCATACTTACAAAGTAATGCGCGAGAAGTCGAGTATGGTGGTGGAAAAACGCGCAGGAAATGGCGTATTTGTGAAAATATTCTCTTATACGTCGTAGCACTTGCTTGTGTACACATTGAAGACGAAGGCGAGAGCAATGCGAGGCCGACTAAAATAATTTATAACGACTCGACGAAGCAAACCATATTCTCAGATCAGGAAGGAGGAGAAAAGCAGGGGGGAAAATACATGAACGTACGAAGAGCAGCATATCGAGACCCATACCATATGTACCTATTTAATCTAGATATTAGCTTTTTAATCGAACTGTAATATCGACTATCGATACATTGGCGATGAAGGAGACAAACGAAGGGAAATATTTCATCGAAGAACGTGATAAACCTTGTACGAGTTCATTACTTGGCAACGAGCGACGAGGAAAAAGATACAGCCAACGATAGAACACGGTGACTCGACAGTTTTTTTTTTCTGCTTTCTTTCATTCTTTCTTGTCTTCTTCATCGTTCAAGACGTCAGCTTACTTATATGGTACGTGTAAAGGTCTTACATTAGGTATACTATACGATATACGTTGCTTGCGATGCTACTCATATTATACACGTATAAGTATAGTGTATTAAATTTGCTGCGATGCTGTGAAAAATACAGTACCGAGTACTAGAATTCCTCTCCTCATTTCCATTTCCCTCAATTTCTTGGTCGGCGATACAAATAGAGAGAGGGTTTTTCTCATTTCGTGGAAATAACGTAACCATCAAACCATTTTCGTATTACAAAGTCAAAAAGCACAAGATGATGAGGAACGGGTAGGTAATATGAGGAAGAAGCAGACGCGAAACGAACCCACAAACGAAATTATATATTAACCCAATTCTGGCGTGAGCTGCAGCGTCTAGGTTGGGAGGGGGAAAAATAAGAAAAATGTGTCCTTTCATTTCTTTTCCGTATGTAAGACTTCCAATACGTTTAATACAGATAAGATGAAATAATGGCTTATAATTTTGCTTATAACGTTTAATAAATATTACAGAAGTTTTAACCAATGCACTGGAATACATCCAACTTGCTATTGCTATCATATATCTTTGAAGCGTTGCTTTTTATCCGCGCCAAGCCTTCTCTTCCCTCCTTTGCTCTTCTGTACTGCTTTCAACAATCACGGCCTCCTCGTGGCCAAAAATGAAATATCATCGACGAGCTAGTCTGTATAGAACTGAGCTGCTACCCGCAGTATGTACAGAAAATCCGTTTTAGTTTGGAAAAATTGCGTATTTTATAAGAAATCATTTCCACTTTTTGGTGGTTGATCGTTATCGTGATGGCAGCGACCTATTTTACCGCGAATAGCAAATCTAATGGTGATAAATTATCGCAATTGTGAGCGCGGTAAATACGCAGTAAGTCTATTATGAGCAGATACCGGAGTTATGGTGGATGAAATGAGAAGGAAAATGGTACCCTGTTGGATTGTTGGAGTTCTCTTATATGTACATCGTGTGGGGAAAGCAGGGTAGAATTTGTAAGTTATTAAGTACTTAGGTACCTACATAAATGTGTGTATTGTTTAATTTGTGATCTTATGTAGCACTTTTTTAAATCGAATTTCAAATGGATTCAATAATATACCTACTCACTCAGTACGATGAATACTGTTTTTACGAGGAGAGAAAGTCGATGGTCAAGATATAAAATATTATGTCAGTTGACTGAAGAATCAAACCTGAAGTAGGTAAGCACCCAAAATTGATTTAAAATTCACCAACAAACAACATTTTGAAAAACGAATAACATTCTTTGAATGTTGACAGCTTTTTTGGGGGTAAATTGAAATGCACCCACAAGTGGAATTTCATATTGATCACCTGGAGTCTCATTAGATCAAATCACTTTAAAGCATTACCTATTCATCATATCAGTTTACTTCTTGTAAGATTTTATCAGATCCATTCGGTAAATACATATCTCATAAGATCAGCGAATGGAATCAGATTTTATCAGAATGGATCAATTCAGATCACATCAGATCCGATAATTTCCTCACCAGAAAATATCACTTCAGACCCCATTAGAATATCCTCATTTCAGATTATTATCAAATTCTAACAGATGTGATCACTTTAGATTTTATGGAATTAAGTAGATTGGTAAAGATCGCATCAGACCTGATCCAATGCGATCACATCACATCTGTTCAGATTACTTCAGATCACATAAGATGATTTTACTTGAGATCACTTAAGATCCGATCGCTTCAGATCACATCAAATCTGATCACTTCATTTCATATTAGATCCAATCATGCAATTCTCCAGAAATCCCGCAAAAATTAATTTTTCGCTCGCTCCAAATTATAATCAGATTCCATTAGATGTGATCATTTTAGATTAGATCAAATTTGATCCGTTTAGATCTCATTAGATCCGATAAAATCGCATGAGATCTAATCCTCCTGAATCTCACTTTAGGTCAGATGTCTTCAAATCTTATCAGATTTGATCACTTTCGATTTCATCAGATTGGATCAGTTTAGATCTCATAAAATCAGATCGCATCAGATTTTATATACTTGGACCGGTTCAAAGAGTTGTTGGGTAACTTTAGATTTTATCAGACTGGATCATCAGTTCAGTTTTATTCTTTCAGATTACTTAAGATATGATCACCTTAAACAATGGTTTCAAACTGCAAAGATCTGATAATTGTAGAGTCTTATCACATTAATTACTTACTTCAGATTTCATCAGATTGTATCAGTTCATATCTGACTTCTTCCAATCACATTAGCTCTGATTCCTTCAAATTTCAGCAGCTCCACTCGCATCAGATTCCATCAGAACATTTTGGGACTGTTTTTCTTTTTTGCTGCTGTTTAAAGGGTGTTTTTTTTAATTTAAAATTCAAATGAAACAAAATTTCTGGAACAAAATTTTGCCCTGGTCTATTTTTTCATTTTTTTTGAAAGATTGTGAATTTTTTTAATCATTTTTCATGTAATAGAAAAATCAACTTTAGTGTCTGAAAAGTTGCTGAGTGTGATATTTGTAGCGGTAGAAATGATCACTTTTTCCACTATAGGCGGTAGAAAATGAACGTTTCTACGTAATTTTACAAGGTATTTGTGACGTCATACTCATTTTATTAAGGTATTTGTGACATCAGCCGCTAGAAATATTCACGACTCATCAACCCTTCCACGATATCACCACCAATTTGCTGCCGCCAATGAGACCTACGCGACACGCGCCGTTATGTCCCTACTTTCACGCCAAATATCTGTCATCCCTGCCGCTTTTACGTTGAACTTTCGTCTATAAAAGCTCCTGCACAAGTGTTTTTTCCTCAGTTGTTAGTTCCAACAACTCACCACGCTAGCTGTTCCAGTTGTTGTACACATTCCTCCTCACGCTTTCGACTTCTTGCTGCCCAGTGGAATACCTCGGTGACCAAGAACTTTGAATACCAATTTATGCTGTGGATACACTTTCTAAGGATGCTTGGAACTTATCCCATTCATCATGGACCAACATATCGAGTCACGCCTTACGTGTTCTTATATCTCCACCGTATTGTGGAATATAAGTCATGAAGGATCATAAATGAGGAACCGTGGAATGTAACTAGCACTCAGGCGTCGGGGTTAAAAGCTTGTCAGTAGACAGGGCACTCCAGAGAACGCGATGTCCTTAACCAAGACCCCAACAGGGGGTTGTATATGAGCTTTCCGGCTTTGAGCTCAATATGCAACTAAAAACGTTGAAAGCCTGCCACCATATTACGCATTCGATTTATTACGTTTTCTATTAGAAGTTTATAATTATCATTTAATTATAGAAGTCTCATTCATGTATACGATTTGAGCAACCTGTGATATTATGTGTTTACGCTATCAATACATGAAATTTATTATTTGGCTAATTGATGTCATAATTTCCTCATACGCTTTCTATCCCTGAGATGATTTATTATCAGGGCTTCCTACCTGGAAAACTTATGACGTATTCTATTACTTTATGACTTCGCACTTCACAATATCAAGTTCCCCGCTAAATCGTGTACTTGTTAAGGTTCACAAGGCTCCTTAGGAAAGAGTCAGAGGACATAATGTTGGTGGATAATTGTATTTATGCGAAGAAATGCAATTATATCGAGTATCAACAAAAGTAATGTGTTCGAATATGCAATCCACCCCCCTACATTGCGGACGAGGACAAGATAATTACTTTCTCCCCCTACATATTTTTGACAAGGTTTTGATTTTCCTCGAGCCAACTAGAAAGTTTTTCTGAAATGTCAATTCTTGGTAGAAGATATTCTGAGGAAGGACTAATCAATGAGAAAAAAATGATTGAAAGTGGGGAGGGGGAGGTAGAGATTGAAAAATTTTGGAAATTATACAGTATTGTTAATAAGTCCTCATTGCAGCATCTCTATATTTTCATCTGTGAGCACTGAGTTCAGCTCAGTGCTAATCAAATTCAAAGATTTTAATTTCCATTAGGATAGAGGTACCTACCTTTCACCATGCTCACAAGTTACTCATATAGATCAGAAGGTCTTTCTTGAGGCTGAAAATTTCATGAATATTAGTTCCGTATACGGAGGTATTTTGTCGATCCACTAATGAATGGTCCATTTTTTTTTGTTTCAGGCGAGTACAAATTTTTGCATCGATAATTTAAGGAGCATGATGATGAGTAAATCAATCATTTTTTATTTAGGTATGCAAGGGTAATTTTTTCAAAATTTTACATTTTTTGTAATTTTATTTTTCGTATTATTCATTGATGTACTCACCCCTTCCCCTTCTTCCCCGCTCTCCAAGAGCTTAAAAAAAGCACGTTTGAGCAAATTTTGTTCTTACTTACACCTTTTTTTTTGAACAATTCACAATCTGCCAAACTGAAATTTGAATTCAAAACCAAAGTTTGTGTATGAGCTTGAAACCGCGCATTGCCTCTTTTCACGATCAAAATTTACCTACTCGAAACAGATCAGAAATTGTCCGAGATCAACGCGTTCTGCTGAGTCGATTCTGAATTAATTCTGAACCTAGTGAACTGGAAATTCTACATCAAATAAATAACCAATTTCAGCCGAAAACTCACGCCTTTCGATTAAGCACAGATTTGTTACTTTTCCAGCTGAAAAGCGAAGAGAAGGAGCAAATATGACGTTCAGATACCCAAAAGAGGGCGCTATATCACAAAAACCCATCTAAAAATTTTCCACTTTCATTGTATTGTGCCAGTCCGAATGGAGGTTGATTCATCACAATATCTATCTAGTGATTTTCTTCGGGTTACTGGGTCTATAAATTGAAAACGCCTGTTATGGAAATTGATACGTTTCGTTTTTCAAGTTGCATGGACGAATTTGCCGATGCTTTTTCAAAAATACCCTCGCGGAAATGCGTTTTCTTTTTCACCGAAGCCGGGGTTTTTCCATCGGTTCGGTTGTATAGAGAGACAAGGGTTGTTTTTTTCCTCTTTTTTTGCCATATCACTGCACACAGCACAAAGGAAGAGCTCAATACGAAGGGTTTTCTCATTGGAAGAATTTTTTTTCTTGCTTTTTTACAACTTTCGGAACACGAACGCCGACCGGCAATGTCGAAAACGCGGTATTATATTTTTTGGATACGAAATGCCAAATTCTCGGTATGTGTACTGGATAATGGATGGCCGGAAACGAGATGTTCGCGCTCGGTAAGTGCTACATGGCTGCGGAGGGCATAAGGCGTCTGACAGTCGTCGTTACGCACCTAGGCATATAGAAAACGATAGGAGAAACGGCTCTAAGATCGCATAGATGGATTGAGAAGTAGGGTGGGGTGAGTTAAAGCTCGCTTACGATTACTACGCTGTGGTCTATATATAGAAAGTCGTCGTTGTAATAGCTTTTCTTCAATGATAGGCGATAATTCAAGAAGTAAATTTCACCCCAGACTTTTCAACCCCTTTAAATTTCAAGTTACGATTTCGATTCAGTCATCCGTGAGGAACTATTCATTGCTGTGTGCTCTCTGGAGGCTGCGGACAATACTTTAACCCTGCTTGCTATGCCGGCGAAAGCGAGAAAATCCTACCGTACAGTACAGAATCGGCTTCGTCGTAAAGCTCGCTTACATTTGGTGATGCTGCGTGTTGCTCGAGATGAGCGGTAGCTAGGCCTATGGCATCTCTCGCAAATCCGTTTCTCTTCGTTTGTAGTTATCGTCGTGCCTATACTTCACCATGCCACCTTGTCGTAAGCCAAGTTCTATAACGACTGTGTACTGCCGTTTTGATCCTACGGTATGCTCTTCATTTTCCTCTTTGCCCTGTCTTGATGACTAATATTTAAATGCTTCTTTATGTCTGTGAATTTCGACTTCTTCCTATACTTCTCTCTTTCTATCTTCTGGCTCTATTTTACGTAGTTGTAGGTACTATTGTGTTATTTAGGCAGATATTTCAACCGTCAAGGCGTATAACTCTGATTGGTTTCGGTTACCATACTGTTGTGAAGATTCCGTTTCTTCTCAGTTTCTAACGCTTTGAATGCAGATACCTACTTAAGATATGTATTGATAATCTTAACTTTGGTGAGCCTGGTTGGTACTAAGTAAGCTTTCTCTCTGGTAATATGTCTCATTAATTTTTGTAGAATCTCGTTCTATTTTGTGTCTTTCCTTTCACTTTTAAACCCTTTATTCGTTTTTCTTGAAGGTGATTCTGTTGTTCCAAATATGTAGGTAGGTATGTACTTATCTTAGGAGATGAAAATCACAAATCCGGTAACAGGTGAATATGGTATGACGTGTTTTGAAGTTTGAAACGTTCAAGTCTGATTCAAATCTGATACGTTTTGAACGGATCCAATCCAAAAGTGATGAAATCTGAAGTGTTCTGACAATTCTCTGAAGTGATTTCCGATCAGAATAAGACTGATGATCTGAAGTTAGTGATCAAATATGATGTAATCTGAAACGATCTTATTTAATAATATCTAAACTGATCAAATTTTATGAGATCTGGACTGTTCCTATCTAATAAAAACTAAAGTGATCAAATTGTTAGAGTAGGAAGTATATGTGACCGTGCATATTAAAACAGACCTTAAGCCAAAAAACTGTTTTTGAGAAAAATGGGTTTAAAGTTTTTGGATTATTTTTTTGCGCGGGGGGCTCCGCGGCTACCCGCGTAACATTCGGGTTGTCCTGGTGGTGGCAGAGATTCCAAAGTTGCTAACAATTATTGTTTTACTGTGTAAGTTGAAACCAACCTAACAGAAAAAAGTTTTTATGCATGAAAATGTTGTGCAAGTTAAAAGCGACCTAACGGAAAAACATCAATGTTTTGCAAACGCAGCCAACAAACATGCATGTTTAAGGTACTAAACATGCTCCATTGTTCTTGAGACCAACTTTTTTGAAAAATTCAGCATTTTTTACATAAGAATCCGTATTTAACTCAAAAGTGAAAAAAAAGTCGTAAGGTCTGTTTTAATATGCACGGTCACATATGCCTTAAAGCCACTACCAATATATTCGTCAATAGTAGCATACTCGTATGTCAACCCTTTATCTTTGACTATATATACATGGACTGCTATCTTCATTGTCGCCGATGAAGCCGAAGTAATAGAGGTACTTAATCGGGAGCATCGGGAATTTTCATGCGCGCGCAGGAATCCGAACCGCGCTCACACCTTCCAATCACCAGTGACGGACACCCTCCTACGTCCCAACAACCGCACCGCTCGTTGCAACGAAATCTCGCGCATGCTCAGAGCCCATGTCCCGATTAAGTACCTCTATTGCTTTGGCTTCACGATTCCCGTTCAACAACAATAGGAGATAGCAGTCCATGTATATATAGTCAAAGCCCTTTACCAATCTGGTGACAATAGGCGTGGTCAAGGTGCTAATTTGGCTGGCTAGCCAAATTAGCTACCTAAACTCGTCGCAGTTCTACAACGACAAGAGTTGCGAATTTACAAATTAAAAGTACCCTAAAATACAGGAGAGCTCAGGCCCTCGGTTAAAGGTTTTTCATATTAGTTCATTTCTTTATTTTGTCTAAGTTTTTAGTTGTGTTAAGCTTTTTCTTTGTAATACTCGTGATTACATCTGTATTTATTTGTGTAATACAAGTTCGAGTAAATGATCGCGTATTTATTCCTCGTGTACTTATTCTATGATAAATATTCGTGATTCGGTTCTCTACTCGCGCACCTAGCCGGGGTAAGTACTATTTGATTAGCAGTGGCTGATTAATAATAGGAGTTAGGGAACCCATTAAGTACATAACTCTCTGTGCGAATTCCAATTGTTATGTACTTAGTGTGGCTAGCTAGCATCACACTTTAGTCTGAATACTCTCTCGTTACCTTACGACCAAGTATTAAGTCTCTACCTTATTTATCAAAATGCGATAAAATCTGAAGTGATGTGATCAGGTAGCACTCTGAAGTTCTGATGCGATCAACAGCGTGATTTGATCTGATGTGACCTGATATGATTAGAATTGAAGTGACCAGAACTGATACAATCATAAAATATAAAGTGATTCTACAATGCCTCGAGGAGCTCTGATACTGCTATGAAACAATCAGATCTGATGAGATATAAACTGATCATGATCATATCGAATATGTGATCTGAAGCAATGAAATCTGAACTGATCCGATCAGAAAAATCGAAAGTGGATGACAATGCAACGAAGTAATCACAACTGGTAAGATCTGAAGCGATCGAGTCTGATGTGATCTGAACTGATCAAATCTGATGCAACCTGAACTGATAAAATTATATTAGATCTGAAACTGACCCAATCTGATGAAACATAAGATTACCAAATGATGCTCCGAAGTTCTGATAAGATCTGATGTGATCTCAGGTGACAGATCCGATGTAGTTTGAAAGGGCCAGATACTACGTGATCTGAAGTAATCTGGTCTTATGTGGCCTGGTCTGATGCGATCTGAGTATTATGTGACTTGGAGCGATGAGATCTGAACTGATTCCAATTCGATAATGTCTGAAAAGTTGTATGACAATTTTCTAACGTGTTCAGCACTGACGAGATTCGAAGCAATCAGATCTGAAAGGATTGAATCTTATGAGATCAAATCTGATCCAAGACGAAAAAGAAATTAAAGTAGTCAAATCTGATAAAATTGTAAGTGTTTTAATGATTCAATGAAATTTTGATAGGATCTGAAGTGATCAGATTTTATGGAATCTGAAGCGACGAGCGAAGCTGATGAAATTTAAAGGAATCAGAGCTTATACGATTGGAAGAGGTCAGATATGAACTGATATAATCTGATGAAATCTGAAATTATTAAATGTGAATTATTGTGATAAAACTAAAATTATCAGATCTTTGAGGTTTGAAAGATGCGCTCAAAGAGATAATATCTAAAGTGACGATCTGAAAGGATGAATCTGAACTGATCCAGTCTGATAAAATTGAAAGTGATCCAACGATTTCTTGAACTGGTCCAATTTCATAAAATCCAAAATGATCAAATCTGATAAGATCTAAAATGATGCGATCTGAAGCGAGATTCAGAGAGAGCAGATCTGATGCGATGTGACCTGATTTAATGAGATCTTAACGGATCCAATTACAAATATATCAAATCTGAAGTGGTCAATTTTTTTGAAAAATTAGTTTTGATGAATTTTCATTTTGATTTTAGACACCACTTTTAGGTTTCAATTATTATATTTTTTTCAAGCTTCTATTAGGTAGGTATTTATCAATTTAAATCTAAAAAATTCCTAAAAACAATTGGAAAAAATTTTCCAACTATTCCCACAATTTAATGTATAATACATAAGTACATATTTCATGGTATTTTCAACATGTCCACCTATCAGCAAAAAACTGCAACCCTTCCAGTAAGGTAGGTAAAGTATATTCATGAAAAGATTTGAATAGGTACCTACACGACAAAAAAATGTGCACAAATCTTACTTTACGAGTATGTTCTGTTGTTGGTGGTCTCCACGGTCTCAGGATCCAGGAAATGGCTAGATTGTGCTCGTTTCCACCCAATTAAAATACTTACCAAGCTCTAGAATACCTACGCACTTATAATTTCGTATTTTGAAACAGTTTTAATAGTTCATCTCCTCTGTCGACTCTCCAGTTTCCATTCAAGGAAATTGTGTAGGCAATTTAGAATTCACCTTAACCAACTTAATGTGATGGAAATGCGAATCGAATGAGGTCCGATTTCTTTTCGACCTAATGCTACGAGAATAAATGAATATCTAAATGAAGATTTGATCGAAAATATTGCGGTAAGTATCTCTTTCTTAATAGGCAAAATAATTTAACGAAGTATAGGGTAGTGAAACAGGACAAATTTTAGATAGAATGAGGGCGTAGTGGAGTACGTGGGATTATAATTTGAGGAAACCGTCCAGGTTCATTCATCAAGTTCCGGCTTTATAGTGAAAGATTTATTTCGATAATTACGAAAACGAAGGTGTCGCCGATGGTCTCCGGATGATAAATCTTGAACTTGACAGACCAACTCAACGATGGACGTTTTTGAAAATTCGAAATTCGGGTTAAAAAAATTAATACCTTTCTCGTCGTAAGAAAGTAGGTAAATGATGAAAAAACCCCGAACCAAAAATGGATTAACGTATTCAAAGAGGTTTCGTTTATTTCTATACAGCTAGGTAACGTTGAGGGAAAAAATAGCTACGCGTAAGATGGATGAGTATGTAAATCAGCTATTTTAGTAAAATTTCGCAAGAATACTCGGTAATTTATCGCGTCTGATGGTACCGCTGCGGTTTAAATTTCGGTCTACCTAGTGTTTCGTGTGCGGTATGGCGTGTGTTGCATAAAAGAACCCAGAATCTACATAGGTACGTACGTGTACGATATATATGTACGAGCAAAGGTAGCTCCAGTTACCTATCTACGTGTGTATTGTTAATGACAAAACCACGTTTAGTTCGGTGACCTTTAAATTGCATACGGTATACACAGAGGATACCATTTTTTCCTCCCTCTCATCCCTCTCCATGTGTGAGGATATCGCAGATGTTGGCCACTGCTGCGCTTCGCTCTTGTTGTGAATTAATAAAGCATCAAAGTTTCAGCCTCTATGACTATAATGTATCATCGAATAGAGTTGGCAGCGCCTTTTGTAAATTGTAAACTAGATTTAAGTCAGATTACGTATGGTGGCTTTTCTCATAAGCGAAATTTATTACCGAGGTAATTTAATTTTCATCTTGAAAACAGCCTCCGAGAGTCGTAGCCAGGGTTAAAACAATTACCGTTTGAGATGACTCGCTCGTGTACGACTGTACACTACACTCATCGTAGTCTCACTCTGTATTCATTATCCATCTGTTGAGTTGGTTTTATTTTCATTATGGTCTGTTTGGCTTTGTTGTTATGATCCTTGCACACGTCCGAATAAAGATGCTACGAGTATGTTTCAATATTTATACCAAATTTCAAACCTATTCCACGCGTAGTTACTATGAAAGTAGGTATCATAACCCGCAGAAAATAATATTGAGAAAAACAGAGGAGGCGTCACGAAGTGATGGGTCGTGGTGAGAGGAGAGGGTGCTTGAGACCGAAACTTTCTCGATTTTTTTCGCCAGATTTTCCAGATTCCCCCTCACCTTGATTTTTCCAGCCGACTAGCCAGATGTGGTTCGAACGAATTTCGGAAGGGGGAGTTGGAAGAAAAATGTTGAATAGATAATTTAAACTTTTCAAAAACGATGCTTTGGTTAGAAAAAAGACAAACAATAAAAAGCTGTGAAAAATTAATAATTCGAAACGTAGAACATTATTTTTGTTTAGCTTGACCTTGCTAATGCCTCACAGACCTAAAACCCAAACTAAACTCGAGTAAATCTGTCTCAGAAAGTTGTTTGGCTCTGAAATTGACCACAGTTCCATAAAATGCTCACAAGGTTATCTCGTCCATTTAAAAAAAATCATATCAATCATTCGACTATTTTCAAACAACCATATTTCCTTCATTGAGTACATATTTTTACAACGAATAAATTCATCGTAGGTACCTTTCGAAACGCCTGCAGAGACAGAAACAACGATGCGGTGAAATAAATATAGACCAATGCGTTAAATGGCATTTTCAACTCATCAACCTATGAAGTCAAACAGTATTATCGAAGATACACCGCAGGGACTAATTTTCAGCATTCTCGTACGTCGTAATCACACATTACACCGGCCATAAAGAAGAAGATATCCAGACCATTATAAAAAACCTCGCCAGCTTCTGTCATTTATTACAAAGCGAGCTAGCTCCATCTCTTCGACAAAATGAAAACAAAAATAATAGAAAAAAGTTCCTCATCAAGCTGTGCTTTGGTCAATGACGCCCTCTACAGATTAACAAACTAAGCTCAAGTAATCTTACAAATTCAGCCCCTTCAAACGTTCTGTATTTTATCATCTCGTCTTGTATTTTCTCCTTCACAGCAACAGATACCGCCTGAATAACAACTTTTCCTGTATTCGACTTGGCAGTCCAAAACTTGCGAAAGTTTAGTATAGATTTCTCTACATGTTCAACAGAGAATATTCTCGAGTCGCGAAACGATGCTCGATAAAATATTCGACTTCGGCTTTTGCACTCGAGGCAATTTGTCTCTTCTTTGTATTCAGCGTGTGAAAAATATCGCGTTTTGTTTCCCTTTTCTCAGCAGTCGGATGACGAATGGACTATAATAGCGATAAAAATTCACTTCGAAAAACCGGGGGTATCTCTTTTTACTATGCTAAAAAAGTAGACGTCATTATATCATCGCAATCGTGTAACGAATAAATCTGCAAACTCCACTGACTGGGAACCGAGCGAGACGTGAAATATTACTCTAGTTTTTTTTCTGCTATAAACATTTTCATTTATTATGAATTAAACGTGATTTTTCAGCTTCTTTTTTTCTGAAATTAAAACACGAAAAAATTCGCCGGCGATGGAAAGTTTTAAGCTGTGTATTTTTTTAAAAAAAATTATCATCGTTTTAAAACGTTTGCAAAATAGGGCGGAAAAAAAGCCTTTGCGAAAAAAATGCTTTGAAACGTGTTTCGAGTGAATAAATAAAAGACCGGGCACTATTGCAAGTTACAGTTGAATTTAATTATACGGACTGAATTGGATTCTTGTTCAAAAACAAACAAAAGTAAACAAAGACATCGAAAATTGGCGATTTTTTAGATCATGAATCAATCGGACAAGTAAGTAGGTAGGTAGTAGCTTAGGTAGGTACACAGTCATAATGTCGAAAAAGTTCAATCTTACGAGTACGTATATCATAGAGTAGGTAATTTACCAGAAGTTGACATAATTTTTGGTACCTATTTTACCAATAAATTACTACAATTTGCGGTAAATGATTGTAAATTGAATTAAAATCCGGTAATTAAGTACCTATAGTAAATTTCATGTGAGTAATTTTGGTAAATTTGGTAAATTACTGTAACTTTGGTAAATTATCATAATTTTGGTAAATTACCGTAATTTTGGTAAATCACTGTAATTTTGGTAAATTCAGGTAAATTACTGTAATTTTGGTAAATCACTGTAATTTTGGTAAATTTAGGTAAATTATCGTAATTTTGGTAAATTAAGATGAATTAATGTAATTTTGGTAATTTTAGGTAAATTACCATAATTTAGGTAATTTTAGGTAAATTACCATAATTTAGGTAAATTTAGGTAAATTACCATAATTTAGGTAAATTTAGGTAAATTACCGTAATTTTGGTAAATGTAGGTAAATTACCGTAATTTTGGTAAATGTAGGTAAATTACCTTAATTTTGGTAAATTTAGGTAAATTATTGTGGTTTTGGTAATTTTAGGTAAATTATTGTAGCTTTGGTAAATTAGGGTAAGTTACTGTAATTTTGGTAAATTCAGGTACTTATATTACCATAATTTTGGTTAATTTTGGTAAACTACAGTACGTAGATAATTTTAGTAAATTTAGATAAAACACTGTAAAATCAACAAATTTAGGTAAATTATTGTAATTTTGCGTGAATTTGGGTTGATGAATTCTGGTGAATTTTGATAAATTTAGGTGAATTGCCCTTGTTTTGGTCAAGTTGGGTAAATTACAATAAATTTTTGTAAATTTAGGTAAATTACGGTAATATTGATGAATTGTAATAAATTATTGTATTTCTAAGTATGAATTGATGAAATAACCATTGTATTTTTAATTACACACACTAGTAAATTCTGTGAGCAAGAATTAGGTACCTCACAATTGAAAATACATCACCATTCTTCAACTTGAACACCTTATATATACTTCTACAGCTCTTCGTCGCTCATTCCCTTTTTCTCGTTTAATCAGTCCGGGCTTCTTTTCCACCATCATAAGAAGTTCTTCAACCAAAACTCATCCTAGCGTGTAAAACCAACCACGTCGAGTCTGGTGATACTCCAAGTAAGCAACAGTAACCCCAACAACGTCACCTGAAAAATTCCCTACCGAACAGAATAAGCTTAAAAAACATTTTCCAGGTCAGTAACTACGATACACGTTGGTGCGACATTTTAATGGCGTTTCACGTAAATATGATGTTACCGAAGGAGAATCTCGAATCTCCCTCGGTAGAAAGAAACACCCGTCAAACCGTATTACCCGGAGAACATTTACAAAGCGCCAAGAGAGAGCCGTCAGCACCTTTGGTATTGAGATTATACCTACGTTTAGGTAAGTAGGTATGGTATTTTTCATCCGAAAAATCCTTTTTATTTGGAATTGGCACGAATAGGTGTTCTGAATCTTTCACTAGTGATGAAATTTCTAGCTTCATTTGCAGCTTTATCGACTTGAGAAATCCACATTTAATAGCATGCTTTTTTAAGGGTAAGTACACCTTGATGAAAGATGGCAAATAGAGCAACAACCACAGTTCTCAACAAAATATAAAGTTGAGGGATTTTTACCAAATTCAGCAGAAACCTACATTTTGAGTTGAAAGTCATTCAGAGTCAGCAAATTTTTCATCTCCGGAAATGCTCGAAAAGAGGAGATGTGGTCCTTCAAAAGAGGTGCCTATCTATTAGTAATCACCTATCATACTACAACAAATACTCTGGATGAAACAGATGTCCATCATCAATACAAGGTACTTAATTGTATAATAAATTGCCAATTTAGAGTGTCTGAAAATACCTCCATAAATCCATTCTAGCTTTATATAAATACAGCTACGTTAAAAGTGATATTGTACCACAAAAACATCGCCTTTGCTGTCTTTTCTCATCTACTGCTTTGATACTCCATCGCAACACTTCCTCTTCGACAGCAACGTAAACAATAACGAAAGCGTTGGAGGAAAGTATTATTAAGTATAAGATCAGAATGAAAGATAAATTAATCATCGGAGTGGTTTTCATTATCGCGGAAACAACAAAGTTTGAAATTTAATTACGTCGGAAATAGTAAAACATCGCGCGTCGTCGACGACAAAAATCCGCTCTCGTCGATAATTTGGCGGCGCTGGCGATGGCAGTGGGATCGGAGGAGGTGGTCTTCGAAGATGGAGCCTTTCGCACTGAAATATAATTCCTCTCATTTGTAAAATATTGATTCTTCGACGCGAATACAATATTTCGATATTACACTATACACAAAACGTACAGAACGAAGAGGATACGAGCTCGTGAAGACGCTACCACTACGACCACATCGATACACGACGCGGAAATAAGGTTAGCAGTGTTCTTTAATTAAGGGTGGGTTAATTTTATCGTTATAATTTTCTATCCAGGACGAGGTGGTATTCGTTTAAATTATTAGTCGACGCGACGCGCCAGTAAATAAGCCGCTTGAAATTTATTATAGGTACCCGAGTATAAAAGACGAGCGATGATTTTTTTCCCGCTCCGAGATGAGTGCGTTATCCATCTTTGTAGCGTAATAAAAAGGTTTTTTTCTTGCGGAAGACCTTGAAAAAGCCAGAATACTGAGGCGTCGTGTGCAAAAGTCGAATTGAAAAAATAACCTGTAAGTGGTTTACCGGTAAAAGTGATCCTTTCGTATTTTCCCCCACTTTCCAGTTCCATTTTGCTACTTGATAGATTGGCTTGAGGGATGGAATAAACGAACGATGGAGAGAGAAGATGTATAAAAACTGGGACGAGGCTGTGGTCAGCATTTGCAGCAGTGTACAGTAAAATGTTGACATTTGTATCGGTTCATAGACCAAGCCAGAGAGGCCGAGGAGACCGGAGGATGAGGCAATTTATTTTACACGGACGTATGACGACGACGAAGTCGACGTGAAGAGAAATGTTGCACGTTTATTGATTCGATAATACCAGCTGAAATGAGATGAAAAAGGAGAATATCCGATGAAGACTTAGACCAGAGCCTCTCCCACCCCCTACACCTCTCAAAAAAGTATTATTTATCCGATAAATGAATTCTACCACTCTCTGTGGCATCTTGCCCCGTCTGTTTCGATCTCAAGTTCTTCACCCTCTCCCTCAGTTCCTTTCGGAATTGTTAATTATTATTTAGAAATAGCAATGATGTATGAAATGAAATTCAGCTTGTGTATGTGTATTTGTAGCAAACGAGCTGTGCTTTGTAGTGAGTTATACGCAGATACAGATATACAGGCGGATACTTAAGTATCTTATTTCTATTCGCGATGCATCGCAAACTAAGTGGTAACGTTTATTTTAGCCGGAATCCACGTAATACGTATAAATTTTAGAAATTATCTCTTCAAATATAAACACGCTCTTGTTAAAGTCGTATATTTCGCTGAATGAACGTATACGACCCGAAGAAAAACAGGCAAACAACGAGAAAAAATTAATAGGCAGGTACGTGCGATAGAGGGAAAAGGGGGCTGTGAAGTGAAAAAATATTATTTGCAATTTTTTCTTCCACAAAAAATATAAATTACTGAGGGTGAAGTATTGTGACAGGCAGGATGAGTATTTAGCTCTCGGATTTTTGCAGTTGACGAAATAAATTGATTAATCAGTAGGTAGGTATTATTCAATAAAACTGATTTTTTTTTTGCATTTTTTCCACGCTCATATGATTGATTTTTACGAAGAAAAAAGTCCTTCATTAACTTGAAATCAGTCGAGCGGAGGAGGCTCCCCCTCCTCTATTGACTAAATTTTCAAAAAATAAAGTAATCCAATCCATCCAACGAATTTTTATTTTTGCGCCAGAATTCTTCCAAATACCTATCTGATCCGAATTTCAAAGAAAAAATCCCCCCGGTCCTGCACCGTGTTTCGGTTCCCTTGTTTGGAGTCCTTTAAAATTTTGTTGCCTTGCATGAAGTGGAGGACAAGGAGACCAATATGATTTTGGGCGAAGGAAGTGTTTTGTATTTTGAAAATAGGGTTATTTAAAAAAAATTCTAACCACAACTCAATAGTTTAAAATTTTTTCCTTTTTCATGTTTTTTTAAAATTTTTCCAACTTTGGAAGACTGTAAGTAAACTAAAATCGTTTGTAAGGGGGCGAGACAGGTTTTGTCTTAAAAATTGGGTCATTTTCTAAAGAATTTCGACCAAAAATGAAAAATTGTATATTTTTTTTTTCACAGACAGCCAGTAAATTTTTTTTTAATTTTGCGATAGTTTTGGAGGTATTATCGAAAAGACCAAAAGAAAGGTTTTTTTTTTTATTAAAAGAAAAAGATAACTTGAAAGAATAATTCTCACACAGAAATGGGAAATTTTCAAAAAAAAATCTAACAACCGTCAGATTGGGTTTTCCATTTTTTCGATTTCTTGTGGGCTTTATACAAGAAAAACAACATAGCTGAGAGATTCGTTTTATCTTGAAAAAAAAAAAAATTAAAATTCGGATGTAGAAACAACACTGTTGACTAAATCGACATTTTTCTTTCAACTTGTAAGGACTGGAGAGTGCTCCTAGTACAAATTTTTTGGACTTATTGAAAAATAACAAGAGGAAATTATTTATTCCTTATAGAATCCATCAACTTTTCAGAGTGGGAGATCGCATTTGCCCATTTCAAAAATGAGTAAATCCAAAAATCCGCTGGCGATTAAAAAATAAAATGAAAAAAAAAACAATTTCAGATTTTTACTTCAATTTATTTTTGATTTTTTTTGTGGCGTATTTTTGGATTTCTCTCTTTTTAAGAGAATATAATATGCATAGAGGAAGGTGTGAAAATAGGCACATTATGTTTTACTGCAGAGTAAAAAAGAATAAACCAGCTGAAATAAAGACGGATAATTTTGAAAAATAAGAAATTCTTTAAAGTTTTAGTTAATTTCAAAGCTGTAAGAAATGTTTTTATTCATTTTCAAAAATTACTCTGGAATGAATTCTCAGTCATACAAAATTCTTCTATCAACTTGTAATTTTTTTGGGCATAATTTTTGTAACTTCTCCAACATTGCATACCTAAGTGCAGAATTTTTTCGCATCATTTTTTGTCTCTCGTAGTGAAAATAATCTCCGAACCTCTGGAAAACATTTTATTCTCGCTAGTTCCTTTGCAATTTCAACCGCTCTGCTGGCTATTCTTACACAGCGAAATAAATTACCATTAATTTTTTTTTCAATTCCACTGAAAAACTTTTTTAAGATGGGTCAACAGCATTCGTAATGATTTTACGAATGAATTGCCAATTTGTCATGCCTACATCTACCTACGCCATTCCCTATCATTTTTTTTCTCTGAGTCAATATCTTCACATATCTGCAGGTCAACAACACTGGAAAAATACGCAGATTTCTCAAATCAGAGGGTTTGTGATTTTCTATACCTACCAAGCCTTTAGCATTGAATTGCACAACAAGATTCACAATTTTCAAGAATAAAAAAAAACAAGTCTCGCTGTAATATTTTATTCAAGGTTCTTGTACCGAATCTCACATTTTGCCACAATATATCAATTTATTTTTTCAATGCTGATAGATATTCGTAAAATGAGTTTTATTTGAAAAAAAAAAAAAAAAAAAAAAAAAAAAACCTCCAAAGAGAGCTTTGCCCTTATTTTCTACATGAGAACTCG
This sequence comes from Planococcus citri, assembly GCF_950023065.1. NCBI lineage: Eukaryota > Metazoa > Arthropoda > Insecta > Hemiptera > Pseudococcidae > Planococcus > Planococcus citri. Next base: position 45,653,917 of record NC_088681.1, on the reverse strand, counting down.
AATTCATAAAAATTCCCTTTCTATGAGTGGGTAGGTAGTCTGATTTCTCATTCATACTCTACTCCGACCATTGACCGAAAAGATTAAAATAAAAACATATTTGTATTTTAACGAATACCTATCTACTTTTTTCGCGTCGATTTTCTCCTCAATTTTATACTCCAAAGGTATAAAAATACCTAATAAAATATTCTTCGTGCAAAGATATAAAAATATCTACATACTACCTACTTACTATTGCAGTTGATAGAAAGTATTTCTCGCGGAATTTATTTCCTTACCGAAAGTTTAACAACGATACGATAGTAATTTTTGGAATTTGAATAATTTTCTTTATAATTGATAATCGTCTCGCTTAAGAGATAAATTTCCATCTTTGATGCAGTCCACTTGGATTACCTACATACCTTTATAAAAGAACTTGTCTTTCATTTCAGGTAAAACACTTCAAGATGAGTAAAGAGCACTGTTTAGATAGGTTTTTTTCCATTTCTTTCACTTCATCAAAGTTACAATCTAATGTTTAGAATTACTGAAACGCAATAGCGCAAGTTTATCGTCTGCGAGTCTGAGTTTTTTTTTTTTTACAAAAATATTGAATATCCAAGTATTCAATTTTTGTACAAATGAAGAATAGTTTTAATTTTTTCTTCGTTTTAATTCCGTCAAAAAACATTCGAATGCAAATACCATCGTCGGATGTTTCTACCCAACCTACGTTTCTTTCGACAAACTTATTTAATAAAAATCTCGAGGTGAGTTTATATATAGAGAACAGGTGAAGAGAAAATGCTGAAAATTCGATGAGGAATGATACCGACGTCTTTTCATATTATAAAAAAAAAAAAAAAATCACAAACATTATGGTTTTTTTTTCAACGACCAATGCTACGCGAAAAGTTTTCGAATTTAAATGTTAATTTCCGATAGCATCGTCAATTCATCACACTCTACCAGAGAATAAAGAAAACGAAGAAAAACCTTCATCGCATCGCCACCTTGTTTGAATGTAAAAAAAAAAGGCAATAAAATTAACAACTCAAAGGACCCTTCTTCTGTGTACAACCTGCGGCAGCGTTATTTTATCAAATATCATTAAAAACGCGTTTACCCTCCATATCTGTTCTCGTAAACTTAAATGAGGCAACTTTCTAAAGTCTTTATTTTAACACCCACGCTAAATTATAAATTACACGGCCTCTTTAAATTTAAAACAAAATTGAAAAAAGGGTGCTGTCGACAGTCGAGTTTATCCTGAAAAACACAACGTATCGACACACAAAATCCACTATAATAGTCCAAGCCGGCGTGATTTTTCTTCGTCCCGCAAAAGGTACGTCCATACTGCAGAAGAGCAACGTTTCTGAGCCTCATCTTTAACCCGTAATTATTCGAGGACCTTTTTTTTACATACTTTGGATGTTTTTTTTTTTTGAACAAAGATCGGCCCTTTTCATTCAGTCTTTCTCCATTCCTCTTTCTCATCCTACAGATTACTTTCTGGCAGCTTTTATTATACTGACGTGATTTAAAATTTCGTCTCGATTTGAATAATAAACGTAGGCGAAGGAATGATGGATAAATTCGTCCCATGATGTCGCCGAATTTCGTGGAAAATAGAATGCCTCAATTTTATAAAGCATTTAGGTACTTGTCCATTCATAAAATTTCTTCAGAAACGTCAACGATTATTGTACATTCAACGTCCCCGATGATTTTATTTTCGGTAGTTTTTTTTGGAGCATCTTTGCTACGTCGATTCGAATAATTTTCGCAGCGTGTGTCTCTTCTCATCTTGAAAATAAAAAATTGACATTTATTCATCCTCTACAAAGGTCAAAAAACTGTTAAATTTAGCCTTTAAGAGATTCATTCGTAATTTTGAAATTTTTATTTTTATTTTTTCGGCCTGCTCACCTTGGAAGTAAAAGGATCTATTTAAAAAAAAAATGTTCTGAAAAATAAATCGTTCCGAGAAATTCCTAAATTTATTGAGTTGAGAGTAGCCTACCTACTACAATCAACATCACTTTTTTTTGGAAAAATTTTCCCTTCATTGTTTATTCGATATTCTTAAAAATGTTTAGGCTCAGTGATAACCATTTTCGTCGTCGTCGTCGTTTCCTTATAAGCGGTAGGCCTATTGGCCTGTCTGCTGTGGTGTGGAACCTGTTGAGGATGAGCCTGAGGTATCAGTGAGTTTCCTCCTTGGTCTCCCTCTGCTTCTTTTCCCCGTTGGTGTATATTGGAGGACCTGTTTTGGTGATCTTGTTTCCTCCAAATAAGTAACTTACGTTATTGAATCTATCGTTGGCTATTTTGATACGAGATTTTGACCATTCACTCTTTTTTTGACACTCTCTGACTCTCACTCTCTCGGTTGGTTTTGATGTAAAATCATGTCAAAAAAATTCTCAAGTTATCCCTAATCTCCCCTCCTCCTCCAGCCAAAACCAGAGTTATGTGGCCAGATATGCTTGAAATTTATAATTTTCTATTTCTGAAAGGGATGATCCAGAAACTTCATTTTAAAATCCCAATTTATCAAAAACAAAATTACTTTTGCATCAGAATTCTTCTAAATGATCACATTTTCAAGAAAAAAAAATGTCTTCTGCTCCTCGCAGCTGTTTTGGCTTTTTTGTCCACGATTTCTCACAAAGAGGCAAACATTTTGATAAGTCATCAGGTCATCACACTCACAGAGACCAAAATACTTTTCAGAACATGGAAGAGATTTTTTCTTGACAATTAGCTTGATATTATTCTTTATTCAGAAAAGTTCTTACATGTGAATTGTTTGATGAATTTGCATAATTTCATGTTTTTGAATGCTGTTATAAGAACAAAAGTCTTCCTTACGAGTTAACAACTGAAATTTTGTGAGGTAGCGCATCATGCTAATGCATGATATTATGATCATGAATGTATAATTCTCCTCCCTGGTCTATGTGTTAACTCCCATTTAAGCCAAACCCCAAAAGTGACTGGAACAGTTTGAGGCTTCATGCACCGAACTGGAACTTTCTCTCGTCACTACATAAGTAGCTGCGGCAAAGAAATACAAAGGAGAATTTGGTCTGTTATGCTTATGTATGTCCTCGCACTATTGGTGACCATAAGATGATAATCTCTGGTACCTGATCAATACTTGAGCCCTTTGTGTGTGTCATGTTGTTATATGTGATAAATTGTTGGGATATATGTTTTTTTCGTCAAGCCCTAAAATTGTTGTGATATATGTTTCTATTTCAAGAGGTCTCTCGTGAACACAGATTCCTTCTCATTATTGTTGTGGTATATGTATAGTAGGTACGTATATTTTCTTATTATTGTAAGGTACAGTTAGTTATACTTCATTTTACTAATCTGTGTGTGGTTTAAAGATGTATATTTCTAAATTTACCGCAAATGCACGAGTGTAGATATAGTAGTTCCCAGTTCTTATTTCGTTGGAAGCACCTACAATTAAATAAACACTTTAACTAGTATATCAGTTGTGAATATTGTCAAGCTTATACTTGGTAGTTCAAATAGGTGAGACTACATTAATGTAGAGTTGAATCAGGGAGAATCCCATAAGCTATCTAGGAAATCCATAAGGCATGATACATACTGGTTCAGATTGAAATTTAGCACACCAAAAATCAAAGCTTTGATATTGTAAACTTCTAGATGTGTAGCAAGGGATAATGAGGCGCTGAGTTCATTTTTGGCGTTATTTTTTCCCCTAGCCCCGGAATGGCCCCTCAAAGGGGGTGCTGGGGGGGGGGGGGGGTAAATTTTTGAATGTTTCAAGTGAGGTGTCAAAATCTACATATTTGTACCTTCCAAATTAGTTTTTAACATTGTTTTTACCCTAGCCTCAAAATGAGCCCTCAAAGGGAGAAAATGTTGAAAAAATTTCAAAGAAATTCCAAGGAAACTAAATGACTGGAAATGTTTTTAAGAATTTAGGTGTCCCAAAAATGAGTGCATGTGTGTTTTTAATTTTTTTGAGAATGTTCCATCAACTTTTGAGCTTCCAAAAAATATTTTTCCAGCATCTTTTTTTTTTCTTTTTTTTCCGCGATCCCTGCCACATTGGGCATCCATCAGCGTTTTTTGCTAAATCACCAATTCCGGCTGAGAGCGCCCAACGACGATTCCACCGCTACTCTGTTGTCTGTCTTCTCACATGTTGATTCTTCTTGCTGGAAGGTCACACGGCTTGAATCTCGTCAGCCTGCGCACATCGTTAGAGTTGTCCAAAAGCTGGATGGCACTGGGGTTGCAGTGGCTATAAAGCCTATGCTCGTGCCGCTCGGCGTGCCTGCAGATTTCCTCGGAGACATAGCTGATTCCCAGGTCCTTATGGAGGTCAGCATTTTGTTTGTATCAGTATGCTCCAGTCATTGTTCATAGG